>NC_137471.1:149980189-151180189 GCF_964235325.1 Thermobia domestica | reverse complement strand
GATTGTGACTCAAAGCTACTTGTTGGGACCACCTGCCTTAGGGTATGGGTGTGTTTCTCAAACTCTTGTTATTTTCAACATAAATCTACCATTGTCATCTCGCCTACTCCTAGGATTACACCCGAGCTCAGTTCCTCAAATTCCCTTTGCTTTAAATTGAACTAGATATAATAATAATAATAATAATAATAATAAAACACTTCTGGGCATATTGCAGTCGTGTGCGTGATTTTCGCTCTTAACGTCTTCATGCTATATAAGCATGCATATTATAAATTTGCACACAATAGATGCACAATACTCAAAAAAATAAGAGAGCAGAAGATAATCAGTGAACTTTCTGGTGCCACCATTTAATTTTTGTTATGGACATGCGCTAACCAAAACAAACCATTATGACAATAATTCGTGAACAAATAAATTTATTGGTTTTTGGTGGTCTCTTACAAATATCATGAAGATTTCAGAGCACAACGGAATCAAGTCTTCAGAAAGCTGAGAAAGTGAGAAACTTGATTGCAGGTACTTTTATGTACATGGCTAAAACCAAAACTTTTTTTATTCAAAAGGTATTTACAATATCTTCATATGAATCTATAAACAATGAAAGGAACTTCAATTAAATATCTCAAACATGAGTTGCATCTAAAATTAACAAGAACCAAAGTACTTGACTCTTTTGTGCTCTCAATGCACCATATATGACATACAACAAAACTCAAAATATTTATATGAAAAATCCTACATTGATATCTATATGGACAATTCCAGAGAGTTCTGTATGTAGTTATTATATTTAGAATTTCACTCTCCTAAGAGTAGTGTGAATACAATAAAGCCGTCTAACATGTTAAAGCTGGCTAAGGCAACTGCAGGATAGAATATGCATATCATGTAATGCCTCTGAACATTTGTTTCACATTATATTTTTTTCTCATCGTCTTACTTAGCCGACGGGATAGAAGCATAGAGGAAGAATACAAAAAAATGCAATACAATCAAATAAAATAATGCCATTTAAAAGGTCAAACTTCGAAGATTCAAAATAACATTTACATACATTTCGATAGACTATTTTATTTATTTCTTTTTTTTATTTTACAATCCAAACATATTTCACATAAAACGTTCAATTTCTATGGCCTCATCATTATCATCACCACTACCAAGTTGTAATTAATGTACAATAATATATTTTGCTATGAAGCCAAGAGTGCAAATCTGTTACACGTTAATATTTTTTTCAATGTTTTACTCTGCGACTAGTTTAAATTAATTTCAGTCTATAAAGTTAGTACAATGTAAAACTTTACAATTACTGTTTCTACTAATACACACAACTCCTTCTTAAAACACGAAGATTTACTTTTCACATTCCAAATAATCACACAGCTACATTTGTTGTCCTCTTGTGAATAATTATTTATATCTCCACTAAGCCTCTCTCTCTCTCTCGGAGTTAACGATGGGCGTGAGTGTTCTTCACGGATACTCGTGGTCACAGAGTAGAGGACACCGCATCCAATCTTGTTCCAACTTTCTTTTAAAGTACTCTTTTGGAAAACTGCTGTCACGCATGTTATTGAGATACATGCAATACTGTCCATGGTATCCATTCCGAAATTCACCACTGCCTGAAAGGAATGAAAAAGATATAATTCACATTTTGAGTACAAAAGTAATATGATACATAGAATTTCATATTTTCAAAAACTTAAGTATTAGAAAATTGAATCTACTTTGCATGACATCACTTGAGATTTATTAAGCAATGTACTTCAGGCACTCCTGGAGCCACATATCAATGTTTATTCTACTCCTACATTGATCACTAGAACATGGCTATGAGGGACAGGAAATCACAGTGGTCGAGCACTTACCTCTGGTGCATAGGGTCCTTGGTTCAATCCCCGACCAAGTAAACTTGTCGTGGAGAACATCGTGTCAGTGGGTTTTCTCGGGGTACTCTCTTTTCCTCCTATAAAAAACGTTTTAGTGAGCGGTGTGCCAAGAGAAGACCTAAAATAATTTGCTGTTATGAATCTCAAGTCCTAAGATGCAACAGATGCATTTTTCACTATCAGGTAGTTCAAAAGTAGTGAGCCTTTTGCACAAAACATGGTGTCAGTATCCCCAATCTCAGATTAAATTAGTCTCAGCGAGTAAGGCTTAACATCATTCGTTAGCCGACGGTTGAAGCAAGTATATGGAAAACGTATCGAAATTCTCGCATTAAGACGTAAGATATGTCGTGAAAATATGTGTGCTTTCGGCAAAGCTGCATTACATCTTACGATTTTATGCGGTAAAGATGTAAATGCTGCGAAGGCCTGCAAAGAAATTAATGTTGTTTATGAACAAGATACGTTGAAAAACAGCAAAACACAATTCAGTCGTTTTCGTTCCAAAAATTTTGATGTCCAGAATGCAACTTGCTGTGAGCGACCAACCACAGAAATAGTGGACGATATTCTGGGAATAGTCCACAAATATGATCGGCACTAATGGCATTACCAATGACCTAATGTCCATCATCAAATATTATTAAGTCATTTGCATAAAACTAGGTAGAAAAAAAAGCACGACACCTTAGTGGCATATGAGCTGACTCAAAGAATTATTCATTTCTCATCATCATCGTCTCCCTTAGCTTTGGCGCATTAACGTGGGACGTTAAACTAGATATATCATTTTATTTCATTTCATTTCTTTAGAAATAAAGCTTGACTTTTCGTGCCTTTCTTTCAATATGTCTGGTTTACAATTGGTAGAGAACATATATTAAAAAATCTAAAATAATGATTGCCAAATTCTTGTTGATATTCAACTTTTGTTGAAAAGAACTTAGGAGATGCAGAAAGAAGATATTAAAGTTATGACTTTATATAAAACCATATTTATAAATGAAGGACGGAAGATACTTCGGATACAAGCAACTTTAAGGACGAATGAAGGCAATTTCTCTTCATCACGAAATTCATTCTCAAACTCATAATTTCAGGGAAGCTCAGGCCCCATGGGTATGGGCGTGATCTGTACGATCATTGACTGTTTGCACCCAACAAGTAGTGGCATAACTAGGATTTTTTAAAAGGGGACTGAACAACCATTTTGAGGCCAAGATACCCAACACTCCAAAATTCCACTGTTTCGGTATTTTAGGAATATCCTTAATCAGGAACATAACACAATTTGCGAGCATTTGGGGCAAAAGAATTGTGGATACTATTTCAGTCTTGCACATTTTTAGCAACATAGTCATGTTTGTTTCATTCTTTATTAAATTAAAGCTATTGTTTCTCAAAATAACTCGACAAGATTCGAGACGAGACAGGGTTCTTTCAACAGAAAAAGATACATTTTTCGAGGCACCACTTTACACAACATATTTTCGAGGCGAGACAACCTCTAATCTTGTCTCGTGCGCATCCCTATTTGCACGTAATAATATTAGAATCCGGTAAAAAAAGAAAATATTAATTACCTTATAAAGTAATCAAACCTTAGTCACCTATATAAAATTTGTCCTGTGAAATAGTTCATATTTTAAGGGGGCTATTCGTATAGTAACAGAATATTAATAATCAACGCTCAATTACTCTGTAAAATGCTGAATTTTAAAATGTGTATGCACCTTCTGTTGCATTTGGTTGCAAATTCGGTAGATTTCCTTAGTATCCTCTTTTCTAAAAGTATGTAACATAGTGAAATTTAGGTGGGCTTGTAAGAAATTGGGGAAGCTTGAACACCCCAAATTAGACCTAGTGACGCCACTGCCAACAAGCCACCAGTCACGAAAGACAAAGGGAAATATTTAATTCAATAATAATAAAAAAGTTGAACTGTGTAAATTTAGGACTATAATTGTATATGAAAATCATTATAAATACAATTATGTTTTATATTTAATTGAGCTTTTCTCCCTATCGCGGAACTTATGTCCGGCACGGAATCGAACCCGGATAACCCAAGGACCTCCGCTTTAGATAATCGCTGGTTAGAAATTTTCTCCTTCAAATAAAATGAAATGAGATATTCAGTTTAACGTCCCACGATTATGCTCCGAGGCTAAGAGAGACGATGATGATGAGAAATGAATCAAATGGAGGAATGAAGAAGGTGGGAGGGAACGGAAGAACCCCGAGAAGACCACCGCATACGGTGTTTGTCCACCACAAAGTTCACTTGGCTCTCCTTCGAATAAAGTACAGCTACAAATAAAACATTTTCTACCCTAGAAGAAAGAATCTCCTTTACATTGTTCCGTCCATTAAATGTACATATTAACAATTACTCTACTGAAACCATCCCTTCAACTAGTGGTGTGAAGTGGAAACTTTTCCGCTTAAAACTTCCCATTTCTGAAAAATTTCCATTCTAAACAAATATTCACTATTAAGTATTAACTCCACATAAAGCCATGATATTGATTGTATCCATGAATAGAAATATGACATTACAGCAAATTACAATCTTCCAACTTTCTAGGTCATATAATGAGAAAATGTATAAATATTATTGAGTACCTGGTAATAAACCTAGTATTTGATAACAAGAATTATATGATAGAACAAGAGAGTATCGTTCCACAGTATGAAACTACGTTAAACTTCCAAACTAGTAAAACTGAAAATAGTAGAAACCGGAAGTAGTTGATTTCTACCACTTACGGTTTAAATATTAGGTTGTCGAAGGAGATGGGACCTATTATTGGAACGACGAATCGTTTCCCGAAAACCGTTTCTCAATAGCTCTTACCGTTTTTTGAGTTATGACCAATATTGTTAAAACCAGAAGTGGTTCAACATAGCTTCTGGTTTAACTCGAAGATTGGTGAAAGAGATGGAACCTATTCTTGAGATGCTGAATCGATTCCCGAAAACCGCTTGTCGATAGCACTTACCGTTTTAGGTCTAGGAAAATTAATATTCTTTTGGTTGAATTTGTTTTGGTTTGTGATTTAATTAGGCTTGCATGATTTTTACTCTAACCACTACCACCTGCAGAGTGAAGTACTTGTTTGTTCTAACCACTAAGACCCCTTCAAGACGTAAAATTGACACCCCGAACATGGTAAACCGAGACCGGCCGGTCATAAGAATGGCTTTCCCGAACAGGAACAAGCAAACATTGAACCTACTTATTGTTATAAGAATCGCTTGCCGGACAGAAACGTATGAGAATCGAACAAAGTCAGGTTATAAGAATGGCGCCCGAACAGGGACAGAATTCCTGCACCGATAATTGAGAGTAGTGATTTATGTTCAGTAACGTAAATATAAAAGATAAGTCTGACTCGTGTTTACAATGTTTTAGGCATACAAAATGGATGAAAGTAATGTTAAGTTAGTGTTGGACGCAACTAAAGCAAATAAAGATGAAATGCAAGTTTTACTTGTTGGACAAACTAATAATGTACGCGAATCTCTGGAAAGCAAAATAGAAGAAGTCAATGAATCTCTAGAAAGCAAAATAGAAAAAGTTTATGAATCTTTAGAAAGCAAAATAGTTGAAGTTAGTGAACAAACTAATAATGTACGCGAATTTTTAGAAAATAAAATGGTTGAAATTTCTGAAGCAAGAAGAAAAAATTGACGATAAACTCGAGGCACAATTAAATATTAGTAAAGAAAGAATTTGGGGATAAATATGAACGAATACATAAGAACGAAAAAAATGAATCGAACGAAGCGCCAATTGAAAATTTTAGTCGTGCAGGTGCCAAAGGTGCAGGTGACAAGGGTGTCAAAACGTTGTACATGATCCAGTTGTTGTTAGCGCTTGCACTGTTAAACAAATGAGTAGTCAGCCAGTGTCAACCAAAGATAAAATTACTGTTAGCCAAACTGTTATGTCATGTAGGCATACTATTTGTTCGAAGTTTAAACAGCAGATAGATGTGTTGAACATTTAGTATTTGTCATGAAATGGAAAAATGTGCACTGATAGGTTTTGTGTGTGCAATTGTACTAATGTAAAAATACTAATTAATGGATGCTAAAAAGTGCGCTCTTTATTTATTAGTTACATTCTCAATTTAATGAAGCTTGAAAGCGTCCAGAGCACGTTACAAGCAGGTAGGTTAGCATGTATTCCAAGTAATGGCATTTATTCGTACTTCGTGAACATAGTTATATAGGCAAAACAGCAGTAACAGTTCCAACTTGTTAGTAACGAATGTACGTGTTACGAACTTCAAGCGCATAACTTTTTATTGTTTTAGTATGGTACAATAGGAATAGGTTAGAATAAGGAGAGAATTTCGAACAGATAAACGGGGCTGAAGGCCAAGTTCAACAGAAAAAGAGGTAGAGAAAAGTGAGCAGTGTAAAATGATTGGGGAAAAATGTAGAAAAAAGAAAAGAATATATGAATGTGTAAGGGGGAAAAAGTGTGTAAGTGTAGTAAATATGTATAGAAAACCCCAAATAACTCTCGTCATCACAGGACACACAAAGCACGATGCACTCGCCATAACATCCACTCTACTCGATATTTCAAGGTTACTCTCCCGGCAATTACAGATGGTACTTGCAATCAAATATACGATCAGGTTTTAATATGATACAGAATAATTGCTTATTGAAAAAAATAGTTCTTCTTCTTCTTCTTCTTCACAAATATAAAGCCCGACCTAACAAAGACAATTGGAAATTTATAATGTGTTTAAAGCCACTGTTGTATACTTGTTGAACGCATGAGCTACCACTGACTTTATATTATTATTATTATTATTATTATTATTATTATAAATAATAATAATAATAATGATATGCGTAACAATGAACGAAAAGTGTTTGGTGTGTTATCTTTGTACTTTTGTCTTGATATCATTATTGTTTTCCACCGTAAATTAAATTGCACTACTTATTTTTTTCGTTTATTGTATTCGTAAAATGTTAACTTTTACCAATGTCAACTCATTTAAGAGTAGTGATAGACAGTGGGAATATTTCCGGTGGAAAGGAAAATAAAAAACGGGAATATTCTTTGGTTGTTTTCTTTCATATCAATTTCCGGGAAGGAATTTATTTCCATTTATTTATTTTATTTTTCAAATTATAAGAAAAGTATGAAAAATTACTTTATTTACATTTATTATGATATACTTCTAGGTTTTAACAATTTGGAGGTTAAAAAAAATTAAAATTCGTTGACTGTATTTTATATAACTACCCATACGATTTTTTTCTAACAAGGGACATGTTTCGGTTAGAACGCGATAACCGGCATAAAACTTGGTATACATATACAGGACTAAGTACTGAACACTGTATGGTAAGTCATTCCCGTGTAAAACTCGTTTTCCGCCGACAACGCAACCTATCCTTCGAAACACTATCAGTTAAATTCCTCGTTATAGCTGCTGAGTGATGATCAGTCTGGCGAGGCTGCTGTCATTAACCTCTTTCATGTAAGTGAATTGTTAAAAGACAAACTAAGGCGCAGATTAAGAATCAAATATCAGTTGGAACAGAAGATGAGTCATTTGCAACACTTTGATGCAATTTAATTATCAATGAGTACGAAAAGGAATTAGAAATGACCATACACATATCGAAACTCGTCACAGATGATAAAGAAAACTGGGCCATATGCAGAGTACTTCTGGCGTATGATTAGTACCATACTAAAGCGTTCGACTTACATATGCTTCCTGCAGAAGTCGGGCGTTTAGCATAATGCTAATCATTTGTCAAAACGACTTTGCATAAGGCGGATTAAATTTCTAAATGTTATAAAGAAATTAGTTTGGGTAACTGCCAGAACACAGATACTCCAACATTTTGTCAACATTTGCTTTTAAATATGTATGTTCACAATATTTGCATGTCTTTCCTGTTTTTTTTTTTCAATTTTGCATGTAACGTTGCCACACAAGACCTTTCTTCCTGCCTCTTTCTCCAAATTCCATGCGTAAGTTCACATGTAAAAGAAGTTCGAGTACCTCTTCAGAAATTTGAGTCAGAGAGAGGAGACAGACTGACGTCTATTAAAAAAGGCAAAATTTGATGCAAATATCTTAGAACTGATATATATATGTATATATATTACTAGGGTGATATTCACCAACTCGTGTCTGACCATATTGAAGAGGCACGTTTGCTGTGGTGGGTATACGCGTGCAAGATGTCGAAAAATACTAATTTGTTAAAGGTTGCCACTACAAGCTAGTTTTGATTACAATTGGAAGCAGTGAACCGTTTCTATGGTTACAAGTGACCTATATAATTTCTCTTAATATTGCTGTTCCTTTCTAGCTTGACATGTTTCAGGTTGTAAGCCTGTAACAGCACCTCCGAAAAGAATGAAAAGCACTTCATCCTTGACAGTACACAATTGCTCCTTCTGTGAAGATTACTTTGTACATAGTGTTTTTATTTGCTGTGTCAGTTCTTCACTATTACTTTTCAGCTATGTCGCCTGAGTGAAGTAACTATTCTGCATACTCTTTTGTTGTGACGTGACAGATTTCACCTGGAAATTTCCAAATACTGGACCCCTTCTTCATTTTAAGCATGTGTCATCTGATATCGTAAAAACGGTTTTATGCAGAGCGATCCATTCCTACGCGATTGTGACTCAAAGCTACTTGTTGGGACCACCTGCCTTAGGGTATGGGTGTGTTTCTCAAACTCTTGTTAATTTCAACATAAATCTACCATTGTCATCTCGCCTACTCCTAGGATTACACCCGAGCTCAGTTCCTCAAATTCCCTTTGCTTTAAATTGAACTAGATATAATAATAATAATAATAATAAAACACTTCTGGGCATATTGCAGTCGTGTGCGTGATTTTCGCTCTTAACGTCTTCATGCTATATATGCATGCATATTATAAATTTGCACACAATAGATGCACAATACTCAAAAAAATAAGAGAGCAGAAGATAATCAGTGAACTTTCTGGTGCCACCATTTAATTTTTGTTATGGACATGCGCTAACCAAAACAAACCATTATGACAATAATTCGTGAACAAATAAATTTATTGGTTTTTGGTGGTCTCTTACAAATATCATGAAGATTTCAGAGCACAACGGAATCAAGTCTTCAGAAAGCTGAGAAAGTGAGAAACTTGATTGCAGGTACTTTTATGTACATGGTTAGAACCAAAACTTTTTTTATTCAAAAGGTATTTACAATATCTTCATATGAATCTATAAACAATGAAAGGAACTTCAATTAAATATCTCAAACATGAGTTGCATCTAAAATTAACAAGAATCAAAGTACTTGACTCTTTTGTGCTCTCAATGCACCATATATGACATACAACAAAACTCAAAATATTTATATGAAAAATCCTACATTGATATCTATATGGACAATTCCAGAGAGTTCTGTATGTAGTTATTATATTTAGAATTTCACTCTCCTAAGAGTAGTGTGAATACAATAAAGCCGTCTAACATGTTAAAGCTGGCTAAGGCAACTGCAGGATAGAATATGCATATCATGTAATGCCTCTGAACATTTGTTTCACATTATATTTTTTTCTCATCGTCTTACTTAGCCGACGGGATAGAAGCATAGAGGAAGAATACAAAAAAATGCAATACAATCAAATAAAATAATGCCATTTAAAAGGTCAAACTTCGAAGATTCAAAATAACATTTACATACATTTCGATAGACTATTTTATTTATTTCTTTTTTTATTTTACAATCCAAACATATTTCACATAAAACGTTCAATTTCTATGGCCTCATCATTATCATCACCACTACCAAGTTGTAATTAATGTACAATAATATATTTTGCTATGAAGCCAAGAGTGCAAATCTGTTACACGTTAATATTTTTTCAATGTTTTACTCTGCGACTAGTTTAAATTAATTTCAGTCTATAAAGTTAGTACAATGTAAAACTTTACAATTACTGTTTCTACTAATACACACAACTCCTTCTTAAAACACGAAGATTTACTTTTCACATTCCAAATAATCACACAGCTACATTTGTTGTCCTCTTGTGAATAATTATTTATATCTCCACTAAGCCTCTATCTCTCTCTCGGAGTTAACGATGGGCGTGAGTGTTCCTCACGGATACTCGTGGTCACAGAGTAGAGGACACCGCATCCAATCTTGTTCCAACTTTCTTTTAAAGTACTCTTTTGGAAAACTGCTGTCACGCATGTTATTGAGATACATGCAATACTGTCCATGGTATCCATTCCGAAATTCACCACTGCCTGAAAGGAATGAAAAAGATATAATTCACATTTTGAGTACAAAAGTAATATGATACATAGAATTTCATATTTTCAAAAACTTAAGTATTAGAAAATTGAATCTACTTTGCATGACATCACTTGAGATTTATTAAGCAATGTACTTCAGGCACTCCTGGAGCCACATATCAATGTTTATTCTACTCCTACATTGATCACTAGAACATGGCTATGAGGGACAGGAAAACACAGTGGTCGAGCACTTACCTCTGGTGCATAGGGTCCTTGGTTCAATCCCCGACCAAGTAAACTTGTCGTGGAGAACATCGTGTCAGTGGGTTTTCTCGGGGTACTCTCTTTTCCTCCTATAAAAAACGTTTTAGTGAGCGGTGGGCCAAGAGAAGACCTACAATAATTTGCTGTTATGAATCTCAAGTCCTAAGATGCAACAGATGCATTTTTCACTATCAGGTAGTTCAAAAGTAGTGAGCCTTTTGCACAAAACATGGTGTCAGTATCCCCAATCTCAGATTAAATTAGTCTCAGCGAGTAAGGCTTAACATCATTCGTTAGCCGACGGTTGAAGCAAGTATATGGAAAACGTATCGAAATTCTCGCATTAAGACGTAAGATATGTAAGCAAAACACAATTCAGTCGTTTTCGTTCCAAAAATTTTGATGTCCAGAATGCAACTTGCTGTGAGCGACCAACCACAGAAATAGTGGACGATATTCTGGGAATAGTCCAGAAATATGATCGGCACTAATGGCATTACCAATGACCTAATGTCCATCATCAAATATTATTAAGTCATTTGCATAAAACTAGGTAGAAAAAAAAAGCACGACACCTTAGTGGCATATGACCTGACTCAAAGAATTATACACGATTAAATTTTATCTGAAAATCTTACTGAAACGTAACGAATTCGAGCCATTTTGGATACAATTGATCACAAGTGATGAAAAGCAGATAACCTACAACATCAATATACGGGAAAGATTGAAGTCGAAGAGACCAGAAGTTCTACAATCTCCGGCAAAGCTTACACATAACCACGGTAGATTAAGCTGTGCCTTTGGTGGAATTGAAAGAGTATCTTGCACCACGAACTGATGATGTCGGGCAGAACGACAGACTCGGACCTGAATTGTCGACATTTAATGCGAGTGTGCCTAGGAATTCAAATTAAACGGCTGGAACTTATCAACAGCAAGAGTGTGGTAAACCAGGCTAACATCGTTAGTGCGCTTACATACTTGACCTGTCAGAAACTGAGAGAACTCGGTTCAGAATAGATGACCATACGAGCAGAGACAACCTGCAAACTGCGTACTGTAAGCTTTCATTGGAAATCGGTAAGCTTGCATCCAGCTTGGTTGGAAAGCGTGCAAGCATACCACACACTGGATTCCAGTAACAAAGTTGCATAAGTGCAACCTTGTATTCAGTGTTCCATTCCAGCTTGACTCAAGAATTTTACGCTGGCAGCAAGCCAATAAGCTAATGAACTACCAGTGATGCTATGACGGTCTGCGAATCATCTAAAATATTGCATGCAAGTACAACAAAAAAAGCAAATTGTATGAAAGCACGTGCTAATACAGCAAGCGTAGAAAGCCTAAAGCCACACACGCACCAAATTGCCGAAAACTCTCTTGCTAACATATAGCACGGACATGGCACTGTTAGACTATTGTTTGTTTCGATGTCTGAAAATCTCCTTGAGCAGTGTAACTTAAGATTTAAAAAGAAATCTGTTGAAACCGTGTGTCACAATTTTTGAAAAGAAACTACAGAAGGTCTCTAGCAACGGGATTATGGTGTTGCCGAAGAAATGACATAAGTCATTGACTAAACTGGTGCAAATATGTTTCATAATATTTTCTAATCACAACTAACATAATCTCAATTCTACCCTACAAAGGCTCGATATTTTTAGACTACCTGACATTTGGAAGCAACTTCCTTTAGCTGTATACTTACTAACATGTTTTGAGTTCGGTGTCTACAGCTGCTGCGTACATATTTTGCTCAGTAATGCCTACCAACTGGATTACGTTATAACCCGACTGGATTCGATTCTCGTCCGTTACTGTTCGGCAAGCCAACCTTAAGTAGGACCAGGTTCGGTTTACCACGTTCAGGGTGTCAATTTTACTTCTTGAAGGGTTCTTAGTGGTTAGAACAAACAAGTACTTCACACTGCAGGTGGTGGTGGTTAGAGTAAAAAACATGCAAGCCTCCTAATTAAATCACAAATCAAAACAAATTAATTTTAAATGTTTTTTTTATACAAGTACAAGATAATATCTTTGTTCATAACTCATTATTTTGACACAAATTGAATAACATATTTATTATATATTATATTTTCATTTTATGTAACCTATACATGACTTTCATATTATATTTATTCATATTAAATGACCTATATAGCTCGTACACCATTATATAAATCATAAAATTTCACCCTTCCTATTTTGTATATGCAAGTGTCTGACTCGTGTTATTATATCGTAAATTAAATATTTTTATTATATTACACTAAATGTATTTAATTTTCAACATTTTAAAGAAAATAAAATATAACATACAAACTAAGTATTTTTATGTGCCTATGCACTTACCCATAGCTAACTTTCAAAATAACCTTCAGTGAAATATTATTTTCATTATTTAAATATTTAAAATACAGCATTTAACGACATAATATCAACTTATTAGTTAACTTCAAATATAATGCAATAATACAGTAACATGAAAATACGAAATAAATTTTCTTATTATTATTGTTGCAAACATATTTTTATCCTATTCCTATTCTTAGTATCTCGAGCGCAATAAGAATTTTGAATTTTATTCCGAAACATTTAATAAACATGTCTTCGCAATTAACTGTGTGGTTTCTGCAACAAATGTTATTTTGATAAACACTGACTTTCCATACGCATATGATTTTTCACCGTCAATAATGATGACATAAAATTGTATACTAGCAGAAATTTTAACTTTTGACTTACCACATTGCTTTACAAAGTTGCGATTTCCACGTATTTCTTGTAATTTCGTTCACCGTATTTCTTTTCTTTCAAAAATTTATTGCAGGAAATTTTCTGCCTGATTTTGAATGAAACACTGCATTTACTTTTCCGATCGAACTGGTATTTCATTTCCCTGAATGATTACACATTGGTACTGTAACCAGATATTTCAACCATCTAGCACCAGTTCGTTTGATTAACATAGCTTTAACTTTTCTGTTACATTTGTTTTGAATTTTCGACGCTTTGCTACAACACGGTTTTTTCACCTGATTATTACATCTTTCACAGACACCATCATGATTTTTAGTGAAAAATTTCAGCATATAGTTTCCTTCCGCATTAACTTTTAACTTTTTGAACAACTTATGATACTTACTAGATACTGTTTTTTTATTTTGCTTTTCTCTTACCTTTTCTGACTGTGGTTTCTCTATAACAATTACATTGATCTTTTCGTTTGTGCTCGCGACCATGATATTGTCTTTGCGCTCACCTGACTTTTCTTAAAATTCCTACAAACACATTTTGATATTCCTTCAAAAGATCGCAAAATTCTGTGCATGCTTCTTATTTTTCGTTTTAGTTTACACAACATTTGTTTTTTACAGTGCTTATGTTTACCGCACCGTGATCAATTTTTGTACTTCCTAACAAATTTATTAAAAGTGTATTCCAGCCAACCAAAACTATTTTGACAAATTTCAATTTGTTTGCGCTAAGATATATTACGAACGTTATTCTCATTATTGTTACATGTGCCTGAGCTTATTTCATCATTCATTACACAAACGTGGGTACATAGAAAACAATAAAAAATTATGCGCTTGAAGTTCGTAACACGTACATTCGTTACTAACAAGTTGGAACTGTTACTGCTGTTTTGCCTATAGTCTATCTGAACCATAACTATGTTCACGAAGTACGAATAAATGCCATTACTTGGAATACATGCAAACTTCACTTCACACCACTAGTTGAAGGGATGGTTTCAGTAGAGTAATTGTTAATATGTACATTTAATGGACGGAACAATGTAAAGGAGATTCTTTCTTCTACGGTAGAAAATGTTTTATTTGTAGCTGTACTTTATTCGAAGGAGCGCCAAGTGAACTTTGTGGTGGACAAACACCGTATGCGGTGGTCTTCTCGGGGTTCTTCCGTTCCCTCCCACCTTCTTCATTCCTCCATTTGATTCATTTCTCATCATCATCGTCTCTCTTAGCCTCGGAGCATAATCGTGGGACGTTAAACTGAATATCTCATTTCATTTTATTTGAAGGAGAAAATTTCTAACCAGCGATTATCTAAAGCGGAGGTCCTTGGGTTATCCGGGTTCGATTCCGTGCCGGACATAAGTTCCGCGATAGGGAGAAAAGCTCAATTAAATATAAAACATAATTGTATTTATAATGATTTTCATATACAATTATAGTCCTAAATTTACACAGTTCAACTTTTTTATTATTATTGAATTAAATATTTCCCTTTGTCTTTCGTGACTGGTGGCTTGTTGGCAGTGGCGTCACTAGGTCTAATTTGGGGTGTTCAAGCCCCCCTAATTTCTTACAAGCCCACCTAAATTTCACTATGTTACATACTTTTAGAAAAGAGGATACTAAGGAAATCTACCGAATTTGCAACCAAATGCAACAGAAGGTACACACACATTTTAAAATTCAGCATCTTTACTGAGTAATTGATCGTTGATTATTAATATTCTGTTACTATACGAATAGCCCCCTTAAAATATGAACTATTTCACAGGACAAATTTTATATAGGTGACTAAGGTTTGATTACTTTATAAGGTAATTAATATTTTCTTTTTTTACCGGATTCTAATATTATTACGTGCAAATAGGGATGCGCACGAGACAAGATTAGAGGTTGTCTCGCCTCGAAAATATGTTGTGTAAAGTGGTGCCTCGAAAAATGTATCTTTTTCTGTTGGATGAACCCTGTCTCGTCTCGAATCTTGTCGAGTTATTTTGAGAAACAATAGCTTTAATTTAATAAAGAATGAAACAAACATGACTATGTTGCTAAAAATGTGCAAGACTGAAATAGTATCCACAATTCTTTTGCCCCAAATCCTCGCAAATTGTGTTATGTTCCTGATTAAGAATATTCCTAAAATACCGAAACAGTGGAATTTTGGAGTGTTGGGTATCTTGGCCTCAAAATGGTTGTTCAGTCCCCTTTTAAAAAATCCTAGTTATGCCACTACTTGTTGGGTGCAAACAGTCAATGATCGTACAGATCACGCCCATACCCATGGGGCCTGAGCTTCCCTGAAATTATGAGTTTGAGAATGAATTTCGTGATGAAGAGAAATTGCCTTCATTCGTCCTTAAAGTTGCTTGTATCCGAAGTATCTTCCGTCCTTCATTTATAAATATGGTTTTATATAAAGTCATAACTTCAATATCTTCTTTCTGCATCTCCTAAGTTCTTTTCAACAAAAGTTGAATATCAACAAGAATTTGGCAATCATTATTTTAGATTTTTTAATATATGTTCTCTACCAATTGTAAACCAGACATATTGAAAGAAAGGCACGAAAAGTCAAGCTTTATTTCTAAAGAAATGAAATGAAATAAAATGATATATCTAGTTTAACGTCCCACGTTTATGCGCCAAAGCTAAGGGAGACGATGATGATGAGAAATGAATGAAACTGTGTAATGAACAAAGTGGGAGGGAACGGGAGAACCACGAGAAAACCCACCCAGACAGTGTTTGTTCACCACAAAGCTCACTTGGCACGAGCTGGAATCGAACCAGTGACCCTACGCACCAGAGGTGAACGCTCTACCACTGAGCCACCTCGGTCCCCTTTATTTCTAAAAAAAAAAGTGGATATTTTGTGCGCATAGCCAAGTACGTACCCACGGGGTGGGTCATTGAGTTTCGGACCCCCCTCGAAATCCGGACTTTTTTGTCAATTTAGTCTAATTTTAGGTACAATGTTTAGTATAATTTAGCCTTAAATTGTGTTTGGACCCCCCCCTCGAACTGCTTTAGACTCCTCCCGAAATAAATTCTTGCGTACGTGTCTGCGCATAGCACTCAGAGCGGATTAAACCTTTTGGGACCCTGGAACCAACTATCTCAAAGGGCCCTATGTTACGAATAATTCCAGCGCTTAACTTTTCTTTGCTGTCTTCCACAGCCTCATAGGCTTATCGAAACACCGAGGAGTTAGCTGTGCTCCAAGTTTACAATAATTAGTTTAATTACATTCATTATTTACAATTAAATACCTAAATACTTCTGTGTACCACATAAATGCCGAATACGAGCCAAATGGTCAACAGTCCCTGTAGAAACACTAATGGAGTAAAAGGAGAAAAATCAAATACAAATAGTAAACCTGTGCAAGGTTGCACTGTGAGAAAAGTTCCGAATTTAAATGTCTTCTATGTGAATGATGTTTGAATTTATTTGTTTATTCATCACATCAATCAGTTTATTTATCCACATCCGGCGGTGCCACGAAAGTCTGATGTTTGCAGGCACGAGCCCAAGCTGGTGGAAGAAGACTTAACTCTAGCGATACCGCAAGCCTAGCGAGCGGGAAAAAAAATTAGCATGGATCTGAAGCCTATAATGTACTAAGTTAATTAATGTATTTTAGTATTAAAGAGGTGGATTTTTGGGGACCTCCTGAGGCTGGGCTCCATTAGCTCCGCCTTTAAGCCGCTCCTGATTGCAATCCAGGTTACTTAAGTTGTCACAATACCTATAGGCCTATACACTGGGTCTATTAAAAGCAATTGTGTCTGAGTGGTTTGATTCAACAACCTATTATTATTATTATTATTATTATTATTATTATTATTATTATTATTATTATTATTATTATTATTATTATATACATGCTACAAAATAGATTTACTGCTATACTGACACAGACAAAAGCTAGTTTTAAACAACGAACTTGGCTTAACAACAGAGTCACGTTCAATCTTTCCCATTGGCTGTACTACTTTTATTCATTATCTTTGTAAGCGCAAACACTTCGGATGGGACGGGAAGGTACAATGTAAGGAACCTTTACCTCTGTATGTCCAATGGAATTCGTCATCAGTGTATTTTTAGTTTAGTTCTCCCTTTCAATGCCACCGGAATGAATCACCAGCTCTTCCTGTCTTCAAAGAAAGAATGAATAACCAAAAACTCTTGGGCTTCTGGAATGTTTATCGTATTTATGTTAGATTAAGTACTAGGCTAGTCGAGAAAGCGTTACTCCTCACAGCGAACACTGCCTAGGTGGCTATACGGTAATTTTAGTTTCACCAGAGTTGTAAATCATACTATGAGCCAGTCAGGGTTTCCAGGTATTTTCTTTTCATTTCCCGCGCCAGAAGTGTAGAATGAGAATGACCTGCTTCAGTTGGTTTCTTGTGAGAATATAGAACGTTATCGAAGAAGTATTGGTGTTAACTGCAGTTTCTTCTTATGTAAAGAAAAAATGACGCAGAGGGAACTAGGTACAGACAAAGTAAACGACCAAAACAGCTTACTTTATCTTAATCAAATTTGGTAAACAATTCAGTTGGTGTTAGATTGTTGCTTTTTCAATTTATTCCTACATCCATATTAATCTGTGTATCTGTATAAAAAGGATGTGTATGTATGTTAGGAATGGTATAGAGACGAGATGAAACTCAATACACTCTCGGTCTCGTCTCGAGTCGAAAAACATCGTATTGGTCTTGGTCTCGTTTCCATCAATATATGGAGCTCCTTCGTGACTAAGCGGTAAGTGTACGTGTCTTTGGCATGGTAGACCTGGATTCGATTCTACGCAGGAGGTTATGTGGTTAGGGTCCCACGTTGAGCTGTAGTTTACGTCTGATATAGCCTCGATGATATAGTCGAAAGAGACGGAACAAGAGGCATTTTTTAAGATATCCTCTGTATCGAAAACAAATATTAGACCCCAATCAATAAATTCCAACATTTACACTACTTTATACTTTACTAGCTATGCACGTGTCTTTAGAGAATGGGGTTCCGGATTCGAATCCTGTGGGTGATCATTGAAAAGTTCCAGCTCAAATAGGTTGTTTAGATACCACCTTAAACCGTAGGTTCACATCTTGTATAGCTTCGGTGCTGAAAGGACCGCTAAATTCCAAGCCACCAAGTGTAAAATTTACATCATGATATTTTTAACCAATTCTCTGGTTTAATCTTTTAATTTTTTTCTTCTCATGATTTTGGCTTATTCTGAAATTCCTAATCTCTACCAATTTTAGCACCTTATTTTCAGTTTCACAACAAAGTTGATAAAACACGAGCAGGTGCAGTTAAAATAAATAAATAAAATAAAATAAACATATCTTTCCCAGGAATATTTCTAAGCTGCATGGAAAGAAATGTCTGGAAACTGAAACATTATGTGTTTGTTTTACAAAAATTAAGTTTCGAAATAATTTGGCAACGTAGTTTTTCGTTCATTTAAAAGACTGGAAAGAGAATAAGATGTATTGAATCCCAATTTAAAATTATGGCCTTTGCTGTTTAAAACATTTTCGATATGCCTAAGTACCAAACTATTAGAGGTGGCATTTTCCGCCTTTCTCTTGTGCACGCATCTATGGCTTAGACCATCTACGGACAATTGTTCCATCATCTAAAATATCCACCCCATGAAATGCCGCATAGCCGGCCCTGGCCCATATATTGGAAGTTGGCACAACTGTAACAAAGTATTTATTATTATTATTATTATTATTATTATTATTATTATTATTATTACTATTATTATTATTACTATTATTATTATTTTATATGAATGTCTTTGGAGAGACGAAATTATGTGACACGAATCATTACATGTAGAGCTTTAAGATAGTGATGGGCAGTGGGAATATTCCCGGTGGGAAGGAATTTAAAAAATGGGAATATTCCCGGGTTTTTTCCCTGGCCTATAAATTCACGGGAAGGAATTTATTTCCATTTCTTTACTTTATCTTCCAAATTAAAAGAACCATATGACTAATTACTTTATTTTAATATATTATGATTTACTTCTAGGTTTTAAAGAATTTGGAGGTTAAAAAATTTAAAATTATTTGACGGTACTTTATATAACTAATAATATGATTTTTTAAGTTCCATTTCCATTTGCACTAAAAAGTAAGGTAATTGTTTAGTATTGGGGGGCCAAAACTAGAAAAAAGTAGGATGATTTACGGAAGAAATGAGTTGATAGTGATGTTCAAGTAGTCAAGAAAGTATCGAACACATTTTTTCAGGGCAATAGGGGATTTATACAAAACGGAAAGGTAAGTGGAAGTGATTTATGAAAGAAAAGAAAGTGAATTGTTGGTAACGAAGATAGAAAACAACGTGCCATGGGGGCTCTAACCCGCCTTCATTCGCTAACGCTCGCTCTGCAATGCTGTCTGAATTTAATGTTGGTAACGTAATTTAACGTATGAAACCATAAAACAACCGCATCGGAATAGAATATCGCAAAAACTAGATGCAAAAGCTGGCCTCCATTGCTAAACACGAGCTAAAATTAGCAAAGTCCTAATTTACAAATGATGAAAAGGAACCATTTTGTAAAGTAATTTAGAATTCTGTAGAAATAGAGATGGAGTGCTATTAATAAACCCTGAACCATCATTAGTAATAGACGTCGGGCTGTCTCCTCTGTCTGACTCGAATTTCTGAAGACGTACTCGGGCTTCTTTTACATGTGAAATAACGTATAGAGTTTCGAGAAATGGGTAGAATGAAAGGTCCTGTATGGCAATGTTACGTGCTAAAATATAAAGATAAGAAAGTATCTTGCAAATTTTGTAAACATAAATATGTATGCGCAAATATTCTTTTTCTTTCTTCAATACCTGCCTGTCTTTTTTCCTGCTTGGCATTATTTCTTTTTTCATTTCTTACTGCGGTCATATTAATAAAATATTCTATAGAAGCATTGTAGAATCTAACGGCCAAACTTTACTCGATTACTGATTTACAAAGGTTTTGAGTTTATCGTCCCTTTTCACCACCAGATCTACACCTACAGTTTAAGGTGGAATCTTAATTATCGTAATGCGTTTACAACTTCGCCCACCAGGATTTGAACCCGGACCACGTGGACCAAAGGTGCACCAGGATAATAACAAGTGTTATATTTTGCTTAAAGAGTTACTTGTACTCTGTTAACTATTCATATAAACTTCGGCCAGGAAGAAGGAAGAAAAGTGCGAAAATGTTATATTCATTGCTTCAACTTTTTTTTTTTCTAACTATAATGCACATTCATACCTTCCTTCGATGTGGACAGCAGTAACAGGTGC
Source organism: Thermobia domestica (assembly GCF_964235325.1). Lineage (NCBI taxonomy): Eukaryota > Metazoa > Arthropoda > Insecta > Zygentoma > Lepismatidae > Thermobia > Thermobia domestica. Next base: position 151,159,647 of record NC_137471.1, on the reverse strand, counting down.
AAAAATTCTATTGCTTTGTGAACAGACAGCATTTCCAAGAATTGTTTTACCCTTCTGTGCTGTGTGTCTTCTACCGTAAATACCGCGAATCTTGGTAAATACAAAGCATCACATGATCTGTTCATCTTTAGGAATGATGGGAGGTTGAGGCACAATTGAACAGAGATGGTCATCCTCCCTCATTTTGCTCTCATGAGGGCCGCCCTCACCCTCACCTCACCCTCATTTTAGTAGTTGAGAGTGAGGGCGATAAATTAATTGAGGGTAAGTGTGAGGGAGGGTGAGTGTGAGGGCGTTAATGGAGGTTGAGTGTGAGGGAGGGTGAGTATGAGGGCGTCAATGAAGGGTGAGTGTGAGGGAGGGTGAGTGTGAGGGTGTCAATGGAGGGTAAGTATGAGGGAGGGTGAGTGTGAGGGAGGGTGAGGGGAGGGTGTAAATGGAGGGTGAGTGTGATGGAGGGTGAGGGTGGTCAATTGAGGGTGAGGGTGAGGGAGGGTTAGGAAAAATGACCATCTCTGGTAGATGATGCTAAAAAAGTAGTCAGACATCCTTAGGGGGCGCAGAAGGACAGAGACGGGCGCTTTTTGCTGTCAACACTTTTACTCATAAACATATGGGAGTAAGTAAAGAGCTTGCAGCACATAAGGTAGATTATATGACAGTGACATTACATCATTTATTTTCGTACAGATTAAGAATATACGGTTAAATTGATATAACAGTGACTCACTTCTTCAAGAGAATAGTGTCATCATGCGTTCTAAACAACTCTTTTCTTGGGGTATGCCAATACTCTACTAGGAACAGGTTATGTTGAAAGGCGCCAACAAAAGTTATAAGCTATGGTGCATTTACAAGGAAGTCACATCGGTTAAAATTAGTTCCATCGTTTCAATTCAATTTAACAAACTTGCTAATGTTTTGATTACGTGTACTATACAATGGTTAGTAAGTTGGGTAAATTTTCTTATCTTAATTTGAAGTGATAAAAATTTAATTTTTACTGTTGTAACTTCCCTCAACGTTCGCCATTGATTACAAGTCTTTCACTATTTTCCTCCTAATACTTTCTACTTTTTTATTTTCTTGGTGCCTAACCACTAACTGCACACGGATTTATAGTACACTTGCAAACTTGTTATATATTTAAAAAGACAAGTGCAAAGGCCGTACCAACCTGTGCTACGTGCCAGCACAAGTAGCATTACATCTACTCCGAATCAGAGCAAAGCGAGCTTGAACGACCTGCTAACGCGTCCTTATCGAACACGAACGTGTGATGATGGATATACACATAAAGAAAAACAAATGTGAAATCTTAGGACTAACTTGTGGTACTTGATCAAATAGGTAGCTTTGTATTATGACTCCATAGTATTTAACTACATTTTTTACGCTGTTTTTATCTCTACATACGACTTACATGTTCTCTATTTACGTCTAAACGTTACTCCTCCTTTGTGAATTATCATTTTCAAAATTGGCCTCGTACTCTTAATCTGCGCTCCCATTTCCACCTAAATTTATTTAGCTCGATTACAGATTTTACAAGTGATATTTCTTTCTTTTTTTTTTACCTTTGATATTTTCTATTGGCATAGATTTACCTCTTAATTGATATATTTTATATTCGACATATTACTGTAGTCATTTTGACAAACATATCTTCTGCTTAAAGTTTACACATACTTAGCTGCCTAATCCAGGGAAAAATTAGAAATAATATGATACCAAACTTATTTTGATTGGTAAACAGTAATATAGGTTTAACATTGAACGTAAGTTTCTGCACGCACAAACGACTATTACTAACCTTGGTTCGGGTGGTATTTATGGTACTTCATTTCTATTTCTACAGAATTTCTACATTACTTTACGAACTGGTTCCTTTAAATCATTTGTAACTTACAAGTAAACCTTACGTTTGGGTGAATCGAGTTGCTGACTGAGACACATACGAGAAAGTAGTACTAAATGTGGTCAGTATTTCAGTGAAGTTGTAGGTGCGAAGCTCCAGGGGCTTAGGAGATACAGCTACCAGAACATCACATGGAAGTATAGAATAGTCTTCATACAGTTGGAGGTAAAAGCCCTGTGCGTCCTCTTGATAACGACAAAAGGTGAATAAAAAATATATGGGTACATATTAGGACTAGGGGGAAGTCATATAGTGAGGGTATACCTGACGGCGGCCATCCTGAAATCCGCCATTTTGAATTAAGATTAAGTTTTTAAAATAGGAATAGGGTCATGTGATACATGATTTAAGGCGCAAATTTAATCAGAAGAACAATAGTGACGTTAATTTTGATTTACGCGCAATTGGTAAAAAGTTACAGGGAAATTAAATATTGTTGCAGCATATGTATTAGTCCTTTACCCCACCTTGTAAATTTTGTGTTAATGACAATAATTAAATAAAAAGCAGGTGGATAAATATTAGGTCTATGGTAAGAGTTGCCTTGATGGCGGCCATGTTCAAATCCGCCATTATGAATCAGACAAAATTTTAAACAAAACGCATAACAGTGACACCTTATTAATAGCAAATTTTACCATAAATCCAACGGTATAACCATTTTTGCTTTATCATTAACCAGCACATAATTAAATGGGAATAGAGTAATTCAATAGATGACTTCACCATCAAGGCAACTCTTACCATAGACCTAATATTTATCCACCTGCTTTTTATTTAATTATTGTCATTAACACAAAATTTACAAGGTGGGGTAAAGGACTAGATGCAACAATATTTAATTTCCCTGTAACTTTTTACCAATTGCGCGTAAATCAAAATTAACGTCACCATTGTTCTTCTGATTAAATTTGCGCCTTAAATCATGTATCACATGACCCTATTCCTATTTTAAAAACTTAAACTTAATTCAAAATGGCGGATTTCAAGATGGCCGCCGTCAGGTATACCCTTACTATATGACTTCCCCCTAGTCCTAATATGTACCCATATATTTGTTATTCACCTTTTGTCGTTACAAGAGGTCTCACAGGGCTTTTACCTCCAACTGTATGAAGACTATTCTGTACTTCCATGTGATGTTCTGGTAGCTGTATCTCCTAAGCCCCTGGAGCTTCGCACCTACAACTTCACTGAAATACTGACCACATTTAGTACTACTTTCTCATATGTGTCTCAGTCAGCAACTCGATTCACCCAAACGTAAGGTTTACTTGTTAGTAGTTTGCTTCTTTCGGGTGCAAATGGAAATGGAACTTAAAGAATCATATTATTAATTAGTTATATAAAATATAGTCAACCAATTTTAATTTTTTAACCTCCCCAAGAATGGCGTCAAGTGTTAAGGGCTGTAGAGATCGCACTAAGAAACAAAATGAATTTCATGAGGAACTCATCAAGAATAATAGTAAAGAAGCCTGTGAAAGCTTTATTAATTGTAGTAGCTGCAAGAACTCCTGTCAATCAGAACACTGTGACTGCGCAAGTAAAGAAAATTGCAAAAATAGATATAGTGGTGTCAACGTAGTGCATATGAAAACAAATGAAGATCGGGATATTAACTTATTACAGAGTGACATCTTCTCTGAAATGCAAAAACTACGAGAAGAACTGGACTCATTGCGTTCAATCTTAAGTCTAATACAAAATGACATAAATGACTCACACAATAAATGTAGGTGCATAAGTGAAAACTCCCTTAGTGCAAGTGGAAAAAATTATCCCCATAGTTGGAGCGAGATTGTACAGTGCAAGGCAAATACTTCCCGCAGTAAGTTCGGTACTGGAACGTCAAATCGTTTATTCTCAAATGAGAAAACAATTAGGGTCGAAAATTCAACTGGCTGTAACGCAAAAGGAGAAAAGAAAATAACATACAGTGTTAGCACCAGAAATAGATATGACTTACTTACCGAGGTCTCTTCCAAACCGAAATCTGAGGTGAATAAATATATGAACTGTCTTGAAAATGAAAATGTACAAGCTGGGAAAACACTCATTGAAGATTTGGGACAGAAAAACAAAATGCCAGTAAAATGTAATCAACAAGTGACTGAAGTTAACTCTCAACCATCGCGAAAAAAACATCCTGCCCATATAAATGAACGAGTAAAAGAGTACAGAAGTAAAACATTTATAAATTTGTCTAGTGCTAAGAAGGGTAATCAATTCTTGAGAAAGACTGCAAGCAGTGTTACTGTAAAAAGAATTATAAGTGAAACAGCAGACCGTCCCAAGGTAAATGTAATTGGTGATAGCCATAGTCGTGATTGTGCTCCAGGAATCAAACATATTTTGGGTAATGGCTATGAAGTATGTGGTATAGTAAAGCCGGGTGCAAGGGCGAAAGATATCTTGAGCATAAGTCATTCTTTAGTACAATGTGATTATCTTGTGGTGTGGGCTGGAGCTAATGATGTAGCAAAAAATGAATCGGGTGAGATATTTAAAGAAATGTGTAAATTTTTAGAATCTGTGAAAGGGGTGAATGTTATTGTAGTAGGTATACCTTACAGACATGATCTAGCCAATTTCTCTTGTGTAAATGATGAAATATGTAGAGTAAATAACAAACTCAGGAAGTGGGTGAAGCTATACACAAACTGTACATTTGTTGACGTTGATGTAGAGAGATCTTGCTTCACAAGACATGGGCTTCACCTAAATAAAATAGGTAAAGAAAAAATGGCAAAAACACTAGCAGACATGATACAAAATAAAACCAATTTGCAACCAATTCCTCTGCCATGGCATGAAATTAATTCCCCAGTCATCTCTGATGGTCAGACCAATATGCCAGTAATGACCGATACAAATATCCAGGTATCAGCAATAAGTAACGATTCAAGTGCAAATGTAAAAAGTAAAGATTCAAGTGCAAAGGTTGTAACCGACCCAAATACAAACTTTGGGAAGGGAGAAAAACAACAGAAACCAATGAGAAACAAAAAGCTTCCAAAAAACTTATCAGATGATTTTTTAGTGATGATAAGCACAAACAAAACGAACCAAACATAATTCCAATAAAGGTATATCACCAAAATGTGCAGGGGTGGAACACTCAAAAAAGGCTTATGTTAGAAATAGCGATGCTAGATGATTTACGTAATGTAGGAAACATAAAACCCGGTACAGATATCAATACAGTGAAACACTGTAAAGTGAATCAGCTTAAAGTATTCCATCACAATGTGCAGGGTCTTGGCAATAAGCTGGACTTTATGGATGTGTTAGTTGAGACAGTGTTGTCAACTGCACATGTTATTTGCATCACGGAGCATTGGTTAAGCTGTACTGATATTAAATCTGTAAAATTAAAAGGTTTTGATTTGGCAAGTCATTATTCAAGAGTTAACTTGATTCATGGAGGAGTTTGTATATTCGTTCATAATAAATTAAATGCTGATGAAGTTGATGTATCGATGTTCAATCTGGAACTTCACTTTGAAGTAGTTGCAATAAGTCTCGCTCATCAAGTGTGTATATGTAGTATTTATAGATCTAATTCGGGTAACTTACGGGTATTTTTTAGAAATCTTGAACTTCTTCTTGACCATCTGTGCAAAAGATACAATATTATCATTTTGTGTGGTGACATAAATATAAATTGGATGGTTAACACTAAAGTTAAAACTGATTTACAAAACCTATTAACTTCATTTAATCTCAAAGCTATTGTTAAAACGCCTACCAGATTTGGAAAATCAGCACTTGATCAAGTAATAGTAAGCAGAGAGTGTCATAACCACAAACTTGAAATATTCAACCCAGGTTATTCAGATCATGATGCGCAATTAGTTAGCTTATCGCTTCCATCAACTAACTTACCAGTGTTGCAAAATACTACCAGAATTGAAAAAAGGTTATTTTCACCGAGTAACATTAGTTACTTTTGTTATTTGTTGGCTCTTGAGCCATGGGATGGAATCTATTCAGCTTCCACTATGGACGAAAAATTTAACTCCTTCTTAGATGTATACTTGCACTGTTTTAATGTAGCTTTTCCTCTCATGCCAATTAGTAAATGTAATAAAATTAAGAAGAGTTGGATTACAACTGGTATTCGTAATTCCAAACGAAATTTAATTAAGTATGCTAAACTGCTTAATGATACAAATGTTTCTGATGTATTCAGAAATTACGTTAAAAAATATAAGATAACATATAAGAAAGTTATTAAGACAGCAAAGCAAATGCATAATTCGAAAATGATTAAAAACTCTAGAAATAAAATTAAAACTATGTGGAATATTATTCACCAGTCGGTAGGACTACATACAAAGAAGGGTAATATTGCAAATTTGAATCACGTCATTTTTGACAATAAAAGAATTACAAACCCTGCTGAAATTGCAAATAAATTTAATAATTATTTTATAACTTCTCCTCAGGTAGCTCTCGGTGCTCTATCCCACCAAGCTGGTACAAGTGGTTCTTCAAATATGCCTTCTTATCCAAAATGTATTTTTGTTACCCCGGTAACTATTGATGAAATATTAGCAATTATAGGAAAGATGAGAAATAGCAGTTCTGCAGGTCTTGATGAAGTACCGTCCACTATTATAAAACAATCTGCTTCGATAATTGCTCCTCACCTGACTCATGTAATAAATTTTTCCCTTCAATCAGGCATTTTCCCACAACGGTTAAAAGTGGCTAAAGTGATTCCCTTGTTCAAAAAAGGCAGTCGTTACGATATTAAGAATTATCGCCCTATCTCAGTTTTATCTGTATTTTCAAAAATTTTTGAGACGGTAATGTCAAATAGGATAAGGAATTACTTACGTTCCAATAATCTAATATCATTATCTCAACATGGGTTTTTAAGTGGCAAATCTACTGACTCTGCAATTTTCGATTTTCTTAGTACTGTTATGCATGCAATAAATAATAAAAAATGGGCAATTGGACTCTTTGTTGATCTTACTAAAGCATTTGACACTGTAAATCATGATCTCTTACTCAAAAAATTAAGCTTTTATGGTATAAGAGGAACTGCCAATAAATGGATCGAGTCTTACTTGAAGGATAGGTATCAGATAGTTCAAATTACGAACGAAAATAATGGCGAAATGCATAAGTTTAGTAGTTATAAAGGTACAATACTAACTGGTGTACCTCAAGGATCAGTGCTTGGTCCATTGCTCTTTCTTATTTACATCAATGATTTGACACATGAAATGTTGCCTAATAAATGTGTTTTATTTGCTGATGACACCAATGTTATTATTACAGGTAACTCACGACATGATATTGAATATAATCTAAACACTGCGTTTTCACGATTAAGTAACTGGTTAAGTAACAATAAGTTAGTTCTAAACAATGATAAAACTTCCTTGCTAAATTTTTATTATCCTCTTCAAAATAAATTTATTCCTTACGTAATGGTAAATAACAAAAAAGTCGACTTTTCTATTTCAACTAAATTTCTTGGTGTCACCATAAGTTCGAAACTAACTTGGAATGAGCATATTTCTCAACTCAACAAAAAATTAAGTAGTATTTGTTTCGGCCTCCGTAGACTAAGAGGTAATGTCACAACAGAGGCCTTAGTTTCGGTGTACTATGCAAAATTCCATTCTTTAATAACTTACGGTATTATTTTTTGGGGTCATTCTACTGAATGTATTAGCACGTTTCGCTTACAAAAGAAAGCACTAAGGGTTGTGTTTGGATTGTCACCAAAATCTTCTTGCAAGCCCATCTTTCGAGGACAAAAAATATTACCATTACCTTGTGCGTATCTATATAAAGTTATCTTGTTTACCGTAAGTAACAAACACTTATTTATAGAAAACAGTAACGTCCATAAATACAATACTCGATTCGTTAATAATTTGCATGTTATCCCCCAAAATTTCTCGTTTTTTCAAAAAAGCGTATATATTAACTGTACAAAAATTTTCAATAAGTTACCTGACTTTCTAAAACAAAACAAATCATATTCTATGTTTAAATCGGATCTTCATGAGTTCTTAGTAGATAAATGTTACTACTCGGTAAATGAGTTTTTTGAAGATAATGTATAAATGTTTTTTTTTCTTTGTTAATTATATTATGATTGTATAAGCTTATAAAAGTCATAGTTATGTATGTATTATTTTATCTAAGTTTTTTTTTCTATACCATATATGTAATTATTTTGTAATTTTGACAACTGTATGCGTGCTCGAGAATACTCTCATTTGTATGCAAAACAGGCAAATAAATAAATAAATAAATATATTATAGCCTATATGTAGAAAATAACCATAACACTCACCTAGTATTCATCAGTACTCTAGAATTACAGTCAGCTGCATTTCAGATCTTGTACTCAATCGATGTACTAAAAAATGAACATTCTCGACGTTACATATCTTCTAGATATGTCATCCACTTGTTCAATCTTCTAAATTATTATAAAATATATTCTTTGAACCAAGCATATCCATCTTCTATAACAAAACAGACTGCTACGGGCTACTAAGGGGTGCTTTGAAGCTCCCGTAGCCTTTCCCTTGACTTACGCGGAGGTTGCGGGCTGGTTTGACCCTGTAGGAGAACTCTGCAACGCAAATTATCAAGTGTCGCCTACGTGGCTCATAAGTAGCCCACAGAATAACTATGCATATGGCCCTTCGCCCACCTACAGAAAACACTCCAAAGAGATGAACCCTGCATTTGTGTCGTCCTCCCCCTAACCCATCTGCCACAAACAAAGAAAACATATTATTTTGTTTGTACTACATCTGTTCTAATTTGTTCCAAAGCAACAGAATTTGTTCTGTTATACTCTCCAAGTAAATTACCAATCAATAGTGGTGGGGCTAGAACGACTTCATCAACCTTGAAATCATCAGTTAATGTATGAAAGCATTTTAAATCGTTTGTGCTCCATTTGGTCTAGTTTGTTCTACACTATCAACGTTTGTTATTTAACCGTTTCAGAAAAATTAAGAAAAAAATGTGGTGACGCTAGAAAGAGGGTGCCCTGCCCACCCACATCTTCGAAATCAACGGTTTATATATATACAGGGTTTGTCCGGAAAGTAATAGGACTGAGTCGATTTAAAAAATATTGAGCCAATCGTTACAATTCTTTAAAAACTTTCAAAATAGGCTCCTTCTGCGTCGATGCAGCGCTGCCAGCGCGATTTCCAAGCATTGAAGGCGTCACGGAAGTCATTCTCCTTAATAGCCTTGAGAGCCGCGGTGCAAGCTGCTTGGATCCCCCCTGTCGTTTCAAAATGCTTGTCTTTCATCGGGCGTTTCATTCGAGGAAAAAAAAGAAGTCCGGGGGCCCACATCTGGGCTGTAGGGCGGCTGCGGAAGCGTTGGGATGCCGGCCTTGGTCAGGTAGCAGTTCACAAGAAAGGCGGTGTGAGCCGGGGCGTTGTCGTGGTGCAGCTTCCAGTCGGCTCCGATGACTGGTCGGACCCGATTGACCCTTCGTTTGAGTCTCTTGAGCACTTCCACGTAAAATGTGGCGTTGACGGTTTGTCCAGGAGGAACAAATTAATGGTGGACGATGCCTTTGATGTCAAAAAAGACAATGAGCATCGTTTTCACTTTGGATTTGCTCATTCTTCCCTGTTTTGGGCGAGGAGACGCCAGCGTGTGCCCCTCGGAAGAATGCCCCTTTGTCTCGGGATCATACTCAAAGATCCATGATTCATCACATGTGATTACGCTATTCAAAAATTGGGGGTCACTTTCACACATGTTCAAAATTTCTTGGCACAATTCCACTCGTCGCAATTTCTGGTCGTCAGTGAGCACTTTTGGGACAATCTTCGCGCACACCTTGCGCATGTTCCAATGCTCCGTCACAATTTCATGAACCACAGTTTTTGGTAAATTTGACATCTGGGCAATTAAACGAATACTTAGTCGACGCTCTGAGTTCAAAACTTCGCGAACACGAGTCACATTGTCGGTGTTTGTCGAAGTCGATGGTCTTCCAGCACGGTCTTCATCGGTGACCTCTTCCCGGCCCTCCAAAAAGACCTTGTGCCACCGAAACACACGACTTCTTGCTAAAGCATTATCTGGGTAAGCCTGCAAGGTCATATCAAACGTCTCTGACGCAGATTTACCGACTTTAACACAGAATGGAATCGCGTACCTCTGCTCTAACGAACGCTGCATTTTCGGCTTGCACCACTCACAGAAACAAGTCACGCGAAAAAGACTGTCCTGACTCTCTGTGTGCACCGAGACAACTGACCAGCCGCTCGTTCGTTAGCTAGGAACGCCTCTACCGGATCCAGTCAGACGAAGGGTCAATCGGACTCCGAAGTACAGTCATGGCGGGATAAAATCAGTCCTATTACTTTCCGGACAAACCCTATATATATATATATATATATATATATATATATATATATATATATATATATGTATATGTATATATATAGATAGATAGGTAGATAGATAGATAGATAGATAGATAGATAAATATAAAGACTTAATCGTTTGTTCTAATTTGCTCTAGAGTATCAAAGTTTGTTCTTTAACCGTTTCAAAAATAAAGAAAACACACCGGCGCAAATCTGTCTTCAATATTGGGGGGACGGGAAAGACCGTTCCTATAATATATATATATATATATATATATATATATAAACCGATGTTTAAAATATTTAGGAAGTTGAAAAACAATGATGTAGAGGATCTAGGGAGTAGAATTGTCTTCAGAGAAGTATTTAGGGGGCTATGGGGCTCAAGATCCCCTGAAATAAATTTGTTAGTTTTTCGCATTTCTCGTACAACAATAATCTTTCTTACCATTTCTAAGAATGTCATTGATTTTCCAATTTCTTATGCTCTTTGTTCAGAAATAATGCTGTATTTGTCAAATTTCATTCCATGTAAGAACTGCGTCATTTTGCTCTTTCTTTTGTTCTTTCTACTTTTCTGTATATTTTTCTTGATGTTATTTTCTTTCGCTTTGCCTATGATATTTTATCGGCCGTTGTCCGTTGTCATTCAAGTCGACCGTTATCAGTAACACCAAAACTAAGAGGAGTTGATAAGTGAAACTGGTATTCCACACCAACTTGCGTGGATATCAATCTGACGGGACTTTAGCTATTATAACAAAGAAAAAATTATATCGTATAGTTATTTTTCAAAGAAGGAAATGTTTGAATATAAGAAAATCAAAACTGGGGAATAATTAGCCCGGGAAATTAGGTAGGCCAAGAGAATGCTTCCTTTTTCTTGTATGAATAGAATAAAGGGTTAGATTCACTCCTAAATTTTTGTATCATATTATATAGGATTCTCAAACTCAGGTAGGCAATATCCTTCCCTGTGTTGCGCATAGCCCTTCAAAAAAAATTCCTAAATACGCCTCTCTTAATATTCGGAGGTGAGCAGATTTGAAGCTTATTCTAGGGAAGGGAGATGAAACTCATATTACGGTAGATGAATCAGATTTCTCAAGTGAACCTGTTGAAGAGTATATTATATATTAGGTGATGTAGATGAAAATGAAATGAAATCTTTAGTTTTACGTCCCACGCTTATGCCAGTTAGGATAAAGGAGACGGTGATGATGAGAAATGAATGAAATGGTCCACCACAAAGTCCACAAGGCGTCAGGCGATGAAGATGAAGTAGTAGTACTTATCAGTATTACAAATCACTGCCGTGAACACATTCTGAACTCTGAATAGATGAATACTTATAATTGGTATGTTTCTAATAAGGCATCCACAAAAATCAACGTTAAAATTGTTTTATAATAATATAAATAATGACTTCTCTAAAACTATGAAAGAAGAACATCAATTATGTATGACGCAACAACACTCTTATTTGAGCAAAATGATGATAGTCTAAATAGCATTACAGGAATCGTTACAGAAGTACGAGGCATGTTGTATTCTCTGTAGTTAACAGATGTAACCTTAAGATTGTGGAGAAAAATATTCCAGTAATTGAATTCTTTTCTTTGCTTACGAAGTATCCTCTTTCAAAAGAAAAATTGGTACACGGGGAAATATGTAGGAGCAGACCATGGTTCGACCAGGAATACATTAAACTAGAAGAGAAGAGAAAACAGACAAAATTACGTTGACTACAATATTCAAAACACATAACCAGTGTGCGAATTAGATAATCTATATTGGGGGGGATAAAATTAGGCCAAAGGACATAGTCTGAAGGTTCAAATTTCAAAATGAGACAATAAATGCCGTACCCCCCATATATATATATATATATATATATATATATATATATATATATATATATATATATATATATATATATATATATATATATATATATATATATGTGTGTGTGTGTGTGTGTGTGTGTGTGTGACATCTGTAATAAATAAGAGATTTATTAATTTAATAAATCTACCGACAATAACTATGCACATATATATTGTCTGACATACACACCCCCCACTAAACCTTTCTGAACGTGTTTTAATGTTGTACTCACTCTTGTCCCCGTAGCTCTCTAAGGTTTATTTAGTTAATAATTCGGCTCGAGCGAAGCCATGATCACAAGCATATGTTAATTTTTCCACTCATATTGAAAGCTTCCACTTTGCATTAATACATACAGGTTGCGAAAAGAAACCTACTTTAGTCTTGTGAAAACTACTAAAATTATCAGTTAAACCGGACATATCTTTTTCTTTAAAAAAATAAGAAAATCTAGATATTAGCCTATCAAATAAGAAATGGATTGTTGCTGGGCCCGATTTCTCACATCAAGGTCAAATCGAAGGCCAAATATTTAAAATATCTCAATTCAAATTTCGAGCTTGTGCTTCTACTTCCCGCTAAAGCTGTGCTCATCACGACTTTTTTTCTCCAAATATCGATTCCGTGATGGGCACAGAAAGTCAACACTTAAAAATTACTTTACTGTTAGGTTGAAGATAAGTTGATTCACTATGGGCTACGTTATTCAAATAAAGTAAAACATTACACTGAAGATTTTCAGACAATATTAATTGCGTGGACAGCAAACTGTACAGCGAAAAGATGGAAAAATGAAAGGTTAACTTAAAAAAAAAACGCTCCAGTTGAAATGCTTATACAGACACGGACAATGACACGGAGAACCAGTCGTATTAACAAATGCTGAAACAAATCTAGAATTATTCGCTTATTCACCTAAAAATCACCTTCATTAACATATCTGCTCACTAGGAGCGTATCCCCCAGCGTGTACATTAACATATACTTACGAGAGAATATCTATATCTCAGATTTTGAGTACAGTTTCAAAAGTTCATTTCCGTAAACTGTAAAAGTTGTGATTACTATGCTAATTATCACAAATTAAATGCAACTTTTGAGTTGCATACATACAACCTACTAGGGAATGAAGACCAGGTGCCAACAAAGAGTACACTGGAAAATGAAATAACATGTTATAACAAAAATTAAAATAAGATGATAATCGATACAAATATACAGGATGAATATGACATATCCGAACTTCGCCAAATATGGTAGAGGAAGCTATTTGTTTACTTCTTCTTGGCCAACCGCTAAGAACATTTATAAATCTATATGTGGCTTTGTTATACGCAATTAGTACATTCAAATTCACAAACGATGACGAACTGAAGGGTACGAAGGTACAGTTGCAAGTAACAACCGTAGTCATAATAATATAGTTCTAATAAACAACGTTGAAAATAGTGGGTAATTAGGTGGTAAGTAGAAATGACCAAAACAGAACAGTTTACATCGATCATTTCGAAATAAAGCTAGAAGATTAAATTTACAAGAAATAACAAAAATCAGTGACATTTGGAGTTATACTAAGCATAGTTTGAGGGGGAAAGCGAGCATCCCCGGTGGGGATGCTTCAGCTGACTTCTTTGGGGGGGAACAAAATGTGATTGAGGGGGAAAATCCCCCTCATCCCCCCGGTAATTCGCACCCTGCACATAACTACACAACATTTCGTTGACATCAGGTGGGAAACTTCGAAAACTTTTAAAACAAAGAAACTCGATTTTTCTTTCACTTCTCCCCCTCTCTCACGTACACACGCATTTCACGTGCGTGTGCAAGTTCAAAGTTAACAAGGAAAAGAGACCGATACACCTGGTCTGGAAAACGTATTTAACTGGTAACTTCAGCGTCAAGTTATTTTGTGCTCTGGGTATAACATCTCCAGTCCTGGTCATCTCTGAAAGAAATACGGTTTAAACGCAAGGGAATAAGCAAAATATCTTTTTATCATCTAGGATACCGAGTCTCTGTCGAATTACCGGGTCACTACGGGTTTGAATCCTCGACCCAACAAAACGAATTTTAAAAACTCCCTGAGCTTAAAATCACGTGACCTCTACCAACCAATCATAATCGAGGTACCAAAGTACCCATCAAAGAGGATACCCGAATTTCATAAATCCAAGGGTCTAAGATCATGTGACCACTATCAACCAATCAAATTCAAGGTACCAAATCACTCATCTTACCCATAAAAGGAAACGAATTTTAAAATATCCCAGTGCCTAAGATCACGTGACCTCTATCAACCAATCAGCATCATGGTACCAAAGCATTCTACTTACCAGGTAAAAGGGAACGAATTTCAAATATCTCAGGATCTAAGATCACGTAACGTCTGCAAGCCAATCTGAATCAGGTATCAAAGCACTCATATTACCCGTAAAAGAACGAATTTCAAAAATCCCGCTCATAAAAGAGAATGGGGATTTCCCGCGGGGTGACTCATGACGTCATAACTAGTGATGGGCAGTGGGAATATTCCCGGCCGGAAGGAATTTAAAAAATGGGAATATTCCCGGGTTTTTCCCTGGCCTATAAATTCCTGGGAAGGAATTTATTTCCATTTCTCTACTTTATCTTCCAAATTATAAGAACCATATGACTAATTACTTTATTTAAATATTTTATGATTTACTTCTAGGTTTTAAAGAATTTGGAAGTTAAAAAGTTTAAAATTCTTTGACAGTACATATATAACTGATAATATGTTTTTTAAGTTCCATTTCCATTTGCACTAAAAAGTAAGGTGATTGTTTAGTACTGGGGGGCCAAATCTAGCAAAAAGTAGGATGATTTACGGCAGAAATGAGTTGATAGCCGTGTTCAAGTAGTCAAGAAAGTATCAAACATAATTTGTTAGGGCAGTAGGGGATTTATACAAAACGGAAAGGTAAGTGGAAGTGATTTATGAAAGAAAAGAAAGTGAATTGTTGGTAACGAAGATAGAAAACAACGTGTCATGCAGGGCTCTAACCCGCCTTCATTCGCTAACGCTGGCTCCGCAATGCTTTCTGAATTTAATATTGGTAACGTAATTTAACGTATGAAACCATAAAAAACCCGCATCGGAATAGAATATCGCAAAACAGTAGGTGCAAAACTGGCCCCCAATGCTAAAGAACAGCCAAAATTACGAAAGTACTAATTTACAAATGATGAAAAGTAACCACTTTGTAAAGTAATTTAGAATTATGTAGAAACAGAGATGAAGTACTATTAATAAACACTGAACCACCATTAGTAATAGACGTCGGGCTGTCTCCTCTGTCTGACTCGAATTTCTGAAGAGGTACTCAGACTTCTTTTGCATGTGAATTTACGTATGAAATTTCGAGAAATAGGTAGAATGAAAGGTGGTGTATAGCAATGTTACGTACTAAAATATAAAGATAAGTAAGTATCTTGAAAATTTTGTGAACATAAATCTGTATGCGCAAATGTTGATAAATTGGTGAGACATGTATCCTCTAGCATTTACTTAATCTAATTTTTTATAACATTTATAAATTTAAAATTCTTTAAATTCTTAAAATTCTTTAATGTGTTTAAAATATCAGTAATAAAGTCATGTTGAGCAAATCCACTTACATATAAATTTAAACTGTTACTATATAATTTTTTCACACATATTTAATTGAGAGAACATATTGTAAATAAATATACATTTATGCGTACTCTCTAAATATAATAAAGTGTGAATAAAGTAACATAGTACCGTTCAGAATATACATTTTAAAGAATCCTCTGTGGACAACAGTAATAATATGCTGTGATATAAAAATTAATTCAACTTTGAAATCATAATACAGTAATAGAATGCAATTTTCTTTGTCATTGTACATAAATTCCCGGATAAATTCCCCATTTTGGGAATCTTCCCTGGGAACATTCCCCAAAAATTATCTTCCCGAGAATTAACTGGGAATTACGGGGAACATTCCCGAGAATTACGAAGCACTGGTCATAACACGTGACCTGGAAATTTGAACTTCCCGCGTGAGCGGGACCTAAAATCCCGTGACCTCTCTCAACCAATCAGAATCGAGAAAATTTTTGCTCACTCGGCTCGATATAGTGCGGCAAATACTAGTAACGTGATTAATAGCAATAAAGTGCAAGGGAGAAACATGCAGTCAAACATAGTAAACATCAACCATTGTGATGTTAATGAAGACATTGACAGCGTTTTACAAATAATGAATATGTTACAGGAGGACATGAGGACACTAAAATCAGAAAATGAAGTATTGCAACAAAACATGAAGTCCGTAGAATCATTTGTTGAAACTGAAAATATCTCCAACCAGTGGACAAAAATAAGTTACAGTACGCTCAGACCCAGATATTCAAATGTTGTATCAGGTAAAACAATTGTATGCGAAAACAGATAGGGTGTGTTTAAAAACGTCGGAAGTGAAGGAGACGTGAATTCAAATGAAAAACCGGTAAGAAATTCACAATAGAAGAATAGTGCCAGGATGTAGAAGGGAAAAACTATTACGCAACCAAACGTGCCGAAAGTTACAAACAATAAAACTAATGCAAGAAGAAAGCCTAAGACAGACGCGTAAGTGTACACATATATGGTGATAGTCACGGTCTTGGACTGTCCGAGAAAGTGAATAGTAATTCTAAACAAAAGTCGGCAATGCAAGGAAATATCAAGCCTGGAGCTAAAAGCGTTGTTGTGTTGTCTGGTATTAATCCCAACATTGTAAATAAGGAAGATAATTGTGTAGTAATATTAAGTGGAACAAATGATGTGTCCAAGAATGAAGGTAGTGAAGCGGTTAGTAGAATTTGCAAATCAACTCTCTATGTAGAATTACTGTAAAACAATTGTGATAAATATCCCTTATCGCCATGGTCTTACTGAAGACTCGTGTATTAATAAAGCTGTACAAAGCACTAACTTAAAATTAAGAACAATGTGCAATCACTTTAATAATGTTGTAATTGTGGATATCAGTAAGTTAGGTAGGGAAATGTACACTCAGCACGGTATGCATCTCAATCAAAAGGGTAAGGATGAATTAAGTACTAAGATTTGCGAAATAGTTGATAAGGACGTAGCTAGTAACTTTCAAAGTAAGAAAGAAATAGCGATGCCATGGGTAGCACAGAAAAAGTAAATTCACCCGACTCCATGAATAAAATTGCTTGGGACCGGGTGAAAACTTCACGTTTAACGACGTCTCTTCATTTTGGTGATATAAGTGGTATAATAGATGCAAGAAATAATAATAATAATAATACATTTCCCCCTTCGTGGCCATAAGTTATCTTCGATCATGCTCAAAGTGGTCTAATAATGTTTTATCAGTTTTCTCTCATTCATATATTGACCATTACCGGGGGAGAATCTTCTAAAATCGTCAATGCTTATAATTAGTTTTTCATTACAAATCAAAGGATAATAATGAAATATTGAACATAATATTTTGTTCTCAGCTGTGGATTTTAGATTTGCAATTCATATAATTTTCCCTTCTAATGGAATTTGAGAGAAAAGTAGTTGCCAAAGATTTATTTACAGAAATGTTCCCAGTCCTCTGATGAACATAGGAACACACTTAAAAAAACAAAAGAAAAACGAATACACCCTTCAGGGTTTGAACACAAACTTCTAATTGATAGACTAGTGACCCAAACCGCTCGACCAATTCGTATGTCTTCAGTGAGTCTCTTTTGACTTTTAGGTAAAGTAGTTTCCTGCTCCACACTTCTTTTTGATTATGTCGATACGACTATTAGTTTGTGTTGAATATTTGGCAGTTACAGGTCTTGCAATGCATAAAAGTCTTTTTCGTATAAAATATATTCAATTTTACATTTTAATAACTTATATACAACAGGTTGAATCTGTGAAATGATTGGGGTTAAAGTGATCGTAAATGTTTTCATAGTTAGGAGCCTGGATATGCAAACCCGCTCCACGTGGGGATTTACTTTTGAGAAATTTGGTATATTAGTAAATTTGTTACATAATTTCCTGATTTCTTGATTGGTTTTCCTCATTTCTAAATTGACACAAGATTTATCAATTATTCGTATCGGTGAGGGACTGTACAAACCAGAACATTGGTATTACTTAATTCATCTAACACACTTTCATAAGCAACTATTACACTATTTGCTTCGTTTTTCGATACATCATTAGTTCCAGTAATTATTAACACATAATCCTCTTTTGTGAGTTTTTCTGTTTCTTGTATGCAGTCTTTCAACTCTTGTTCAGATCGAGCTCCTGGCTTAACAAAGTTAACTGTTCTTACCTTATTTAGTTGGTTGTTCATAAGTGTACCTAACCCACGACCTTGGCTATCTGATAATATAACTACTTTCTTCAGGTCACTTTCCTGTCTATTACTTCCTTCAGCATTCCTATTTCTTCTGTTGCTTTGTCGAGTCACGTCTAATTTTGTTTTTAGTTTGTTATTGGTTTCACAATCTTGAAAGAATTTCGGAATACTTTCCCTGTCCTGCGACGTACTGCTTTTAAAATGTTTTTTGACCATTTCATCTTCAAGCGCTACAAATCTATTCTGAGTTCTAATGCCTTCTGGAGAACCTACCTGTTGATATTGTGTGCTATTTACATTACGCATACAAATTTGTGAGTTCAGATTATATCGCGGTTTACTTTTATTTGTTTCGACCTTTTCTTTGTCCTCCAATAACTGCGTTTCGTATTTACTGTGGGATTTTACATTTACATTGTTTTTCTTCTGCCGAACATTTCCAACAAATTTTGCTGAGTTTTCAGCTATTGATTGGTTGACACTTCCATACAACTTTATCGGTACCAATCAGAAAAGAGTAGCGCCTGACGACGTTCAGCTTTGTTTCTCGCTGTAATTCCAAAACAATGCTGCCTGGACAAGAGAAATATTAATAATATTAATAGAATCATATGAAAAATATGAATTTTTAGATAATGTGAAGCAGGATTTATATTTTAAAGAACTGCAAGAATAAAGACCTTAGAGAAAGTATGCAGTGAAGTAAGTAGTGTCCGCCCGAACACAGGTTATTTATGTATGTTGTGCAACTTGTATACAAAAAAATGTAAGAAGTTTTATTTAAAAAAGCGTGCAGGTTTACTTTTGTTCAAAAGTTGTTAATAGTTGTTCAAAAATTAGAATTCCTTTACTAATTCCCTTCTTAATGTTTTCTAAATGATTTGTGCTGGGATACATGAAAATTTCAACAATGAATAGTTAAAATTCAAGGGGGTATAATAAGCAATTGTTGAAAAATTATAATTATAATTAAAATTATAATAAACCAGCACCAGAAACAGAAACATTGGGAGTTAATTGTCATCAATGTTGTGTGGCCTTCGTGCAATATTAGGGGACAGTCAGTGACGTGGCGTGACAATTTGACGATTGTTACCGGTTGCTGATACTACAAGTAACTTTTTTTTCTCAATATCAGAAAATCTAGTACTCACTTTATCTTTCAGCGTATCAACCATTTCAAACTATAGGCTTGGCAAAGTGGTCAAATTCCACTTCATTTACTCTTTACCTTTTAGAACAATGTGGCTTTTCATGTTCTTTCATTTTTTACTAAATATAATTGAAACTATCTCTCAATGATCTTAGATACTCTTCAAAGTCATCTATTTTCTTTCTGCAGTAACCTACATCATGAACTTTCTTTTGTAAGATATTGAACAAGATTTCTTATCTTGATCCTATAACAGAAAACAGTTCAAGTAAAAAATTGGAGTCAAAACTTTGAAAGGTTTGATAGAATTTTGATACACAATCTCTGGTTTGAGAATCCTATTCGTCGGTTTTATCCATCATGGATTTAAAGACTCCTAATAGTTCATCTTTAAAGCCATCATATACCCTACTTCTATAGTTCCATACCTTGTGTTTGAAACTATAGGGATACTTTTATTGACTACATAATCCAGAGCATTTGTTCTTTTTGAAGACTTGGAGGAAGAAGAAAAAAAGTTCCAACACATTAAAAAAAATTATACCCTTTTCCAGTAGCGTAACTTGAAGATTCAGTTCCCCCGCAAGCTTTAGTTATGTGCCCCTGGAGCTCGTGCCCCCCCCCCCCCGCCGCCTGGAGGGTTGCGGGGGTGCTATTTACGCCTATGCCCTTTTGTATAATCAACGGACTTTTCTAAAACTAAATTAAGTCTATGGGCATAAGAATGAAAATATAATTAACAAGAGGCTGCAGTTCACTCATAACTGGAGTTTCATCGTATGTTTGAGCAACAAGTTTTCCGTATTGAAAATTAGTTAGTCAAACTGCGGCACGATGAAGACGATTGCACAGTTCTTTTTCAACACATCAAACTCCATCAAAGTCCAAATTCAACTAGTAGGCTTTAGGCTAGCGACTAGAGTTGTAAATTTGTTGCATCTAAGGTTTTCTATACTAAATTAAAAACAAAATATTTTCATCTTAATTAGCATAAATCCTAAATAATAATAATTACTCGAATTGGAAGGAGCGCGGGCTTTGCTCTAATTATCATTACTATTCTTCCTTGCTCTTGAAACAGTTCCCATATAGCACAATGTGTTTCATCAATAGGCATTTCAGTATAATTAATAGCACTTCAGGGACTGACAATATCTTGAACAGGGACAACAGAAATAAAATCTCAATTAAAAAAAATCATGCCCATAAGCTCTTATTAACATTCAGTGAGAAACTTTATTTTGAATCAAAGTAAACCTATATTAAATTTTTGTTAGAATATCCTATGGAATATATTCTTCTTGTTCACTGTTGCTGTATTATTCAAATTTAAAGATAACGTATTAACATACAAAAGTCGTGTAAAAATGATAGATTAACATAGAAATAATGCACTGGAACATCAGTCTCACAGTAGCACGTGTTAAATGCTATTAGTATGAAAAGCCTGCTACTTATATTTGTCCGAAATTGTATGCTGTTAAGACAATGAAATAACCTTATGAATACTGAAATTGCAGCCAAGATTCTATCCTTAGAATGGGGAAGCAAACGAAACAGTATAGTAGAATTACCACCCGCTCGATCCTCTACAGCGAGAGGAGAGCAAATAGACTCCTAAGCTGGCGGTGAGTAGTTGATGATATTCTAGATTCTGCTTTTTTGACAGGGAACGTTCCTATTTTTTCCTGTTCCACTCAGCCGAGCGGTAACATAAGGGCTATTCCGAAAGTTCAAATACGAGCGCGCAGGATGCTTCTGGCTGGCACGCTAAAAGGTGCTTCTGGAGTGAACGAACGCTATCAGGGTTCGCGTTACCTCTAAAATCTGCGATCTCAACAACAGTATGCTCCTATTTTGTGTTGGCATGTTGCATTCGTTCGCAATGTAATTGAAGCATACGGTAGGCCATTCAAACATTTTTTTTTTTAAAAAAAGGAAAATGTACACATCTTCCCATGTCGACAATGAAATTTGAAGATATATGAAAACAACGAAAAACTTTAATATTTTCACTGTTACCGCCGGTAACAGCGGTAATACGCACTACACGTCCCTGGGGACAGTTCTACAATGCTGGCACAATACAGAAAGTCCGGGTGTAGTGCATCAGAGGAGCTCCCGGCGAAGTATAAGTTATGGGTTATGTGGGCATTTTTTGAGGGTACTGAGTTGAGCGGATAAACTCAGTA
Organism: Thermobia domestica; assembly: GCF_964235325.1. Taxonomy (NCBI): domain Eukaryota; kingdom Metazoa; phylum Arthropoda; class Insecta; order Zygentoma; family Lepismatidae; genus Thermobia; species Thermobia domestica. The sequence continues at coordinate 151,137,760 of NC_137471.1, read as the reverse complement.
CCTATACTAGAAAAATTGCACTTTCTTTATTTTAGCTTTCCGCGCCTGATAACTGTCCTCATTTGCATATGTGGACAAGTTATTTGATTTTCAGTTCTACAATCTGGTGGATACAAGGATCTACAGACCTTTCTTCAGCTGATACAGACTCCCTCTTGTTCGTATCTCGCTGCCGAATTTTCGGAATTACTAGTTTCAATAGCGTATGGAATTCTGAATAGTCCACTCTGTAGATTTTTTTTTTTTTTTTTTTTTTTTTGTAGGAACGAGGATCTTCTGTATGTAGTTCATTATTCACCATTGTGAATACGGTGCTTTACTGTGCATTATTAGGGCGAAGAATTCACTTCCTGACCAGCAGCTCCTCTTTACTATTTCTCGTTTTGGGGGGGGGGGGAGGGCGGATTTTGTGTCAACAACGGAGCAGATATCACTGCTACGGTTATTTCATCTTCTGGACTCATATTCTGAAATAGACAAACAATAATATTTACAATTACGACTTTTGATTGCCCTGTGCGTAACACATTCTTCAAGTGCTTTTGTCTGTTTAATGCACTGACCACGAGAGGTTCTGCTGGTAAAACCTACCTAGTTTTAAGGATCGTCTGAGACCCCTACATAACCTCAGGATAAAAGAAATTGTATGGAAGTTTGAGTTAAGCAACACTGTTAAGTTGCAGCCTGGATTGAGGCCTTAGTTCAGATCTGTGTGAGACGGGCTTAAGTTTAAAATATTTGTCCGTAATTGTTGCTTGTTAAGTCGTCTGGACAGCATGGAGCTAGCTGAGGAATGGAGAAATTTCAAGATTACCTGAAAGAAGATAAAATGGAAAGTAAGGAGATTCGTCCCTCCAACTTTCAGTGCATCCCCCTGGAACCATCTAGAAATTCCTACTCTTAAACACCAAAGTGAGAGACCAGTGACAGTGCGAAATTACGGCAAGTAACAATGTACTGAAGTTCAACCAGTAACCCACGTCTTCCGCACTCAGAGTGAAGATAATTGAGCCAAGTGTTAAATTCATTTTTTATATTCAATAATTAAATTAAAGTGCCAAAGTGTAATTTATCTTGCATTAGTGAAGATACAATGTTACTGATTAAAATAAAAAAAAAATATAATTACACGTATCCTTTCATCATAAATTATCAAAATTATCATTATGATTTAAATTCGTATATTACAGTTTAAGATAACCTAATTCATTTTTATTTCCAGCATAATTAATTAATACCCATGCAACATAATTATTTTTGCATTATTAAATTATATTGACATTAGAGACACAGTTGGAATTAGTCTTTATGTCGATTTCCCAGAATGTTCTGACCCGAACTTTAAACCGTACTATCCAATGGTTATATGGTCGGCTTTGGTAAAAACTTCGAACTGCCATTAAAGCCTAAAGGAGACGTTCAGGATATAGACGATCGAATTCCGGAATATCATTAATATCTAAGCCCTATTACGAATTCACAGGGACTCGAACCCAATAGTCATAAAATGTCTTCCCAAATAGGGACGTACAAGGATCGAACCATAATAAGTTGGAGCCAGCAGAAGAGTCGACTAAAATATGTAAAATGAAGATATCAAAGAATGGATTCCAATCAAGTAAGTAATATATATATATATATATATATATATATATATATTGTATTTTTTATTGACAATTATCGTAATGTTGGGTTTCGAGCAGATATCTCTACCAATATCTAAAAGGTAAAATACTATGTGAAACGTTTGTCGTGAGAGAACGCGAGCGTGAATATAAGTAATTACGGTTTACTTTTGGAACTGGGGGCCACAATATTTTGCTTAAATTTCGCACTTTCTAGCTGTATTTTCGGTATTGTTTGATGTTTTAGCTAGTTGGATTTGTTTACGTTAGGTTAGGATATAAGGATTTGGGGGACCAGAATTCTTTACTTAAAATTTGTAACGTTTTTCTTTATTTTCTTTGTTTTAATGGTTTAGGTTAGGTTAGTTTAGTATAGGTTGGGTTATGCTGTCTTAGTATGTGACAGTTACAGTTATGTAACATTAACTCATGACTTCTGTGAATATGGAGGATTTTACCTGATTTTGGCCTCACTGTTGCCAAATTATCCCTTAACCACTGTTAATGCACAGTATATTGAAATGAATTTTGAATGGTAGTGAAATTATTCTATGTGTAAGTATGCTTTTCCACTATCCTCCTTTCTACTGACGCGTCTGCTCCCTACGCACACATTCACTCCTTTCGGTCGGCACCCGTGCAGCGCTCCTGCCGAGACTCGGTTAGATAGCATTTATGTTTTTAGTGGCCACCTAGCACAAATTGGTTCATGTGTTATGTACTTTTTTATGCCATACATCCACACAGTATTTATACCGAGCCCTCCTCAAACAAAAGTGCAAGTAGTAATAGCATTCTCATTTAGTGAATGCTGTACTAAGGGAAATACAAATCTCTAACCTAACCTGAAAATCAGCCACAAGGAATGTGTCAAAATTTGGTAGAACCGTCTGGATGAGTAGTCCTAATGCTCCGATAGGGGAAACTGTTGTACCATGGAACACTTTTTGCGTTTTCCAAGATATAATCTTACCAACAGTTATTTCTGCAATTCTATTGAAGCGCATTTAAACTTGGATGTTTTCTGAATGAAATCGTGTCATTATTTAAGTTTTTATTTCCGTTCTTCGTTATGTTTTTACGCTTTCAAAAATTCCAAAGAAAGTGTTCCATGGTACAAATACTCATGTACCTTGGAACACAGCCTCGTGTACCTTGAAACATATATTTCTAATATGGTAATTCACAGAAATAACGTCACAAATAATTATTATAAGATTTATTTTGTATATCCAGATTTGTTGTTCTTGATATACAGATGCGTGTGAAAGACAAGAATGGAAATTTTAATACTTACTCTAATCAGGCTTTTACCTTCATATTGAACCTAATATTAATCGTTAACCTTAACCTAAGGTTAACCTTATTTATTTATTGAAAACTTGGTAAGCTTAGCAATAACTAATGTATGAAAAGGACACTATAACACTATTCTATGTGTTAGTCTATTCTTAAAATCCTTTTAAAAAACAAAGAATAAAGCCTCTAAAACAGTTACAAAATTGATCATATGTTGAGCATACTATTTTCTAATTCTTTGCACGTAAAGTAGACAGGACTATCAGAAGATAACATATGGAATTACTAAATTAGGAAATATTGACTTATTCGTGGAAACGGTCTCGGCCTGCGTGATCTATTACTTATGTACCTCAATGTTGCTCAATTATACGAACCAAATCCACTTGAAACCACAATTGTTCAGACATTCTACTGGAGCCTATTGGCCGAACGGGTGGTGGCAGTTCCACTATAATATCAGATGCATTCACTTTAGACTGTCCTGCCAACTCTTCATAAAATTTATTTGCAGTACCTGCAATATGATTAAATAACTTGATTTTAAATTCGTTGTGATTAGATTCAACTGAACAAATCTTTCCTGCATAAAATTCAATGCTTCGGTTTTTCTTAAACTGCACCAACACATAGTCATCCGGATTGACATTATGCCTTCAATGCTTTCGTCTAATTCAACTTCTGTGTTCAACAGTTCTGCAAGCATAACATCACTATCATAATTTTCATACAGGCTTATGTTCTCAGATTCTTCATCAGATGTTTCGAAACTAATTTTTCTATTGGATTTGTTCTTTCCTTTCCTTGCTGTTCTTGCTTCTTATTTCCTTTCTGTGCGGCTCTGTGCTCTTTCTTATCTTTCAATTCTTGCTTGGCAAGGTGTTTCTTACTACTCTACTTCTACCTGTGACAGTCTTTCTTCGACATTTTGTACTTTACGGAGTTTGTGCTTTCTGGTTTGAATGTACTTCCTCTTTAAGGACTGATGTAGAAGGCAAAACTTCCACGAGTTGCACAATTGTTTCGTTTCGTTCATGCAACAGAGTTGTCCTTTTCACATATATAATTTAGATGACAATCCGGCCGATGGTCTGTTAGTGATAAGTGACAGATAAGTGCGTCTCATTGTTATCGATGTGGCCATTGGCCACATTTGTTATATATGTAGTTAATCTCTTCCCTCCGTCCTCACATTTCACACTATACTCAAATGTTTCTTCCTCTGACTGTCTAAAATATTTCAGATGTCGGGATAAAATAGCTAAAGACACTTGGTAAACTTTGCAAACTTCACGAATGGAAATACGCTTCCCAGGCTCGGAAATGACTGCTTTAATTGTGTTCTTGATTGAATTTGGGTTAATGGCAAGCCTTTTCTTTTCTATCTTGCCTCTTGGCATTTCGATTCCTGCAACGATAATAAAAGAATGTTCAAAAAATATACTTGACAATGAGTTCATGTACCTTGGAACATGTTCCAAGGTACAAGATGTGTTTCTGTTTCATGGTACAAGAGGCTGTAGACAATTACTAAAATGCCGCAATAATGATAACGCTACATTCAGCGTAGAAAAACAAGTTACAGAAATGCTCACCTAATCCCTTTGAACTAATAGATTATTACAGATAAAACAAACAACAAACAGTAATGGCACTAAAAAACAATATTTCAATTTCTAAATAGTTCGTTTTATCCCTGAAAAAAAGTTTATCGCTTTCATAAATCACATATGCTTCTGAGCACAACGAAAGCCATGTTGGGACTGTCTGACAATGTCAAAGCATCATATAGTTCATTGAATCACCACAAGATAGTATAGCAACTCAGAAACATGCGAGTGTTCCAAGGTACACTATGCTCAAGGTACAACGGTTTCCCCTATATACTAACAATTGTCATGTGATACAATTTGTTTATTCTTCATTTGATATCGTAGAAATCTATTTTTAAATTTTATGTCCCGCGATTATACCGTCTAGGCTGGAGAAGACTATGATTATGAGAAATGAACGAGAAGGGTGCAGTTAAGAAAGAGGAAGGGAGCGGAAGAACCTGAGAAAACCCACATACATAATGCTTGTCCACCATAAAGTATGAGCTGGGATCGAACCAAGGACTTTTGCCTTTAAGTGAACGCTCTATCACTGAGCTACCGGAGCCCTTGATATCATTTAACACGTGTACGGAGACTTACATTATAAGCATTGGTGTCAGCTCTTCCCTTAAAATTTACTCAGTATTGTCTTGTTTCGAAAAGAAAAACTTTGTATAAAATTTTGAATTCTAATGACTAATTTTAGTAACTTTGGTAATTGTGCTGTGAGTAACGATGTCTTATGTGTGCTGTAAGAAAATAGTCCTTGAAAAGGATTTCCCAAGAGGCGGGGATAAGAAAGAATTATTCTGGTTTTTAATTTGTCCCTATGTTTATTTTTGGTTTTAAGCGTGGAAAGAATCCACACTTTTTTTGCACTTTTATGAATACATAGAGCCATTCTGATCGAGGTAGTAATGCGTCTGACTACGAATTGGGTAGTCCTGGTTCAAATCCCGATCACAACTGATATCTTTTTCTATATGGTCCCATGCCTGGCGGTGCTAAAGTGCACATATCGTTCTGTCAAATTGAGCAAGTGTTCTTGGTATTCTAAGATACTTCAGGGTAACGGCGTTTGAGTGTGGAACAAACCCCCTAGCTCGTCTAGTGCAGTTGGTTACGGAAATATAGAACGCAACCTTCACTTTCTTCTTTATCGCACTCGAATGCAAATATAAATATATCGACCTTACTTACTTAGGGGCAAGTGCAGTTTCCAGTTTCCTTCATAAGAGTTGGCACGGGTCCGGAGGGAGGGTGGTTGCCACGAATATTGAATTTATATATATATAGATATTTTTTTTTGTAAAATATTATTTTCAAACTTGAAATTATGTAAAGCAAAGAGATAGTGATAATCGGTATACATTCAAAGCTTCTAAGATATGTCTGTCAATATGTGTGCGTGTAAGGTAAAGACCTGTATGTCATAAAGAATGAGTACAATTGTAAAATAATCGATGAAATTTATAGTATGCATATTTCTGTATTCCTCATGTATGGCTCTTCATAATATACCTAGATACTAAGATACCGTAAGACGGGGTTACTTTGCACAAAATATGAAAAGAGTTTCAGTCCTCTGTTGGCAAAACCATGAACAGTAAAGAGGAAGTTTCAACTGCAACCGTAAGATAGAACATCTAACTGTATTTTGGCTTTAACAATGGTGGTTAACATTAGTTCTAATTAAAGGGAGAGTTCGTTGTTTTACAGGCGTGAAAAGCAGTCACTGTAAAGGCCAACAAAATTTGAAAGGTATCACGTACAAGATTTTCCGTCAAAGTTAAATCATATTTGTAAAATACTAGTGTGTATAATGAGACTTTAATGCAACAGATGAAATTGCAATGTGAAACGTTTTATGTCGTAAAAAGAGTAAAACTGGAAGAAGGCGGTTTCAGGCTCTAATCGGCGTTACTTTGCACACGTCAAAAGTACATCTTATACTGCTTGTAGACGATTCAAGAAAGCTTGAACAGGAGCCTTGTTCAAGACTGTTTGATGAAAAAAAACGTCAGCACTGACGTAATTTTTGTCTTGAATTGAATAGTTTCGTTCAAGTGATTTCGTGTCTGTCCTGTTCTAAACAATCCATTTCAAGAGCATTCTAAAGTCAATCAGCGCTCGAATTGAGTGCAGGAAAATACAAAACAATTATGATGGCGTCGTGAGACATACCGGCAAGTGTTCAATAAATATATTTTTATTACTCTTTTCCATAATTATCTGATGTTCAAAAGTGTGCTTATGATAATAAAGAAAGGCTAATATCTGGGCTGGAAGATACTGTTAGTACTTTTCTTCATAATATATACGATTTATGTAGCTACAGTGCTTGCATGCCCATAATTATTGTTAAATTTTGAGGCATTGATAGGTATAAGTATTAATTTTAGGACTTAATATACCCCTACAAGAATATCGGGTGTAGATTAAGAAAGAAGAGTTCATTAAATAAATAAAAATATATATATTCTAATTTTCTTGCTTTAATAAGACGTTTTCTTGAGTTATTAATCTGGGATAATAAAAAAATAATTCCGTACAGATTGATGTTATGCTTGCAGACTAGTACCCTGGAAACTATTACATGTTGTTCTATTATAAAACATGCAATTATTTTATTACGGAATTCACACATAGTATTTCAGAAGTTATTTCTTAAAGTAGGGATTGCCTTCGTGCGTGCAGGTTAATTTTACGATGACTTTCCCGTAAGTTACAAATGGGTATTTAGACATATTTCGCATATACGAAGTTAAAAATAAAATTAGAATCGAGAATGCTAGTTAACAGTGTCAGGGCAGGATCATAGAAAGGTGCCCACGCGAGAGTACGTCTCTCGGGAGCAGGCGCGTCATCGACGGAGGTTATAGTGCAAGAAACTTAAGAATACGATTAGTACAAAAAACGCTTGACATCATATTCACTCATTTGAACTCAACTATAGTCCTTGTAATGTTTTGATGCTGTTAACATTAAACTTCCAAACATAGAATACTTGTTTCCTACATTATACAGGCATGTTCCGTCAGTGGAAATTATTATCCCAAACAATCCTTTCATACGCACTCACATATTTTGACAGTAAAATTACTACTTGTTTGACTAGTTATTCTTAACCAGTGCTAAATATGGGATAGATTTGTGAATATGCCTGATGAAAATATGGGTGGTAAGTCCAATGGCTAAAAAATAATATATTAGCATTGCTTCGTTTCGTTTTCTACGTGTTCAGCCTTTTTTTTTTTAAAAAAAAGTCTTAGTTGCCGTAGCATAAATAAAATCAAAAGGTTGTCATTGCCTCGTGATACAATTTTGGGAAACAGTTCGATTTTTCTTTTTGAGTGTGATTCTGCCATGAGTAGGCCATTTGAAGTATCAGATTTTTGAAAAGCTTAGTACAGGGGCATTATATCTAACAGCACTTTACTCATTTAACTTAATCTAACCTAAATCGCATTTAATGTAAAAGGCGCAAAATATTTAGAGAAAGTTCGAAAGGGGTCATAATCATAATCATAATTATAATTTATTGCATCCGTTCATCGTCATACAACGAAATTGGACATGTTATTTATATATGTACCAGTATACATAAACATACATATTATTATTACATATAGATTCTTATGGTTTCACTAATTTACTTACTATACATTTAATTTTACGTATACGAATTATATTCTACATATTGTTCAACGGAGTAAAACCAATGTTTTATCAAGTACCTTTTAAGTTTGGATCTAAAGCTATTGACAGAGACCTAATTTTTTTATACATGATGGAAGTAGATTGTATAATAGAGTACTTTTGTGCGTAACTGATGTATTGTATATATTTGTCCTATGTGCATGCAAATGAATGTCGTCTTTACTTCTTGTGTTATAACTGTGAATGTCTTTGTTAACAATAAATTCACTACTATGCTTTTTCAAGTACATTAATATTACGAACAAATACATTGAGGGAAAAGTCATTATTCCAAGTTCTTTAAAAATAATTCTGAAAGAAGAGTTCCATTTTACTCCTGCAAGTTTTCTTACTACTTTCTTCTCTAGCCTAAAGATAGCAATACTTTTAGGTGCATTTCCCCAGAACATCAAGCCATATTTTATTGTAGAATGAAAATTTAAGTAATATATACTCTTAGCTATTTTTACATTAATCTTATCTCTTACACATCTAATTGCATAGCATAGTTTGCTTAGCTTACTTCTTACATGTTCTATATGTGGTTCCCAGTTGAAATTATTAGATATTTTAACTCCGAGAAAGGTAGCAGTTTCTACATATTTAACTGTTCTGTTATTTATTATTATTATTGCATTGGCTTGATTACTTTTACCATTGTTAAAATTTAAGGCACATGTTTCATTTACATTAATAATTAGGTCATTTTTATTCATCCAACTTGAAAGTTGGTTCATTGCCGTTCGGCAGTTTGAAGCTAATTCCCATTCATCTTTCCCACTAACTATTATGTTTGTATCATCTGCATATAAAGTCACACATGAACTATTAATACTTTCAGAAAGATCATTTATATAAAGAAGAAAGAGAAGTGGTCCTAGAATTGATCCTTGTGGTACTCCACGATTAATAATTTCTTCACTTGACACACATTTTTGTTTTTAACTATTCCTGTGATTTCAGTTACTTGTTTCCAATCTTTAAGGTATGATTCAAACCATTTATTTGCTAAGCCTCTAATACCATAGCAACTAAGTTTTTCTAGCAATATATGATGATTTACTAAATCGAAGGCTTTTGTTAGATCTAAAAATATTCCTACAGATATTTTTTCTTATCCAGTAACTTTCTGCAGTTTTCTAGAAAATGAAAAATCGCTGTCTCAGTAGATTTATCTTTCAAGAAACCATGTTGTTTGTTGGATATAATAGAATATTTATTAATGAAATCCATAACCCGATTGAACATTATTTTTTCCAGAATTTTACCTATAATGGGTAGCAGTGATATCGGTCTATAGTTTTCTATTTCATTGAGTTTACCTTTTTTGTGCAAAGGTTTAACTTTAGCAATCTTTAGTTTATCAGGAAAGATTCCCGTGGCGATTGAAATATTTGAGAGATAACATAATGGTTTAACTAAATATTCCTAACAACTTTTTACTAAAATGTTAGATAATTCCTCCGACCCAGCCGAATTCGAATTTTTCATTTGTTTTATTATGATGATTATTTCACTCTCTGTTACTGGCTTCAAGAATATAGATTTATCACATTTTTTTTTAATTTTAAGTTCCGATAAGTTAGTTTTACTAGTTCCTTTGTTTTTAATAAGAGTTCGCCCTACATTTGTGAAATATTTATTAAAAGACGTTGCTATATCCTTTGGATTTGTCATGTTAACGCCCTCATAAATTATGCTATTTATATGGGTACTACGTATTTACATGTTGAGCTCTTCTTTAATTATTTTCCACATTGTCTTTGTTTTATTGTGTGACTGAAGAATTTTCCTACTGTTATAATTTGGTTTCGCTATCTTCAACAATTTTTTATAACTAGTTTTGTGTTGTCTGTAAATTAATTCATTCATCCCGGTAGGGTAACACTTCCTAGTTTTATTTAGTTGTATGTTTACCATGTTTGCTTTTAAGATTTCAAGTGTAATCTATTTTCATTTTTCTTCTTTATTTTACTAAAATTATTTTTTATTGGAAATGCTACTTCAAAACTATGTTCTACAATATCATATATTTTCTCACATACGACATTCACGTTGGTTAGTTCATAAATATCATCCCATGGGTTTCTCTGTAGTTGCAGGTGTTTGTTTTAAAATGTTTACTTTTTCAATTTGTGCTTCATGATCTAAAAAACCTGTATTTATAATTTATGAATCATAATTCATGGCTAATGTATTTACTAAAATCTGGTCAATGTTAGATACTAGGGAGGTTGCTACAAAAAAATTGACCTGCTTTCTAAATGATTTAAAATACCGGCAATCTATTAAATTCGAAATGCGTGCAGAAAGTTAGGAAAGATATGGTAGTATCATAGCTATTCTTGCGCAGGTCTGAAATAAATCAGTACGTAGTTTCGCTTTCATTTGTTTTCATACTTTCAGTCACTTGTTTTGGACTGCCATCTATCAACATGTATATAAAACATGATTCAATACCTCTATGATCGTGTAAAAGCGTTTCAAGGCCATTCTAGACTCTTGTTCAAGTGTCTTGAACAATACTCGTTTGAACATGTAAATTACAGGTATTCAATGGTCTTGTTCAAGCTTTCTTGGATCGTCTAAAAGCAGCATTAGATAGGAAATTTTTACTACTGGAACCTCCTGCATTCTAACTTTGGGCAAATTTCCTATTTAGGTAGATGAATGAATTTTTTGTTGGAAGACAAATTATGAACAGTGGCGGTTCCAGAAGAGTAGTTTGAGAGAGGCTTCATTCATAAAGGCTTATTTATTTTATTTTATTTATATATTAGAAATAACTAGACTTTTGAAAGGGGTTGAAGCTTATACGCATACGAATGACTAGATTAGATTTTATGAAAAATAAATCATGTAATTTGAGTGGATTTCACCCTCGAAGTCCCAAACCCCGTAAATTTTCCACTAATTACGGTTGGGATGATTTTCTTGGACATAACGAATAACCAAGGCAAATTAGTTCACGGCAATTTATTTTCCGTTCCTGAGTTGGCATTTGTGTGGGAAATATGCTGAACTCAGTGGCGGTTGGTGACTTATGGAATGAGGGAAGCAATGGTTAAGGTATCAAATACTACAAACAACTGAAATATTTTATAATGTTACTCAGCTGACACTTAAATTTTTCCATCCCTTCCTGTCAAATTCTTCACTTCATTAATTAGCGCGGTGGTTCAATGGTAGAGCGTTCACCTCTAGTGCTTGGAGTAACTGGTTCGATCTGCGCTCGCTCCGTGTGGACTTTGTGGTGGACAAACACCGTCCTCGTGGGTTTTCTCGTGGTTCTCCCACTTTCTCCATTCAACCATTTTATTCATTTCTCATTATCACCGTCTGTTTTAGACTAACCGGCATAACCGTTTGACGTAAAACTGCCATTTTTACCTAGACTTTTAAAGTCTGTTCGTCTTCCTTCCCTGTCAAATTCTTCAATCATCCGTTAAAAAAAGTCACCACGGTTTAGTGTTGCACTTAAATGTTAAGTTTATTTTTCTTCCTTTCTTGTCAACTTCTTCAATTACCTGATCATAAAATTCACTATATAACTTAAAAGCGTTCGCAGTGCGATTTGAGCTGAGATCTGCAAAGCTCAAAAATCGTTAAGCAACTTCTCCATCGGGAAGAATGTACCCTACAACTGTTGATAGTTAAAAATATGATGATATATATCTCGTTTTTTCTAATATCACAGAAATGAAAGATGAATCAGCTATTTCCTTTTTAATTTCATTTATTATGACAGTGGCAATATTTTGAATTAGGTCATTTTGTACATGTTTTAACAGTCCCGAAAATACTGTAGCTGTTTGAAAATGGTTGCTCAAAACTTCGTCATATTTTCTTAATAACTGAAGTAATTCTATAGTTATCGATGTTAACCGAGCCTTTATCTTGCAAGTGGCCTCTGAAACTAAGTTCTTGACAAGCAAAGAATATAACTATATCAATCATTCGTCGTACAACTTTCCTGTTATTTTTCACCTGCTCGTTATACTTAACAGTCTCTTGCGCAAAATGCTGGTCTAGCTGAAAGTCGATTCGTACTGAGCCAAAAGTTGTGAAACAAATTTGCGATCGAATATGATTTTGTGATTGCTGATGACGTTGCGTAGCTTTCAATAAATTGTTCATATCATCAAACCCTGATTGATTCCAAGTGTCTCTTTAATTTGAAAATAACAAGCAAAGCCAGTAGTACAATTTCGAAGTTTTCCTACAACCAAATCAACAGTCTCTCTTTTCATACTGTTGCTGAATACAACGTTTTGTTTTTGTTTGTATATGTGACAGATCGGATGTATATAGTCCTTGTGAAATTATTTCTTTTTTATCTTGAAAACTACAGGAAATAAATGACGGCACTTTTAAATAAGTTTCTAACACGTGTGTATCCTCGTCGCCATAAGTGCCTTTACATCGCAGTGACGGGTATGTGACCGCGCAGTACTCCAAGAAAGGGATGGTTGTATAAGAATTTGTGATTAATTTTGACGAGTTTTTATTTTGACTAGGCAATTAACATAGGTGAAGGGAGTAAAGACACAGATTTGAAGCATCAGTGCACTGTTATTGAAGCATCAGTGCACGAAAAGATTCGTATTCTCAGTTTTTCTATTTATTGTTTTTTATATGTTAAGTTAAACACCACAATATGTATCACTGATATCGCAGATCGTATTATTTTTTAAAATCGTGTTTGTAACCTATTGTCAAAACATTCATCTCCAGACATGATGTAGAGAGAAGAGAAAGAGATACGTCATCTGTAATATATGTATATGTGATTCACTAAGTAACTGTAGAAATTAGTTAAAGGACACATAAGAGAGCGAAAAGAAGGTCTAGAAGTCCGAACTTTTTAGAGACGTCCTAGATAGGTGAAAATATAGTTAAAAATTGCAAAGGGTATCATGTAAGTTACCTTTCTTTTCTTATATTCTAGTATACTTTTTCTTTCACATCCAAACATCCCTATTCTGAATTATGAGATAAAGGTGATGAGTGAAACATTTCCATTTCAAGAATTATATCAGGAAAAAAATCTTTTGACTTAGACTAGATTCGAACTCGCAACCCTTGAATCCATGGCTCAGCGCTCTACCGATTGAGCTAACAACTTCTGTTGGAAATGCCTGATTTCTACAACTACCGGTTGCTGAATGGTGTGTATTAACCAAGTTTGCCGAGATAATTGCTTCATATAGGTATTGCAATAATAATAATAATAATAATAATAATAATAATAATAATAATAATAATAATAATAATAAAGCAGAAGAAGAACAGAATTTAAAAGTCGCATATGTTAAAAGTTTGACGTGCAGAGTAAGTCCTAATATGAGATTTTATTATTTATATATAATAAATGTAAGCGTGGTTTATTCGTGCGTGCTACTCAAACTGCGCAACTCACTACCTAGTCCCATAAGAATAGGTACAGTAGCCTTGCGTCCTCCAACCGTGAAGAATGTTTGGGTTTGAACCTATGCGTTCCTAGGAGGAAGGAAGAGATTGAAAGAAAGAAAAGTGGTTTAGAAATTATGCAAACGTAGAATATCTCACGAGGTGAGGTGATATAGAGTTCAGCGTGTCTTTCAGCTACTACTCTATACAAGACGTGCATCTACGACTTAACGTGGAACCCGAACCACACGACTCCTGACGGGAATCGAAATCCCTATCACCTCTAGTTCTATTATGGAAGACATAGGAACATGTAAAAATAATCGAAAATGAACGATATTAATGTTAAATCCATAGCTTTTGAGTACATGAATTATGTATGATACCCTCTATATCGTTCACATCAAAGTTTAGCATTATCGGCATTGAGGTTTAATGGGGGGGGGGGTGAAAATAAAAATTCCTAATTGAAAGATATGAGTATCTATTCAATAGCTTTCGGGGTCGCTGAAATGAATAATTACACACCCGATACTATTAAAGCCCAAAGCTTTACTCTTTCGTTAGCAGGAAGTTTATTCATTTACTTAACTCAGGACACCTTAAAGTTAAGGATATGAAACTCGATGCATATATTTCTAATTCAAAATTATTAAATACGTATTGTAGCTTAGACTTCTAAGAAGGGGAAGGGACAATTTATGCAATGATTTCCTTCACATTCGAATAAAATATTGCCCCATTATATTACGAAAACTCATTTCGAGTAGAGTCATTGCTAATAGTTTTCCGTATTTGTTTATATCTCTACTCATTTATAACAGTATCTCACTTTTCCTGTGACGAGAGCATCACCTAAGCGAGTATTCAGTAAAGCAAATGCCATTAAAATCTATATTCATAGCACAGTGGTGCAAATAAAGTTGAGCTCTTTGGCAATCTTTAGCATGGGAAGCGAATAAAGCCACCACATTGGAAAAGTAGCTAATGAATTCCTTTCCGAAAAAGATCACCCGCCAGGCCCGTATCCACGGGGGGCAAGGGGGGTCGGGCCCCCCTAAACTTTGGTTGGCCCCCATAAAATTTCAAGGTAGGATTGCAAATAAACTATAATATGGTGATGAAGTATAATATCATTGGGTCGGGCCCCCCTAACTTCTACCGCCCCCCCTAATTTTTTGGGCTGGCTACGGGCCTGTCACCCGCACATTTATTTTACAGATTGTGGTTTATAGCTATTGAAATTGCTCCAGTGGGGCGAAACACTGAAGCCATTCGTAACAAAGGGGGAAAGGGACATGTTAAAGTAGTCAAATATGAACAACATTAGTATCGAAATCATAGTTTTCGTGGTCGCAGATTAATAGTGACGCTGTCGATGTTGCTTCAGTACAAGTTAAGCCTTGGTTGGCAAGGAGGTGACAGGCAATAAATAAATAAATAAATAAATAAATAAATAAAATCGAAAACATCCTATATTTGTGTCGAATATATATTTTTCGGTATCTCTGACATAAATAATAATATTCCAGATATGGTATATGACCAAGGTCGGCCCCATTCGCATGCGGTTTCAGAGGAGAGAACCGGTGAAGATTTCAGAACAGTTCCTTTTACTTAAGTTTCAGTACACTGAGAGCGAAGAGTGGTAATACACAAATACCGTTGTCACATCCGGACCTATCAGAGGTAATTATGATTTCTGGGGAACTGTCGTTGCTCCAGGGAGGCATTATCCCCTGATTAGTCCCTAAAATTCTTACTGCTTTACAGGGGCGTAGGCAGGAATTTTTTTCAGTGATCGAAAGCATTTTTAGGGGTAAATTGTCCAGATGGTAATGTATATGTTAGCACCAGAAATAGATATGACTTACTTACCGAGGTCTCTTCCAAACCGAAATCTGAGGTGAATAAATATATGAACTGTCTTGAAAATGAAAATGTACAAGCTGGGAAAACACTCATTGAAGATTTGGGACAGAAAAACAAAATGCCAGTAAAATGTAATCAACAAGTGACTGAAGTTAACTCTCAACCATCGCGAAAAAAACATCCTGCCCATATAAATGAACGAGTAAAAGAGTACAGAAGTAAAACATTTATAAATTTGTCTAGTGCTAAGAAGGGTAATCAATTCTTGAGAAAGACTGCAAGCAGTGTTACTGTAAAAAGAATTATAAGTGAAACAGCAGACCGTCCCAAGGTAAATGTAATTGGTGATAGCCATAGTCGTGATTGTGCTCCAGGAATCAAACATATTTTGGGTAATGGCTATGAAGTATGTGGTATAGTAAAGCCGGGTGCAAGGGCGAAAGATATCTTGAGCATAAGTCATTCTTTAGTACAATGTGATTATCTTGTGGTGTGGGCTGGAGCTAATGATGTAGCAAAAAATGAATCGGGTGAGATATTTAAAGAAATGTGTAAATTTTTAGAATCTGTGAAAGGGGTGAATGTTATTGTAGTAGGTATACCTTACAGACATGATCTAGCCAATTTCTCTTGTGTAAATGATGAAATATGTAGAGTAAATAACAAACTCAGGAAGTGGGTGAAGCTATACACAAACTGTACATTTGTTGACGTTGATGTAGAGAGATCTTGCTTCACAAGACATGGGCTTCACCTAAATAAAATAGGTAAAGAAAAAATGGCAAAAACACTAGCAGACATGATACAAAATAAAACCAATTTGCAACCAATTCCTCTGCCATGGCATGAAATTAATTCCCCAGTCATCTCTGATGGTCAGACCAATATGCCAGTAATGACCGATACAAATATCCAGGTATCAGCAATAAGTAACGATTCAAGTGCAAATGTAAAAAGTAAAGATTCAAGTGCAAAGGTTGTAACCGACCCAAATACAAACTTTGGGAAGGGAGAAAAACAACAGAAACCAATGAGAAACAAAAAGCTTCCAAAAAACTTATCAGATGATTTTTTAGTGATGATAAGCACAAACAAAACGAACCAAACATAATTCCAATAAAGGTATATCACCAAAATGTGCAGGGGTGGAACACTCAAAAAAGGCTTATGTTAGAAATAGCGATGCTAGATGATTTACGTAATGTAGGAAACATAAAACCCGGTACAGATATCAATACAGTGAAACACTGTAAAGTGAATCAGCTTAAAGTATTCCATCACAATGTGCAGGGTCTTGGCAATAAGCTGGACTTTATGGATGTGTTAGTTGAGACAGTGTTGTCAACTGCACATGTTATTTGCATCACGGAGCATTGGTTAAGCTGTACTGATATTAAATCTGTAAAATTAAAAGGTTTTGATTTGGCAAGTCATTATTCAAGAGTTAACTTG
The DNA here is from genome assembly GCF_964235325.1 of Thermobia domestica. Taxonomy (NCBI): domain Eukaryota; kingdom Metazoa; phylum Arthropoda; class Insecta; order Zygentoma; family Lepismatidae; genus Thermobia; species Thermobia domestica. The sequence continues at coordinate 151,120,809 of NC_137471.1, read as the reverse complement.
ATTCATGGAGGAGTTTGTATATTCGTTCATAATAAATTAAATGCTGATGAAGTTGATGTATCGATGTTCAATCTGGAACTTCACTTTGAAGTAGTTGCAATAAGTCTCGCTCATCAAGTGTGTATATGTAGTATTTATAGATCTAATTCGGGTAACTTACGGGTATTTTTTAGAAATCTTGAACTTCTTCTTGACCATCTGTGCAAAAGATACAATATTATCATTTTGTGTGGTGACATAAATATAAATTGGATGGTTAACACTAAAGTTAAAACTGATTTACAAAACTTATTAACTTCATTTAATCTCAAAGCTATTGTTAAAACGCCTACCAGATTTGGAAAATCAGCACTTGATCAAGTAATAGTAAGCAGAGAGTGTCATAACCACAAACTTGAAATATTCAACCCAGGTTATTCAGATCATGATGCGCAATTAGTTAGCTTATCGCTTCCATCAACTAACTTACCAGTGTTGCAAAATACTACCAGAATTGAAAAAAGGTTATTTTCACCGAGTAACATTAGTTACTTTTGTTATTTGTTGGCTCTTGAGCCATGGGATGGAATCTATTCAGCTTCCACTATGGACGAAAAATTTAACTCCTTCTTAGATGTATACTTGCACTGTTTTAATGTAGCTTTTCCTCTCATGCCAATTAGTAAATGTAATAAAATTAAGAAGAGTTGGATTACAACTGGTATTCGTAATTCCAAACGAAATTTAATTAAGTATGCTAAACTGCTTAATGATACAAATGTTTCTGATGTATTCAGAAATTACGTTAAAAAATATAAGATAACATATAAGAAAGTTATTAAGACAGCAAAGCAAATGCATAATTCGAAAATGATTAAAAACTCTAGAAATAAAATTAAAACTATGTGGAATATTATTCACCAGTCGGTAGGACTACATACAAAGAAGGGTAATATTGCAAATTTGAATCACGTCATTTTTGACAATAAAAGAATTACAAACCCTGCTGAAATTGCAAATAAATTTAATAATTATTTTATAACTTCTCCTCAGGTAGCTCTCGGTGCTCTATCCCACCAAGCTGGTACAAGTGGTTCTTCAAATATGCCTTCTTATCCAAAATGTATTTTTGTTACCCCGGTAACTATTGATGAAATATTAGCAATTATAGGAAAGATGAGAAATAGCAGTTCTGCAGGTCTTGATGAAGTACCGTCCACTATTATAAAACAATCTGCTTCGATAATTGCTCCTCACCTGACTCATGTAATAAATTTTTCCCTTCAATCAGGCATTTTCCCACAACGGTTAAAAGTGGCTAAAGTGATTCCCTTGTTCAAAAAAGGCAGTCGTTACGATATTAAGAATTATCGCCCTATCTCAGTTTTATCTGTATTTTCAAAAATTTTTGAGACGGTAATGTCAAATAGGATAAGGAATTACTTACGTTCCAATAATCTAATATCATTATCTCAACATGGGTTTTTAAGTGGCAAATCTACTGACTCTGCAATTTTCGATTTTCTTAGTACTGTTATGCATGCAATAAATAATAAAAAATGGGCAATTGGACTCTTTGTTGATCTTACTAAAGCATTTGACACTGTAAATCATGATCTCTTACTCAAAAAATTAAGCTTTTATGGTATAAGAGGAACTGCCAATAAATGGATCGAGTCTTACTTGAAGGATAGGTATCAGATAGTTCAAATTACGAACGAAAATAATGGCGAAATGCATAAGTTTAGTAGTTATAAAGGTACAATACTAACTGGTGTACCTCAAGGATCAGTGCTTGGTCCATTGCTCTTTCTTATTTACATCAATGATTTGACACATGAAATGTTGCCTAATAAATGTGTTTTATTTGCTGATGACACCAATGTTATTATTACAGGTAACTCACGACATGATATTGAATATAATCTAAACACTGCGTTTTCACGATTAAGTAACTGGTTAAGTAACAATAAGTTAGTTCTAAACAATGATAAAACTTCCTTGCTAAATTTTTATTATCCTCTTCAAAATAAATTTATTCCTTACGTAATGGTAAATAACAAAAAAGTCGACTTTTCTATTTCAACTAAATTTCTTGGTGTCACCATAAGTTCGAAACTAACTTGGAATGAGCATATTTCTCAACTCAACAAAAAATTAAGTAGTATTTGTTTCGGCCTCCGTAGACTAAGAGGTAATGTCACAACAGAGGCCTTAGTTTCGGTGTACTATGCAAAATTCCATTCTTTAATAACTTACGGTATTATTTTTTGGGGTCATTCTACTGAATGTATTAGCACGTTTCGCTTACAAAAGAAAGCACTAAAGGTTGTGTTTGGATTGTCACCAAAATCTTCTTGCAAGCCCATCTTTCGAGGACAAAAAATATTACCATTACCTTGTGCGTATCTATATAAAGTTATCTTGTTTACCGTAAGTAACAAACACTTATTTATAGAAAACAGTAACGTCCATAAATACAATACTCGATTCGTTAATAATTTGCATGTTATCCCCCAAAATTTCTCGTTTTTTCAAAAAAGCGTATATATTAACTGTACAAAAATTTTCAATAAGTTACCTGACTTTCTAAAACAAAACAAATCATATTCTATGTTTAAATCGGATCTTCATGAGTTCTTAGTAGATAAATGTTACTACTCGGTAAATGAGTTTTTTGAAGATAATGTATAAATGTTTTTTTTTCTTTGTTAATTATATTATGATTGTATAAGCTTATAAAAGTCATAGTTATGTATGTATTATTTTATCTAAGTTTTTTTTTCTATACCATATATGTAATTATTTTGTAATTTTGACAACTGTATGCGTGCTCGAGAATACTCTCATTTGTATGCAAAACAGGCAAATAAATAAATAAATAAATATATTATAGCCTATATGTAGAAAATAACCATAACACTCACCTAGTATTCATCAGTACTCTAGAATTACAGTCAGCTGCATTTCAGATCTTGTACTCAATCGATGTACTAAAAAATGAACATTCTCGACGTTACATATCTTCTAGATATGTCATCCACTTGTTCAATCTTCTAAATTATTATAAAATATATTCTTTGAACCAAGCATATCCATCTTCTATAACAAAACAGACTGCTACGGGCTACTAAGGGGTGCTTTGAAGCTCCCGTAGCCTTTCCCTTGACTTACGCGGAGGTTGCGGGCTGGTTTGACCCTGTAGGAGAACTCTGCAACGCAAATTATCAAGTGTCGCCTACGTGGCTCATAAGTAGCCCACAGAATAACTATGCATATGGCCCTTCGCCCACCTACAGAAAACACTCCAAAGAGATGAACCCTGCATTTGTGTCGTCCTCCCCCTAACCCATCTGCCACAAACAAAGAAAACATATTATTTTGTTTGTACTACATCTGTTCTAATTTGTTCCAAAGCAACAGAATTTGTTCTGTTATACTCTCCAAGTAAATTACCAATCAATAGTGGTGGGGCTAGAACGACTTCATCAACCTTGAAATCATCAGTTAATGTATGAAAGCATTTTAAATCGTTTGTGCTCCATTTGGTCTAGTTTGTTCTACACTATCAACGTTTGTTATTTAACCGTTTCAGAAAAATTAAGAAAAAAATGTGGTGACGCTAGAAAGAGGGTGCCCTGCCCACCCACATCTTCGAAATCAACGGTTTATATATATACAGGGTTTGTCCGGAAAGTAATAGGACTGAGTCGATTTAAAAAATATTGAGCCAATCGTTACAATTCTTTAAAAACTTTCAAAATAGGCTCCTTCTGCGTCGATGCAGCGCTGCCAGCGCGATTTCCAAGCATTGAAGGCGTCACGGAAGTCATTCTCCTTAATAGCCTTGAGAGCCGCGGTGCAAGCTGCTTGGATCCCCCCTGTCGTTTCAAAATGCTTGTCTTTCATCGGGCGTTTCATTCGAGGAAACAAAAAGAAGTCCGGGGGCCCACATCTGGGCTGTAGGGCGGCTGCGGAAGCGTTGGGATGCCGGCCTTGGTCAGGTAGCAGTTCACAAGAAAGGCGGTGTGAGCCGGGGCGTTGTCGTGGTGCAGCTTCCAGTCGGCTCCGATGACTGGTCGGACCCGATTGACCCTTCGTTTGAGTCTCTTGAGCACTTCCACGTAAAATGTGGCGTTGACGGTTTGTCCAGGAGGAACAAATTAATGGTGGACGATGCCTTTGATGTCAAAAAAGACAATGAGCATCGTTTTCACTTTGGATTTGCTCATTCTTCCCTGTTTTGGGCGAGGAGACGCCAGCGTGTGCCCCTCGGAAGAATGCCCCTTTGTCTCGGGATCATACTCAAAGATCCATGATTCATCACATGTGATTACGCTATTCAAAAATTGGGGGTCACTTTCACACATGTTCAAAATTTCTTGGCACAATTCCACTCGTCGCAATTTCTGGTCGTCAGTGAGCACTTTTGGGACAATCTTCGCGCACACCTTGCGCATGTTCCAATGCTCCGTCACAATTTCATGAACCACAGTTTTTGGTAAATTTGACATCTGGGCAATTAAACGAATACTTAGTCGACGCTCTGAGTTCAAAACTTCGCGAACACGAGTCACATTGTCGGTGTTTGTCGAAGTCGATGGTCTTCCAGCACGGTCTTCATCGGTGACCTCTTCCCGGCCCTCCAAAAAGACCTTGTGCCACCGAAACACACGACTTCTTGCTAAAGCATTATCTGGGTAAGCCTGCAAGGTCATATCAAACGTCTCTGACGCAGATTTACCGACTTTAACACAGAATGGAATCGCGTACCTCTGCTCTAACGAACGCTGCATTTTCGGCTTGCACCACTCACAGAAACAAGTCACGCGAAAAAGACTGTCCTGACTCTCTGTGTGCACCGAGACAACTGACCAGCCGCTCGTTCGTTAGCTAGGAACGCCCTCTACCGGATCCAGTCAGACGAAGGGTCAATCGGACTCCGAAGTACAGTCATGGCGGGATAAAATCAGTCCTATTACATTCCGGACAAACCCTATATATATATATATATATATATATATATATATATATATATATATATATATATATATATATATATATATATATATATATATATATGTATATATATAGATAGATAGGTAGATAGATAGATAGATAGATAGATAAATATAAAGACTTAATCGTTTGTTCTAATTTGCTCTAGAGTATCAAAGTTTGTTCTTTAACCGTTTCAAAAATAAAGAAAACACACCGGCGCAAATCTGTCTTCAATATTGGGGGGACGGGAAAGACCGTTCCTATAATATATATATATATATATATATATATAAACCGATGTTTAAAATATTTAGGAAGTTGAAAAACAATGATGTAGAGGATCTAGGGAGTAGAATTGTCTTCAGAGAAGTATTTAGGGGGCTATGGGGCTCAAGATCCCCTGAAATAAATTTGTTAGTTTTTCGCATTTCTCGTACAACAATAATCTTTCTTACCATTTCTAAGAATGTCATTGATTTTCCAATTTCTTATGCTCTTTGTTCAGAAATAATGCTGTATTTGTCAAATTTCATTCCATGTAAGAACTGCGTCATTTTGCTCTTTCTTTTGTTCTTTCTACTTTTCTGTATATTTTTCTTGATGTTATTTTCTTTCGCTTTGCCTATGATATTTTATCGGCCGTTGTCCGTTGTCATTCAAGTCGACCGTTATCAGTAACACCAAAACTAAGAGGAGTTGATAAGTGAAACTGGTATTCCACACCAACTTGCGTGGATATCAATCTGACGGGACTTTAGCTATTATAACAAAGAAAAAATTATATCGTATAGTTATTTTTCAAAGAAGGAAATGTTTGAATATAAGAAAATCAAAACTGGGGAATAATTAGCCCGGGAAATTAGGTAGGCCAAGAGAATGCTTCCTTTTTCTTGTATGAATAGAATAAAGGGTTAGATTCACTCCTAAATTTTTGTATCATATTATATAGGATTCTCAAACTCAGGTAGGCAATATCCTTCCCTGTGTTGCGCATAGCCCTTCAAAAAAAATTCCTAAATACGCCTCTCTTAATATTCGGAGGTGAGCAGATTTGAAGCTTATTCTAGGGAAGGGAGATGAAACTCATATTACGGTAGATGAATCAGATTTCTCAAGTGAACCTGTTGAAGAGTATATTATATATTAGGCGATGTAGATGAAAATGAAATGAAATCTTTAGTTTTACGTCCCACGCTTATGCCAGTTAGGATAAAGGAGACGGTGATGATGAGAAATGAATGAAATGGTCCACCACAAAGTCCACAAGGCGTCAGGCGATGAAGATGAAGTAGTAGTACTTATCAGTATTACAAATCACTGCCGTGAACACATTCTGAACTCTGAATAGATGAATACTTATAATTGGTATGTTTCTAATAAGGCATCCACAAAAATCAACGTTAAAATTGTTTTATAATAATATAAATAATGACTTCTCTAAAACTATGAAAGAAGAACATCAATTATGTATGACGCAACAACACTCTTATTTGAGCAAAATGATGATAGTCTAAATAGCATTACAGGAATCGTTACAGAAGTACGAGGCATGTTGTATTCTCTGTAGTTAACAGATGTAACCTTAAGATTGTGGAGAAAAATATTCCAGTAATTGAATTCTTTTCTTTGCTTACGAAGTATCCTCTTTCAAAAGAAAAATTGGTACACGGGGAAATATGTAGGAGCAGACCATGGTTCGACCAGGAATACATTAAACTAGAAGAGAAGAGAAAACAGACAAAATTACGTTGACTACAATATTCAAAACACATAACCAGTGTGCGAATTAGATAATCTATATTGGGGGGGATAAAATTAGGCCAAAGGACATAGTCTGAAGGTTCAAATTTCAAAATGAGACAATAAATGCCGTACCCCCCATATATATATATATATATATATATATATATATATATATATATATATATATATATATATATATATATATATGTGTGTGTGTGTGTGTGTGTGTGTGTGTGTGTGTGTGACATCTGTAATAAATAAGAGATTTATTAATTTAATAAATCTACCGACAATAACTATGCACATATATATTGTCTGACATACACACCCCCCACTAAACCTTTCTGAACGTGTTTTAATGTTGTACTCACTCTTGTCCCCGTAGCTCTCTAAGGTTTATTTAGTTAATAATTCGGCTCGAGCGAAGCCATGATCACAAGCATATGTTAATTTTTCCACTCATATTGAAAGCTTCCACTTTGCATTAATACATACAGGTTGCGAAAAGAAACCTACTTTAGTCTTGTGAAAACTACTAAAATTATCAGTTAAACCGGACATATCTTTTTCTTTAAAAAAATAAGAAAATCTAGATATTAGCCTATCAAATAAGAAATGGATTGTTGCTGGGCCCGATTTCTCACATCAAGGTCAAATCGAAGGCCAAATATTTAAAATATCTCAATTCAAATTTCGAGCTTGTGCTTCTACTTCCCGCTAAAGCTGTGCTCATCACGACTTTTTTTCTCCAAATATCGATTCCGTGATGGGCACAGAAAGTCAACACTTAAAAATTACTTTACTGTTAGGTTGAAGATAAGTTGATTCACTATGGGCTACGTTATTCAAATAAAGTAAAACATTACACTGAAGATTTTCAGACAACATTAATTGCGTGGACAGCAAACTGTACAGCGAAAAGATGGAAAAATGAAAGGTTAACTTAAAAAAAAAAAACGCTCCAGTTGAAATGCTTATACAGACACGGACAATGACACGGAGAACCAGTCGTATTAACAAATGCTGAAACAAATCTAGAATTATTCGCTTATTCACCTAAAAATCACCTTCATTAACATGTCTGCTCACTAGGAGCGTATCCCCCAGCGTGTACATTAACATATACTTACGAGAGAATATCTATATCTCAGATTTTGAGTACAGTTTCAAAAGTTCATTTCCGTAAACTGTAAAAGTTGTGATTACTATGCTAATTATCACAAATTAAATGCAACTTTTGAGTTGCATACATACAACCTACTAGGGAATGAAGACCAGGTGCCAACAAAGAGTACACTGGAAAATGAAATAACATGTTATAACAAAAATTAAAATAAGATGATAATCGATACAAATATACAGGATGAATATGACATATCCGAACTTCGCCAAATATGGTAGAGGAAGCTATTTGTTTACTTCTTCTTGGCCAACCGCTAAGAACATTTATAAATCTATATGTGGCTTTGTTATACGCAATTAGTACATTCAAATTCACAAACGATGACGAACTGAAGGGTACGAAGGTACAGTTGCAAGTAACAACCGTAGTCATAATAATATAGTTCTAATAAACAACGTTGAAAATAGTGGGTAATTAGGTGGTAAGTAGAAATGACCAAAACAGAACAGTTTACATCGATCATTTCGAAATAAAGCTAGAAGATTAAATTTACAAGAAATAACAAAAATCAGTGACATTTGGAGTTATACTAAGCATAGTTTGAGGGGGAAAGCGAGCATCCCCGGTGGGGATGCTTCAGCTGACTTCTTTGGGGGGGAACAAAATGTGATTGAGGGGGAAAATCCCCCTCATCCCCCCGGTAATTCGCACCCTGCACATAACTACACAACATTTCGTTGACATCAGGTGGGAAACTTCGAAAACTTTTAAAACAAAGAAACTCGATTTTTCTTTCACTTCTCCCCCTCTCTCACGTACACACGCATTTCACGTGCGTGTGCAAGTTCAAAGTTAACAAGGAAAAGAGACCGATACACCTGGTCTGGAAAACGTATTTAACTGGTAACTTCAGCGTCAAGTTATTTTGTGCTCTGGGTATAACATCTCCAGTCCTGGTCATCTCTGAAAGAAATACGGTTTAAACGCAAGGGAATAAGCAAAATATCTTTTTATCATCTAGGATACCGAGTCTCTGTCGAATTACCGGGTCACTACGGGTTTGAATCCTCGACCCAACAAAACGAATTTTAAAAACTCCCTGAGCTTAAAATCACGTGACCTCTACCAACCAATCATAATCGAGGTACCAAAGTACCCATCAAAGAGGATACCCGAATTTCATAAATCCAAGGGTCTAAGATCATGTGACCACTATCAACCAATCAAATTCAAGGTACCAAATCACTCATCTTACCCATAAAAGGAAACGAATTTTAAAATATCCCAGTGCCTAAGATCACGTGACCTCTATCAACCAATCAGCATCATGGTACCAAAGCATTCTACTTACCAGGTAAAAGGGAACGAATTTCAAATATCTCAGGATCTAAGATCACGTAACGTCTGCAAGCCAATCTGAATCAGGTATCAAAGCACTCATATTACCCGTAAAAGAACGAATTTCAAAAATCCCGCTCATAAAAGAGAATGGGGATTTCCCGCGGGGTGACTCATGACGTCATAACTAGTGATGGGCAGTGGGAATATTCCCGGCCGGAAGGAATTTAAAAAATGGGAATATTCCCGGGTTTTTCCCTGGCCTATAAATTCCTGGGAAGGAATTTATTTCCATTTCTCTACTTTATCTTCCAAATTATAAGAACCATATGACTAATTACTTTATTTAAATATTTTATGATTTACTTCTAGGTTTTAAAGAATTTGGAAGTTAAAAAGTTTAAAATTCTTTGACAGTACATATATAACTGATAATATGTTTTTTAAGTTCCATTTCCATTTGCACTAAAAAGTAAGGTGATTGTTTAGTACTGGGGGGCCAAATCTAGCAAAAAGTAGGATGATTTACGGCAGAAATGAGTTGATAGCCGTGTTCAAGTAGTCAAGAAAGTATCAAACATAATTTGTTAGGGCAGTAGGGGATTTATACAAAACGGAAAGGTAAGTGGAAGTGATTTATGAAAGAAAAGAAAGTGAATTGTTGGTAACGAAGATAGAAAACAACGTGTCATGCAGGGCTCTAACCCGCCTTCATTCGCTAACGCTGGCTCCGCAATGCTTTCTGAATTTAATATTGGTAACGTAATTTAACGTATGAAACCATAAAAAACCCGCATCGGAATAGAATATCGCAAAACAGTAGGTGCAAAACTGGCCCCCAATGCTAAAGAACAGCCAAAATTACGAAAGTACTAATTTACAAATGATGAAAAGTAACCACTTTGTAAAGTAATTTAGAATTATGTAGAAACAGAGATGAAGTACTATTAATAAACACTGAACCACCATTAGTAATAGACGTCGGGCTGTCTCCTCTGTCTGACTCGAATTTCTGAAGAGGTACTCAGACTTCTTTTGCATGTGAATTTACGTATGAAATTTCGAGAAATAGGTAGAATGAAAGGTGGTGTATAGCAATGTTACGTACTAAAATATAAAGATAAGTAAGTATCTTGAAAATTTTGTGAACATAAATCTGTATGCGCAAATGTTGATAAATTGGTGAGACATGTATCCTCTAGCATTTACTTAATCTAATTTTTTATAACATTTATAAATTTAAAATTCTTTAAATTCTTAAAATTCTTTAATGTGTTTAAAATATCAGTAATAAAGTCATGTTGAGCAAATCCACTTACATATAAATTTAAACTGTTACTATATAATTTTTTCACACATATTTAATTGAGAGAACATATTGTAAATAAATATACATTTATGCGTACTCTCTAAATATAATAAAGTGTGAATAAAGTAACATAGTACCGTTCAGAATATACATTTTAAAGAATCCTCTGTGGACAACAGTAATAATATGCTGTGATATAAAAATTAATTCAACTTTGAAATCATAATACAGTAATAGAATGCAATTTTCTTTGTCATTGTACATAAATTCCCGGATAAATTCCCCATTTTGGGAATCTTCCCTGGGAACATTCCCCAAAAATTATCTTCCCGAGAATTAACTGGGAATTACGGGGAACATTCCCGAGAATTACGAAGCACTGGTCATAACACGTGACCTGGAAATTTGAACTTCCCGCGTGAGCGGGACCTAAAATCCCGTGACCTCTCTCAACCAATCAGAATCGAGAAAATTTTTGCTCACTCGGCTCGATATAGTGCGGCAAATACTAGTAACGTGATTAATAGCAATAAAGTGCAAGGGAGAAACATGCAGTCAAACATAGTAAACATCAACCATTGTGATGTTAATGAAGACATTGACAGCGTTTTACAAATAATGAATATGTTACAGGAGGACATGAGGACACTAAAATCAGAAAATGAAGTATTGCAACAAAACATGAAGTCCGTAGAATCATTTGTTGAAACTGAAAATATCTCCAACCAGTGGACAAAAATAAGTTACAGTACGCTCAGACCCAGATATTCAAATGTTGTATCAGGTAAAACAATTGTATGCGAAAACAGATAGGGTGTGTTTAAAAACGTCGGAAGTGAAGGAGACGTGAATTCAAATGAAAAACCGGTAAGAAATTCACAATAGAAGAATAGTGCCAGGATGTAGAAGGGAAAAACTATTACGCAACCAAACGTGCCGAAAGTTACAAACAATAAAACTAATGCAAGAAGAAAGCCTAAGACAGACGCGTAAGTGTACACATATATGGTGATAGTCACGGTCTTGGACTGTCCGAGAAAGTGAATAGTAATTCTAAACAAAAGTCGGCAATGCAAGGAAATATCAAGCCTGGAGCTAAAAGCGTTGTTGTGTTGTCTGGTATTAATCCCAACATTGTAAATAAGGAAGATAATTGTGTAGTAATATTAAGTGGAACAAATGATGTGTCCAAGAATGAAGGTAGTGAAGCGGTTAGTAGAATTTGCAAATCAACTCTCTATGTAGAATTACTGTAAAACAATTGTGATAAATATCCCTTATCGCCATGGTCTTACTGAAGACTCGTGTATTAATAAAGCTGTACAAAGCACTAACTTAAAATTAAGAACAATGTGCAATCACTTTAATAATGTTGTAATTGTGGATATCAGTAAGTTAGGTAGGGAAATGTACACTCAGCACGGTATGCATCTCAATCAAAAGGGTAAGGATGAATTAAGTACTAAGATTTGCGAAATAGTTGATAAGGACGTAGCTAGTAACTTTCAAAGTAAGAAAGAAATAGCGATGCCATGGGTAGCACAGAAAAAGTAAATTCACCCGACTCCATGAATAAAATTGCTTGGGACCGGGTGAAAACTTCACGTTTAACGACGTCTCTTCATTTTGGTGATATAAGTGGTATAATAGATGCAAGAAATAATAATAATAATAATACATTTCCCCCTTCGTGGCCATAAGTTATCTTCGATCATGCTCAAAGTGGTCTAATAATGTTTTATCAGTTTTCTCTCATTCATATATTGACCATTACCGGGGGAGAATCTTCTAAAATCGTCAATGCTTATAATTAGTTTTTCATTACAAATCAAAGGATAATAATGAAATATTGAACATAATATTTTGTTCTCAGCTGTGGATTTTAGATTTGCAATTCATATAATTTTCCCTTCTAATGGAATTTGAGAGAAAAGTAGTTGCCAAAGATTTATTTACAGAAATGTTCCCAGTCCTCTGATGAACATAGGAACACACTTAAAAAAACAAAAGAAAAACGAATACACCCTTCAGGGTTTGAACACAAACTTCTAATTGATAGACTAGTGACCCAAACCGCTCGACCAGTTCGTATGTCTTCAGTGAGTCTCTTTTGACTTTTAGGTAAAGTAGTTTCCTGCTCCACACTTCTTTTTGATTATGTCGATACGACTATTAGTTTGTGTTGAATATTTGGCAGTTACAGGTCTTGCAATGCATAAAAGTCTTTTTCGTATAAAATATATTCAATTTTACATTTTAATAACTTATATACAACAGGTTGAATCTGTGAAATGATTGGGGTTAAAGTGATCGTAAATGTTTTCATAGTTAGGAGCCTGGATATGCAAACCCGCTCCACGTGGGGATTTACTTTTGAGAAATTTGGTATATTAGTAAATTTGTTACATAATTTCCTGATTTCTTGATTGGTTTTCCTCATTTCTAAATTGACACAAGATTTATCAATTATTCGTATCGGTGAGGGACTGTACAAACCAGAACATTGGTATTACTTAATTCATCTAACACACTTTCATAAGCAACTATTACACTATTTGCTTCGTTTTTCGATACATCATTAGTTCCAGTAATTATTAACACATAATCCTCTTTTGTGAGTTTTTCTGTTTCTTGTATGCAGTCTTTCAACTCTTGTTCAGATCGAGCTCCTGGCTTAACAAAGTTAACTGTTCTTACCTTATTTAGTTGGTTGTTCATAAGTGTACCTAACCCACGACCTTGGCTATCTGATAATATAACTACTTTCTTCAGGTCACTTTCCTGTCTATTACTTCCTTCAGCATTCCTATTTCTTCTGTTGCTTTGTCGAGTCACGTCTAATTTTGTTTTTAGTTTGTTATTGGTTTCACAATCTTGAAAGAATTTCGGAATACTTTCCCTGTCCTGCGACGTACTGCTTTTAAAATGTTTTTTGACCATTTCATCTTCAAGCGCTACAAATCTATTCTGAGTTCTAATGCCTTCTGGAGAACCTACCTGTTGATATTGTGTGCTATTTACATTACGCATACAAATTTGTGAGTTCAGATTATATCGCGGTTTACTTTTATTTGTTTCGACCTTTTCTTTGTCCTCCAATAACTGCGTTTCGTATTTACTGTGGGATTTTACATTTACATTGTTTTTCTTCTGCCGAACATTTCCAACAAATTTTGCTGAGTTTTCAGCTATTGATTGGTTGACACTTCCATACAACTTTATCGGTACCAATCAGAAAAGAGTAGCGCCTGACGACGTTCAGCTTTGTTTCTCGCTGTAATTCCAAAACAATGCTGCCTGGACAAGAGAAATATTAATAATATTAATAGAATCATATGAAAAATATGAATTTTTAGATAATGTGAAGCAGGATTTATATTTTAAAGAACTGCAAGAATAAAGACCTTAGAGAAAGTATGCAGTGAAGTAAGTAGTGTCCGCCCGAACACAGGTTATTTATGTATGTTGTGCAACTTGTATACAAAAAAATGTAAGAAGTTTTATTTAAAAAAGCGTGCAGGTTTACTTTTGTTCAAAAGTTGTTAATAGTTGTTCAAAAATTAGAATTCCTTTACTAATTCCCTTCTTAATGTTTTCTAAATGATTTGTGCTGGGATACATGAAAATTTCAACAATGAATAGTTAAAATTCAAGGGGGTATAATAAGCAATTGTTGAAAAATTATAATTATAATTAAAATTATAATAAACCAGCACCAGAAACAGAAACATTGGGAGTTAATTGTCATCAATGTTGTGTGGCCTTCGTGCAATATTAGGGGACAGTCAGTGACGTGGCGTGACAATTTGACGATTGTTACCGGTTGCTGATACTACAAGTAACTTTTTTTTCTCAATATCAGAAAATCTAGTACTCACTTTATCTTTCAGCGTATCAACCATTTCAAACTATAGGCTTGGCAAAGTGGTCAAATTCCACTTCATTTACTCTTTACCTTTTAGAACAATGTGGCTTTTCATGTTCTTTCATTTTTTACTAAATATAATTGAAACTATCTCTCAATGATCTTAGATACTCTTCAAAGTCATCTATTTTCTTTCTGCAGTAACCTACATCATGAACTTTCTTTTGTAAGATATTGAACAAGATTTCTTATCTTGATCCTATAACAGAAAACAGTTCAAGTAAAAAATTGGAGTCAAAACTTTGAAAGGTTTGATAGAATTTTGATACACAATCTCTGGTTTGAGAATCCTATTCGTCGGTTTTATCCATCATGGATTTAAAGACTCCTAATAGTTCATCTTTAAAGCCATCATATACCCTACTTCTATAGTTCCATACCTTGTGTTTGAAACTATAGGGATACTTTTATTGACTACATAATCCAGAGCATTTGTTCTTTTTGAAGACTTGGAGGAAGAAGAAAAAAAGTTCCAACACATTAAAAAAAAATTATACCCTTTTCCAGTAGCGTAACTTGAAGATTCAGTTCCCCCGCAAGCTTTAGTTATGTGCCCCTGGAGCTCGTGCCCCCCCCCGCCGCCTGGAGGGTTGCGGGGGTGCTATTTACGCCTATGCCCTTTTGTATAATCAACGGACTTTTCTAAAACTAAATTAAGTCTATGGGCATAAGAATGAAAATATAATTAACAAGAGGCTGCAGTTCACTCATAACTGGAGTTTCATCGTATGTTTGAGCAACAAGTTTTCCGTATTGAAAATTAGTTAGTCAAACTGCGGCACGATGAAGACGATTGCACAGTTCTTTTTCAACACATCAAACTCCATCAAAGTCCAAATTCAACTAGTAGGCTTTAGGCTAGCGACTAGAGTTGTAAATTTGTTGCATCTAAGGTTTTCTATACTAAATTAAAAACAAAATATTTTCATCTTAATTAGCATAAATCCTAAATAATAATAATTACTCGAATTGGAAGGAGCGCGGGCTTTGCTCTAATTATCATTACTATTCTTCCTTGCTCTTGAAACAGTTCCCATATAGCACAATGTGTTTCATCAATAGGCATTTCAGTATAATTAATAGCACTTCAGGGACTGACAATATCTTGAACAGGGACAACAGAAATAAAATCTCAATTAAAAAAAATCATGCCCATAAGCTCTTATTAACATTCAGTGAGAAACTTTATTTTGAATCAAAGTAAACCTATATTAAATTTTTGTTAGAATATCCTATGGAATATATTCTTCTTGTTCACTGTTGCTGTATTATTCAAATTTAAAGATAACGTATTAACATACAAAAGTCGTGTAAAAATGATAGATTAACATAGAAATAATGCACTGGAACATCAGTCTCACAGTAGCACGTGTTAAATGCTATTAGTATGAAAAGCCTGCTACTTATATTTGTCCGAAATTGTATGCTGTTAAGACAATGAAATAACCTTATGAATACTGAAATTGCAGCCAAGATTCTATCCTTAGAATGGGGAAGCAAACGAAACAGTATAGTAGAATTACCACCCGCTCGATCCTCTACAGCGAGAGGAGAGCAAATAGACTCCTAAGCTGGCGGTGAGTAGTTGATGATATTCTAGATTCTGCTTTTTTGACAGGGAACGTTCCTATTTTTTCCTGTTCCACTCAGCCGAGCGGTAACATAAGGGCTATTCCGAAAGTTCAAATACGAGCGCACAGGATGCTTCTGGCTGGCACGCTAAAAGGTGCTTCTGGAGTGAACGAACGCTATCAGGGTTCGCGTTACCTCTAAAATCTGCGATCTCAACAACAGTATGCTCCTATTTTGTGTTGGCATGTTGCATTCGTTCGCAATGTAATTGAAGCATACGGTAGGCCATTCAAACATTTTTTTTTTTAAAAAAGGAAAATGTACACATCTTCCCATGTCGACAATGAAATTTGAAGATATATGAAAACAACGAAAAACTTTAATATTTTCACTGTTACCGCCGGTAACAGCGGTAATACGCACTACACGTCCCTGGGGACAGTTCTACAATGCTGGCACAATACAGAAAGTCCGGGTGTAGTGCATCAGAGGAGCTCCCGGCGAAGTATAAGTTATGGGTTATGTGGGCATTTTTTGAGGGTACTGAGTTGAGCGGATAAACTCAGTACCTATACTAGAAAAATTGCACTTTCTTTATTTTAGCTTTCCGCGCCTGATAACTGTCCTCATTTGCATATGAGGACAAGTTATTTGATTTTCAGTTCTACAATCTGGTGGATACAAGGATCTACAGACCTTTCTTCAGCTGATACAGACTCCCTCTTGTTCGTATCTCGCTGCCGAATTTTCGGAATTACTAGTTTCAATAGCGTATGGAATTCTGAATAGTCCACTCTGTAGATTTTTTTTTTTGTAGGAACGAGGATCTTCTGTATGTAGTTCATTATTCACCATTGTGAATACGGTGCTTTACTGTGCATTATTAGGGCGAAGAATTCACTTCCTGACCAGCAGCTCCTCTTTACTATTTCTCGTTTTTGGGGGGGGAGGGCGGATTTTGTGTCAACAACGGAGCAGATATCACTGCTACGGTTATTTCATCTTCTGGACTCATATTCTGAAATAGACAAACAATAATATTTACAATTACGACTTTTGATTGCCCTGTGCGTAACACATTCTTCAAGTGCTTTTGTCTGTTTAATGCACTGACCACGAGAGGTTCTGCTGGTAAAACCTACCTAGTTTTAAGGATCGTCTGAGACCCCTACATAACCTCAGGATAAAAGAAATTGTATGGAAGTTTGAGTTAAGCAACACTGTTAAGTTGCAGCCTGGATTGAGGCCTTAGTTCAGATCTGTGTGAGACGGGCTTAAGTTTAAAATATTTGTCCGTAATTGTTGCTTGTTAAGTCGTCTGGACAGCATGGAGCTAGCTGAGGAATGGAGAAATTTCAAGATTACCTGAAAGAAGATAAAATGGAAAGTAAGGAGATTCGTCCCTCCAACTTTCAGTGCATCCCCCTGGAACCATCTAGAAATTCCTACTCTTAAACACCAAAGTGAGAGACCAGTGACAGTGCGAAATTACGGCAAGTAACAATGTACTGAAGTTCAACCAGTAACCCACGTCTTCCGCACTCAGAGTGAAGATAATTGAGCCAAGTGTTAAATTCATTTTTTATATTCAATAATTAAATTAAAGTGCCAAAGTGTAATTTATCTTGCATTAGTGAAGATTCAATGTTACTGATTAAAATAAAAAAAAAATATAATTACACGTATCCTTTCATCATAAATTATCAAAATTATCATTATGATTTAAATTCGTATATTACAGTTTAAGATAACCTAATTCATTTTTATTTCCAGCATAATTAATTAATACCCATGCAACATAATTATTTTTGCATTATTAAATTATATTGACATTAGAGACACAGTTGGAATTAGTCTTTATGTCGATTTCCCAGAATGTTCTGACCCGAACTTTAAACCGTACTATCCAATGGTTATATGGTCGGCTTTGGTAAAAACTTCGAACTGCCATTAAAGCCTAAAGGAGACGTTCAGGATATAGACGATCGAATTCCGGAATATCATTAATATCTAAGCCCTATTACGAATTCACAGGGACTCGAACCCAATAGTCATAAAATGTCTTCCCAAATAGGGACGTACAAGGATCGAACCATAATAAGTTGGAGCCAGCAGAAGAGTCGACTAAAATATGTAAAATGAAGATATCAAAGAATGGATTCCAATCAAGTAAGTATATATATATATATATATATATATATATATATATATATATATATATATATATATATATATTGTATTTTTTATTGACAATTATCGTAATGTTGGGTTTCGAGCAGATATCTCTACCAATATCTAAAAGGTAAAATACTATGTGAAACGTTTGTCGTGAGAGAACGCGAGCGTGAATATAAGTAATTACGGTTTACTTTTGGAACTGGGGGCCACAATATTTTGCTTAAATTTCGCACTTTCTAGCTGTATTTTCGGTATTGTTTGATGTTTTAGCTAGTTGGATTTGTTTACGTTAGGTTAGGATATAAGGATTTGGGGGACCAGAATTCTTTACTTAAAATTTGTAACGTTTTTCTTTATTTTCTTTGTTTTAATGGTTTAGGTTAGGTTAGTTTAGTATAGGTTGGGTTATGCTGTCTTAGTATGTGACAGTTACAGTTATGTAACATTAACTCATGACTTCTGTGAATATGGAGGATTTTACCTGATTTTGGCCTCACTGTTGCCAAATTATCCCTTAACCACTGTTAATGCACAGTATATTGAAATGAATTTTGAATGGTAGTGAAATTATTCTATGTGTAAGTATGCTTTTCCACTATCCTCCTTTCTACTGACGCGTCTGCTCCCTACGCACACATTCACTCCTTTCGGTCGGCACCCGTGCAGCGCTCCTGCCGAGACTCGGTTAGATAGCATTTATGTTTTTAGTGGCCACCTAGCACAAATTGGTTCATGTGTTATGTACTTTTTTATGCCATACATCCACACAGTATTTATACCGAGCCCTCCTCAAACAAAAGTGCAAGTAGTAATAGCATTCTCATTTAGTGAATGCTGTACTAAGGGAAATACAAATCTCTAACCTAACCTGAAAATCAGCCACAAGGAATGTGTCAAAATTTGGTAGAACCGTCTGGATGAGTAGTCCTAATGCTCCGATAGGGGAAACTGTTGTACCATGGAACACTTTTTGCGTTTTCCAAGATATAATCTTACCAACAGTTATTTCTGCAATTCTATTGAAGCGCATTTAAACTTGGATGTTTTCTGAATGAAATCGTGTCATTATTTAAGTTTTTATTTCCGTTCTTCGTTATGTTTTTACGCTTTCAAAAATTCCAAAGAAAGTGTTCCATGGTACAAATACTCATGTACCTTGGAACACAGCCTCGTGTACCTTGAAACATATATTTCTAATATGGTAATTCACAGAAATAACGTCACAAATAATTATTATAAGATTTATTTTGTATATCCAGATTTGTTGTTCTTGATATACAGATGCGTGTGAAAGACAAGAATGGAAATTTTAATACTTACTCTAATCAGGCTTTTACCTTCATATTGAACCTAATATTAATCGTTAACCTTAACCTAAGGTTAACCTTATTTATTTATTGAAAACTTGGTAAGCTTAGCAATAACTAATGTATGAAAAGGACACTATAACACTATTCTATGTGTTAGTCTATTCTTAAAATCCTTTTAAAAAACAAAGAATAAAGCCTCTAAAACAGTTACAAAATTGATCATATGTTGAGCATACTATTTTCTAATTCTTTGCACGTAAAGTAGACAGGACTATCAGAAGATAACATATGGAATTACTAAATTAGGAAATATTGACTTATTCGTGGAAACGGTCTCGGCCTGCGTGATCTATTACTTATGTACCTCAATGTTGCTCAATTATACGAACCAAATCCACTTGAAACCACAATTGTTCAGACATTCTACTGGAGCCTATTGGCCGAACGGGTGGTGGCAGTTCTACTATAATATCAGATGCATTCACTTTAGACTGTCCTGCCAACTCTTCATAAAATTTATTTGCAGTACCTGCAATATGATTAAATAACTTGATTTTAAATTCGTTGTGATTAGATTCAACTGAACAAATCTTTCCTGCATAAAATTCAATGCTTCGGTTTTTCTTAAACTGCACCAACACATAGTCATCCGGATTGACATTATGCCTTCAATGCTTTCGTCTAATTCAACTTCTGTGTTCAACAGTTCTGCAAGCATAACATCACTATCATAATTTTCATACAGGCTTATGTTCTCAGATTCTTCATCAGATGTTTCGAAACTAATTTTTCTATTGGATTTGTTCTTTCCTTTCCTTGCTGTTCTTGCTTCTTATTTCCTTTCTGTGCGGCTCTGTGCTCTTTCTTATCTTTCAATTCTTGCTTGGCAAGGTGTTTCTTACTACTCTACTTCTACCTGTGACAGTCTTTCTTCGACATTTTGTACTTTACGGAGTTTGTGCTTTCTGGTTTGAATGTACTTCCTCTTTAAGGACTGATGTAGAAGGCAAAACTTCCACGAGTTGCACAATTGTTTCGTTTCGTTCATGCAACAGAGTTGTCCTTTTCACATATATAATTTAGATGACAATCCGGCCGATGGTCTGTTAGTGATAAGTGACAGATAAGTGCGTCTCATTGTTATCGATGTGGCCATTGGCCACATTTGTTATATATGTAGTTAATCTCTTCCCTCCGTCCTCACATTTCACACTGTACTCAAATGTTTCTTCCTCTGACTGTCTAAAATATTTCAGATGTCGGGATAAAATAGCTAAAGACACTTGGTAAACTTTGCAAACTTCACGAATGGAAATACGCTTCCCAGGCTCGGAAATGACTGCTTTAATTGTGTTCTTGATTGAATTTGGGTTAATGGCAAGCCTTTTCTTTTCTATCTTGCCTCTTGGCATTTCGATTCCTGCAACGATAATAAAAGAATGTTCAAAAAATATACTTGACAATGAGTTCATGTACCTTGGAACATGTTCCAAGGTACAAGATGTGTTTCTGTTTCATGGTACAAGAGGCTGTAGACAATTACTAAAATGCCGCAATAATGATAACGCTACATTCAGCGTAGAAAAACAAGTTACAGAAATGCTCACCTAATCCCTTTGAACTAATAGATTATTACAGATAAAACAAACAACAAACAGTAATGGCACTAAAAAACAATATTTCAATTTCTAAATAGTTCGTTTTATCCCTGAAAGAAAGTTTATCGCTTTCATAAATCACATATGCTTCTGAGCACAACGAAAGCCATGTTGGGACTGTCTGACAATGTCAAAGCATCATATAGTTCATTGAATCACCACAAGATAGTATAGCAACTCAGAAACATGCGAGTGTTCCAAGGTACACTATGCTCAAGGTACAACGGTTTCCCCTATATACTAACAATTGTCATGTGATACAATTTGTTTATTCTTCATTTGATATCGTAGAAATCTATTTTTAAATTTTATGTCCCGCGATTATACCGTCTAGGCTGGAGAAGACTATGATTATGAGAAATGAACGAGAAGGGTGCAGTTAAGAAAGAGGAAGGGAGCGGAAGAACCTGAGAAAACCCACATACATAATGCTTGTCCACCATAAAGTATGAGCTGGGATCGAACCAAGGACTTTTGCCTTTAAGTGAACGCTCTATCACTGAGCTACCGGAGCCCTTGATATCATTTAACACGTGTACGGAGACTTACATTATAAGCATTGGTGTCAGCTCTTCCCTTAAAATTTACTCAGTATTGTCTTGTTTCGAAAAGAAAAACTTTGTATAAAATTTTGAATTCTAATGACTAATTTTAGTAACTTTGGTAATTGTGCTGTGAGTAACGATGTCTTATGTGTGCTGTAAGAAAATAGTCCTTGAAAAGGATTTCCCAAGAGGCGGGGATAAGAAAGAATTATTCTGGTTTTTAATTTGTCCCTATGTTTATTTTTGGTTTTAAGCGTGGAAAGAATCCACACTTTTTTTGCACTTTTATGAATACATAGAGCCATTCTGATCGAGGTAGTAATGCGTCTGACTACGAATTGGGTAGTCCTGGTTCAAATCCCGATCACAACTGATATCTTTTTCTATATGGTCCCATGCCTGGCGGTGCTAAAGTGCACATATCGTTCTGTCAAATTGAGCAAGTGTTCTTGGTATTCTAAGATACTTCAGGGTAACGGCGTTTGAGTGTGGAACAAACCCCCTAGCTCGTCTAGTGCAGTTGGTTACGGAAATATAGAACGCAACCTTCACTTTCTTCTTTATCGCACTCGAATGCAAATATAAATATATCGACCTTACTTACTTAGGGGCAAGTGCAGTTTCCAGTTTCCTTCATAAGAGTTGGCACGGGTCCGGAGGGAGGGTGGTTGCCACGAATATTGAATTTATATATATATAGATATTTTTTTTTGTAAAATATTATTTTCAAACTTGAAATTATGTAAAGCAAAGAGATAGTGATAATCGGTATACATTCAAAGCTTCTAAGATATGTCTGTCAATATGTGTGCGTGTAAGGTAAAGACCTGTATGTCATAAAGAATGAGTACAATTGTAAAATAATCGATGAAATTTATAGTATGCATATTTCTGTATTCCTCATGTATGGCTCTTCATAATATACCTAGATACTAAGATACCGTAAGACGGGGTTACTTTGCACAAAATATGAAAAGAGTTTCAGTCCTCTGTTGGCAAAACCATGAACAGTAAAGAGGAAGTTTCAACTGCAACCGTAAGATAGAACATCTAACTGTATTTTGGCTTTAACAATGGTGGTTAACATTAGTTCTAATTAAAGGGAGAGTTCGTTGTTTTACAGGCGTGAAAAGCAGTCACTGTAAAGGCCAACAAAATTTGAAAGGTATCACGTACAAGATTTTCCGTCAAAGTTAAATCATATTTGTAAAATACTAGTGTGTATAATGAGACTTTAATGCAACAGATGAAATTGCAATGTGAAACGTTTTATGTCGTAAAAAGAGTAAAACTGGAAGAAGGCGGTTTCAGGCTCTAATCGGCGTTACTTTGCACACGTCAAAAGTACATCTTATACTGCTTGTAGACGATTCAAGAAAGCTTGAACAGGAGCCTTGTTCAAGACTGTTTGATGAAAAAAAACGTCAGCACTGACGTAATTTTTGTCTTGAATTGAATAGTTTCGTTCAAGTGATTTCGTGTCTGTCCTGTTCTAAACAATCCATTTCAAGAGCATTCTAAAGTCAATCAGCGCTCGAATTGAGTGCAGGAAAATACAAAACAATTATGATGGCGTCGTGAGACATACCGGCAAGTGTTCAATAAATATATTTTTATTACTCTTTTCCATAATTATCTGATGTTCAAAAGTGTGCTTATGATAATAAAGAAAGGCTAATATCTGGGCTGGAAGATACTGTTAGTACTTTTCTTCATAATATATACGATTTATGTAGCTACAGTGCTTGCATGCCCATAATTATTGTTAAATTTTGAGGCATTGATAGGTATAAGTATTAATTTTAGGACTTAATATACCCCTACAAGAATATCGGGTGTAGATTAAGAAAGAAGAGTTCATTAAATAAATAAAAATATATATATTCTAATTTTCTTGCTTTAATAAGACGTTTTCTTGAGTTATTAATCTGGGATAATAAAAAAATAATTCCGTACAGATTGATGTTATGCTTGCAGACTAGTACCCTGGAAACTATTACATGTTGTTCTATTATAAAACATGCAATTATTTTATTACGGAATTCACACATAGTATTTCAGAAGTTATTTCTTAAAGTAGGGATTGCCTTCGTGCGTGCAGGTTAATTTTACGATGACTTTCCCGTAAGTTACAAATGGGTATTTAGACATATTTCGCATATACGAAGTTAAAAATAAAATTAGAATCGAGAATGCTAGTTAACAGTGTCAGGGCAGGATCATAGAAAGGTGCCCACGCGAGAGTACGTCTCTCGGGAGCAGGCGCGTCATCGACGGAGGTTATAGTGCAAGAAACTTAAGAATACGATTAGTACAAAAAACGCTTGACATCATATTCACTCATTTGAACTCAACTATAGTCCTTGTAATGTTTTGATGCTGTTAACATTAAACTTCCAAACATAGAATACTTGTTTCCTACATTATACAGGCATGTTCCGTCAGTGGAAATTATTATCCCAAACAATCCTTTCATACGCACTCACATATTTTGACAGTAAAATTACTACTTGTTTGACTAGTTATTCTTAACCAGTGCTAAATATGGGATAGATTTGTGAATATGCCTGATGAAAATATGGGTGGTAAGTCCAATGGCTAAAAAATAATATATTAGCATTGCTTCGTTTCGTTTTCTACGTGTTCAGCCTTTTTTTTTTTAAAAAAAAAAGTCTTAGTTGCCGTAGCATAAATAAAATCAAAAGGTTGTCATTGCCTCGTGATACAATTTTGGGAAACAGTTCGATTTTTCTTTTTGAGTGTGATTCTGCCATGAGTAGGCCATTTGAAGTATCAGATTTTTGAAAAGCTTAGTACAGGGGCATTATATCTAACAGCACTTTACTCATTTAACTTAATCTAACCTAAATCGCATTTAATGTAAAAGGCGCAAAATATTTAGAGAAAGTTCGAAAGGGGTCATAATCATAATCATAATTATAATTTATTGCATCCGTTCATCGTCATACAACGAAATTGGACATGTTATTTATATATGTACCAGTATACATAAACATACATATTATTATTACATATAGATTCTTATGGTTTCACTAATTTACTTACTATACATTTAATTTTACGTATACGAATTATATTCTACATATTGTTCAACGGAGTAAAACCAATGTTTTATCAAGTACCTTTTAAGTTTGGATCTAAAGCTATTGACAGAGACCTAATTTTTTTATACATGATGGAAGTAGATTGTATAATAGAGTACTTTTGTGCGTAACTGATGTATTGTATATATTTGTCCTATGTGCATGCAAATGAATGTCGTCTTTACTTCTTGTGTTATAACTGTGAATGTCTTTGTTAACAATAAATTCACTACTATGCTTTTTCAAGTACATTAATATTACGAACAAATACATTGAGGGAAAAGTCATTATTCCAAGTTCTTTAAAAATAATTCTGAAAGAAGAGTTCCATTTTACTCCTGCAAGTTTTCTTACTACTTTCTTCTCTAGCCTAAAGATAGCAATACTTTTAGGTGCATTTCCCCAGAACATCAAGCCATATTTTATTGTAGAATGAAAATTTAAGTAATATATACTCTTAGCTATTTTTACATTAATCTTATCTCTTACACATCTAATTGCATAGCATAGTTTGCTTAGCTTACTTCTTACATGTTCTATATGTGGTTCCCAGTTGAAATTATTAGATATTTTAACTCCGAGAAAGGTAGCAGTTTCTACATATTTAACTGTTCTGTTATTTATTATTATTATTGCATTGGCTTGATTACTTTTACCATTGTTAAAATTTAAGGCACATGTTTCATTTACATTAATAATTAGGTCATTTTTATTCATCCAACTTGAAAGTTGGTTCATTGCCGTTTGGCAGTTTGAAGCTAATTCCCATTCATCTTTCCCACTAACTATTATGTTTGTATCATCTGCATATAAAGTCACACATGAACTGTTAATACTTTCAGAAAGATCATTTATATAAAGAAGAAAGAGAAGTGGTCCTAGAATTGATCCTTGTGGTACTCCACGATTAATAATTTCTTCACTTGACACACATTTTTGTTTTTAACTATTCCTGTGATTTCAGTTACTTGTTTCCAATCTTTAAGGTATGATTCAAACCATTTATTTGCTAAGCCTCTAATACCATAGCAACTAAGTTTTTCTAGCAATATATGATGATTTACTAAATCGAAGGCTTTTGTTAGATCTAAAAATATTCCTACAGATATTTTTTCTTATCCAGTAACTTTCTGCAGTTTTCTAGAAAATGAAAAATCGCTGTCTCAGTAGATTTATCTTTCAAGAAACCATGTTGTTTGTTGGATATAATAGAATATTTATTAATGAAATCCATAACCCGATTGAACATTATTTTTTCCAGAATTTTACCTATAATGGGTAGCAGTGATATCGGTCTATAGTTTTCTATTTCATTGAGTTTACCTTTTTTGTGCAAAGGTTTAACTTTAGCAATCTTTAGTTTATCAGGAAAGATTCCCGTGGCGATTGAAATATTTGAGAGATAACATAATGGTTTAACTAAATATTCCTAACAACTTTTTACTAAAATGTTAGATAATTCCTCCGACCCAGCCGAATTCGAATTTTTCATTTGTTTTATTATGATGATTATTTCACTCTCTGTTACTGGCTTCAAGAATATAGATTTATCACATTTTTTTTTTAATTTTAAGTTCCGATAAGTTAGTTTTACTAGTTCCTTTGTTTTTAATAAGAGTTCGCCCTACATTTGTGAAATATTTATTAAAAGACGTTGCTATATCCTTTGGATTTGTCATGTTAACGCCCTCATAAATTATGCTATTTATATGGGTACTACGTATTTACATGTTGAGCTCTTCTTTAATTATTTTCCACATTGTCTTTGTTTTATTGTGTGACTGAAGAATTTTCCTACTGTTATAATTTGGTTTCGCTATCTTCAACAATTTTTTATAACTAGTTTTGTGTTGTCTGTAAATTAATTCATTCATCCCGGTAGGGTAACACTTCCTAGTTTTATTTAGTTGTATGTTTACCATGTTTGCTTTTAAGATTTCAAGTGTAATCTATTTTCATTTTTCTTCTTTATTTTACTAAAATTATTTTTTATTGGAAATGCTACTTCAAAACTATGTTCTACAATATCATATATTTTCTCACATACGACATTCACGTTGGTTAGTTCATAAATATCATCCCATGGGTTTCTCTGTAGTTGCAGGTGTTTGTTTTAAAATGTTTACTTTTTCAATTTGTGCTTCATGATCTAAAAAACCTGTATTTATAATTTATGAATCATAATTCATGGCTAATGTATTTACTAAAATCTGGTCAATGTTAGATACTAGGGAGGTTGCTACAAAAAAATTGACCTGCTTTCTAAATGATTTAAAATACCGGCAATCTATTAAATTCGAAATGCGTGCAGAAAGTTAGGAAAGATATGGTAGTATCATAGCTATTCTTGCGCAGGTCTGAAATAAATCAGTACGTAGTTTCGCTTTCATTTGTTTTCATACTTTCAGTCACTTGTTTTGGACTGCCATCTATCAACATGTATATAAAACATGATTCAATACCTCTATGATCGTGTAAAAGCGTTTCAAGGCCATTCTAGACTCTTGTTCAAGTGTCTTGAACAATACTCGTTTGAACATGTAAATTACAGGTATTCAATGGTCTTGTTCAAGCTTTCTTGGATCGTCTAAAAGCAGCATTAGATAGGAAATTTTTACTACTGGAACCTCCTGCATTCTAACTTTGGGCAAATTTCCTATTTAGGTAGATGAATGAATTTTTTGTTGGAAGACAAATTATGAACAGTGGCGGTTCCAGAAGAGTAGTTTGAGAGAGGCTTCATTCATAAAGGCTTATTTATTTTATTTTATTTATATATTAGAAATAACTAGACTTTTGAAAGGGGTTGAAGCTTATACGCATACGAATGACTAGATTAGATTTTATGAAAAATAAATCATGTAATTTGAGTGGATTTCACCCTCAAAGTCCCAAACCCCGTAAATTTTCCACTAATTACGGTTGGGATGATTTTCTTGGACATAACGAATAACCAAGGCAAATTAGTTCACGGCAATTTATTTTCCGTTCCTGAGTTGGCATTTGTGTGGGACATATGCTGAACTCAGTGGCGGTTGGTGACTTATGGAATGAGGGAAGCAATGGTTAAGGTATCAAATACTACAAACAACTGAAATATTTTATAATGTTACTCAGCTGACACTTAAATTTTTCCATCCCTTCCTGTCAAATTCTTCACTTCATTAATTAGCGCGGTGGTTCAATGGTAGAGCGTTCACCTCTAGTGCTTGGAGTAACTGGTTCGATCTGCGCTCGCTCCGTGTGGACTTTGTGGTGGACAAACACCGTCCTCGTGGGTTTTCTCGTGGTTCTCCCACTTTCTCCATTCAACCATTTTATTCATTTCTCATTATCACCGTCTGTTTTAGACTAACCGGCATAACCGTTTGACGTAAAACTGCCATTTTTACCTAGACTTTTAAAGTCTGTTCGTCTTCCTTCCCTGTCAAATTCTTCAATCATCCGTTAAAAAAAGTCACCACGGTTTAGTGTTGCACTTAAATGTTAAGTCTATTTTTCTTCCTTTCTTGTCAACTTCTTCAATTACCTGATCATAAAATTCACTATATAACTTAAAAGCGTTCGCAGTGCGATTTGAGCTGAGATCTGCAAAGCTCAAAAATCGTTAAGCAACTTCTCCATCGGGAAGAATGTACCCTACAACTGTTGATAGTTAAAAATATGATGATATATATCTCGTTTTTTCTAATATCACAGAAATGAAAGATGAATCAGCTATTTCCTTTTTAATTTCATTTATTATGACAGTGGCAATATTTTGAATTAGGTCATTTTGTACATGTTTTAACAGTCCCGAAAATACTGTAGCTGTTTGAAAATGGTTGCTCAAAACTTCGTCATATTTTCTTAATAACTGAAGTAATTCTATAGTTATCGATGTTAACCGAGCCTTTATCTTGCAAGTGGCCTCTGAAACTAAGTTCTTGACAAGCAAAGAATATAACTATATCAATCATTCGTCGTACAACTTTCCTGTTATTTTTCACCTGCTCGTTATACTTAACAGTCTCTTGCGCAAAATGCTGGTCTAGCTGAAAGTCGATTCGTACTGAGCCAAAAGTTGTGAAACAAATTTGCGATCGAATATGATTTTGTGATTGCTGATGACGTTGCGTAGCTTTCAATAAATTGTTCATATCATCAAACCCTGATTGATTCCAAGTGTCTCTTTAATTTGAAAATAACAAGCAAAGCCAGTAGTACAATTTCGAAGTTTTCCTACAACCAAATCAACAGTCTCTCTTTTCATACTGTTGCTGAATACAACGTTTTGTTTTTGTTTGTATATGTGACAGATCGGATGTATATAGTCCTTGTGAAATTATTTCTTTTTTATCTTGAAAACTACAGGAAATAAATGACGGCACTTTTAAATAAGTTTCTAACACGTGTGTATCCTCGTCGCCATAAGTGCCTTTACATCGCAGTGACGGGTATGTGACCGCGCAGTACTCCAAGGAAGGGATGGTTGTATAAGAATTTGTGATTAATTTTGACGAGTTTTTATTTTGACTAGGCAATTAACATAGGTGAAGGGAGTAAAGACACAGATTTGAAGCATCAGTGCACTGTTATTGAAGCATCAGTGCACGAAAAGATTCGTATTCTCAGTTTTTCTATTTATTGTTTTTTATATGTTAAGTTAAACACCACAATATGTATCACTGATATCGCAGATCGTATTATTTTTTAAAATCGTGTTTGTAACCTATTGTCAAAACATTCATCTCCAGACATGATGTAGAGAGAAGAGAAAGAGATACGTCATCTGTAATATATGTATATGTGATTCACTAAGTAACTGTAGAAATTAGTTAAAGGACACATAAGAGAGCGAAAAGAAGGTCTAGAAGTCCGAACTTTTTAGAGACGTCCTAGATAGGTGAAAATATAGTTAAAAATTGCAAAGGGTATCATGTAAGTTACCTTTCTTTTCTTATATTCTAGTATACTTTTTCTTTCACATCCAAACATCCCTATTCTGAATTATGAGATAAAGGTGATGAGTGAAACATTTCCATTTCAAGAATTATATCAGGAAAAAAATCTTTTGACTTAGACTAGATTCGAACTCGCAACCCTTGAATCCATGGCTCAGCGCTCTACCGATTGAGCTAACAACTTCTGTTGGAAATGCCTGATTTCTACAACTACCGGTTGCTGAATGGTGTGTATTAACCAAGTTTGCCGAGATAATTGCTTCATATAGGTATTGCAATAATAATAATAATAATAATAATAATAATAATAATAATAATAATAATAAAGCAGAAGAAGAACAGAATTTAAAAGTCGCATATGTTAAAAGTTTGACGTGCAGAGTAAGTCCTAATATGAGATTTTATTATTTATATATAATAAATGTAAGCGTGGTTTATTCGTGCGTGCTACTCAAACTGCGCAACTCACTACCTAGTCCCATAAGAATAGGTACAGTAGCCTTGCGTCCTCCAACCGTGAAGAATGTTTGGGTTTGAACCTATGCGTTCCTAGGAGGAAGGAAGAGATTGAAAGAAAGAAAAGTGGTTTAGAAATTATGCAAACGTAGAATATCTCACGAGGTGAGGTGATATAGAGTTCAGCGTGTCTTTCAGCTACTACTCTATACAAGACGTGCATCTACGACTTAACGTGGAACCCGAACCACACGACTCCTGACGGGAATCGAAATCCCTATCACCTCTAGTTCTATTATGGAAGACATAGGAACATGTAAAAATAATCGAAAATGAACGATATTAATGTTAAATCCATAGCTTTTGAGTACATGAATTATGTATGATACCCTCTATATCGTTCACATCAAAGTTTAGCATTATCGGCATTGAGGTTTAATGGGGGGGGGGGTGAAAATAAAAATTCCTAATTGAAAGATATGAGTATCTATTCAATAGCTTTCGGGGTCGCTGAAATGAATAATTACACACCCGATACTATTAAAGCCCAAAGCTTTACTCTTTCGTTAGCAGGAAGTTTATTCATTTACTTAACTCAGGACACCTTAAAGTTAAGGATATGAAACTCGATGCATATATTTCTAATTCAAAATTATTAAATACGTATTGTAGCTTAGACTTCTAAGAAGGGGAAGGGACAATTTATGCAATGATTTCCTTCACATTCGAATAAAATATTGCCCCATTATATTACGAAAACTCATTTCGAGTAGAGTCATTGCTAATAGTTTTCCGTATTTGTTTATATCTCTACTCATTTATAACAGTATCTCACTTTTCCTGTGACGAGAGCATCACCTAAGCGAGTATTCAGTAAAGCAAATGCCATTAAAATCTATATTCATAGCACAGTGGTGCAAATAAAGTTGAGCTCTTTGGCAATCTTTAGCATGGGAAGCGAATAAAGCCACCACATTGGAAAAGTAGCTAATGAATTCCTTTCCGAAAAAGATCACCCGCCAGGCCCGTATCCACGGGGGGCAAGGGGGGTCGGGCCCCCCTAAACTTTGGTTGGCCCCCATAAAATTTCAAGGTAGGATTGCAAATAAACTATAATATGGTGATGAAGTATAATATCATTGGGTCGGGCCCCCCTAACTTCTACCGCCCCCCCTAATTTTTTGGGCTGGCTACGGGCCTGTCACCCGCACATTTATTTTACAGATTGTGGTTTATAGCTATTGAAATTGCTCCAGTGGGGCGAAACACTGAAGCCATTCGTAACAAAGGGGGAAAGGGACATGTTAAAGTAGTCAAATATGAACAACATTAGTATCGAAATCATAGTTTTCGTGGTCGCAGATTAATAGTGACGCTGTCGATGTTGCTTCAGTACAAGTTAAGCCTTGGTTGGCAAGGAGGTGACAGGCAATAAATAAATAAATAAATAAATAAATAAATAAAATCGAAAACATCCTATATTTGTGTCGAATATATATTTTTCGGTATCTCTGACATAAATAATAATATTCCAGATATGGTATATGACCAAGGTCGGCCCCATTCGCATGCGGTTTCAGAGGAGAGAACCGGTGAAGATTTCAGAACAGTTCCTTTTACTTAAGTTTCAGTACACTGAGAGCGAAGAGTGGTAATACACAAATACCGTTGTCACATCCGGACCTATCAGAGGTAATTATGATTTCTGGGGAACTGTCGTTGCTCCAGGGAGGCATTATCCCCTGATTAGTCCCTAAAATTCTTACTGCTTTACAGGGGCGTAGGCAGGAATTTTTTTCAGTGATCGAAAGCATTTTTAGGGGTAAATTGTCCAGATGGTAATGTATTTGTATAGTAAATTCGTTTAAAATCCCTTCAGGAGCCCATGTTGCATCGTACGTTCAACTGAACTTTTCTTAGTCAAAACTTTGTCTCTCTCTCTCTCTCTCGCTATATATATATATATATAACCGTAACACGGTCGGTTGTAGACATTTCGTAAGTATAAGCCAACAATATTTAGGCGCTTATATGATAATATAAATAAAAAATAGAACGCTGTAATGGACAAAAATTCTTCAGATAATTGTTACAATTACATATGTCTTCAATATATAATAATTCAGTCTTCCTGTGAGTATTAAAGAAAATGGAGAAATTAAACCTAATTAACTGTGGATGAATCATGACCAAAGTCCAAGTGTTAATAATTTATATCTTTTTTTTATTAAATAAGCACAGGAAACAACTAAAATATATACCTAAAATGTATTTTGACAAATACAGTTGAAACATAAAAGTCGAAATAGAATAAAACTAATGAGCTTCAAGTCTAACATTATCACAGGTTTGATTTTGACAGATATGCTCTTACACTTCATTAAAAGCATATTTAAATATTGTTTTCTAGTGATACAAATATGGTAATTAGCTTAATTTCTCGTTTTCTTTGTTACTGTAAAGTTCATGTTATAAAGACACTTTTCTGGCTTTCAGTTTGGCAAAATCTCTTATTATTGCATCAATATCAATTTCATTCAGAATGTAATTTTCAATGGCCATCAAAGCTAGTCCATTTAATCGTTCTTGAGATATACTTGATTTCAAATAATTCTTTATTAATTTTAGTTAAACTAGTTCAATACACGACAAATGACAAAATTGTGTCTTAATTGATATGTAATCTGTCCCCGATCAGTGGTAGAACTTTAAAATTAGGTTTCTCTGCAAAAAAAATTCTTTTCAGGGCTCTTTAGGCCTATAGAACAATTCAATTCTTTCATGTTTCTTTCCAACATAGACGTTCGAAATCAGGCAGTAACACAATGTAAATACAAGCAATGATGCACCCAAGATTTTTCTTTGGGGACCGAAGATTTTTTCGGAATAGCCTATAAAATGCAAATAATTTTGTGTATTTGCCCAATGAAATTGTGCTAATTGGGGGATCCAGACTCTCAGACTATCTGTTCAGTGTTTCGTCCACACATATCTTTAGGGAGCCACTGCCCCCGGGAGGAGATCAAAATAATACGTCTATAATATAATAATAAATAGAAGAGTACCAGCAGTGGCCCTCTGAATACTAAGTGTGCCCCCCCCCCGGAAGATTTTTTCTGAATGGAACACTGCACCTAGCGTACGAGACAAGATTTGCGGCTGTCTCGTCTCGAAAATGTGCTGTAAAAGTGATGGCTCGACTCGAAAAATGTATATTTCTCTATTGGAAGAGCCGTGTCTCGACTCGAATTTTGTCTGGAAAATCCTGTCTCGACTCGTCTCGTGCGCATCCCTAGCACCTATGTCGGTACATCCCTGAACACAAGTAACTAATAATCAAAACTCTACTTTGCATTAGAATTAGTACTAATTTAAAATATCGCTCCATCTAAATTTAATAACAGAGAATGGATTAATAATTAATGTTATCTGTCATAATAAAACGAGCATCTGTATACGCTGCTGGATTGAAAGTGAGAGTACTGAAAAAAAAAATACTTGTCATCCAAATGACCTTTCGTCGCTTTCGATTATATCCTTTCAAGTTATATACTTATATGTCGCGTGAAAACTAATTGTATTCAAACAAATTTTGAAATACATGAAATTTAATTCAGACCCGTAACCGAAATGACCGTATCGTTCCATTTAATTCAACAATTAAATCACTGCAATCAGGTAAAATAAATTTACAGCTTCAAAAGAATGTCGACCTGCAAATGCTTCGTTAACAGTGACTGATATTGACAACTCCCCACCTCAATATTTGTATGATTTTGTCCAGCACTAGAAAGAAATTTTTTAGAGCCTTCGGTTGCCTCTTATCTTCTTTCACGTTTTGTAGCTTTCTTTTCCGATAAAATGCTCGCTTGGTTTTATATCGTTGGTCATTATTATTACATGAAAAACAAAGTACTATTAAAAAGTGAAAGCACACATCATTATAATTGAAAAATATATACAAAAACGAAACGACTTAAGACAGAAATGAAAATGTTGACGAATGACAAATGGACTAATAGATATTAACAAAGTGAGCATTAAGCAGTGGACAGCGATGATTTAAAAAAACATTTGTACCGCCCGTCTTTTCTTAGTATTCGCTCCACTCCCTGGACGAATGGACAAGAAAGCCTACTTGCTTGCATGGGGGGCCCGAAGAATGTTTTTAGGGTGGTCATCTCCCTCGTTACTATATTACGTTTGGTATTTTTATTTGTATTAAGAAAATCTTAAGAAATTATACATATACATTATACTTGTCGTAAGCCAGGTGGGGCCTGGCCCCTTCGTCCCCTTTTCGGCGCCCATGCTTGCTTCAACTTTAATAATGTGCATTTCATTTACGGTGATCTTTCTCAACCCTTAACTGTTGAGAAAGGAATGAAGAGTCTGTTATATTTGTATTTTGTGCATATGGTGGGATTGTGGAAAGAATACCACTGTCTTTAGCTCTACGGTCATAGTGCTTAATACAACATTTATTGGAAAGCTAAATTTAGCTTCATTTTATCTCATAGTCGTAAAATATCCCTTTTCTCTCTTTAAAAGAACTATCCTGTGCCGTGGAAATTTTCCTCAAACTAGCATCTCTTGTGAGTGTGGCATTGGCATCAATTGATGATGCGTCCATTTCATTTGTAAAAAGGTGTTTTACAGCCAACCACGCGAAGATTCGACTTTATTGTCCTTTTGGTGTATTTTATCTGTATCTCAGTCTGTACAATATTTGTTTGAAGCTATATGAGGAACCTTTTTCATCATAACATTTTTTAAATAAATATTTACATTTAAAGCAAAATTCATTTTTCTAATTTGGCGCTCTGTTCACCTGGCGCTTCCTGCGAACGCGTAGTTCGCAGGATTCAAGATCCGGCCCTGCAGTAACAATGGAATTTTGTATTACCGGCCGACTATCGTTGTTGTGAAAACATTCATCATGATATGACGTAAGAAAATGAGTTACATTAAGGTCTAAGATCTAATATAAAAGTTCAAACATCGTAAGTAAAACAAAAACATGTAATAGCAAAAAGTTTTGAAAATAATTTCAGTTTAAACTAGCTGTGACTACATTTAATTCAAAATTGAACTTCTGGAGAGCAACAAAAGTTATATGAGCATAGCTAAAAGGAAAAATCAATAAGAACAGTCGGGATTTGAACCTAAGTCATACAAGTAGGAGTCCCTGATGCTAACCATTCATCTACTATATTTTGTTTACTAAAAATATTTTCCATGCAGCAAAATGCCATTTCACGCTGAAACATTAACAACATAAGAACAAAGCTTTCAAGAAAAATTTGCCAAAGCTTATGTATTAAAAATATCCCGGTATTCGCCCAGTGGTACTGCAAAATCACTAGTCAGGATGCCTCGTATCGAAATTTGAACCTGGAGACTCCCGATTATAAAGCGTCAACGCTAATCAGTAACCTACGTTCGCTCAGTAAATGTCATGAAATTACTTTTCTGTAATTATTTTTGGAAAATGTTTATTATTTTCATGAAGCAAAGAGTGCATCTTCTACTTGGGTTGAGAACTATATCTACTATACTTCTAAGAGTCAACTAATAGTTGATGTTCATTATTTCTGTCGAATTTCCACGTCTACTAAGTTATTTCAATTTTTTATAAGTTTTCCTTCCGGTTTTGACAATGATTAGAAATGAAGGCTACTCTTCTTATACAATTCTTGATCATTGGAACATTTTTAGTCTAAATTCTGAATTATTGAAAATATTTAAATTAGTTAGAATGAAGAGGATAATACTAAAAAACATTATTAGAAAAAAAAGAAGCATTGTTGTTTAACGAAGAATCAAGCTTTTTCAAAACATAAAAAATTGTGTATGGTATGGGATGATCATGGAAAAAGTAAAAATAGCCATCGAGGACACACTAACCAACCACTGTACGTAGATAAGTCAAGGTTCGTTAACTTGAAAATGAAATGAAATTAAATCTTTGAGTTTTACGTCCCGCGGTTATGCCGGTTAGGCTAAATGAGACGGTGATGATGAGTAATGAATGAAATGGTGGAATTAAGAAAGTGGGAAGAAACGAGAGAACCCCGAGAAAACCCACGTACACGGTGTTTGTCCACCACAAAGTTCACTTTGCGGGGGCTGGGATCGAACCCGCGACCCCAAGCACCAGAGGTGAACGCTCTACCAGTGATTCGTTAACTTGGTAGACGTATATGAAGAAATCACTAACAGAAAATAGCTGATAGCTTTACGCCTAACCATCTCAGCGACCTCGAAACTATGAACTCTACATTAACATCGGTTGTCGTTTTCGATCATTTTATATGTTACTTTCTTCCAAGGTGCAAGATGTCTTGCCCCTTATCCCAATGCATGAAAAGCAAATGATATTTTCGCAAACAGCCAGGGGCAGGGAGTAACACAGAACGCACACAACTCGCTATATAGCTTTAGGGCAAATACCTAAAGGCACAAGCAATAGGCCACTTGACCAAGAGCAATGTTGCCAAACATAGGACAAAGTAAGCCCAGACTCAGCCTGTTAGACACAAAATCACTGACCCTTCGAACAAGATAACATTGTCGTGCTCTCAGAGTCAGGTTTTAATTGCATTTGTGTTGAAGTACGTTTTCTTTGCTTTTTAAACATTTGATTAATTTCTTACACATTGTTGTGTATGAATTTTCTATGTGGAATATTATTGTATATTTTGTACTGTAAACATTGTGTAAATAGAACTCATCTGTATTTCTTACATTGACTTTGCAAACTTTAGCAATGACCTCATGCGCTGTGTACGGCTTTAAAATGAACACATGAAATAGAAAAGTTGATGAAGAGAACGTCAAATTCCGTTCATTTCAAAAGCAGGGAGATTTACAGCAATTGTAAAGCAATAGGGGTGTAATATTGTCATCTGTGGTTGGACCCAAAAAGCCGTAGGTCCACGCTGCTTATACCCTTAGCAGAGCTGAGCTGATTTTGAGTTTAACGTCCCGTTCAGCAGTGAGGCTATATGAGACGTAGACCTACTGATTAACGTGGAATCCGAATCACATGAGCTCCCACCGGGAATCGAACCTGGGTCTCCCACGCCAAACGCGCGTACGCTAAGCTAGTGCCCTTAGTTTTGTGAATTTTACCAAATGAATGAATATCTACATATTTTAACACAGTATTTCTTTGCTATACTACTTTTGTAATAATACTTCTGTCATTAATTTGCTTATTATGTATCTTCCTATATAAAATAACAAGTTCTGGCTGGCTGATTGATCAACGCCTAGGCCAAACTGCTTAAGCTAGAAACTTGAAGTTTAGAAAGGGCATATGATTTGTAATGTAAGGTCCCACTAAAAGAAGAATATTTGGAAATTTGAAGTGAAAAGGGAGAAAGAGGAGTGGCAATTATTATCTTAAAATGCCCATACCTTGGAATCTTTGAGTGTTAACGACATGAAATTTGGTATATGGACTTCTCATTTAAAATAATTAGATATGTATGTAAGCGTTTTTATGATATTTGCCCTAGAAAGGAAGAAAATAGGGTAAAGTTACAATTGTTATAATTGGATGGTCATAACTCGAAAATCGTTAAGGTTATTGACATGAAAATTGGTTGGGTTGAGTTGATTTTGAGTTTAACGTCCCATTCAGCAGCGAAGCTATATGAAACGGGAACCTACTGATTAACGTGGAATTCGAAATACATGAGCTCCCGCCGGGAATGAAAATTTGTGTTTAGGTTTTGCATGTAAAACAATTAAAGACCTGTTTCTGCGTTTTTTCATTTTTCCTTAGAAAAAAAAGGTTTAAATTGTAATTGGTAAAATAGAATGGCCATATTCCGAAATCCCTTAAGAGTAGAAGCATCTTGATTAAAGATGTATTTCAGCGTTTTTTGTTATTACGGTTAGAAGAAAAATAGCAGGAAGACAAAGTTGGGGGTTGAAATTGTTACAATAAGATAGCCATATCTCGAAACCACTTAAGATCAGAGATCTTAGGGATATGAGAAGTGAGAGGCCGGAGAAAGAGCAAATGCAAGCGTCTGGGGGCGGACTCCCCGCCTAGCCGAAAGCTAGTTATGCAATTAAAAAATTTGCATGAGTTAAACTTTACACGGCGGTTTGTGGGTGTTGGTTTTTGAAGCTCCAAGTTAATCACATAACTTCAATTTACATGTGTTTAGTTTCTAAAATTCAGTAGTTGTTTATAAATGGGTATTTTGGACTCAAATTTTACATTTAAATTCATATGTTTTTTTGTTATTTATATCTGGTATCAACTTTATTTTCTTTATCAGAAAGATAGAAGATAATATTAGAATATTTTCATGGCTGAGGCTTTTGTTATACAATAATTTCAATCTTAAGCACTCTCCTTTAATATGTTACATTAGGGAGGGCTAAAATATAAAACGAACAGTAGCCGATT
The DNA here is from genome assembly GCF_964235325.1 of Thermobia domestica. NCBI lineage: Eukaryota > Metazoa > Arthropoda > Insecta > Zygentoma > Lepismatidae > Thermobia > Thermobia domestica. Next base: position 151,082,197 of record NC_137471.1, on the reverse strand, counting down.
GTCCACAAGGTTTATTTTATTCCTTGTGATGTATACAAATAACAAACGAAATTTCTGTGCAATTAAGTCACATTTACAGATCGCTTCATTTTTGCCTTGTTTTAGTTATTGTAGGATTAAAAGTGGATCTGAAAAGGCATGGGGACGCATTCGGTCACGCTGTCCCGCATGCCTATTTTTGCCCAATGTAATATTTTAGGAAGTAGGAGATGCCACGTATATTTTTTGAAGTGAGGCTAACGGCGTCCTCCCATTCCCCCTCAGTTTTACCCCTGATTTGTTGCCAAAACTTTTAGAAAAATGTCACTATTTGTATCCTCAATTTAAAAAACGCTTTCTTCAGTAGAATGGAAACATTTTTAAGATGGTTTTCGACCAATCGAAGAATAAACTGTTTCTGTTCCTAGTCTTTTGTCAAGGCTTCATTATACTTTTGGATGAGACTGATACCTCTTTCAGCTACATTATTCACCACAGCCATTTATTTTGATAATTCACAAAATTCTTGAAAAAAAAGCATTATCTCGCCAGCGTTGTAGTGTTTGTTTGGGGAAAGATTGAGACTTCTCTTTGCCTTTTTTCATTAGGACATCAAATATTGAGTGTTCTCGCTGTTACTAGATCCTCCAAATTAAGTTATTCGGGTTTCTTTGTCAACTTAAGTCGTAGTGGAATGTTTGGTAATGCTGGCCGCTGCAGGCTTTGGACCATCTTTTCCTTTGTTTCTTCTGATACTCTTTCATCCACAAAAAAAAAAAAAAAAATGCTAATCCTGATAAAAGTGTAGACAAAAACTAGAGATATCTTGAAAATGTTGCACATGCACTACTAGAAATGCAGTCCTCTGGGTAAGTTTACAGAAGTGACATAAAATTAGTCATTGAGAGAGGTTTGGTCGACAAGGAGAGCTTCATTCCACTTTTTTACATAAACAAGGCTGACAAACAGCGCTAAACATGTGATAATTTTGCTTTCGTGCACAGTCATCCTAAATTGAGACTTTAAAAAAATTCAATGCTTAAATGCCTTTCCTCATCCACCTAGCGTGATGTTGTGGGTCTCGAGCTCGAAATGACTGATTGTCGTTGCATCCACCAAGAAATATGATAAATAAACGCAAAAGTTCCTTATAATCATCTCTAGGCTTCTTTGCTTAAGGAGCACTTGGTAAATATTTTAACATCTGATATGTTTGTGCATCAATGCATTTCGTGCATACCATCTGTGCATCACTGGACTTTCAAATAGGTCGTCAGTTGTCTTTGTAAATCATCCTGATTTATTGATGACCACTGTTTATGAAATCGTTTGAACGATGAAGTTGATAGACTTTCTGCCGGACTAAACAAACATTTGAATATACTAGAGAGGGGCCGTGATGTGTCAGTGGTAGGCGTTCACGGGGTCCCGGGTTCAAATTCTGCTCCCGCCAAGTGAACTTTGTAGTGGACAAACACCGTGTGCGTTGATTTCCTTGGGGTTCTCCCGTTTCCTCCTACTTTCTTCATTCCAACATTTCATTCATTTCTCAACATCACCGTCTCCTTTAGCCTAGCCGGCATTAGCGTGGGATGTAAAACTCAAAAATTTCATTTCATTTTTAATACACTAGAGAGGACTACCCCCATAACACGATGACACCATCTAATGATCATGATGAAAGCTACGAACTTATCCGGCTATCCGGCTATTAGCACAGCAACTGTGTTAAATTACATTCTAGTCTTGACGCCTATAATATAGTATACATGAATATAATGGAGCGTATACCCATTATCAACCTAATATTTTTATAGTGCAGCATATATTTACCTTAAATTTACGACTGAACGAGTATATACGGAGAAGGGTATACGCTATATTTTTGAAAACGGTCCAGCGTATACCTCAGAAAACTTCTAGCGTTAGTTCATTGGTAATACTACATAAACAAAAAGATTTAAAATGGAGCGACCTGTAAATATTAAGCAATAGAGCTGAAATTAAGCAGGTAAGTAGCTTATGACTAGAGGAAAAAAATAAGCCTTGTGGACTATTATTTTGAACAAGTTGAATTTTTTCATTTGATTTTGGACCACCCTAATGTTACATGTTTCATTAAAAAAATAATAATCATATTCTTTCTAAAATTATTTATGTAGATCAAGCAAGGAACAGAAAGAAGTAAAATTCGTCCTTTTCCGTTTGTATTTCAGCTGTTATTTGTTTCGATTATTGTGATAGTTTCCATTAAGCAGCCCGCGTGATCTCCTCTTATATATTCATAACCTACTAAAATCAGCCAAACAGAATGAATCACATATATTAGGCTGTTGCATCTGCATACCCAACCTCTTTATTAATGTATTCATTCTAATTTCGATTAACGGGGCTGAAACGGATGATTTCGGCGCACGATCCACGGTGTGTATCGCAAATGTCCTACTGTTTAAGGGAAAGTTTTGAACAGTACCGCAAATATCCCATAAAAACTGGTGTTCTGGTTTTACCACAAATGTCCTGATACCTGGAAAACTAATGAGTTCAACAATGACCATCCGGATTCTCTAGGATTTAAGTACAGACTAAGAGGATATATAATGGAAAAGCATTCTATGTAAAAATATTGAAGAACCATTTACACAGCAGGACACAGTAACATCTGCATTAATTGAAGATATATATATACTTGAAAAACTCGGCACTGCATGATGAATTATTTACAACAGTACCAGTGTTGTCAACGGCTTGAGCGGATCGGATCACGGCTCAGTAACTACCGAGCCGAGCCGAAAAGTGAGCCAAGCCAACAACTCACCCAATGGAGCCGGCTCGAGCCCTCGACTCAGTTGGGCCGAACTGATGGTTCACCCGAACCGAGCCGGCTCGAGACGATTTCTCACCTGAGTCGAGCCGAACCAAGCCGGTTGGGCGCAACATCGTCCTGGTTAACAACAAAGAAAAAATACAAGTTCGCTTAGAAATATTTTTTCAGTTATTGATAAATAAATGGAAGTAATAAAACAAAACAAGTCTCTAGCTAAACACAAAAGATGCCTTTAAAAAACTACATAGATGCTCTTACACGACCTTAACAATAATAGTTTTAGACGTACTCAAACTTTTACATATTTGTACTAATATTTCATTAGTTTAATGAATGATATTTACAGCAGAGATCAAACTAATGCCCACTGATTTAAGAGATTGATTAACGAATCAGTTACTACAAACTCAAATATCAAACATTTTGTTTGTCTTCACGTAATCCAACTTCGAAAAGTAGGCTTTTGTTTTAACATTTCGTAGCAAGTAGTTAGCAACTTTAATCACTGATTTATTTCATTGTAAAACAACTAATTATCTTAATAAACTGCATGAAGTATTAACTATATAATTACAAAGGTTATGACAAAATAACCAGATGAATTTGAAGAAATACGTATATTCTACATCAATTTTTTACTTGTTACGTGAGCCCACTATGGTTGAACGTATAACACACCTATGTTTGACGCAGAAGTCCTCAGGTTTGATTCCCAGTGGGGGCGAAAGGAACACACAGTCTTGGTGCTGGTTTCCATAATAATAATAATAATAATAATAATAATAATAATAATAATAATAATAATAATAATAATAATAATAATAATAATAATAGGTTATTTGTTATGTTTACTACAAGCACGAAAAAGCGCTCCGAAACAAGCGTCTTTAACAACTACACGTTACTGCTGATTTGCAACGCAGGTGTATCACTCTTTTAGAGTTTTGATAAAATGCGTTGATCTCCGCATGTAAGTTTGTTTCCAATGGACCAACAACCAGTTTCTACTGTGTTTCATTCTTAGTAATTTTTGGGCCGATAAACTCTGTCACATTATAATTACATACGAAATGCAATACGAAACCCATCATTCTTTCCTCAGTTGGGTATTTCAAAAGATTATTTATTTATTTATTTATTTATTTATGACTTCTTTTACGTGGTGAAGTTAAGGCTCTGCAGCCTTCTCCGAGCACTTAACGAGAACGAGCACTCCGAGCACTATTACGATTATAACTTATTCTTGTTTAAAAAGAACTTACATTCTCCTAACCCTCCGTCTATCCCCATAGCTTAAACAGACAACATAATTTAAAAAATGATGAATTTAAGACATAAAACCTCTGTATTCTTCGTTTATTTATAAAGGTATTTAATTTGGAAGACTGCAAGACTTTCGCAAGTGGGTCTCATTCTTGTCCGAATCTTGCGGACTTAGACTTGTTTTTGCACACTTGATTTTGGTCTCGGTCTTGCATATAAATACTCGGTCTTAGTCTTCGAATCAGACAGTTTTCACCCAAGTTTGCACTTTATCAGTTCCATTGGTAATTTGAGTTCGGAGGTTGAGGTCGACGGAGAATGATTTATTGTTGGAGTTTGGAGGTTGAGTGGTACTTGCAGTTCGGAGATTGAAATCGAACCGAATGAAGGTCAAGGAGCAATCGGAGTTTGAATGTTGAGATCGTAGTTTCCTGTAACTAGTATTGTAAACGGCTCGAGTGGCTCGGCTCAAGGCTGTCACCACCGAGCCGAGCCAACAGTTCACCCAACCGAGCCGGCTCGAGCCCTCGACTCAGTTGGGCCGAACAGAGCCAAGCCGATGGCTCAACTAAGTCAAGCCGAACCGAGCCGATAGCTCACCTGAGCCGAGACGATCCGAGCCAATGGCTCATCGTAACCGAGCCGGCTGACATCACTAAACAGTACAGCTGTAGACGCATATTTTAGCAGAAGATAAAAATGAAATTGAAGATCAAATGTATTCATTTAATACGCACGATCTTGAAGAACAAAATCTTGAATTTATAGCTGAGAAGCTAGCTTTCTAATTTAAAATCAAATATCCACAGCTGTATGTCAAAGAACCTCTTCAGAGACTACAGTGCAACTGGACAAAATTTATCTCAAAAGGAGAACTAACATTTTCATCAAAGGAACTTCTAGACACAATCAAAATAGCTAACGAATATTTTCTTGAAGAATGTAATGGAGAATTTATTCGCAAAGGAAAGAACATCATTAGAAAATTAACAGGCATCATTAAAAAAATGAATTTGTTAGCAAGTGTGAACCGGAGGTTTTAATATTTTATTCCATTTAGAACATACATAAAAATAAATTAACTAAACAAGCAACTGAAAAGTTCTTCCTCCAAAAGAACATATTACAAGCAAATGAAGAAAGTGGTGAAGTTAGAAAATTAAAAGTTCAGGGAAGAAATTCTGATTGACAAACGCAACTGGATTAGGCCAACTGGGGATATAATTTAAGGAAAAAATGAAAAATGAAAATGAAATCTTTGAGTTTTACGTCCGACGGTTATGCCGGTTAGGCTAAAGGGGACGGTAATGATGAGTAATGAATGAAAGGAAGAAAGTGGGAGGAAACGGGAGAACCCCGAGGAAACCTACGCACACGGTGTTTGTCCACCACAAAGTTCCCTTGAAGGTGGAGGGATCGAACGCGAGACCCCAAGCACTAGAGGTGAACGCTCTACCACTGACCCACCGCGGCCCTTAAGGAAAAGAAAAGAAAAGCGCACCACAGACAATACCTCTAGAGTTGTGGGGAAACTTGTCCAAATAGACTTTTTTTATTTACATTTAAAAAGAAATAAAATATATTTCCAAGACGGAATAAAATTCCACTAATATAATAGACATCTAAATTAGAAATAGCAAAGACAGCTGAAAGTAAGGAGAAAACAGTAATTTCACATCAGGTTCCAAAGATAATACACAGTAGCAAGCAAGTAAGCAGACAGACAACAGCCTTACTCCTCCTGTGGTCCTGTCCCGAGCGCGTGTCAAAGGTGACATCATTGCACGAGTAGGACGGAAACGCATTCAGTGATGAACTTACCAAGGCAGTAACTACTGTAATTACGCCGCGGAGTTCGACACTCTATAAAGTGCCTTTTATTATACAGGATTATTCGCGATCAATATTATAACTGTTACATTTTTCATTCTCTGTTGCAAGAAAATAATTGACATAAGGATAGGACCTATATTTAAACGCAAAATTACATAAACGGTCTGGTAGTTTTAGATACAACGATCCGTCAACAGGAGGTGGGGTAAGTTCTCAAACATTTAAATATACGACGTCTTATGTAGGTGCACTACGCAACCAGTTACTAGAGAACAAGCCCCGAAGTAGGACTGGTATCAAAATGAGACAATACGAGAATACTTACAGTATTAGTCTCATTTCAATCGATAAATAGCGGGCTCAGTCTCGTCTCAATAGTTCCGAAATAAATTGTGTGAAATTATTCCACACTAAATTCGGCAGCAGATAAATAAAATATACCTCCAATAGTTCTCCCTATTACTTCAGAATATATCCTGGATGCACCATTTTCTACTAGATAAAGTATGGATTAGCAATTCATATACAACATTCAAAAATGCATATGTCTATTTCCATTAAATATGCTCATTGTTTCTTAAATTATTTATTTACTAATTGAAATACCCGGCGTTGCACGGAAAGAATAGGTTTATATTTCAAAGATATATTTGAGATTAGTCTTCCCAGTAGAATACGTATTTGCATCGGAATGAAATAGTACGAATCCATTTCCAGCAGAAGTTGAGTTGATTTTTAGTTTAACGTCCCGTTCAGCAGCGAGGCTATATGAGACGTGCACCTACTGATTAACGTGGAATCCGAACCACATGAGCTCCCGCCGGGAATCGAACCCGGGTCTCCCACGAAAAAGGAGCGTACGCTAACCGCTTAGTCATGAAGGAGCTCATATTTCCAGCAGGAGCAACTGAATAAACTTGCCGCTAACGAAGAATAAAGCCTTGGGCTTTTATGGTATCGGGAGTGTCATTATTCACTTCAGCGACCCCGAAAACTATTGAATAGACAATCATATCTTTCTATTAGGAATTTTTAGGACCTCGAAAGCTATGGGAATTAATATCGTTCATTTTCGATTATTTTTGCATGTTCATGTGTCTCCCATGATAGAACTAGAGGTGATACGGGTTTCGATTCCCGTCAGGAGTCGTGTGGTTCGGGTTCCACGTTAAGTCGTAGATGCACGTCTTGTATAGAGTAGTAGCTGAAAGACACGCTGAACTCTATATCACAAACAACAAATTTTATTTCAATAAGTATAGGTGAATATTTGCTCAAGCGTTTGAAGAACAGATATTCACCAACATGATTAAAAATATCCAAAAAAATTTAAACAATGTAATTAAATTCCGGAGCAATTAACCAATTTTTCTTTATACTAAAATCTAGAACCTTCAGATTGAACCCTGAATTTATAGATTTCTCTCAATATTTTTTAGCTAAGAGCAATTCGTATTACTAGCAAAGACTCTAGAAAAAAGAATATTCAATATTTCGCACCTGTTCAGAGAAAATATTTTTATTGAGCAAAATATCTTAATTGATCAATATTACTGATTAAAGAAATTCAAACCATTCAAATGTTTTCAAATGCATGAAAATGCAAGAAAATATATTCAAAAAAAATATTTGTTCTTTACTGATTTTTTTTCCGGCAGTATTCGGAACTCTACCTCTTAATTTTGTCCGCGAGGCAATTTTTTTTTAAATACAATTTCTTATTGTGCAAAACGAGGTCCTTATCACAGATTATACTAATATAACCACAAATTAAAGAAATCAATTCCAGCTTAGTACGATTTAGTACCCAAAATTTCAATCCAATTCAATCAATCTGTCCCATTCAATTTCTTGAATTCAAATATACGAATTTACAATTTCAACCCTCTTAATAGCCTCTTCAATTCTGTCTATTCAAACTTTGCAAACAGCATTTCTGAAAACCAGTTTCATTATACCCAAAACAACTGTGACTCCAAGTCTAATAATGACGTGAGAATAATGACGTGAGAGAGAGTTTGCATTAAACGCTAAGCTCAGATCAAACAAATTAACATTAGAAAAGGTAATTCAATGAATACTGGACAATCATACCAAGAATTTCCACTCAAAACAGCATTTAAGCATTACTAGTGAGGTGAGTCTAAAAATTTGGGGGGGGGGGGGAATTTTCAATTTTTCGCAAAAAATCTGAAAATATCACTCTTATTCTCTGGAAAATACCCGAATACATGTCAGCGATTGAATGCAAGTTATATTAACCCATTTCCAGCTCATTAATGATACTACGTAACCAACTAAACCCATATGTAAACTACTAGTTAACTGCGAACTTACCAGGATTAAACGAAACGCAATTTAGCTCCAGCAATATTTTACCTTTGTAGATAATTTTACTTCCCTCTGGTTGGAACAGCTTATGTCCTATGGTCTAGTACTGACTTTCTGTTAACTTGGGCCCGAGACGAAGTGAGTATAATTGATTTTTTCTTTTTGAGAAAAAGGCCGAAAAATAGCTTTAAGAAATTACAACACATTGAAATCCAAACAATATAATCAAAAATTGGAGCAGATTGGAGTCACTTTAATGGGCACTTTTGTCTGACCACCAAGGCTCACTCAAGCACCGTCTCCTCGATGCCGGTTTAACTCCATTAAATTTCAAGAAAAATACTTTCCACAAGGGAACAAAATTCTCCGAGATCACAATTACTAACAAAACACTCAGCTGTGTTCACTGAAAGCATTTCAATACACTCACTTCACCTTTGGCCACTTTTATTCTTTTCACTTTTAACTCTGCATTCAACTACAACACGCGCCATGCAAGCTATGAAACAACACACGGTGAACAAGCATACGCGAGCCCAACTCCACCAGCGGAGGACAAAACAGCAAATCAGCCTCAGGAGGCAGCTGCTTCGAAAGCAAGACTCGCCATACAGGATTGGAAATTCTCTCTAACGTTATTATCGCTCGTTACATTTTTTTCTCTCTCATTTTTTTTAAAAAAAGAAACATTTTCTTTCAAAACGTCTGATACCACATAAACGTTAAATAGACGTTACTGTAGACCCACATATAATGCAAATACATCATAATTAGATATAATTATCTTAAATATCAATAATATTTGACTAGATATTATTAATACAATTTTTGCATTTAATCAGGATTTACATTTTTTTTTAATTTCAGTCAATACAAATCTCTATTTCCATGTAGCTGGAATGCTACATCCTCCACCGTCCAACAAAAAAAAATCCAGAGCAAGGATTTTTTTGCCTAAAAACACAAAGAATCACAATTAGTTAAACAATACAATTTTAGAACAATAATATAGATAAACCTAAACATAGTAAATAAGATCTGTAATCTAAAGTATTCAATTTTAACTTTATAAATATTTTTACAATAATATTTGCATTTAATTAACCAAGTTTAACAATTAAAAGAGAATTTGGATTACCATGGCCATAGCAATCGTTAAAATGAATGAATCTTAATAAATATAGAATTTTCAATAATCTAATTCAATTTTTAGAACCAACACAAATTTAATTAGAAATATTAATTTATAAATTCTCTAATATAGTATTTATTTTTAATTTTGATGTTTCGATTGGATTATCAATTTTTACAGAGAGAAATTTTAATTTCTACGCTCCCGGAACAACTTAACCTCAGAAACGTGAGACTTACGATATGAATCTTGAGTATCCTCTTCGTTAGAAACCAGCAACGTATTTGGGGTTAAAAATCTTCTAATTACGAAAGGACCATTCCACTTCAGACTCAGGGATTTGGTGATTTTATCTCTCAGAGATGACTTAATATGGGTCTTTATCAATACCTTGTCACCAATCTTCAAAGTAACTTCTCGTCTTCGTTGCATCATTAGCTTCCGTCTTCTCTCCCAGCTTTTCTCCATGTTACTTATGGCTGCAGTCCACAAGTCAACTGAAGATTTACCACCATAATCTGATTCTGCGATGTTCCATCGTATCTCAAGAGGTGTATAATTAGGACGTCCATAAAAAAGCTCGATGGGACACATCTTCAAACCAGCATGTTCACTGATGTTAAGAGTATATTGCAGATCCGGGACCAAGGATGACCAAAGATGTTGTTTACTCGAAAAATAACAACGAAGCGACGATTTTAGGGTTTTTATGAATCTCTCAGCCGGATTCCCTTCTGGGTGATATGGACTTAATCGGATGTGCTTAATCCCGAGCCCAAACAAAAACTTACTAAAGTACTCCGATACGAATACTGATCCGTTATCGGTAGAAATTGCTTCTGGGAAACCAAATCTGGTGAAAACATCTTGCAACTTATTGGCTATGATCCTGGAACTAATTGTTCTCAATTTCTCAAGAATGACGAAACAACTAGCGTTATCGACTCCAATTAATATAAATTTATATCCTCTTGAAGTTGGCAAGGCCCCAATGATATCGAACATCCAATGTGAATTAACACGCTTGCTGAATTCTGACATTAGATGACCCATTTTCTTCCTGTTATCCTCCTTCGATAATTGACAATTCTGACACGATCTCACGTATTCATTCACATCTCTTACCATATTATTCCAAGTAAATCTTTTCATCAACTTCTTCAATGTTTTGTAAGATCCCGAATGTCCACCGACCAACTGATCGTCATGATGATATTCAATCAGGAGTCTTCTCAAATCTCTAGGAATAACAATCTTAAAAGGATTTATGGCTGAATTTGTCCGCTTCATTAAGATCTTCTTATTTAAAACATATCCTGGGCAAGCTTCACCTTTCTCCAACTTGTCAATTATTTCATTTAACTCTGGATCTTCTCTCTGAAGAGCTTCTATAGGTTCTTTCGCCAAAGGTAACCGCCACAGGTTGGCAAGCTTCATATTGTTGGAAAATGTAGCCAAACCAACTGGACTATCCATGATGTGAAATTCGTAAGGATCATAGACCCGTGTAAGTATGTCTGCAACTAAATTTTCCCCTGATCTAATGTGCTTGATCTTAAAATCAAATTGACATAATGTTTCAACAAACGGTCCATATTTCATGAGACGCTTTGAATTATTTAAGATCCATGTCAAGGCTTTATTGTCAGTAAGAATATCAAATTCCTTGACTAAATAATGCCTAAACCTGGATATAGTTTTTACCAAGCTTATAAACTCGATCTCATAAATAGATCTGTGTTTATCGGCTTCTGAGAGTTTCTTACTATAAAACGCGATCGGTTGGATTTCCCCGTTGCTGTTTTCTTGTGAAATGCATCCCGCGATGCTCTTCCCAGACCCATCGATGTTAACAATAAAACGCTTATTCAAGTCTGGTATTTTTAAAACTACGTTTTCAATAAGTGTATTTTTCAATTTCTCCAAAATACACTGATGTTCGGTTGTCCAAACAAATTTGTTATTAACAGATTTAAGAGAACTTAAGGGTCCCATAATCTCTTGCATCTCAGGAGCGAACTTCGAATAATAACTAAAAAGTCCTAGGATTTTCATCAGTCCTCTTCTATTTCTCGGAGGTGGAATATTACGAATAGCAGAAACCCTTGCAGGATCTATCTCCATTTGATCACCACTTATAACATATCCAAGGTAATTAATTTTGTTATAAAACAACAAGCATTTATCAGGAGATATCGTTATATTATATTTTCTAAATCTTTCAAAAACCTTTTCCAAGACCTTCCTATGTTCTTCAAGTGACCTTGAAGAAATTAGGACGTCATCAAAAAAAACTCTTACTCCTTCTGACTCTAGATCTCCCAATACTTTATTCATTGCCCTAGCCAGAATGTTACTACCAGTCTTTATTCCGACCGGAACTCGAGTATACTGGTAACACCCTTTGGGGGTAACGATGGTTGTTATTTCACGTGATTTTTCATCCAAATATATTTGGTTATAAGCTTTACGGAGGTCCAGTTTGCTGTGAATTGCTTTATCGGCAAGGCCTGCTAAACAAGATTCTAAATGCGGAGACGGATAACCATCATTCACAATTAACTCGTTGGCCCTTAAATAATTCCCCACAATTCTAAACGTATTATTCTTGTTTTTTACTAAAAAACAACTACTAGCATAATTGCTGTGGTCAACTTCCACCAATATGCCTTGTTGGATCAAAGTTTGAATTTGCTGATCAAATTCTTTTTCTTTATTTCGTGGGATGGGAAATGGTGTTTGCTTAAATGGCTTATTTTCACTTAAATATAGCCTACCTACAAAATCCTTAATACAGCCAATTCGATCCGATATTACATCGGAGTATTTCTCCTTTAACGAATCAATAAAAGCTAAGGTCCCCGAATCCCGACATCTCCAGGACTCATTAGGAATCACCGGTTTTTCCACCTGTGTGTTATCAAGGTTTTTCACCTGTATTGCCGATTTCAATTTTTTATTAAAACATGAGTTATCCGGAGGCAAATATTTCCTATTCTGGCTTATTAATTTTTTAAAGTTCTCTGACTGTTCCATATCCACATCTGATGCTTCTGAATCGGTAATCTGAAGTTTTCTATCCATTTCCCCTTTTGATGACAATACATGCATTTCAGCATCTGAAGAGTTTCCAACAGTCTTCTTGGATCCATCTTTAACAGAAATTTCAACAGCTGGTTTGCTATTATCTTCATGTTTCATAGATTCAACTCTGGAATCACTCTGTTTCTTCTTTCGCTTTCTTCTACGTTGTCCTTTCGGAACACCAGGAAAACCAGAATCCGCTCGACACTCTTCCACCGATACTTCATTCTGCAAATTAGTCGTTGCCACCAAAGAACTACTATTTCCTCCAACAGGACATTCCACATGACTTTCAGGAACTGCCATTTCATCCGAATTCAAAACAAAATTTTTAGTGTCAATTTTGTCTGTGATAAATGCCAAATCAACAGGAATCTTTACAGAACCACTTTGTTCCCTATTTCTGTTTAAATTTTCTATCAAAGTCCAAGGTAGTTCTTGATGCGACGAAATATCTCCGAAACCAATATCCTTAAACCCAGTATCCACTGACCGAGGTAACAAATCAGGACCCTGAACACCTCTTCTACCAAGTTCACACTCAACCACTGTCCTCAAATTCAACAACTGAGAGGCTGACGGATGTTCAATTTTTAATAACTCAGTTTCTAGTTGTTCACATTCCAATTCACACTGTATTCCCTTGCTAGCAATTCCCAAATAATTTACATCCTCCTTAACAAATATCGAAGCCATACCGGAGTTTTGCCCAGAAAACCAGACTAAGTTCGAAGCACTATCGTTCCGAGTTTCGAACTGGTCACCTTGATCAACTGATCGCAACCACTTTCTTTTATCGTTTAACATACGCCGATAGTTCAAGCGAATTACCTTCTTTCCATTATTCAACATTATTCGATTGTTCACATAATCGATAACTGATTTGGTTTCACGCAGGAAAGGAGTGCCCAACAAACAGTCACATGGGAGTTGTTTCACTACACGAAAATTAACTCGCTCGAAATGACCGGACAGGTTGATATTAAGTAACACTTCCCTATTAGTTGAAAAAGTCAACCCAGACGGAGCATTCACCGTTCTTTCATCCGCTTCCTTCACAAAATGTTCAGCCCCACAACGACGCACAAGATCTTCAGTCACCAAATTGAAACTTGATCCGCCGTCTACGCAAATATCAGTCAACTGACTATTAACTTTCCCAACAACAAAGGATGCTATAGTGCCATTTAGTTCTGATGGAATATTTCCCCTGGGACTGGGTTTCTCTCCTGTGAAATAATTCGGCTTATTCGAATGAGTCTCTGAAGATATCGAATTTCGAGACCCGAACCCCTCTTGATTCGATTTCGAATTATTTTTATTAGGATGTTCCTTAAAATTATCTTTCCCATTACCATACAATCGATTAGTTCTAGCATTACTACTAGAAAGAACAACATTTGATTTATTTTTGATATAACCCGATTGTTTATTATAATCAATTTGATTTTTATTAATCAGGACGAACTGGTCAGCTATTTCCAAAAGTTCTCTTCTATCAACAGGAATATACGCATTTAACATTCTATGTCTCTGATTCGGATTCATTCCGCTCAGGATTATATTAACTAATTCAATCTCAGGTGCCCTCATTCCTAACACATTCATAGCAACCATGACTGATCGAACATAATTATTAATTAATTCATTCAATTTCTGCCTCCTATAAACACGTTCAGATATTAGCGTATGAATACATACTGGTGTCACAAACTTTGTCAACAAAGAATATCGTAACTCTTCCCAACCAATGTTATCATGTAAGGCAGACAAAATTATTTTCAAAACTGTACCTTCACATCGCGAAATCAAAGCTGTCAGTATCATTCCCAAAGAATAACTAGTATCTAATAAGATTTCTTCGATGCTAACCATAACCTCAAACATCTGAATACTATCATTTCCATCTAATTTCTTAAAATTTCTAAATTTATTCTCTAAATATTCAGAAGTTTTACTAAAAGTATGTTTAATCATGAGCTTATTCTCTACCTGAGAAACAAAATTTACTGATGCACTTCCTGAATCACGATTATAACATTCTGGGTAATTCAAATTAGCATAGTTGACATAAGGTTGTTGCTCATTCCTAGTATTAACTACCCTAGGAGTTGAATTCCTGATCCTTGAAACTCTTTGATAGTATTGACCCAAATTCAAATACCTATTACTAGGTTCAGGATTCTGAACCTCGATATTACTTACTGGACACCCTATATGATTTCCTAAAGGTGGTCCATTCAAACTTTCCGAAAAGGTTACCTGCCGACAATCCCGTCCATCATTACTTAAACTGGGATTCGCTTGCCTACTAAATCCAAAAGTCGAATCATTTGTACTAGGCATTCCCTCATTATTCAGAACTAGTGAAGACCTATGACGAATATAAAAGCTTCCTTGAGTCGGAGGTGTAAAAGACATATTAGCATAACCAAGACTCGAATGCTGATCTAAATCTACCTGGCCAGTCCTATCCATGGTTACAAATCCTGAGATATCAATAGGCATATCAATACTAACGTATTCTCTTTCATAATTTCGATTATCCATCCTTGAGATACAATGCTGATAAGATAATATCAATACCAAAATAAACAAAATGATTTCACTTATAATTAACATACAACCAAGTTACCACTAAAATCTACAAGCTACCAGTGACCAAATGGAAACAACCCATACAAGAACTACTAATCCAATCGAAATTTCAAAATTTAATTCAAGAAACTTTTTTTTAAATATAAATAATGATTAATACTGTTCACATTTCCAATAATATTACTACAAAACACAACCATCAATTATTTAACCGGAGGTGGAGGTCACAAATATTTATGAAAACACAGTATATATATAATTAACAAGTGAAAATTTTCTAAATTTTAACGTAATCAGGAAAATAACAAATTAAAAATTATTTTGATTTGCTGTTTTGTCATTGTAACGCCCCATTCCCCAGGAGTCAGAGGTTGAAAACTAAAAAAAAATCCTAAACCAACCCCGGACTCCACCGAAGAAGGGACTACGGCAGGTGGATTCGCGCTGCTCAAGCTCACCTGATTAACTTGTGGCTAGACTGTGATTATCCAGTATTCACTCTAGTATAAGGTTAAACAACAATAATAACAAAAAATAACCAACCAAAATTCAGTTTTCAAATAACAAATTTTATTTCAATAAGTATAGGTGAATATTTGCTCAAGCGTTTGAAGAACAGATATTCACCAACATGATTAAAAATATCCAAAAAAATTTAAACAATGTAATTAAATTCCGGAGCAATTAACCAATTTTTCTTTATACTAAAATCTAGAACCTTCAGATTGAACCCTGAATTTATAGATTTCTCTCAATATTTTTTAGCTAAGAGCAATTCGTATTACTAGCAAAGACTCTAGAAAAAAGAATATTCAATATTTCGCACCTGTTCAGAGAAAATATTTTTATTGAGCAAAATATCTTAATTGATCAATATTACTGATTAAAGAAATTCAAACCATTCAAATGTTTTCAAATGCATGAAAATGCAAGAAAATATATTCAAAAAAAAATATTTGTTCTTTACTGATTTTTTTTTCCGGCAGTATTCGGAACTCTACCTCTTAATTTTGTCCGCGAGGCATTTTTTTTTTAAATACAATTTCTTATTGTGCAAAACGAGGTCCTTATCACAGATTATACTAATATAACCACAAATTAAAGAAATCAATTCCAGCTTAGTACGATTTAGTACCCAAAATTTCAATCCAATTCAATCAATCTGTCCCATTCAATTTCTTGAATTCAAATATACGAATTTACAATTTCAACCCTCTTAATAGCCTCTTCAATTCTGTCTATTCAAACTTTGCAAACAGCATTTCTGAAAACCAGTTTCATTATACCCAAAACAACTGTGACTCCAAGTCTAATAATGACGTGAGAATAATGACGTGAGAGAGAGTTTGCATTAAACGCTAAGCTCAGATCAAACAAATTAACATTAGAAAAGGTAATTCAATGAATACTGGACAATCATACCAAGAATTTCCACTCAAAACAGCATTTAAGCATTACTAGTGAGGTGAGTCTAAAAATTTGGGGGGGGGGGGAATTTTCAATTTTTCGCAAAAAATCTGAAAATATCACTCTTATTCTCTGGAAAATACCCGAATACATGTCAGCGATTGAATGCAAGTTATATTAACCCATTTCCAGCTCATTAATGATACTACGTAACCAACTAAACCCATATGTAAACTACTAGTTAACTGCGAACTTACCAGGATTAAACGAAACGCAATTTAGCTCCAGCAATATTTTACCTTTGTAGATAATTTTACTTCCCTCTGGTTGGAACAGCTTATGTCCTATGGTCTAGTACTGACTTTCTGTTAACTTGGGCCCGAGACGAAGTGAGTATAATTGATTTTTTCTTTTTGAGAAAAAGGCCGAAAAATAGCTTTAAGAAATTACAACACATTGAAATCCAAACAATATAATCAAAAATTGGAGCAGATTGGAGTCACTTTAATGGGCACTTTTGTCTGACCACCAAGGCTCACTCAAGCACCGTCTCCTCGATGCCGGTTTAACTCCATTAAATTTCAAGAAAAATACTTTCCACAAGGGAACAAAATTCTCCGAGATCACAATTACTAACAAAACACTCAGCTGTGTTCACTGAAAGCATTTCAATACACTCACTTCACCTTTGGCCACTTTTATTCTTTTCACTTTTAACTCTGCATTCAACTACAACACGCGCCATGCAAGCTATGAAACAACACACGGTGAACAAGCATACGCGAGCCCAACTCCACCAGCGGAGGACAAAACAGCAAATCAGCCTCAGGAGGCAGCTGCTTCGAAAGCAAGACTCGCCATACAGGATTGGAAATTCTCTCTAACGTTATTATCGCTCGTTACATTTTTTTTCTCTCTCTCATTTTTTTTAAAAAAAGAAACATTTTCTTTCAAAACGTCTGATACCACATAAACGTTAAATAGACGTTACTGTAGACCCACATATAATGCAAATACATCATAATTAGATATAATTATCTTAAATATCAATAATATTTGACTAGATATTATTAATACAATTTTTGCATTTAATCAGGATTTACTTTTTTTTTAATTTCAGTCAATACAAATCTCTATTTCCATGTAGCTGGAATGCTACACTCACCTGGAGCAACGAACGTGCCCCAGAAATCATAATTTCCCCTGATAGGTCCGGATGTGACAACGGTATTTGTGTATTACCACTCTTCACTCTCAGTGTACTGAAACTTAAGTAAAAGGAACTGTTCTGAAATCTTCACCGGTTCTCTCCTCTGAAACCGCATGCGAATGGGGCCGACCTTGGTCATATACCACATCTGGAATATTATTATTTATGTCAGAGATACCGAAAAATATATATTCGACACAAATATAGGATGTTTTCGATTTTATTTATTTATTTATTTATTGCCTGTCACCTCCATGCCAACCAAGGCTTAACTTGTACTTAAGCAACATCGACAGCGTCACTATTAATCTGCGACCACGAAAACTATGATTTCGATACTAATGTTGTTCATATTTGACTACTTTAACATGTCCCTTCCCCCCTTTGTTACGAATGGCTTCAGTGTTTCGCCCCACTGGAGCAATTTCAACGAACTTAAGTATAGCTATAAACCACAATCTGTAAAATAAATGTGCGGGTGACAGGCCCGTAGCCTGCCCAAATATCACTTATATGCAGATGATATACAATGCTATTTAACCACTAATCCCCTAAATTTAACCACCGCGATTGATCACTTAAACAGTGACATTGAAAGTATCTGCACATGGGCACGTAAAAATGGACTGCAAGTAAACCCAACCAAATCAAAATATATCATGCTTGGTTCTCGTAAACTAATCTCCACAATCAATATTACAAGCCTACCAAATGTTCTTGTAAACAATGTAGCCATTCCTGTAAGCGATAGCGTCAATAACCTAGGACTCCAGATCGATAAATTCCTAAATTGGACAGACCATATTAATAGAGTATGCAAGAAAGCTTACGGCTCTCTCCATTCTCTTCAGCGTTTAAAAAACCTTCTTCCGGAATCCATTAAAGCGTCCCTGGTTCAGTCATTGGTAATCTCTCATTTAGATTATTGTGATGCAGCATATGTTGATTTAACCGAAGATCTGGCAAAACGTTTACAGCGCATTCAGAATGCCTGCGTTCGATTCATATTTAATAAAAAAGCGCTTCGACCACATCTCCGGTTGTTATCAGAAACTAGGATGGTGCAATCTTAATACCCGCCGCCGCATTCATTCTCTAACACTTTTATATAAAATAATTAATAGCAAGAAACCTACTTATCTATCCTCTAAATTTAAATTTCTCGGCGATACTCACCCACTAAATACCCGTTCTAAAGGAAATACAACTCACGCTGTTCAAACGCACAAATCTAATTTCTTTTCCAAATCTTTCACACTATTTGCCACCAAAGCTTGGAATGACACCCCTGAAAGCATCAGAAACTCTGGTTCAGTGTTGACTTTTAAACGTCGGCTTAAAGAATATCTTTCTAATGAAGGTCTTCAGTAAAAAAAAAAAAAAAAAAAAAGAAATTTACACACGAAACTATTCCTGGCGTTACCATGCAGTCGTTTTTTTTCTCTCTCTCTCTTTCTATTTCTTCTCATTTTCTTTTCTATTCCCTTCTGATACATGTGTATGAACGTATACATTATAGACAATCACTTAAGCAGGTGCATCATTCTATCTATAGATAGTAAATCATAGGAATGTATTTTATGTTATGTATAATCAAGATTGACGTCTTTGTTTCTTCTTGTATAGTTTAACATGTCTTTAGCATTGTCTCTTGTTTGTTTTAGTGTTTATTTCATATGTAATAAGTTTTATTTTCATTTTTCATGTTTTATTTCTGTATTGTTATGTATGTCGGTAACTCTTTAACATGCCAAACTGCATATCATTTTTATTCTCGTCGTAAAAAAAAAAAAAAAAAATGAGATCCGACTGTATAAGAAAAATGTAAATGGTTGAGTGGAAGAAAAGGTTATGCCTTAACTCCGCCATTTTAAATAATAAATAAATAAATAAATAAATAAATAAAAATTAGGGGGGGCGGTAGAAGTTAGGGGGGCCCGACCCAATCATATTATAGTTCATCACCATATTATAGTTTATTTGCAATCCTACCTTGAAATTTTATGGGGGCCAACCAAAGTTTAGGGGGGCCCGGCCCCCCTTGCCCCCCGTGGATACGGGCCTGGCGGGTGATCTTTTTCGGAAAGGAATTCATTAGCTACTTTTCCAATGTGGTGGTTTTATTCGCTTCCCATGCTAAAGATTGCCAAAGAGCTCAACTTTATTTGCACCACTGTGCTATGAATATAGATTTTAATGGCATTTGCTTTACTGAATGCTCGCTTAGGTGATGCTCTCGTCACAGGAAAAGTGAGATACTGTTATAAATGAGTAGGGATATAAACAAATACGGAAAACTATTAGCAATGACACTACTCGAAATGAGTTTTCGTAATATAATGGGGCAATATTTTATTTGAATGTGAAGGAAATCATTGCATAAATTGTCCCTTCCCCTCCTTAGAAGTCTAAGCTACAATACGTATCTAATAGTTTTGAATTAGAAATATATGCATCGAGTTTCATATCCTTAACTTTAAGGTGTCCTGAGTTAAGTAAATGAATAAACTTCCTGCTAACGAAAGAGTAAAGCTTTGGGCTTTAATAGTATCGGGTGTATAATTATTCATTTCAGCGACCCCGAAAGCTATTGAATAGATACTCATATCTTTCAATTAGGAATTTTTATTTTCACCCCCCCCCCCCATTAAACCTCAATGCCGATAATGCTAAACTTTGATGTGAACGATATAGAGGGTATCATACATAATTCATGTACTCAAAAGCTATGGATTTAACATTAATACCGTTCATTTTCGATTATTTTTACATGTTCCTATGTCTTCCATAATAGAACTAGAGGTGATAGGGATTTCGATTCCCGTCAGGAGTCGTGTGGTTCGGGTTCCACGTTAAGTCGTAGATGCACGTCTTGTATAGAGTAGTAGCTGAAAGACACGCTGAACTCTATATCACCTCACCTCGTGAGATATTCTACGTTTGCATAATTTCTAAACCACTTTTCTTTCTTTCAATCTCTTCCTTCCTCCTAGGAACGCATAGGTTCAAACCCAAACATTCTTCACGGTTGGAGGACGCAAGGCTACTGTACCTATTCTTATGGGACTAGGTAGTGAGTTGCGCAGTTTGAGTAGCACGCACGAATAAACCACGCTTACATTTATTATATATAAATAATAAAATCTCATATTAGGACTTACTCTGCACGTCAAACTTTTAACATATGCGACTTTTAAATTCTGTTCTTCTTCTGCTTTATTATTATTATTATTATTATTATTATTATTATTATTATTATTATTATTATTATTGCAATACCTATATGAAGCAATTATCTCGGCAAACTTGGTTAATACACACCATTCAGCAACCGGTAGTTGTAGAAATCAGGCATTTCCAACAGAAGTTGTTAGCTCAATCGGTAGAGCGCTGAGCCATGGATTCAAGGGTTGCGAGTTCGAATCTAGTCTAAGTCAAAAGATTTTTTTCCTGATATAATTCTTGAAATGGAAATGTTTCACTCATCACCTTTATCTCATAATTCAGAATAGGGATGTTTGGATGTGAAAGAAAAAGTATACTAGAATATAAGAAAAGAAAGGTAAATTACATGATACCCTTTGCAATTTTTAACTATATTTTCACCTATCTAGGACGTCTCTAAAAAGTTCAGACTTCTAGACCTTCTTTTCGCTCTCTTATGTGTCCTTTAACTAATTTCTACAGTTACTTAGTGAATCACATATACATATATTACAGATGACGTATCTCTTTCTCTTCTCTCTACATCATGTCTGGAGATGAATGTTTTGACAACAGGTTACAAACACGATTTTAAAAAATAATACGATCTGCGATATCAGTGATACATATTGTGGTGTTTAACTTAACATATAAAAAACAATAAATAGAAAAACTGAGAATACGAATCTTTTCGTGCACTGATGCTTCAAATCTGTGTCTTTACTCCCTTCACCTATGTTAATTCCCTAGTCAAAATAAAAACTCTTCAAAATTAATCACAAATTCTTATACAACCATCCCTTCCTTGGAGTACTGCGCGGTCACATACCCGTCACTGCGATGTAAAGGCACTTATGGCGACGAGGATACAATCTTGTATTTTTCCCTACCCGCTCTGCGTTGACGCTGCCATAAGTTAGGCTGATGGAATGCAAATTGGACAGTCATACCCCCCTTCCTAGCATTGCCGCCAATCATTAGGAAAGAGATGTACTGTACAAACCTGCTAAATAATCCAACTCCTGAAGAAACCAAGTATAATCATGACAATCCAAATTTTAGTTCATTAAAATAAATATCAACCAAGCGAAACACTTTATTCTATTTCAATTTGCAATTCAAAACGAAAAAAGATATTGCGCTGCACCCGTACACACTTGTTTTAAAGGAATGCTTACAAAAATGAATTCCTACTCGCAACATCACGGCATAGGAAGGCAATTGAGCCGGCTCGTTCGGACTAGGTCGCGCTGCGCAAAATGCATCAAAAGACTTGCGCGGTGGAATGGCTGTATCTATGTTAGCCTCTGGCGTATTTAAACTTAGAAATAAGTAAAATAAGAGGGTTTTAACGTAAATAATTTGCAGTTTGAGTAAGCCATTTCAGTATTTCATGATATTTTTTATTCCTATATCACAGGAGAATGACTCATTCATTCCCTTCATTACATTGAGTGACCGCCCATGGCTGAACTATTAGGATGTAGTTCCTCTGGCGGTACCAGAAAATACATAATTTTCTTCACAAATATTTTGTAACTGTTCCAAAATTATGCCTAATATTATTTTTTATTTGAGCGCAAATATTGCATTAATGTGCATTAGTGACGTTCATCTGAACTCGTAGAGTTCACTTTTTGTGTGCCTTGTGGTGATTGTGCTACCACCTTGTAGTACTGTAAGAAAAAGGACTAGAAGAAAAGGAAGTGAAGAATTAAGAGAAATGTGTGTGAAGAAACTAAGATTCTTGCCTATGTGTTCGTGTCAGCCGGGAGAAAGTCAAATGGAACCCTAATAATATTAAATTTAACTCAGATTTTGTTCAAGTGAAATTCTTTGTCGCTAGTGTCGCTTACTCTCGCATACCGCTATTCTCTTGTTTCAGAAGGTATCCATCCATCTTTATCGTTTTAGTGAGAATAGCAAATCCTGTATACCTGTATGTAATTGCGATTTGGTTGACTGTCGAACTCCCGTTTCGTATGCTAATGTTATTTAATACAAGTGCTATTATTGCTTCGAATGCTACTTTTGATTATGACTTGTGCAGTGATTTAAGATATTTAGTGCGGAAATTTAATATCTGAATACAATTTTTCTACTTCAGAACAATAACTGGTCGTGGCTTTTTCGTGTATGTGCAGTGGCGAAGGGCGGTAAGAGGCCCTGAGTCCCGGCCTACCCATTTACTTTCAGAAATTATAATTTATAATTAATTCATTTTCCTTGCACAGAATGCATGATATTTTCTAAGTTGAAAAAAAAATCGATAAAAAAACGTGGTTGGCACCACTGCTAGGAGGCTCACCGAGCAGTGTCTCAGGCGGCAGTAGAACTAGCGCCAAGCTACTCAGAAAATCCCGCGAGAGAACGTGTTGGAAATGACGTTTTCTTCCCCAGCGTTTAACCTGCGAAAGAGACCGGCCTCAGCGCTTATCGACTTTCGTTTCTACCTACTAGTTTCTCTCGAGACCTTCGATTTCGATTCGATATATCAAACAAATAAAAGAGCAAGATAACGTGGTCTTCATTCCGTTCCAACTTTGTTTAATTTTGAGGACTCTAACGCAACGCAAAAACTGGAACAAGAAATTCTAAAGGTTCTACGCCTATTATCGCAAACTAATGCCCCTTTATTCCGTTGCGTTGGCGCAAACCTGTACGAAATCAGACTCGTTGAATTCATTAGAAAGAGTGTATGTTTTTGAGATATTGTGAGAGATTTTTTTCTTACATTTGCAAAAGTGAATGAGAGAAAATGTCGTGGAGAATATGAATATACGTAATATAATTCCTATTAAAGAACCTTCTATGACATTGGTCTTTTGAAAATTAATGTATTATTAAGGAACGAAGACTAACGCCTGTGTTGAAAATAGAACAAACAGAGGACAAGAGAGTTCTGCGTGCATTGGTACCAATATATATATTTGTAGTTGTTGAAATAAAGAGCTAAGTCTGATTCTGTTTTCAAAGGGGAATTAAGTGACACAAAAGATTTTGATTCAATGCTTGTCATGTGTTTTGAACAATATAATTAAAGACAAAATTTTACAAGCAGAGTTTCTGTCAGTACATGTAGACTAAACAACATATGTTTCTTGTGAAGCACAGATAATGTGATAGTCCATCTTCCTCACCCGATCATGCCAATTAAAACAATTAAATTGCATTATGACGATTTAAGATCATCTATGAGTCACATACGTCAATTTCATTATGAAAATTGAGATCCGGATCGAATAAGTGTTGCCGATGAACTACAGTTGCAATAAAATTTATGTGAATTCATCTTCTTGTATTTCTGTAGTAAAATATTTATATCTAATCTGTTTCATTTTACTATTATTATTATTATCATTATTATTATCATTGTTATCGTTATTATTATTAGTATTAGTAGTAGAACATTGGGCCTACCCTCTTGAAACTATCACCCTTCGCCACTGTATATGTGTAAGCGTCTCGTGGAACTTATTGTATTTTATAAGTCAAAGCGCTGCGCAAGAGTTTTTTATTTATTTTTTTTATTTATTTCATTTTCCGCCGTAAGAACTTCGTAAGAAGCGTTCATGGCTTCGTCAAGAGATATAGTTACTATTACAATTAATAATATAATAATAATTACAAGAGAAACGCTACAATTAATAATACAATTATTAAAAAAATAACATATAATACAATATATATAATACTAAATATATACGTAACAATAAAACTTAAGGTAAAAGTGTATTTTTAGAGAAAATATAAATTGTACCTTATTTTATATATTTCAAAATTCAAATAAATCTTAATATTTACATTAGAAAGAAAGATCACACTGAAGATATTAATCTAAACCATAGAAAAGATGTTTAAGTAACAGTAACTTGAGGTGTCTTTTAAACTGCAAGTTTGGCATTCGTTTGACACTTTCTGGTAATTTATTATAAAGTTTTATTCCTATGTGGTGTAACGAATTTTGAGTTCTTGTTAGACGGAAATTTTGTATATGAATATGATTCGTTGTTCTTGTGTTGTATTGGTGTAGGTCCGAATTGAGTTGAAAGTTTCTTTTATTCATATGTATGAATGATGTTGTTTCGAGAATGTATATACACGGCAATGGTAATATTTTAAGTTTCTGAAACAGTGGTCTACTTTGTGTATGAATCGGAACTGATAACATTATTCGTAACATTTTCTTCTGTATTGTAAATACTTTCATCGCATGACAGGTATTACCCCAGAAAATGATTCCATACAATAGAATTGACTGGATCAAGCCGAAATATTTTTTTTTAATGTTTCTGTAGTTAGAATCTTACTAAGTTTACGTATAAGATATATTTTCGCGCTTAGTTTCCTTAACAAATCATTCACGTGATCATCCCATGTTAACTTAGAGTCTATTTTTTACCCTAAAAATTTAAAAGTGTCAGATACCTGCATGAGTTTCCCGTCTATACGTATTTGATGTATATTTAGAGAGTTCAGTTTTCCTTCTTTGAAACTCATTATAGTTGTTTTCGCTGTATTTAGATTAAGTTGGTTTGCTTTTATCCATTCTGCAATTTGATCTGTCGTGTTCTTAAATATGAATTTCTCGGAGCAAATGGTATTTGGAATTTCAACAAAAATGTTTGTATCATCTGCAAAAAGTACGCTTTTGTTTGGAACTATATAATCGGGAAGATCGTTAATGTATATAAGGAAAAGTATAGGACCTAATATTGATCCTTGTGGAACTCCGTGCTTAATGTGTCTTACCTCTGACTTGGTTGGACCTATTTCTACATATTTCATGCGGTTAGTCAAATAGGATTGGAACCATAAATTAGCATGACCTCTAATGCCAGAACTACGCAATTTATTCAATAAAATTTTGTGATTAACAAGGTCAAAGCTTTTGTGAGACCCAGAAAAATTCCATTTATATTTCATTTCTTCTCTCTCTCGCTTTAGATATATCACTTAGAAAAGCAACTACAGCATTGTTAATTGATTTGCACTTCCTAAACCCGAATTAGCTCTTCGTGAAGATATTGTTCTTTTCCAAAACGGACACCAGTCCTTTATACATTTTCCTAAATTTTGGAGAAAACAAATAGAATAGAGATAGAACGATAATTTCCTGGGTCAGTAGTTGATCCTTTTTTGTTTATAGGTCTTATTTTTTCAAGTTTAATATCATCTGGAAATGTTCCCGTTTCAAGGGTGGGATTGCATATATCAGTCAACTGTATAAGAAAATATTCGGCACACATTTTAAGCAATTAATAAGGGATATCGTTGAGCCCAGAAGACCTTTTCGTCTTCATTTTTTAATAATCGATCCTATTACTAGATAATTTTATGTTGTTAGTTTTTTTCAGACTCAGAATTTGAGTATGTTTTCGCAACGTTGGCAAAACAAAATCATTAATTAGGTTTGCAACCTGGTGTTTATTGGTTATTTCTTGGCCATATTGTATTATTTTTTTAGTTTCTATTTTTTGCGGTTTTGATGCGGTTGATTGTTCGTTTACTACTTGCCATAGTGTTTTGTTCTTGTTATCAGATTTGGATATCCTATTTGATGTGTTCATTTTCCTTGCTTCTTTTATTACTCCTTTAAGAATACTTCTATATTTATTAAAATATTCTTTTAATTTCCTACTATTCGTCCTTTTCACAATTGTATGTAGTTGTTTTTTTCTCATGCAGGAATTAATTATGACTCGTGTTATCCAGTTGCATCTAATTTTGTGAGAATATTCCTTTATCTCCTTAAGTGGAAAGGCTATTTCGAAATAGTGCCTAACGGTATTAATGAACTTTCTGTATTTATTGTTTACGTCGTTTTCTAGTAATGTTTCGTCCAGTCTTTCTTGCTAAGAAGATATTGAAAGTACTTAACGTTCGTTTCATGAAAGTTTCTTGCCCACTTACATTCTTTTCTATCAATTTTCCGATCTTGAGGTTGAAGTGTTATGTTTATTTTAACTGCATTATGGTCGGAGAGTGATGTGTTAAGATTATTTGCTTTAAAGGAACTAGTTTCATTATCTATTATAATTTGATCTATACAAGATTCTGAGTTTTCTGTAATGCGGGTTGGAGTGTTTATAGTGTGTTGTAGGCCGAAGGATTGCAAAGTGTTTGATAATAATGTTAGGTGATTTGATGATGTCAGGAAATCAATGTTTAGGTCGCCACATAATACGATTGGTTTACTATGTTTCTTAACCTTTTGTCACTCACGCCAAATTTAGTAACATAACTACTCGCGCGTTTGCTTTTTTCCAACATTGACATTTTGAGATACAAACAATATATTAAGTAAACTTATTTGAAGTAATGCATGCAATTGTTGAGTAAATACTTAGGATATTTGGAATTGTTGCTATAGTGCTGTCAAAATGTCTTGATCCGTGGTAAAAATGCGAACTAAAGTTCAAACCATCGACACATCCACGCGTTGAGCCAATAAGGGTTCAGCTGTTGCTAAACGAGAGAGCCTTGGCGAAAGGGAGTGAATTCCTTCAGCCGATAGCAACGCTTGGAACAGAAAACTAGGTGTCAAGTCAATGTGGTATATCTATAGCTTGTCAATATCTCTTCTCTTAGATCGGCTTTCGAAATCATCGAATCTAATGCCCTGAGTAGCAGTAAAAAGCTCGTGTAACTCATTGCTGCTCTTACGATTGGAATTCCTGTTCCGTCACATGTCCACAGTGATCGTACATCATCACGTGCTCCTTTCTTTTGGCAATCAAATAAAGACGTCGAAATAAAGTCATTAATTTTACTCTTGAAGTTGCTGTACAGTTGCAGTGCGTTCATCGCCGAAACTTGTTCGTAATTTATCCAAATAATTGTTAGTACATTTTACAATTTCATCAATCACGGCTATATCGATAAATTTCGAAAAAAAAGACTGTTTACTCAGTGATACCCTTAGCAGTAAACTTCGGTTCTAGCATCTTTTTCACAATGTTTTTACACTTTGTTTTTGCTGATGCTGCCAGTTACTTCCTGTCTTTCCCAATGAAACAATTTTTTCACTGTAACTGTAATTCACATCCATATCGTTTGCATCTGAATCTGCATGTACACTGTTCTTATCTCCTTCACTATCATGATCAATATCATCTTCATTCACTTTTTCATTACTTCAATTCGCATCACTTTCAGCAGCCACTAATTTTCGATAGTTAACATCAGACTCATCATTAATATTGTCAAGCCACTTTTCTATCTCACTTCTATTCAAGAAGCGAGACGTTGCTTAGAAAAACAAAACTTCACTCATAAACAATAATTATCACATTAACGATCGCGCGTTGGAAAATTTCAAACTCCATAAAAATATATGTCTGCTAGTGTTATCACGGAACTACTCGCGCGTTTGAAAAAAGCAAACGCAGACGAAACTATTTCCTCAACCTGTACTGGAAGCTACTACAATTGCAGCACGTCAGCGAGCTTTAGGGTGAAAGAGGGGAAGGAGACACTTGAGGAATAGCAGTGAGGGTGACTCCGCTAATGCGACCCCATTCGTAAAAATCATTAGTTTTTACTCACCTGTTTGCTTTTTTCCAACAGCGCGAGTGACAAAAGGTTAACTAGAGTTAACAGTTGTTCTAGTTTTTCAATGAACCGGGGAAAGAAGCTGTCAGGTGTTCTATACAAGACCATTATAATAAACCTGTGTCCTGATTTTTCGATTTGTATTACTGCACCCTCAAATATCTGTTCCCCATTTAGATACATGCTGATGTTTTTTTTATTTTATACTTTAATATTATTTCTCATAAACATTAAAGCACCACCGCACCTATTGAAGGTCCGATAAGATCCACCAACTTATATATAATTTGGTAGGACTGTATACTCTATTCCACTTTCCCTCAACCAGTGTTCGGTAATACAAATTACGTCTGAGTTCATCAGCTCACTGTCGTTTCTAATTAGTATGTCTAGTTCATCTATTTTATTTCTAATGAATTGTATATTCTGATGTAGTACCTTTAGTTCAACTGTATTTCATTGGTTTGATTGATAACATGCAGACCTAGAAGAGGTATCTGTGTCGATGAGTGGATCATTTGTTATCTCTTTGATAATTAGATTTTCATCTAACTTAGATACATGTCCCCCATTAACTACTTTAGATGCGATATTATAGTCTCGTCGCATAAAATATCATTATTAATTAGTTTTTCGGATAATCACCTTTGTCGATTGATCACACGCATACTACTACTCGGGGCGCCTACCGTTGAATGTGTATGTTTCTTTTGTGGTGTCATGCATTGAGAAATTGGGAGGATAACTTCTGCGTTTGTTTTGTTGTGTTCGGAAACGTTATCATTGCCTTCTGCGTTACCATTAAAGAAATCAGCCATGGATTGCGAACTCACAGTAGATCTATCTGTACTCCTTTTTTTAAAGTTACATGTTTGGTTGGGTACTGTCTTTCCACTATTAAGATTTACTAGTTTTACTGATTTACGTCCCAAGATGTGTAGAATCTTTTTTTGCTACTAATAACATTTGGCTATACTCACTGTGCATTTCAAGCAATCCTTTCCCCATAGCTAAACTATTACGTACGTTGGAGAATAGAAATGTGTTCAAAGCTCTAGAGGCATCTGTGCATTTGGACGTTACATTTGTATTATTAGTAACCTGTTTGCAGGCTAAAGATTTTGTTTGCCCATTTCTGTGTCTACAATGAAAAGCTTACCTCTGCGGTTTAAATGTAGACCGTGCTGAGAATGGTGCGTTCGGTCGAGAGACCCAAGATAGACAATATGTACATTAGTATACTTGTTACATAATTTCCTGATTGGTTTTCCCCACTTCTAAATTGACTCAAGATTTATCAATTATTTCGTACCGGTGAGGGACTGTACAAACTAAAACATTGATATTACTTAATTTATCTAACACACTTTCATAAGCTGCTATTACACTATTTGCTTCATTTTTAGATACATCATTAGTTCCAGTGATTATTAAAACATAATCCTGTTTTGTGAGTTTTTCTGTTTCTTGTACGCAGTGTTTCAACATTGGCACAGATCTAGCTCCTGACTTAACAAAGTTAACTGTTCTTACCTTATTTAGTTTGTTGTTCATAAGTGTACCTAACCCACGACCTTGGCTATCTGATAATATAACTACTTTCTTCAGGTCACCTTCCTGTCTATTACTTCATTCAGCATTCCTATTTCTTCTGTTGTTCTGTCGAGTCACGTCTAATTTTGTTCTCAGCTGGTGATGGGTTTCACCATCTTGAAAGAATTTCGGAATACTTTCCCTGTCCTGCGACGTACTGCTTTTAAAATGTTCTTTGACCATTTCATCTTCAAGCACTACAAATCTATTCTGAGTTCTAATGTCTTCTGGTGAACCTACCTGTTGATATTATGTGCTATTTACATTACGAACACAAATTTGTGAGTTCAGATTATATCGCGGTTTACTTTTATTTGTTTCGACCTTTTCTTTGTCCTCCCATAACTGCGTTTCGTATTTACTGTTGGATTTAACATTTACATTGTTTTTCTTCTGCCGAACATTTCCAACAAATTTTGCTGAGTTCTTAGTTATTGGTTGGGTGACACTATTATGCATTGAATGAGGGACATTGTTTCTTTTCACCTGTTGAAGGGTATCGCTTTCTTGCGAATTAGGGTGTACATTAATATTGAGTTTTACAATTTCACTCCAGGATACACTTGTATTTTCGTTTTGAGATATTTTTCCATTATTTTTCACAATGTCTTTAGATAATATGTCTATTATTAACTGTTTCGATAGAATTTCTTCTAGTTTTGCATTCAGTTCGCTTTGCAGTTTTTCACAATTAATACAAAATGAACCCTCCATTGTATAGCTTAAACAAAATTCTAACACAAAGAAACTATAATTTTCAATATCAATACGATTTTTCTGAAACTACAATTTGAGCGTAAACCATAAAGTTAAAATAGGGTGAGCTAGCAACGCTGACTTTCATAGAGTTTGCAGCTATGAGATTACAAATGGCCGGCAATTTATTGTAATATATTCTTCAAAATTCTGAGAATCCACTACGAACTAATAAAATGAAATCTACACAGCTTTTCACTTTTATCCATTGGAGACTGGATTCAACATTTCTTTTCGTCCAGAGGGCTACCTCGCATTTAAAATACTAAAATAATACTCCTAGTGGAAGCACAAATACAAGTTTTGTTTAGTTTCACAAATTATTCATATCTCAGTTTCTATCACTACGAAAGCACATTTTCGATGTTCTTTTAACCACTGCACAACTCACAGATAAAATAGTGTAGAGCAAGTTCTTCTTACAATAATATTTCCTCTAAAATTCTTGCAATAAAACGGGAGAATTTCATCACGCGTGCAGCGTCGAATGGTGACGTTCCTTTGTTAACGCCCTATAGATAGTATGTTAAGGGGGAGCTATTTTACAGTAAGAAAATGCTGCGTCTTTGGATGTACCAGCAATTTTCTAGAAACTAGGGTCAAGTTCTTCTTAGAATAATATTGCCTCTAAAATTGTTGCAATAAAACGGGAGAATTTCATCTCGCGTGCAGCGTCGAATGGTGACGTTCCTTTGTTAACGCCCTTTAGATAGTATGTTAAGGGGGAGCTATTTTACAGTAAGAAAATGCTGCGTCTTTGGATGTACCAGCAATTTTCTAGAAACTAGGGTCTTTCGGTTCCGAAGAAGTTGCAAGGCAAGCAGTTGTAGTTTAATACTTGTAATTAAATACATGGATTTATATTTGTTGTTGTGAGGTTATAGTCAGTAACCAGTATTCACAAAATTAGTCCTATTAACTTTTATCAAAATTTTGTTGATTTCAGTTCTGTGTGCTTTAAGCGGTTTGGGTACACTATAATACATGCTCCAGCTGCGCATCGATAAGTAGTCACGTTTTAAAAGGGTATAATAGAAGGGTAGGGTAGAGTAAGTTAGGAGTAGTGCAGTGGGAGTAGTGCATAAGTACAGTGGGAGTAGAAATGGGTTAGCTTAAGATTAGGCACGTTTTGACCTATTTTTATAAAATTAATACAGTGTAATTTCTCGTTTCTAAGAGAGTGTACCAGCTGGAGCGAGCTTTGTAAAGATAACGCTATGTTTGTGTAAGGCAGAATGGAATAAAGATTAGTGTAAATGTAAGCTTAAAGGTGCAGAAATATAAAACAGGTCCTTTCATCTTCAAAATGCAAGTTAAGAATAGGTGTACCAATAGAGAATCTTAATTTGGTTCACTTTAGGAGCACAAAATCATTATAGCTATAAACAGTATTTTTGAGCAACATTACTCAAATTCCTTAAAAGACTAACTATATGAGATTTGCTCCGTGATACAAGCCATTCGCTAATACCCGCTTACGGTGATGAGAAATTACACTCAATTAATTTTTTAAAAAATGAGTCCTAACTTTCGTAACGCTAAGCTAATATTTACACTGCTGTATTCTACTCCACATTTTTAAAGCAGCTTTACTTATCGATCTGCAGTTGAAGCGTGTATTCTAAGGTGCATCCAATTAGGCCGCCGATGGATCTGTGGCAGCGGTTATAAATTGAGATACTTTATATGTATGACAAAAAAATGTCTTGCTTATAATTTAGATTTGATA
The DNA here is from genome assembly GCF_964235325.1 of Thermobia domestica. Classification (NCBI taxonomy): domain Eukaryota; kingdom Metazoa; phylum Arthropoda; class Insecta; order Zygentoma; family Lepismatidae; genus Thermobia; species Thermobia domestica. The sequence goes on along the minus strand of NC_137471.1, from coordinate 151,049,697 downwards.
CACTGATGTATTTGAGTCAGAACTGAATGGAAATTACTCACATCCCAGTACCTTTAGAGTTATAACTCTCCGTAATATTTTCCAACCATCATTTCTTCAGGTTGCTATGATCCCGTGCTGCGTCAAGGAATAATTCTCCTAGTTCCAATCTTCTAATCACTATGAACCTAACTTTGCCGAGAAAATGCAGTATTTGAAAATATTCTATTAGTTTAATACCCCACGAATATTCTCTTAAAGGGACAGATGATTAATGAAAGTGAATAGAGGAGATACATTTTATGATACAGGTAGGAATCAAACACGGGAACGCGGTAGCCACTACACAAGCATTGAGGACTAAAATGTAGTATTTATCAGGGTTTAATAAACCTCGATAAGAAAAATAACTCACCTGAACCTATGTCGATTTTTTCGAATTCACTTTAAGTCTCTGCGAGCTTGAAAAGTTAAAATATCTGAGTTTACCATTCGTATTTAGTGATGCACCTTTTTACATATTATAAATTAGAATTTAGAGAAAAGCATCCTCATTCTGCAATGTCTAGTATTAACAAAGTATAACAAACAAATAAGAACTATGCGAACAGGAAATTACCTAAATTACCCTCCCCTTTGATCTAATGGTTACGTGGTCCCTGATTCGATTCTCTGTGAGAGAACATTACAAAATTTGAAGACCTCACTGTGGTTGTGGATCCCCCTGTAAGTCCATGTCTCACAGTGCCTTGCTGCTGATTGGGCGCTAAACTTCAACAAGCTAAATCTTAAGTTACGTTTGCGTTTGTTGTGTATCTTATTGCTATATATTAAGCAAAATTAGAAATGATTGATATTTGAAGCTGAAAAGTGGTTTTGTGTTCCCATATCGTACGTAATCTGCTGAGACTATCTGCTGCAAGTACATATTAAGTATATGGAGCTTTGGTGGCAATGGTAGAGCACTCACTACTGGCATGTGGGGTTCCTGGCTCAAATCTACCTCCCGCCAAGTGATGTTTGTAGTGGACAAGCGCCGTATGCATGGATTTTCTTGAGGTGATCCTGTTTGTTCCCACTTTCACATTCTTCGCTTCAATATTTCTGTGACTATCATCACTGTCTCTTAGCTTCAGAGCATATTCGTAGGACATTAAATTGTATGCTATCTTCACTACGATTGATTTCTGAAGAAGACGAGTTACAAGATGGTAAAATTGGGATTTTGTGCTCCTTTTGTATGGGAATTCTCCACTTCTTATTGCCACCATGACACTTCTGATTGACTTCTATCTCGTTGACCTCAATTGTTACGCGACTTCGATTACATTGTGAGTAAAATGTTTCACGTGCAAATTCGTTTTCAACTTTTTTTGCGGGATTAATAAGAATTTTCGTACTAAATATTTGAAGCCAGTAGTTTTCATTGTAATTAATTTCTTTTTCGTAATATAAGTATAAACAAATCATACCCATCATTTTTTGTCATTATAGTACTGGTAATGCTAATCGTTACTTTGAAATTAAATATTATGTAGTTCTCTAATATTATATGTGCCAACATTCGTTTACTATCGGGCCTCTATATTCCGGGAGCCCTGTTTTTGTTCACTAGTCCCTGATACTTTTGACAACCTTGTTATAACTTTAGATCTATTAACTTTTCCGAAGAAAAGCGGAGGCCTCTGTACCAGTTACTCCTAGTAGTGGAAAAAATGTTTTGTCGAGTATGATTCTCTTGAATGGGGCAGAAAATGTGAAACTTACTTGAAACTAAGTTAGGTCTAAATTTTGGCTGGTGTATTTGGTGAGCTTGTCATCCGTCCGCATCTTGATAACATGACGAGAGAATAGCTGAAATTTGAAACTTGCACTAACAAGCGCACGCCCCTTTGACATAGTTACATGTTTGTAACTGACGTGTTTGGATTATCTGGATATTTATGAGACGGATCTCGTATATATCAATTTGAATGGAGATTGATGTATTTAATTATTTGCTTTGGGTACTCAGATCAACAAAAGGAGTCAAAAGTAGATTAATAATCTTATAATTTGGAACAGTTACGCAGGGTACATTTTGTGTGATAAGTTAAAGTGATAATAGCAAGTTTTGGCTTGTTTCATATTCCGATATTCTAATGATATTACAAGTAACAAAAGTATCTGTAATAAGCCACATAACGTGACGCTTTAACCACTTACCATATTTTTGTTGTTTCTTTATTTTGACAGGTGTCAAAAATGGATAAAAGCAAAGAAGAATCCTCGATGGATAGGAAAGGTTGTAAAAAACGCATACATGTGTGCAAATCACTTCGATGACACAAAGTTTAAATCTCCAAGTAGAAACTGTCTCATTAGTGATGCTCTACCGATGGTAGATACTGTATGCCGAAGTGATAATGTTGCAGAACCAACCAGCTCTGCATGCTCCAATGAGTACAGCCTTCCATCAAGTGAGAAGTAGAAAAGCAGTCTAGTTGTTCTTCAGAAGCAGACTTTTCTGTTGTTTTCCTTGATCACAACTACTGTGTTCATTCTTTACTCCAGTCTAGTCCTCATGTTACCTCAAAGTCCAAGAGTTCTTTGTTCCAGCAACGACCTACATGCTCCATTGAACTGATCCTTCCACTTCTTCAGATGTCAATTTTCAACCTTTGTCTTCGATTTCGGATCACCGTTATAAGGAATGTCAAGTGTTAACTCCTTCGCATGTAGGAGATAATGCTTTATCCATGCCTGCTAGTAAAAGAAAATCAATTTTGGCTACTATTGGTGGGACAAGGAAGTCTCAGTTAACTCTCAAACAAAACAAACTCTACGAAAATATTAGGAAAAATAAGAAATCTTTATATCATATGAAAAGGAAGTACAGGAAAAGCACATCAATTTTGGAAAAGTTGCAGAATGCAGATAACTCATCAATGGAGGTGGTACAAACTCTTGCAAAGTGGATGTCCCTGGCTTCTGCAACTTTTCCAGCTGGACACATTCGTTGTTCTAAGTTGCGCGCAAAGAGTCGAAGACAAACTTTTGACGAAAAGTTGTTAACCCTTTCCTTGTATAAAATATCACCCAAAAGGTATACCATCCTAAGTTCCATATTTGCCCTCCCAAGTAGAAAAACTCTAACTAAACTACTGAACTCCTTCTCCTTTCATCCCGGTATTAACAAGTCTGTTTTCAATACACTTTCTCATCCTCTTAAAGAAAAGTGCGAATTGGTTCGTATGTGTGTTCTAATGGTTGACGAAATGTCTATTACACAACATATTCAATATGATTCATCTTCAAATAGAATCATTGGATATGAGGACTTGGGTACTTAGGCCGTACAAACCATATAGCCAATCATGCTCTTCTATTCATGATTAAGAGGCTGAGAATTGGATGGAGACAGCCTATTGCCTTCTACTTCACACAGGGTGTAGTAGAGTCCGAAGTTCTGTCTCAGATCACGAAGGATGTACTGGCTTCATGCATGAGTGCTGGTATTCACGTTGCAGTCACTGTATGCGATATGGGGGCTAATAATATGAAGGCGTTGAAACTTCTAGGCTCAAAAGAAGAAGACCCGTGGTTCTTGTTTTCTTCCGGTGATCATGAACAGCAGCAGAAGATATTCACCTTGTATGACCCAACTCGTCTCCTCAAATGCACCAGAAACATGATGTATCGTCATGATTTTCATGTGCCTGTGAAAATTGGGGAAAATCTGGTAGTGAAAACTGGGAGTTGGGCACACATACGCAAGAGCCATGAGATTGATTCGACCCAGTTGATGTTTAGATTCAGTTGGGTTTAAGGCTATGAAAGTCAGCATAGCAGCCCAAGTTTTAAGCCATGCGGTTGCATCAACCCTAAATCATCAGGAAACTTACGGTAAGTTTAATTTTTTAAAATTATTTTTCTTATGCTCATATATTTGCTTGTGTAATTTATCAAATATTTGGTAAGGTTTGTTAACAATAGTGTGAATGTTGAATTATGAAAGTAACCTTATATTTTTCCACAACGCAAGTTAAAATTAAGAATTGACTACCTGAACTGTTCGTTTTCAGCACGGGAGGAGGTTTAAGGGAAATATATATAGACCTCAATCTTCAAATTAAACATACTATCTTGTCTAAATAAATTAAGTTCTTGAAATGTTTTCAGCGGCTATCTTCATTCCGCTGGATTTTGCCTGCACAAATTCTCCGTTATTATTGTCTTAACAATCTTGTAGTTGTGTATTTAAAGGTTAACAAAAACTACTCCGTTACAATGCTAGAAATAAAGTTTAGTTTTATTTCATTTCGACTTATTGCAAAGCATTATGTTTAAAAAGAATACTGGTTGCTGTAGATTTCAATTGAACAAAGTTAACTCCTTTTCATCAAGTTTTACCCCATATGTGAGTATTGGATTGTCATTGCTACTTAGGTTTTTTCTCTTCAGGAAAAATGAATGTGATAATAACCCAAGCAGGGTTACCACAAACCTGAAAAATCTGAAAAAGGCAGTGAATTCAGCTTACCCGCAAAATGTCTGGATGATTACATGCTCGCTATATACGTGCACTTGTATAATAGATGGGGCTCCTTGGTCGGGAAGAACGTGGTTATTTTTTTTTTACATTATATACAGACTTGGAAATTTGTAAATAGTGACTCGCTAAAATCCGAAAATCAACAAAGTTTTGCTCGCCAAATAAGTGGGAACTCTGAATCGTTGGAGTGGTCTAAGGTTTGAGCCGTGATATTTGAAGGTCCTGCCTTACTTCCGAAAATCATGATGAGTTGTTTGAGGTTGGAATAGCTTTCAAAGAGTACTCCGACAATTCTTACGGCCTTACTTACCCTTCTGTGGAGCTAGTTAAGACTGTGGGACTTGGAACCGCTACAGTAGAAACTGTCCTTCCAGAAATAAGCAGAGGCGAAGAAACATTACTAATATTATGTAGTAATTCTGTATCTATATACTAAATACCTACGACAGAGTTAGAAATAAGATCGATTAATAAAAAAATGAAGACGAAAAGGTCTTCTGGACCCAACGATATTCCTTATTAATTGTTTAAAATGTGTGCCGAATATTTTCTTATACAGTTGACAGATATATGCAATTCCTCCCTTGAAACGGGAACATTTCCAGAAGATCTTAAACTTGCAAAAATAAGACCTATACACAAAAAAGGATCAACTACTGACCCAGGAAATTATCGTCCTATCTCTATTCTATCTGTTTTCTCCAAAATTTTAGAAAAATGTATAACAGACTGGTGTCCTTTTTGGAAAAGAACAATATCTTCACGAAGAGGCAATTCAGGTTTAGGAAGTGCAAATCAATTAACAATGCTGTAGTTGCTTTTCTGAGTGATATATATAAAGCGGGAGTGAGAAGAAATAAATTATATGGAATTTTTCTGGATATCACAAAAGATTTTGACCTTGTTGATCACAAAATTTCATTGAATAAATTGCGTAGTTATGGCATTAGAGGTCATGCTAATTTATGGTTCCAATCCTATTTGACTAACCGCATGCAATATGTAGAAATAGGTCCAACCAAGTCAGAGGTAAGATACATTAGGCACGGAGTTCCACAAGGATCAATATTAGGTCCTATACTTTTTCTTATATACATTAACGATCTTCCCGATTATATAGTTCCAAACAAAACCGTACTTTTTGCGGATGATACAAACATTTTTGTTGACATTCCAAATAACATTTGCTGCGAGGAATTCATATTTAAGAAGACGACAGATAAAATTGCAGAATGGATAAAAGCAAACCAACTTAACTTAAATACAGCGAAAACAACTATAATGAGTTTCAATGAAGGAAAACTGAACTCTCTAAATATACATCAAATACGTATAGACGAAGAACTCATGCAGATATCTGACACTTTTAAATTCTTAGGGTTAAAATTAGACTCTAAGTTAACACCGGATGATCACGTGAATGATTTGTTGAGAAAAATAAGCGCGAATATATATCTTATACGTGAAGTTAGTAAGATTCTAACTACAGAAACATTGAAAACAATTTATTTCGGCTTGATCCAGTCAATTCTATCGTATGGAATCATTTCCTGGGGTAATACCTGTTATGCGAAGAAAGTATTTACAATGCAGAAGAAAATGTTGCAAATATTGTTATCAGTTCCGTTTCATACACCAAGTAGACCACTGTTTCAGAAACTTAAAATATTACCATTCCCGTGTATATACATTCTCGAAACAACACCATTCATACATATGAATAAAAGAAACTTTCAACTCAATTCGGACCTACACCAATACAACACAAGAACAAAGAATCATATTCATATAAAAAATTTCCGTCTAACAAGAACTCAAAATTCGTTACACCACATAGGAATAAAACTTTATAATAAATTACCAGATCGTATCAAACGAATGCCAAGCTTGCAGTTTAAAAGACACCTCAAGTTGCTGTTACATAAACATCTTTTCTATGGTTTAGATCAATATCTTCAGTGTGATATTTCTTTGTAATATAAATATTACGATTTACTTGAATTTTGAAATATATAAAATAAGGTAAAATTTATATTTTCTCTAAAAATGCACTTTTAGTTTTATTGTTACGTATATATTTTGTATTATTATATAATATTTTTTAAATAACTGTATTATTAATTGTAGCGTTTCTCTTGTAATTATTATTATTATTAATTGTAACCGTAACTGTATCTCTTGACGAAGCCATGAACGCTAAGTTCTTACGGCGGAAAATGAAATAAATAAATAAATAAATAAGTCCAGAAGAAAATAGAAACTTCTATTTCTTCCAAGTGAGGATCCAAATAAAAACAGCAGAAAATTTCAACATGACCTAAGGGCAAGTTACCTCTCACACGATCGTTAAGTAAGGTCGTGAGTTTTAGATCGTGAAATGCAGTTTTACTTCAGTCCCGTCTGAGACAGGCATTAGGTTTTCTTTTCTCGGCGTCATTATAGTCATAATCAATGCACTTTATATTTAGTATTGGCTCATCGTTGTACTTTTTAAACTTTTGATGCGCTAAGCATTGTAATTGAGTGCATTACGTATGTAACATACTTCACTATATGTAACTAGTATGTAACACTGTTGTTCGTCTAAGTCTTTGATTTAGACACTGCGTGGTTACATGGTATTATCACGCCAGAAACAATCGTCAGACTGACTTGTTTTTTCCCCTCCTCTCCGTTCTTCTACCCAACGGCGAGGCTCACAATGAAACTTGTTGGTTAAAGCGACGTTCATCTGAACGATTCGTTTATAAGTGGCGTGTCCTTAACGGTGACGGAACTGTTGGTAACAAATGTCGGTCTAACAGCAAAATGTTTTTCTTTTTGATCTCAAACAGTTAATTTACTTTCGCTGATTATAGCGCCATATTATGCATTGACGGAAAAGTGTTGATGAAACCTTACATAGTTTGGGCCGTAGAATCCAAATCGGTAATCAAAAATTGGGGTTTCCATTTGAATTTCAAAGTTGACCCCACCCCAGCTTCCAGGGGGTGGGTCCAGAGAGGCGAGTTTGGTTTCTTCAGATTTTTTAAAATATTACTAAACGAGTGTTTTTTTTTGTTTTTCGATTCGAGGTTAAGTTCTCGAGTTATTCCACCGTTTCTAGACTTTTGATTCACTCTGTATATATATATATATATATATATATATATATATATATATATATATATATATATATATATATATATATATATATACTAACAGCGTTTTAAGTTGAAGTACTCTGAAAATAACAAATAAAACACAGTTCTGACTAGAGCAGAATGAAATTATTAAAAACTATACTTACAATGTGTTACAGTTTCAAGGACCTAACGCCCTCTTCATCAGGCATCAGGCATCTTCTTCTGTATCTGGTGAAGAGGACGTTAGGTCCTTGAAACTGTAGCACATTGTAAGTATAGTTTTCAATATATTTCAGTCTGCTCTGGTCAGAACTGTGTTTTATTTGTTACTCTACTTATCCAGAGCCATGCAGTTTGTTTATTACTCTGAAAATATTGAATTCTTTTAGGCACTACCCCAATTGTCTCGTTCCTGTAGACCCTAGAGAGGAATTGGACAGAGTGAAATGATATTCAGAAATAAAGCAAAGTGGCGAGAAATACAGTTTATTATATTGTTATACTGAAAGTGATTAAACAACATTGTGCACTACGCTATCATCCTTCTAAATATTTCAGTTTGACAATAAGAATAATAGTTCTGCCAATAAAGGTAAGCAGGCATCTTACCACTTTCCTGTGTGACAATAATTTTGCTTTTTTTTTTTTATTAAATCCAAAAATAGGGTTAAAGCCGAAAATTAGAATTAAAAAGAAAAGAAAATACGCCAACAAAGCAATGCACACGTTATTGTAGTCGAGTTCGACTTTTCTGGGACAGTATACAGCGAATATGAAAATAAATTGAATTACAAGAAGACAAGAATCTCTATTCTAGAGATTACTGTTTAATGGATGTTATATGCAGAGAGGTTAAGGCAAAACGAATACGAAGACTGCAGATAGTGTTATCTTACCCATGACAGGATAAGTTAATTTCAGAACTATATTTTGAAGCTCAACCGAACTAGTATCTTGCTGTTTACGAGAAACAAATTTAGAACATCCGACTCTGTTACGCATCCTTTTCACTTCGCATCCACTGCTCTAAACATTTTAGACAATTCCTACATAATACACTACAAACTTTTTGATGTAAAATTTAAGAAATATAATATTACAGTTTTCAACATTCACATTAATGTTTTCCCATCCTATTTCGTTCATTGATAGATCTACATCACTAACAGAATTACTAAAGGATATATCAACACAGTGTTCTCGAGAGAAAATACTGTCTTCGATTGAGGACTCTGAATTTGTATCAACCTTCCTATTACTTGTTGTAAATGAATTCTAATACCGACATCTCTTTCGCTTTAGCTTTGCAAAGTCTTCTTGTTTGGTTTCATCTTTTCTGCAGTTGCTGTTAGTATTCTTGTTCGACCACTACTATTTATCCCACGGTTGGTTTTATTAAGGGGGGTAGGCAGCCGTCGGATAGGGACGGATATTCTGAGTGGTTACTAACGTAGTGGAAGATATTGCTCCAAAATAAAACAAATGTAGTTTCTTGGATAGCTAATGTAAGCGAGCTTTGAGGCAGAAGCTCTGATGAACCATGGTCCATACCCTTAGATGTGCCAGCAACATTCCGTGCGGTAAGGTTGTCTATAATTTTCGTTGGTGAGATGGTGCGTTTCTGTGCAACGACGGATTTGGACGGTCATTTACTGAAGATATCAGGTATTAGTCTTCTAGAAAAGGAACACTGTTGAAAGGGTATTTTACAGCCTTTTTAAATTCAGATACGATATTCTATTGTGTTGTAGCACAGGAGTATACCCGTCCTATAACTCATCAATAGAATGAGGAGGAATAGTTTTTTTTCCTGGATTATTAATCAGCCAGTCATTGCACACCCGATTGTAATGGGTCTTCAGAGGTGCACAAACCGAAACTTCCAACAGTTGCAGTTTGTGACTGCAATTCGGAGAAAATGTTCATAACACGCCATTTTGTTAAGCATTCTCTACTTCAATGATGTTCACGTGGTTTTGTGATGTTAGAGGAGCAATATGATTGGATTTTCTTTCGAATATTTTGAAATTTGGTTAATGTGTTCTAAACAAACACCAAATATCTCAGCAATCATCCATCCAGTGATCCTTGCTATGAGGTGGTATTTTCTTCAGGAAGAAATCCTTTTACCCTACTCTCGAATATAGAAAAACTGGAGGAATGCTATTCCTAACGGCATTGAAGGTACATAGGACTGTCACTTGTAGAGCACGTTTCGCTCAAGTTACCTGTCCGACTTCTTTCTGTCCTCGTGAAGCTATCACACGTAGTGTTATGTGTACGGTACTAAATGCAGTTTGATCACAGTTAAAAGTATACGTCAGAGTGAAGTTACATTTCTTATATGCTAACTTCAAATTGTTCAAAAAGTCGTCCACGTTTTGCTTATTGAAACTGGTACTTTTTGATAAACTTTTGATTCCAGAGATCGCAGTGATAGCTGAGGGGGGTGCTCCATAAAACCATTAAGCCAGCCATATTCGCACTTTTGTGCACAGTTTAAGATTCCGGCATATTCTTCTTCAAGGCATTTTCGTATGCGTAGGTCAAAGTTCGTCCGCCCCTCGTTCTAAGCACATAGTTCATCTTTCTTGCACTAAGGAGAGTTTCCCACAAAATAGATTTTCTTGAAATATTACAGAATCTCTATTTGTGTCTTCCTTGTACTTTTTAATATGTCTAGCAAAGGCTGATTTCGATATGTTGTGTTCTCTTGCTACCTCTTGTATACTTTTCTTTTTCTCTATTACTATCTTTACATCTTGCAGAATATCACTGTTTGGTGATTGTATTTAGTCTAGGTTTATCTTCTTCCACTTGCGTGGCATTTTTCTGAAACAGATGTGAAAAATACTAAATAAATATAGCGTTAGCCAAGCGGAAACACATTAATTATGATAAAGCTACCTAATGTTTTCACACTTGTGAGTAGAAAGGAGTGGGACAGTATCCCAATCCTCCTCAATTGATCATGCCATAATCCTCCCTGTATACCCATTTTTACTACTGTCACTATAAAGCCACGAACTCTGGTATTAGAATGATACAAAAATATTCTAAATATACTTTCAATACCTAACTCTCTACTCTTATATTAAATTCTCTACTACCTCTTCATATTCTCAAATATTTTTATAATATACATCTCACATAATAGTTATCAGTGGTGAAGGAAAATTTGTCTTTGCTTCTAAAACCTTGTGCACGTTCAGCACCTACCTGGTAGCAATGCTCTTTAAATGTTGCCACCAGATCTGCTAGCAACCACTATAACTTAACACAAATCACCAGAGAGATATATCACTGTCCCACATCTCCAACTTTCCCAAACCTCATACTTTTCCCCTATATTTTGGTTGCCTCCCTGATACGGAATTTTATAAAAATTTGATTATTTGAAAGTGCCAACAGGGTACATATTTGAGCAAAATTTTACTTCCGGCGTTGATGGAATCGGAGAGGAGTGGATGATGAGGACTGAGCATTCCAGACGTATTTGAGGCAAAGTTTTTCTACATGGAACCAAATGTATGGAAAAGTCACGCGAGCATAGAGCTCTGGAGCAGAGCTCGGGAGTTTGATGTGGTATAGAATTCTGAGTGTGTGATGTTCGAGAACCTTAAATTTTTGATAAAAGCGGGTAGCTGCCGAAACCTAACGGTATGGCCGTAACTAAGCACAGGTCGAAGAATGACTATATAAGTGCTTAAGAGTAGCTTTGCAGAAATACTCCAGGTTCTGCGAGTAAGTCGTTTTAATAGATTGAGTCGATTATATGCCTTTTTGTTGATGTCCTGGACATAGTCTTCCATCTGAGGTATCTATCTATGGTGAGTCTTAAGTATTAACGGTTTTGGAGATTCTAAGACGGTTGTCGTTAAGAGTGATCGAAGTAAGTGTGAATTATTGTGATTCTGGAGAGTTTCTTAGGAGGCAGAAATACTGTAGTTTGGGTTTAAGCAGCATTGGATTTCAGTCGCCGTTTATTACACCACAGAACAAAAGTGTGTATTATTGGTTGTAAGGCGTTGTTTATTTAGTGAATAATACGGCAAATTGCAAGAAAAGTTGTATCATCAGCGTATGGAAATAACTGAATATTTTGTGGAGGAAGAGGCATATCAACAACATAAAATAGATATAAAAAGTGTGAAAGTAAAGAGCCTTAGTGCATAAATATGATTTGATATGACTGTTGATTAATGTATTTGTAAGTACGGTGGCCAAATAAGAAATTGTAAATATAACGGATATATGCGATAAGAAGGCGAAAATGTAGCAGTTTTGAAAGCAAACCCTAAGGCTAGTTTTAGACGGAAGCATTTATCGTAGCATTTCTCGTAGCAAAAATCCTATCATCGATACCCTACCGTGTAAAGTAGCAAATGCTATAGCATTTCCCATGCCATGGCATATCCTATGGCATTTCTTGTCGATAGAACGTGCTCTATTTCGTAGCATTTTCGCCAGCATTTCAGCTCCGATTGCAGCGCCGTGGTGTTTTAAAAGGAAGCGATATATTTTTGATTTTATGTCAAATATCCATGCTCTTTGTTTTGTATGGGAAATTGAATTGTACCGGTAGTAAAGAAAAATGAGTTGGAGTAGGGATACTATTATTATGTTGATTAAAAAATATGAGGAACATCCTATTTTGTTCAAAGTTAAAAGCGAGCAGTTTCACTTTACGGATCCACACAGAAATTCATTAAAAAAAAAAAAACATTATCGTTTCATTTATTGTACCTTCAGCAATCATTTCTGAGGTGTGCTCTTGCATTATCCTGTGCAGGTTCACTTTAACAGGTGGCAACGTGTAGTTTTACTATACGGATCCATAGTATAAGTAGTAGTAGTGGTAGTAGTAGTAGGAGGAGGAGGAGTAAGTAGTAGTAGGTGTATTAGTAGTTGCTGGAGTAAGTAATAGTAGTAGTAGTAGTGGGACGGGTTAGAAGCCCCGAAGGGGTTTGTTGGGTTCTGTTCTCGATACAAAATGGGGAAATTACAGACTTTCCAAAATTTTATGGCAGCTTATTGAAGATTACGTGCATTTCAGATTCGACTTTAATTTCTATATTTCCACGTAAATACGCATCTCAGATGTAAGTGCACACCATATTTCCATTACTTATACACTACTCTATTAAAATATTAGAAATTTCTTCTGTAAATTTTAAAATCTATGGATCTGTATAGTATAACTGCACCATTAAAAGTCCTTTGTATCATAATAAGCTTATGCGAAAAAGGGCTTTAGAAGAAATAGTGACTGAAATATCTGTTTTTAGATTTGGAGCCATAATTGCGCTGTTCTCCAGTGATTTGTTTGCTACGTCACAACAAAATGCCTATCAAAATGCTACTGTGTAAAACCACAATATACTTTTGATGCCATAGAACATTATACGAGATTTTTGGCAGCACATCTGCTACGAGAAATGCTAGGATAAATGCTTTCGTCTAAAACTGGCCTAACGCTACACGTCAATAAATGCCTTCTCTAAATTAAAGATTACCAGACAGGATGGCTTGGTGGTATTATACTGCTTATGGATACAGTTGAGGAGACGCAGAAACTGATCGTTGATGCTAATTTGTGGGCGGGAGCCTGCTTGATGGTGTTGTAAAAATGGTAATGACAAAGATGAACATGAAGTCATTTGAGGATATTTTTTTCCTAGGATTTTGGTGAAGATTCTGTTGAGCTGTACCGGAGGGTATTCTTGATTTTAAAAAAGAAGAGAAATTTGGATGATTTCTAAGATTGAGCAGTATTGGTATACTTTGTCTTACTTATCGATAGATGTTATTGATTTCAGGGTCATTATAACATTTATGATAGATGACATTAGTGATTTGCGTGGTAGAAATGAAGGTAGTGATTTCTTTGTGAGTAGATATGTTGGGTTGAAGATGAATATGTGGTGAATTGAAGTTGAAATGGTCTACAGCATGATAATAAAAATGCTAAGTGAATGATAGAGGTGTGAAAATCTCCTATAATTAGGAAGCAAAGGTTTTAGATTCTTCTTGGTCTCTGTGCAATTCCTGATCGTGATGTAAGAGAGGATAAGAGGTTTGGGTAAATTTACCAGCTAATGCGTTGAAACGCATCTAATATTGCGAAGGGTGTGATATGGCAGAAATTGTGTTTCAAATTTTAATCCATTGTCGTAATTTATATACGTTAAGATAATTAAACACTGTTCGGTGGAGGGCTCTATGATGCTAAAGAGCTTCGTGGTTTCCAGTGCAAACATATTCTGTATAGATTTGATGTGAGTGTTTAACTAGACGAAAGTAGCGTGGAGGAATTTTAGGATGGTGAGGTGATATATATGCGGTTTGAGAGATGAACTACTCAATTGCGAGTTGAATGATTGGTGGTAAAGATAAGAGTGGATTAACCCTTAGAATACCAAGCTTACAATGTTAGGTAAAGTGAGTTATTTTGACCCATTCCTGCTTCTTGTAAAAAATATATATATCAAGTTTCATTCAGGGAGTTAAAATTTCTAACGTACAATGAAAAGGGCGATGTACCTGATCGTTCTTTATATTACAGTACATATTATACGCAGTATACACTGTCAGTGGCGGCTCGTGATTCTTTCAAACAATACTTGAATTATAGTACGGTAACATTAGAAATTTATACATAGAAATACGCTGTCTTTGTTAGGAATAAATTCTGTCACCCGTTGTATTTTGATTACACCTGACAGTCCTTGCCAGTGTTGGGTAAATTTCAATTCAATTAACAATTAACAATTAATTTGTAAATTAATTGTTAATTGCAATTGACTTTTGAAGTAAGTAGATAATGGTTAATAGTTAATTGCAGTTGGCCATTAATAATGGAGAATCAATTGCAATTAATCAATTGATTGAAAGTAATTGCAGTGGAAAGTAATTGCAATTGAATTCAGTCATTCAATTGCAATTGAAATCAATTGGCAATAATTCAATTGCAATTGATTTCCACAGCAATTTCTTTCAATTGATTGATCAATTGCAATTGATTTTCACTGATTAATTTTCAACACTGTAGTTCAGAGAGGGTATGGGACAATGAAAACTTTGGCCACGACCAATTGACTCACTACCCATCATGACCCATGACCCACCGTGACCCACTCTGACCCACCACCCACCATGAACCACTCTCACCCACTGTGACCCACAGACCCACCAAAACTTATTGTCATCAACTCTGACCCATGATTCACGCCCCCTTCTCTACTGAATAAAGAGTTTAAACTTGTAATAAAACAAGCCTATGAAATTATCACTCATCAGAGTTTGAATTTCTACAATCAATCGCTCAAGTACCGCTCTATTACAATAACGGCGGATCTGACCTTTCTAATATAAATAAAATAATGAGTTTGTTTGCGTCTGTCTGTCTATCTTTGTGTGGCCTGTGGATCAGACGAGTGGACCGAATCTTTTCAAAATTTGGTCACGGGTAGCTTGGTCTAGGGCCCAGATCAAGACGGAGAGTTTTTTTAAAAATTTCGAACTAAGGGGGTTTCAGGGGGACGTTTTCCGGGAACGGCCTAGGGAACAGACAAGTTGACCGAGAGTAACCAAATTTTGGTCACGGGTACCTTGGTCCAGGTCCCACACCAAGGAAAAGCGTTTTTGACAAAATTCGAACCAGGGGGTATCAGAAGGGCGTTTAGAGACATGTAAAAGTAGTAGAAAATGACCGATATTAGTGTCGATTTTATAGTTTTCGCAGTCGCTGAAATCAATGGTGAAACTCCGATCGCATTAACTTCCAAATTCACCCTATTCGGCTGCGGGCCGGGGGTCAACGGGGAGGGGATACCGAAACGTAAAAGTAATCCAAAATTACCGATATTAGTGTCAAATCCATAGTTTTCACGGTCGCTGAGATCAATGGTGACACTACCATTAGCGATAACTTTCAAATTCTTCCACCGTTGTATGCGGGCCTTAGGTCACCAGAGGGGGGAATTCCGAGACATGTAAAAATAATCGAAAATGACCGATATTAATGTCAAATTCATAGTTTTCGGGGTCGCTGAGCTCAATGGTGATACTTTCGTTAGCCATGATTTTCAAATTTAGCCACCATTGTATGATGGCTGGGAGTCACCGGGGGTGGAGAGTTGCGAGACATATAAAAATAATGGAAATTGACCGATATTAGTGTCAAATCCATAGTTTTCACTGTCGCTGAGATGAATGGGGATACTTCCACAGGCATTGACTTCTAAATGCAGCCCCATCGGCTGCGAGCCAAAGGCGTTGTTTTTTGAAAATTGGAACCAGAGGATCATAGGGGCTTTTACCGGGATATGTAAAAAGTAGTAGAAAATGACAGATGTTAGTGTCACATTCATAGTTTTCGCAGTATCGGCTGGGGGCCAAAGGAGATTTTTTTCACAATTTGAACCAAGGGGTTCTGAAGAGGCGTTCACCGGGACATGTAAAAGTCGTAGAAAATGACCAATATTTGTGTCAAAAACATATTTATCGGGGTTGCTCAGATGTATAGTGATACCCCCGATAGTGTTTACGTTCAAATTCAACCCCCATCGGCCTTCCCAATGAAAACACATGTACGTTGGTGGATATATATTCACACAAAATATATCCAATTTTAGAAAAGTTTTTTAATTGTTCTCCCGTTGTTCAGTTTGTTTGCATTGATATTTTATCTGATCCGTGCGAAGAACGGGCATAACATCTAGTGCGAAATGGTAAAGTGTTTGTCATGGACCAAATTACAATGAATTCAATTATATAGGTAATTATTATAATTATCATTGATAATTATTTCCTCGCTACCGTTTTCTACGCCTATTTCCACGTTTTTTGAATCAATGGTAGTGGGTCAAAATAGGCATTCAATGTGGGAAGAAAAATGACCCACTATTCCACCAGTATCCCACAGTCGCTTTTTCGCATTGTTTAGTGCATGTTTTGTACCATTTCTGCGCATATTTTCACGTTTTGTACGCCACCGAAAGTGGGTCAAAGAGGACCTACAAATATGGCAGAAAAAGACATATTCATCCCACATTCAAGGACCATTTTGACCCAGTTCCGTTGATGCACAATGCAACACAAATCATGCATAAAAAATGTGAAGGAAACGACATCGACATTCGATGGTGACGGAACAGCATTAAGTTATTCCGCTATACTTGTAGGCCATTTTGACCCATTTTTCTTGTCGCACTAAAGTGGAAATAGGAGCACAAAACGGCACAAAACAGGCACTGTACGATGCGAAAGAAACGACCTTTAAATTCGATAGTGACGGAACAATGGCTCTTTTTCCTCACACTTTGATGGACCACTTTGACGCATTTCTGGTGATGCTCAAAACATGGAAAAAGGCGAACCGAACGGTACAAAATACACACTAAACGATGTGAAAGAATCGTCCTCCAAATTCGTTGGTGGCGGAACAACATTAACCTGTTTCGTTATATTCATAGATCCATTTTGACCCACTTCCGGTGACACACAAAACGTACAAAACAGGCACTAAACGATGCGAAAGAAACGACCCCGAAATTCGATAGTGGCGGAACAGTGAGCCATTTAACTCCCACTTTAAAGGCCCGTTTAACTCACCTCAGGTGATGCAGAAGACGAGAAACAGATGCAGATTTTTTTTTTTTAAAAAAAAAGATACTAAGCGATGCGAAAGAAACGATCTAGAAATTCGATAGTGGCGGAACAGTGAGCCATTTAACTTCCACTTTAAAGGCCCGTTTAACTCACCTCAGGTGATGCAGAAGACGAGAAACAGATGCAGATTTTTTAAAAAAAAAAAAAAATACTAAGCGATGCGAAAGAAACGATCTAGAAATTCGATAGTGTCGGAACAGTAGGTCATTTTCGTCACACCTTCGAGGCTAATCTTGACACACATCTGGTGACGCACAAAACGTGGAAATGGGGCACAAAATGGCACAAAACAGGTATTAGTCAATGCGAAAGAAGGACCTCGAAATTCGGTAGTGGTGGAGCAGTGAGTCATTTAACTCCCACTTTGAAGGCCCGTTTAACTCACTTCCGGTGACTCACAAGACGAGGAAGTAGGCACAGAAAACTTTTTTAAAAATAGTCACTAAACGATGCGAAAGAAACGACCTAGAAATTCGATACTGGCGGAACAGTGGGTCATTTTCTTCACACTTTGGAGGCCCATTTTGACACCCTTCTGGTGACGCACAAAACGTGGAAACAGAGGCACGAAACATTCACTAGTCGATGCGAAAAGAAGGACCTCGAAATTAGGTAGTGGCGGAGCAGTGGGTTATTTTCGTCCCACCTTCGAGGCCCATTTTGACCCTCTTTCAGTGAAGCACAAAACGTCGAAATAGGCGCACAAAAGAGAAAGCGATGTGGAAATTAACGACCTCGAAATTCGATAGTGGCGGAACTCTTAGTCATTTTCATCCCATCTTGGAAGCCCATTTTGACCCACTTCCGGTGACGCACAAAACGTTGAAATAGGGGCACGAAACGGCACGAAAATTCACTAGTCGATGAGAAAGGAAGGACTTCGAAATTCGGTAGTGGCGATGCAGTGGTCATTTCCTCCCACCTTCGAGGTCCATTTTGACCCTCTTCAAGTGACGCATAAAACGTCGAAATAGGCGCACAAAAGGGTACGCGATGTGAAATTAACGACCTCGAAATTCGATAGTAACGGAACTCTCGGTCATTTTCGTCCCATCTTGGAAGCCCATTTTGACCCACTTCCGGTAACGCACAAAACGGGAAATTACGCGCTCAAAACGGCAGGAAACTGGCACTAAACGATGCGAAAGAAGCAACCTTGAAATTCGTTAGTGACGAAACAGTGATTCATTTTCGTCCCACCTTGGGGACCCATTATAACCCACTTCCCATGACGCATAAAACGTTGAAGTAGACACACAAAACGGCACAAAACGAAGTGAAGGCAACGACCTCGAAATTCATTGGTGGCGGAACAGCAATAACTTGTTCCGTCATATTGATAGGCCCATTTTGACCCACTTCCGGTGACGCACAAAATGTAGGAATAGGGTCACAAAGCGACACAAACACGCACAAAAATGCAAAACAATATACCTCGAAATTCGTTGGTGGCGGAACAAGTTAATTACGCCGTGAGCACCAATATAAGTATACCATCAAGGCTGAGAACTGCACGGTCTAATTTTTTTAGCCAAAGTAGAAGCCCAACCGGGATAGTGATGTCCGGCTCGACTCGGTTCAACTGAGCGAACAGCTTGAGCTGGCTTGTTTGAGATGACCCATCGACTGGGCTCTATTGAGCTAATGGCTTGAGCCGGCTCGGTAGGGACGAGTCATCGACTCTGCTCGATTGGAGCCAATGGCTCGAACCAGCTCCGTTGAAACGAGTCCATAGACTGGGTTCGAATCAGCTCAACTGAGCCGATGGCCCGAACCGGCTCGGTTGGGGTAAGCAATCAGGTCGGTTCGGTTCAGCTCCTGTGAGCAACCGGCTCGAGCTGGCTCGGTTGGATGAGCTGTTGGTTCGGCTCACTTCTCTGTTCGGCTCGATAAGTTAATGAGCTGTGAGAGAGCCGCTTGAGTCGTTAACAACCCTAAACCCGGGTCGAGCAGTTTTGAACATGTTTGCCTGGAGTCCTATAACTTTTAACAATTTTTGGCTCGAGCCCGAGTACTTGCTCCTCCTGAACTCAAACCTAGAACCTCGTGACCGATGTCCTTGCCTCCTGAAGATTTCTTGACGACCGAGATCGACAGTCAACTAATTTTTATATTCAGTTACAAACCGCCAATATTCCATGTTCATACACAGTGTTATAATAATAATTATTTATAGTAGTAGTAGTAGTATCATGGATAATTATATTGTCTATGTAGGATACTTGAAGAGAGTAGTACTTGGAACTACACAAAGGATTTAGCTCGAATTGGCTAGTTTTGGCTCGACTCGACTGGAAACTCGATCCGAATTGAGTCGAGTTGGGGGAAATTTTTCGAGCCGAGTTCTCGAGTCGAGCTCAAAGATGTCTGCTTCGAGTCGAGTCGAGTTTTAAAGAAAACTCGCTCGAACTCGCTTGTGCTCATCCCTATTGTATACATGACGGGCATATAGAGTTCTTTCGAGGGTGATAGAATCATAAACATAATATAATTAAAAAATGCTTAGTTTTACGTCTTTCTTCCCAGGAGGGTCGAAGGGATGGTAGTTATCCAGCAATTCTTATAAGTACCTTTTTTTTAAATATATGTAAAACAGTAACAAGTGGACAACACAATATACACATATCTTCTTATTTTCAGTTTTAATTGCTGATTTCCGTTGCAATTAACAATTACAATTAACAATTAAAAGTTTCAATTGTCAATTGCAATTAACAATTAAATGTTTCAATTGCACTCTTTCCGATTGACAATTAACAATTAAAAGTTTCAATTGCCTGGTGACCAATTAACAATTAACAATTGACGAAAAATTAATTGCAAATTTTATCATTGAATTCAATTGAAATTGAAATTAATTGTCAATCACAAATTGAAATCGATTGCAATTGAAATCAATTGCAATTGATTTTCAGAGCAATTACTTTCAATTGATTGATCAATTGCAATTGATTTCAATTGATTTTGCCCAACACTGGTCCTTGCAGAGCGGTTTGCTGGTGCAGTGCGCTTTGAAAGCAATCACGTGACAGATTACATAATTTTGAGGAGTAAAGAATCACGTGGCTTGCGGAATGGTTAATGGAGGAATACCTAAAACATTAGCCCACTACCTCTCTTTGATATTGTAGCATTTCTTTATAAAACATCATCTGGGCCAAATTGATCCAGTCTTGGTATTCGAAGGGTTAAATTCTTTTCCAGTAAAAGGAGGATAGGTCGCTGACATTGTATGAGTTTAGTAAGTTTAGTAGCGATCTACATTCCAGAGGATCTAGCATGTAGATGAAAATACTGTGGGCGAGAAATCATGTGATCACTATGTCAGGAGTAGTGTTAGATCAGGAGCGGATTGGTTTTGGTAATGGGTGAATGAAGCCTGTAGTGGAGGCAGTGATACAATTGTTAAAAGCAATTTCTGTCTGAGCGGCTATGGATGTTAATATTGGAAGAGATCAGGTAATGTCGGAAATTATTAGAAATATATTGGAATGGGAGGGGAATAGGACGACCTGGTAGAACATACATGAATATCATTGTGACACATAAAGATTTGTAATAAATAGTATGATTAGATGTTCTGGAATATTAGATGGAGAGTCAATACTATACCATGTGTATACCAGTTAAAAAGTGACATTAGTGATAGTTTGTTGATATTTACTAGGGATATAGTTATGAAGAGACTGGAAGTGTGGGAAGAGAAATTTAATATGAAAGTGAAGAGAAGGCGGTTAGGGTGGAAGTCAAATCAGGAGGAGGACATTGACAAAAAGGTGGTAGTAATAGGTGATGTGACGTTGTCGGATGATGAGAAGAAAGTGTTAAGTTTAGGCTATAAGTTTAAAGTGAAACAACAAAGATTGGACGCAGAAGAGGTTATATAATCGGTAGAGCAAGCCATAGTTCAAGTTCAGGACAAGGAGATAAGGGATAAGATAAGGAGAAAGGCTAAGGTTATTGTGGAAAGGAACATAAAGAAGCCAAAGGGGAACCTTTCAAAACACGAGTACAGTGTGTTGAAGGATATAAAGAAGCGAAAAGACATATGTGTGCAACAAGCGGACAAAGGTGGTGCCATTGTGGTGATGGAAAAACAATGATACAAAGAAACATTGAATGATATCTGTGATGATACTTACGAGGTGATAGGTGAAAGATCTATGTGTGAGGAAATTAAAGAAAAAGTTTTAGTATCTCTAACAAAAGCAGGTTTTGAAAGAGGTCTTAATAAAGAAGGTAGGATACCGGTAATGAAAGGTTTTCCAAAAGTTTATAAGGAGGATGTAAAACTGAGACCAGTATTAGATTGCCGAGGAAATATATTTGAACCATTGGAGGAGGAGTTAAAGAAGGTTGTGGAAATGTTAAGGAGGCAACAAGACAATAGCAGTGTGAAAAACTCGGTTGAGTTAAGAAGAAGGTTGGAGGAAGTAGGACAGAGCAAAGCTAAAAATATCATTTTCAGTGTCGATGTGAAGGCTATGTTTTCAAGTGTAAGAAGAAACAACATTGTTAAAGTCATCACTGAATTGATGAAGGATAGGAAGATCAATGGTTGGAGTGGAGAAGGACTGAAGGAGGCCCTGAAGACTATATGGAATAACAGTTATTGTGTTATAGGTGATAATTTATTGAAAATCAATGAAGAATTAAGCACAGGTTCCAGGTTGAGCCCAGTGCTAGCAGAAATTACTATGAACGACTGGGAGAAGAAAGTAAGGATGAAAGGAAGTGACAGATTAGTGTTTTTTGCTAGATATGTTGACGATTGCTTGGGGATTTGGAAAGGAACTGTAAGGCAATTGAAAAAGTTTGTAAAGAAATTGAGGATATAGAGAAAGGCATACAACTGGAGCTAGAGGTAGAAAAGGAAGAGGCTATAGTTTTCCTGGATATGAGAATAAGGTGGAAACAAGGAGTGATATACACAGAATGGTATCAAAAAAGTTGCGCGTCGGGAAACTATTGCCACGCCCGAAGTGATGTAGATTACTCGACCAAGAGGAATTTCATCATTAACATGGAGAATAGAATTAAACAAATAACCAGTGAAGGAGACAAGGCGGAACAGAGTATACACTCATTCCATAAGCGGGTGGAGAATAATGGATACGATAGAAAGAGGCTAAAATACAGAAGGAGATGGGAGAAGATAAACGAAGAAAAAGAAATAAGCCGAGAAGGAGAGCAAAATGAAGGAGGAATGGAAGAAATAAGAAAAATGTGGTGGGGGATAGAAAGTTTGGAAGAAGAAACAGAAATCATTAAAAGAATGCTTAAGAAGTTGTGGACATCTCAACTTACAGAAAAGGGGGTAAGAGGCTTCTGGATGTAATAAAGGAAAGAAGAAGGAAGAAGACAGAAGAAGAACAAGGGGTAATGATGGAGAAAAAAAGGACTGGTTTTTAAAATTCAGTGCGGCGAGTGTGATATGTGTTATATTGGGGAAACTGGAAAGAGACTAAGAGAGCGAATAAGACAACATAAGGATGACGTTAGGCTAGAAAGGAACAAAAATGCGGTCTACAAACACGTAAGGGCACGGGACATTCAGTTAATTGGAATGAAGTAAAATTTTAGGCCAGGAAGAAAGAAGCATAGTTAGGAAATGGAAGGAGGCACTGTTTATAGAAATGGAGGGTAATAAAGCTACGAACTGGAACTCAGGACTGATCATCGACCAACAGTGTAATAGGTTGTTGAAAAAACTTAAAGTATAAGATATGAATACATATATCTATTATAATGTGGTATATATATTGATTGTCTCACACGTGTTTATGTATTTATTAGTCCATATTAGTTATCTCTATATACGTGTGTGTATATATATATATGTATGTTATAGTATATATATTTATATATAGATATATATGTGGTTGTATAGTATACGAGTATATACTAGAGAAAGGCAAAACCGATTTTTATAAAAACCGGAAACCGGCTTCTAAAAAAACAGAAATTCGAAAAACCGACATTTCGGTTTTTCACCGGAACCGGTTTCGGTTTTTTTCCAAAACCGACATTTCGGTTTTTCACCGAAACCGGTTCCGGTTTTTCTCCAAAACCGGTTCGTTTTTTCGCCGAAACCAGTTTCGGTTTTCTTTAAAAACTCGGTTAGGTTTTCACCGGAACCGGTTCGTTTTTTTACTGGAATGAGATGTTTCATTTTGGCAAGTACATCGTTTTTTCTTGGAAATTTTTTTGTCGAAGACTGACGCATGGTTGAGTGCTGGGAGAGGGATGAATTCTTGCCTTCCGCTGTTGTTCTATCAACACTACGAGGATTTCACTCACAGAGCTTATGAATAAATGGAGGGAGAGGAGGGAAGGTCACCTATGAGATGATCACTAAGACTAGAGTTTTGGGACAGTGTTTGTTGTTCGTCTGGCAAGTCGGCAGCTGTACATTCAGAAAAGTTCGCTTTCTCCTAAGGAGACACCTATTTCTTGAATTCTGCCCCAGGCGTCACATTTGCGCTTGTTCGCTGCACACCACCATCTGGAAGGCAGAATTGAGGATGGAAAGGGGTTGTTTCGTTATTTCCCAGTTCTTCCAAAGTGATCTTTTATCATTAACATATAGATATTTGAAATTAAGTTAGCAAGTTTTCCATCCTTATGTTCTTCTTGCATGTAGTGGCGGGTCGCGGACATAAGTTCACCTATATTAATGCAAAAGCGGACAAAAGTTAACCGAACATAAGTTCACTGTAAATGCACCGGTACATCATCTCTATATTGATTTTAGAAAGGCTTACGACCCGGTTAGAAGAGAAGCATTGTACGACATTCTTACATAATTTGAAATACCGAAGAAGCTAATTAGATTAATTAAGATATGTTTAAATGAATAACAAAGTAAACTCCGGGTAGGAAAATTTATATCCATGAGCTTTCACGTCGAGAACTGCCTGAAACAAGGAGATGCGTTGTCGCCATTATTATTCAACTTTGCAAGATAGCAACCAGAGCATAGAGTTAAATGGAATTCACCAGGTTATGCCGTGTGATGATGTAAATTTAATAGGGGATGATAGGAAAACAGTAGAAGGAAATGAAGTGGTCTTATTAAACGCTTACAGGGTCATAAGTTTAGAAGTAAATGCAGAGAAAACTAAATACATGGAAGTTGGTCAGGATCGTAATACTGCAACTTATGGATGCGTAAAAATATGGAATAATACTTTTGATAAAGTGAATACTTTCAAATATCTGGGATCAATATTAACAGACGAAAACCATATTCACGAATAAATTAAATGTCGATTAAAAGCAGGGAATTCGTGTTATTATTCAGATCAAAATCCCTTGTCGTCGCGAATTCTCTATATATTACTTTGGGTAATGGGCAAATAGAGGCGCGAAAATTGAATTTGGAATAAACCTTATCGTTTACGGGAAAAGTACGCAAATATGCAAAAATTTACTTAAAAAAAAACACTATGTGTGAGTTTTTATTATATTTTTCAATAGTATTTAGTAAGACCTTTAGAAGAAGCCTATACTCGCCTTGTGGAAATATACCATTAGCGAACTACGGGTAATCAAATTTGGACCAAGGTGATATTTTAAATATAAAAGCCTAATAAGAGGCTGCTTATTACATAAGACAGATGATCGAGTGGTAAACGTAGTTGTACTGCATGCCAAAGGTCTTGGGATCGAACTCTATTCCCCCCTTACGAATTGCTTGTAAAGATATATAAGCCCAATCGTTTAAAGGTTCTAGTAAAAGCTGAAAACTTGACTAGACAATCACGACAGCTCGTCAAACTGAACGAAACGCAGTCTTGAGAATTTGTACTGTTAAGTCCAAACGATGTGAAGCGCTTAGATGGGAATTACAAACTACTAGTAGCAAAGTCCTACTACGTTGAACATCGGTTCAATGGAAAATACGAATTCTTCATTGCTCAAGAAACCAACGATGCAAATTATGGTGATTAGAACCAGAAAATAAAACAGATGTAGGTTTATTTGCAAACAAAAACTTAAAATATTGTATTGTGCAAGTTCCGTCAACGATCCAGGTAAACCTCACCAAAAAATAAATAAATAAATAAATAAATAAATAAATAAAATAAAAAAATACGGTGAATTTCGCTAAATGTGAGGTAAACTTTTAAGGTTACACACATGTAATTTGAACCTCTCATTTAAAATAAACGAATACGTATTTCAGCGTTCTTTAATTTTAGCTACGTAGAAGGGATCAAAAAAATGTCAGAATGGTTCGCTAAGATATCCTCCATACGTGGTGTCGTGGAGCCATTTGCTAGTACCTTAATCCTTCTTTATGCGTTTAAATTTGCTGCTCATATTATCTCTTAACCTACATGCTCTTAACAAGTAGAAAGAAAGTACAAAATAAATTACAAAACTATTTAGAAGCTTCAAAACCGGTTTTATTTGTCTGCAAATTGTGGAGTTTTGTGTTGAAAGATACAAGAGTTGTATTATTTTGTTTTTAAATGTTTATATATACTGTTGGCACACTTTAGAAGTTTATTAGGAAGATACATACGTAATAGATATATACTTCAATTCAAACTTTCTACATCTAGAATCAAAGCAAGATGAAAGAACACGCGTTGACATTGACAAAATTTGTGAACTCCAAATACATCAAGTTTCCTGAACTCCAAATACATCAAGTTTCTTCATTACAAAGAAATGGAGTTGTTATTTCATTTTATGAAAAAGTTTCTTTTTAAATATTAATGTTGTACTATGTAATTAGTTATTTTATTTTCAAAAATACTTCACACAGAAAAAAATACACTACAAGAAATTGATAATTATACACAAATAGTGTCCAGCAACCAGATTTCTTAATAAATTTTACAATCACTCACGAAGATACAATATGAAGCTCTGAAAGTCATTTTTAGACAACTGAGCTTTTGTCCTAAAAATGCACTAATAATGAAAACAAGAACTGCTTCTTTACATATACAAATGTTTTTGTTTGCATGCAAATTTATGATCACAAGCCTGGGAATGTCATTATTTGAAATAATGTATAAATTACATAAACTTGCCAAAATTCACCAAAAGAGAAAACTGAAATACATCTCACAGATTCATGGATATATCTTACCTTTATTCTTCTTAACGACATTAGATCAAAAATAGCAAAAGCGCCTCTCCTCTGTTACAAGTTTCAGTAAGAATGCAACAATACTAATATTACTCTTATCTTACTTCATAATCCACTAACGTACCGTATATGCGGAGAAATAATAAAGCCCTATGCAAATATTTCACATGTATCACATACATCAATAGAACCAAGGACTACACTTCTCTTTACTTACGCAGCGAAAAAAAAGGTGCTGCTCTTCTCCCCCTGAGCTTAAACCAAAGTTTGAGATATAAGCTCCCTAAACTTATATTAATATCTGCAGGTGAAGCAGTTGCCATCCACCAATACTAGTCAAACAAAAACAGATTCGACTGAAGTTTCTGGAATCACCATGAATTTTTAAGCAAGACATGGTAATTTTTGAAGCCGATGATCGTTAAGTTTCCACCATTCAAGGCTGTTGCCACTTTGCGAAAGACACTGATCTGATTTAGAAAGAGTAAGCTCATCTGTTACATTAGGACTTTTTGAACACGGTGGAAATATTCCAAGCAAATAGTCTAATGCTGATGACCCACCGGACGATTGCTGTGATAAATCATCTTCTGATCCTTCAGATTCTACGAGCATATCATGAACCAATCTATGGATCTTTGTTTGCATTTTAAAATTCAGAAATGGTAATCATTTGTACTTTGGGTCCAAGAATGTTGCTAAGAGGTAACATTTCAGAACACTATTTGACAAAAAATCTGATGATTCAGAATCGGGTAATGCATCGAGCTGAAGACGCTTTCCTAAGTCAACTGATATTGGAGATTTCAAGTTCTTAAAAATTTCAGAATCTGAAGGACATTCCTTCAGGTGGTTAGAAATAAGACCAAAGCCTAATGGTAAAGCAAAAGAAATGGAACACTTTTGATCACACATAACTGTTGTAGTCATTTGTAGTGGCTTCAGTACTCGAACGATATCTTCCATGATTTGCCATGTCTTCAGTTAATTGTAAATTCCTTGCATCCATAGTTTTAGTGACATTTCTATCAGAGAACACTGCAATTATTGCTTCTCTTTGTTCCAGCAACCGTTCTATCATCGAATATACACTGTTCCAGCCAGTCTTTGCATATTGAAGGCGATACTTTGGTAACTTCAGAATTTCTTGTTTTTCTTTTAAAGCGCGACTGAAGCAGTGGTGCTATGTTTGAAGTGCCCTACCACTTTGCTACAGATTGAAATTATATTTGTTACCTTGCTTTTCTCTAAATTGGTCAGTATGGATCGCTGCAATGTATGTGCCAAACATGATACATTGTAAACCGGCAACAAACGTTTACAATATCATATTCGATGCATTATCGTGAACTAATGCAACTACTTTGTCTTTGATGCACCATTCCTCCATACACAGTTTAATAGCATTAGCTACATTTTCAGCTGTATGTTGTTCTTCTAGTTCAATTGTCTTGAGAACAAAATCTTATGTACAGAAGTTCTTATACAGAGCATGACATGTCACTGTAATGTAAGAATCTGTTGCTCGAGACGTCCATATATCTTTCGTTAAAGCAACTACTTCTGCTCCCTGTAGCCTCTGTTGTACTTGCTCTTTCAGTTCAGAATAAAAAAGCTGCAAGCGTCTCCATAGTGTTCGCCTAGACAGTACGCTATAATTTGGTTCAAGAAAGGACATTAACTCCGGAAACCCTTTCCCTTCAATAAATGAAATTGGGAGTAGATCTGTTACTATCATGTTTGCAATCCTTTTCATAATCTGTTCTTCATGTTCTGGTGTAAATGGACTGCTATTTTTAAGATAATTTACTATTGATCTTTGTTCATACGTTCGCTTTTTCTTGTGTGTTTGAGGAACTCTAATTACATCATCACGCGTTTCGTCATTGGTGACAGTTTCACAGGAAACTTTCACAGTAGTATCTTCTGATATATTTGTGGCCTCAACACAGTCTGATGGTCCAGGAGAATCTTCAGAACTATCCGAATAGGAAGCTTCCACAAAGGTACTGTTAAAAAAGAAAATGACACAATATTATGTTTAAGAAAAATCACAATGTAATTTTATGAACAAATTAAATATAAACTTATTTTAAAGACAAAAGCAATGAAATTATGAATATTAGCATTGAAACTTGTTTCAGTGTATTACTATTTGACTCATTATGCCAATTAGTGGGTATGCATGCAACAGTTGTTCTGACAAATATGCCTCAGGAGACTTGTTCGTACTTCCGCTGTCTTGAAATTAGGGTGGTGGGAAACTGGAAGGCGTTCTGGTCACCAGCATCCTTGTAGTAAGTTATCAGAGAAGGAAAAATATCTTCCATAAAAAAGGAGATTCCATTCCATCTCGCCTAAAGATTTATCAGTCACTGATATCTCCAAGAGAAGAATGTCACCTATTTTAGGTGAGATGGGAATTCACATCTTGCCTAATCCCTTCTCGCCTAAAATGGCGGTAAGATACAAGGAGGGAATTTCTGCACTAAAGAGAGAATTCCTCTACTAGCATTTTAACCAGATATTTTAATCAATATTTTCAATTTCTTTATACTACAGTATAAATATTTAATAAGTACTATACAACAAAAAAGCATGGTGGGGGGGGCGATGAAGTGGATGTAGTTCACTTTTTTGTTGGTTTTGGGAAAACTAGAAGGTGCTTAGCAGACAGGAACTAATCAGAAACAGGATAGAAATATACAGGATAGAAATATACAGAAATATACAGTGTTTCAAAACAACACTGACAACGTTTGGGAGCAGATTCCTGACACCAAGATAAGACAAAAAGTATAGACCAACCTGGGTGTACAAATACTTCCTTTCGGTACTATGACCAGCCAAAAATCTGTCGGATAATGCAAAAAAAAAAGCCATAAATCTAGAACAAAATGTCGGATCGAAGTTGGGGGAAAGGGAATGTTTATTATTTTTAGCCGTAGTTTCCATTAATACACAACCCGATATGGTACAGGGCGGGGGCAAGGGTCACCCCAAAGAAATTGAAGAAATCCTGGGATATTTTATTTAACGTTGAGTATAATGACATACGATTAAACTAACTGAAACTAAAGACAATGTTTCAACTAACAAAAGTCTTAGAACGTAGTCCAAGTTACAAGAACCTCGTTAGAATTCGAAAAAGGAAAAATAAGTATATTTGATTGATCTATTTTGTCTCAGTACAGAATTAGCTATCGAGGAAGAACTGAAATTATATGAAATCCAAAACGTTTAAATATTATGTCTTCTAGACTAATGAAGACAGAGAAATCACTCACGGCTATGTGGGTAGCATACGGGACTTTGGCATAGGAGACCCAGCTCCGATTCCCGACAGGAACGCAAGCGGTTTGAATCTCACGTTAATTGGTAGCTCCATAGCTCATATAAATTTGCTACCGAAGGAATGCTAAACTCAAATCCGAACCAATAATACAGACAGGTAATAGATGGAAGCTAATTATTGGAAAATAATTCGTGAAATGAGAATGTAAGTGAAAACAGATAATCCCGAGAAAACTCACTGGTATGATGGTATCCACCACGAACTTTTATAACCTGGGATCGAATGAGATCCATCTCGCACCAGAAGTAAGCGCTCTATCACTAAGCCATCGTGACCCTACTTTGGAGAAAGCACTATGATTCAGACCGAAGTATCGGTCTAGAAAATATTGTGTGTGATAAACCAATATAACTTACTAGAAGTACAAACAGTCAGAATGTGGAACTCCTTTCGTTCGGGTCGAATGATTTTCGATAAATACCTCGCATATGATAAATAATACAAAATAGCAGCAACGTGAGAACAGCAGCCAACAGTTCTGTTCACGAAAACCGAAATTGTTCCAATATTGGACGGAAACAGTGATGAGGATTAAATTATTTCTATTCATTCTTTATTTGATCATATTAAACACACATATACAGTAATACCATCGAAACAAACTAACACATGAATAGCTATTAACAACAGGCATATTATTAACCAACTGTTACAAAAAAAAAAAAAAAAACAAGAACAATTACTAAAGAATGATCTATATGTATCACAGAACATTGATTATATGCATAATTAAAAAAAATGCGGGAATGTATAATTTCAGTTCATGTACAGCAGTGGTGTAGCCAAAGGAGGTGTGAATATGGTCGAGAATCCCCTTCATCCTCAGAGACCAATTACCGTTAAGACAAAAAATACTTGTTATCATAAGATTCCAATGTTATAACAACTTCATCTCCTCCCTCATTCAAAGGTATTGGTTATCCTAGTGGTGTACAGTGTGTATCATTCGTATACCACATAGATGCTGACCTATGTACATTTGCCTTTTTTCACTATGAGGTACACTTGCGAACAAAATGAAAAGAATATATGTTGTTAGGGACCATCTCAAGAAAAAGCTGGCAAAAAATTGTGGGTGTCCCATTTAGTCTTCTACTATTTATTTTTGAAATTTTCAAAAAAAAATACCAATTTTCAACCTCAAAATATTAAAAAAAAATATGTTTTCCGACTTTTCTCTTGCTGAGGACACCTAACATCTTTTTTTCATGCAAATCAGTTGAGCCGTTTAGGAGAGAGAAAAAAATTCAATTTTCCTTCCCCCCTAGTAACACCCCTCCAAAAGCGCTTGGGGGGCTGAAACTTTTGGAAACCGAGTTTCTCATAAATGTTAATCGATACTGTAAATTTGGTGCAGATATGCTTGGGGAAGCTTTCACATCCTTATTCCGCTAAGCCCTTTTTTCCAAAGTAACTGTAACGGTAACGCGTTAAAAATTTCTAAGGAATATACCTAGTTTGCTTTAGTTTCTTTTGCGTTACATTTCGGACGAGTAACTATAATATGTATGTTTTTCCGGAAACAAATCTTTGTTTTCTTTCCTGTTTTAAATCTCTTAGAATGGAGCAATGGAGCATGAACTGTCAGTGACCAAGAGTCACCGACACACAAAGAAACAGATAAGATCTTAGGGCCACTTGCTGGTTTCAGAAGGTGAGTATAACCTCAGGGAAATCACGTGTACTGATTGCAAGCCAAGTACCTGGAAGATTTTGTAGTAGATTTTTACAGCTCTAAATCAATACATTCAGTGAGTGAACTGCAAGTGCAATGATAGTCTAGCTTTCCTTAACGAAAATATTTGAAAAAATACTTTTTCTTAAAAGCTGAGGATGAGGACATAATTTAAAAGTAAAATGTCTGAAGTGTACCGGCGGGAAATATTTATCAATAGGCAGAAGTTCGTCTACAAATTTGAAGAAAAATCTGAAGCTTTTTTATTATTATTATTTCTAGAGTATACCGAAACAGTACCCACACAAGCATTGCGGATAAAGCTATTGTCCAAATGTTAATAATTTCTTTACACGTGCTCTTACTAATACTATATTAATACTTTCTTCAATACTTCATTCTTGTTTAGTGCTTTTCTGATTATACTTATAGAGATTTGTTTATATGGAGAGATATGGAGAAAAAAGATTTCATTTTCTCAAGAGATTAAAAAAAAAACGAAATGTATATTGAGTGTAGGTGAAGTAGGAAATGTCGAAGTAGGTGAAGTAATATGTCGATTGGTTATCGTGACAATAATATAGCGATTTTATAATATATACTCTTTCAACTTGAATAAATAGGTTTTAAGTTAATCGAAACGTAAAAACTTTGACGTAAAAAATATTCTAATATGTTCTATAGGATACGATTATCCTTATAAATCAATAATTAAGAATCGCGGTTAATATATACAGTGGCGTATTTACGATTTTGTTTCGGGGGGCTTTGCCTGAAAATGTGAAAATTCTGCAAGATATTACATATACTTTATTATAGCAAGTAAGATTTCGGGGCGGCGGCTTAAGCCTGGAAGCCCCCCTAAATACGCCACTGTATATATATATCTCACTTTTCAAAATATTTGTATTTGTAAATAAACATGTTTACAATATGCTATAGCAACTACTAATAGTGCAACACAGACACTGTAAAACAAAATCCCACAACTTTTGGATCTAAATATCCAATATATTTTAATCAAAAATTTTCTTGTATGCCTTACATCTGAAGAACTACATATAACTAACTAACTAACTCTATGGCGTATGGAACCCGGAGGTTCAATGCCGAGTTCACAAAAGCTCTCCATTGACTTTTATCCTTAGCCAATTGAATCCAATTGAACCCAAACTATCTCTAAACTCAGTATGATGTGCTCATTCCGTAAAAAAATACGAAAACTCAATTTAGAGGCCGTTCAAAAATTTTGTGATCCCTGATCCGAAAACTAATTATTAGCCAAGATCGCAATCCTTTGATGCATTTTTTTTAATCATTCTTAAAGTTCTTGCCCAAGATCGCAATCTTTTGATCATTTTTTGGGATAATCCCTAAAAGTCATGTACGCCTAAACTGCAACGACTTTTAATTACTTCTTTTCATATATATATATATATATATATATATATATATATATATATATATATATATATATATATGCGTGCAACAGGAGTGCAATTGTGACAAAATGTGTGGGAAATGTGCAGAAACTTCCAAGGGTGCAAATTGTGCACATTTCTCACACGTTTTGTACACGCTTCTCACTCCTTCTGTTGCAAAAATATATAAATGTAAAAGAAGTGATCAAAAGTTGCAGTTTACGCATACAATTTTTTTGCAGTGCAGTACAGCATTTCAATAATAGCGCATTGTTTATTGTTGCTATTAGTGTAGATACGTTTGATGGGTGCCATAATTAACGCTGATGAGCAAGCCTAAACTGTCCGCATGAAGGGATATAGCAGCGCTACTATTATCAACCTACAGTCCTAAACATTTATTACGATCGGGAAAAATCAGAATGTGTAATAATAATAATAATAATAATAATAATAATAATAATAATAATAATAATAATAATAATAATAATAGTGATAGTAGTAGGAAAAATTTAATGAAAAGAATGTTTTTTTGTATATGATTATATTCAAAGTTCCGGACATAAATGTAACGCGTTACTTGTCTTGCTTTCGAAGTAGGGTAACAGTTACTTTTCTAGGGGAAGTAGCGTTCGCTTACTGTTAACGATATGCAGTAAGGGAAAGTAAAGTAATTTATAGCGCGTTACATTTTTACAAGTATTTTACCCAACACTACCTCAAAGCCTCAAGAAGTCTTCGATGGGTACCTGAAACAAGCTTTCGGAAAACTGATTCCATGCTATTTTCCAAAAGTAGATAGGACAAATGCATTCACATGAGAGTGTTTCATGCATAGTGTAAATAAAATTTTGTGAGAATAGCATTCTATAATAAAATGAGCCTTGTAACTATTTGAATGACCCTCGTCTTT
Organism: Thermobia domestica; assembly: GCF_964235325.1. Taxonomy (NCBI): domain Eukaryota; kingdom Metazoa; phylum Arthropoda; class Insecta; order Zygentoma; family Lepismatidae; genus Thermobia; species Thermobia domestica. The sequence goes on along the minus strand of NC_137471.1, from coordinate 151,015,917 downwards.
GTTCCCCTCACAACTGATGGTATATGCCCAAACACACACACAGATACACATTGACAATTTAAGAAGAGTCTCCCCGGAGAAACTGAATAAGCAACGAGTGTAAGTAGTACAGTACTACTATAATACTGGTTTTTCCAGAGGTTAAGCCCAATCAGAGAAATGCCCACGGAAATTTCGTCGTTCTGGTGCAGTATCCTCAGGCCACACCATGAAATCACTGCTCACACAATATTAAACACCAGTAGTTTAAGCAGTAACGTCCGCGGGGTTTTTCCAAGAGGGAGGCTGACATACAAGCAAAATTGCAAATACAAGCCCCTTGAAACACACAATATAAGTTCTACTGAATGTAAAACAATTACTTACGCTCATGGCGTAAGTTTACTACAGTAATGTGTGTGAATAAGGAAATTTGTTTTGATATGTATTTTGAGGAATCGAAACCAATTTTGATAATCCAGGGGGCAATGTCCTCCTTGACTCCCGTTGCAGGTGGGCATGAAAGTAAGGATATAATTTTTTGGTAAGGTATACGCGCAACTGTTTTCAAACATATAAAAAATTACCGGCACCCGCTCAAAATTTCCTGTGATATAGGCCTAAGTGAAAAGTCTCTCTCTTCGAACCCATCCATGGGAAGGAAATGTACTGTCTTGGACAAAATGCATTAGGATTTACATTTCTGGGCTATCGGCATTTAAGGCCATTTAGCTCTTCACGTTTTGAGGGATGACGTCCCTCGGCGAGCACACAATCCGGGAAAAGGGAAGGAAGAAAGGATTGGGAAAGGAAGGAAGTGGCCTGGGACTTAAAGTTAGGTACCACCCTGGCATTTGCCTGGTGTGAATGAGGAAAACCCAGGAAAACCTCATTCAGGATGGCTGGCATGAAAAAGCGTTTTACACTTTTTCGACTGAGTGCCCCCACCAGGAATCGAACCCGGGACCGCTCACACCGAAGGCGAAAGCGTTAGCGACCACCAAAATGCATTTGGACCCGTATTCTGCATATCCTTAATAAACGCATTTATAAGCGTAATATATAAATTGTGTTCTGAAGTCGTATCGATCAAATTCTTCTATTTACCAGTAACTTTTACTTCTTTAAAATTATCGAGAGATGAGAAAATAGTATCTTAATCTGTACGTGTCAATTTTGGACAAATCCTCACGCTATATTTATGCCGCACAATTATGACAAATTAAACACTTCTGTATCCAGGGGCGGATTCAGGGAAGGGGGCGATCGTTCCCCCTGAAGAGAAAACTTTCTTATTTTATATATATAAATAAAACCCATCCCAAAGTTTGGAGCCTTTAAAAGTAGCAGTATGACAACCCACCGCCCCCCAGAAGTCGGTTCTGGATCCGCCTCTGTCTGTGTCTATTGTCGAAAACAATGTTTCACAATAACATTTAATTATCAAATTTCTTGTTAAATAAATGAAAAGAACACTCATAAGCATCGCTGCTAAAAGGGATGTTAAACTCAAAATGAAAATCATGAAAAGAACTGCCCTAGGTTTTTAAAAAAATCACCGAATGTATAATACAATGGAAATTTGTATTTGCAAATAAGACACTGTTCAAGAATTAGGATGTTTAATGTTTTATTCTAGATTATAAATTTCAAAATAGTGGTCATAATGAGACTGGTAAGCAGTTTATAGTGTGTACTGGTCACCGACCTTAATAAAAATAACCGCAATATATAATAACGGGCTTCTGGCAACCCTAGTTAGTATGCACAGGGCTATAACAATATAAAAAGCCTCAAACATTTTTGTACAGTAAGGAACACTTCTGAATGGTACACCCATATGGAAATTTACGGCAAAAGTGTACCATCCAGAAGTGTCCCTTACCCCTTAAAGCCACTTTTGAGATAAAATAAAATAACGAACGTTTTGGTTTGTTTCAGTTTACCGCCCCACGGTCATGCCATGATGACTAAAGGAGACTTGGACTTACTGATTATAACGGAATCTAGACCACTTTTTCCGTTCAACTGTATCCCACCGGGAACCGAATCCACGCGTGCCGTAGGCAAGCTTGTTAGCCACTAGACCAAACGGATGTCCAAAATAACGAAAGTTAAATATTAAATGAAATATTACATGATAAAACACACGACGGTATATATCCCTTGAATCAAATTACATAAGAAAGAAAAGTGTTCAAATCTTCTTACCTTAACGTGATGTGTTTTGTAGAACCAGAGGTTCCAGGATCGTCATTATCTTCTGATTGAGTGTTCCGTGCAATCACTTTATTAATACAAGACATGTGTTTAGTTCTCAAGTGCGATAATAAAGCACTTGTCGATCCTCCTTTGCATCTAAGTACTTTTTTACACAAGAAACATCTAGCTTCTTCTCTAGTCTTGGCACGTTCAAAGTATTTCCACACTTCACTCCGTGACATATTGTGCTTTGCTTCACCTTAATTGCTTAACACTTAATTGCTACTTTCACCCTTATCTTGCAGTTCACTGAAATGAATATTAAATGCTTGCGCAGTGCGTTTGCGCAGTTGACCTTGACAATCGTTGCACCATATGCACCTGCAAATGTTTACTATCAAGAGCTAAACACATTATAGGCTTAAGACTTTTAGGTTCCAAAACGTTCAAATTAGAATAAAATACATTTAAGGACGTTATAAGTTATCAAAAACGTTGTTTAGGATTTTGTTTTATATATTACAGAAAATGACATTTTCGTACATTTGATTACCAGTATATTTTAACAATGTTAGTTATTGTGCACATCGAAACATCCTTTAATACAAAAATATTTTAGTTTTAAGCTAACAGTTTTAAGCTAACATCTCTTAAAGAAAATAAAATATTAATAGAACTTTCCTTATCTGGAGTTGTTATTCAAATCTGGTACAAGTAACATTGCCAAAGGGGGCCAAGGAGGCGGGCGCTACCCGTAGGCTATACCTGCACCCCAGACTGGTAGTATATATTAATATTGCGCAAATAATGTGAAATTAACCTTTTCAGTATAACCCCCTCAAATAAAATGTACCCACCCTTCGATTGCGTCCCCAAGAAATTAAATCTGATATTTTTATCTTACTTATTTATTATGTTTAATGTTCCTATTTTTAAAATCAAATGCACTTCACTTTCCTAGAATCACACTAAGGAAGAAAATAACACCTATATGAGGAAGAACACACCGCGTAGAGGGAGCCTTGTTATTCAATTGTTCAAAACAGTTTGACGATGAGAGGCTAAATCAATATTTCGTGCATTGATATATATATATATATATATACAGTGGCGGATCCAAGGGGAGGGCTATAGGGACTATAGCCCCCCTTGACGCTCAGGTATACACTGGATAAAATGGGCTTCAATTCTGCTTTACACAGGATAAAATGGAAAAATATGGTTTAGCCCCTCCGTTGATCACATCCTGGATCCGCCACTGTATATATATATATATATATATATATATATATATATATATATATATATATATATATATATATATATATATATATATATATAAATTTAAACGGCAACTTAGGGTGTAGATTCTAAACGCGGGGGACTCCGTCCCCACTTCGAAAAAACATGTAGGCGTCACCCAGTTCCTAAAAAAAATGCAATGGACAAAGATGGGAAGGGGGAACAAGCGTGACGTCATGCTGCTACCTACAGTCCTCCTACCTTTTCAGATCCACTTTTACCCGTTTTTATGACCCCCCAAATTAGAACATTTTAGATGGTTTAAAATTATTGTATTTTTGATCATAGCAGTAGTAGTAATTGCGTGACCGGACCTAACTTTTGATTATCCAATTTTGGGGAGACCATGGACCATAGTGAATGAATCAGCGATGCTTTGGCCCGGGATTGCGTCACCTATTGAAATTTTGCTTATGCTTATTCAGGGGCCATGCACGTTGGTGTAAATGAGTCAGAGGTACCTTGGCCCTGCTATGACGTCATTCAATTGGGAGTATTGGAGCAGAGGTCATGATGATTCTTTAAAATTACTAAAAATGTGGTTGATGATTCATTACGTTATGAAATAGTACCGGTTTACGAATGCTTTTTTTTCATTCCCTTTTATGGCATAAAATTTGGAGATTGTTATATCTTTGATGCGATGGACTAACATGGGTGCAGATGAAATCTTTAGTTTTACGTCCCATGGTTAGGCTAAAGGAGACGGTGACGATAAGAAATGAATGAAAGTGTGGGCGAAAATTGGAGTATCCCGAGCATAATGTTGTCCACCACAAAACTATTTTGCGGAGTTTGAACCACGGACCACATACAGCAGAGGTGAACGCTCTACCACTGAGCCACCGCAATTCTACTGGCATGAATGAAATAGAGGTAGTTGGTTCGAGCTAATATGTTCGATTGACGTCACTGAACTGGGATTTTTACTTATGATGGTTTGTTTCGTTCCCTTTTATGGGTATAAAATTACCAAAACAAGGTTTGATCTCTTTCTTGATGACCTATTACATTATTAACTATTAGTATTAATATGAAACTCGAAAACTTTGGAGTTCCTTTGTGGCTAACCAGTTAGCGTATGCGCCTTTCACGTGGGAGACCAGAGTTCGATTTCCGGAAGGAGCTCATGAGGTTCGGATTTCACGTTAATTAGTAGGTTCTATTTTCGCTGCTGAACTTTGGAAGGAATACTTGATTTTTGGTTGTTATCCTTTTGATGAGATGGACTAATACTGGTGCAAATGAAATCTTTAGTTTCACGTCCCACGGTTAGGCTAAAGGAGACGGTGACGATAAGAAATGAATGAAAGTATGGGAGAAAATTGGAGTATCCCGATCATAATGTTGCCCACCACAAAACTATTTTCGGGGGATTTGAACCAGGGACCCCATACAGCAGAGATGAACGCTCTAACACTGAGCCACCATGTCCCTTATTAGTGCCAATGAAGAAGAGGCATTTGGTTTGAGCTTATGTGTTTGTTTGACGTCGGGGTGACCCTATTTCACTTTCTGGACCCCCACATAGACCATAGCGAATGATTTAGAGATGCTTTGGCCCGGGATTGCATTACCTATTGAAATTTTGCTTATGTTTACTCAGGGATCAGGGATCACTCAGGACACATAAGATCACCTTGATTTACATCAGGAGTTTGGAGGGGGTATAGGACATCCTTCCCTTTGATGAGTATAAAAATATCAATTTCAGAATGTTTTTTTAAATTATCCTATTATTTTGATGAGACATTTTCGTTATATAATAGAGTACAATGGTTTATTTTTAAATTTGGAAGTCATCGTTCCCTTTGATGAGCATTGATTTTGGATCCTTATTACGTTGGAGGCGGTAAATTTGATAAGTATTTTGTGATCCATTTTTTTCCGCTTCAGGGGTAAACATGGATACCTTGCAATCGTCCCGAATTCAATTCTTGATGCTAGTTTAGGAAATGTTGAATTTAACGTCCCCGCAAAACGATGGTGAGAAATGATAGGACGAAACAGGGGAAACATGAACTTACCTGACTGAGGATTGAAGCAGGGATCTCACATATTAGAGACAAGCGTTGAGCCACCGTACACGTGTGTTGATTACTACGTTATAGACAATGCAATGGTCCCGAGTTTGATTCTTGGTGCTAGTGTTAGGAAATTTAACTTCGCCCTTGAAACGATGATGAGAAATGATGAAATGAGAAAACATCATAAACTTACTTGGCTGAGGATTGAAGCAGAGACCTCACACATCAGAAATAAGCGCTGAGCTTCCATGCCACCGACCACGTGTTTGGTTTTTGGTCGATTTTATCCCCTTTGATGAAGTGTTATTATTCTATATAGGTATATGGTCATGTATATGGGTCCATTCCCTTTCATAAGATATGGGTATATTTGTGCACTCCTTTAAAAAATTTGGGAGGGGTACCTTGGCCCACCCCTTAAATTTTAGAAATTGCCCAATTTAAACATTTGGAATTATAGTACTGGACTCTAACATGTATTATGATAAATTTAGGTGGTCCACCTCGTTCCGTTTTAGGGGTATAAAATTGCCAAACATAAATATAAGCAATACGTTGTACCTGCTGTTTGTCCTTTTGGCCCAATTTATTCTTTTGGATGAGGTCCTATTACATTATACGGTTATATGGTTATGTATAGGGGTCTATTTCCTTTCATTATACATAGGTACATTTGTGCACCCCTTTAACAATTTGGGAGGGGTACCTTGGACCACCCCTTAAATTTTAGAAATTGCCCAACCACGCGTTTGGTCTTTTGGCCCAATTTATCCTCTTGGATGATGTCCTATTACCTTATATGGTTATATGGTTATATATAGGGGTCTATTCCCTATCATAAGACATAGGTACATTTGTGCATCCCTTTAAAAATTTGGGAGGGATACCTTGGCCCCCCCTTTAAAGTTTGGAAATCGCCCAATTTGAACATTTGGTATAATATAGAACCCTCATATAGATCACTATTATACCCCTATGCACTCCTCTTAACCTTTTTTATAACAGAGAGCCACGATACTTTAAAGTTACCTTCTTGGTCTTCGTGTTAGTTCGTGTAATTTATATATTAAATAACATTGACAATTTAGTTAAAATCATCTCAAAATATTTTAGCCAAAATTTTGAGTGAGTGCAAAGAGTGAGTGAGTTGTTTCACGGTTAACCGCCAAACGTTATCCGGTTTTTAACTATTCGATTAAAAATTATCAGTTTTTAACGATTCGAGTAACAATTAAAGGGTTTTCAACTATTCGATTAAATTTTGAGTCCACTAATTTCTAGTTATTACTAAAGTTCAAGTGAAAATTTGAAACTAAATTTTTCGAACTCAAATTTTTCAAATCAAGAATATTCATACTGAAATTTTCGAATTAAAATGAAGTTGCTTGAAATGAAGTTTAATCAAGCTTTATTTCATCAGACAGTACTAACTTACGATCCGATTTAGTGCATTTTTGTTTCAGATCAACGGCCAGCCATAATCGAACTATTTTTTCGTATCATCATGAAAGCACACAAAGCTTCTTAGAACGGTTACAGGCGTTACGCTACGTAAAAACCCGAATCCCTACCACAGAAAAAAACATAAACGAATATTTTTCAAGATCTTGAATCGAACCTGGGACCATTTTAAGAGAAGGTTACTTACCATAGCGATTCTTATCTGATGAGATCAATCGACCCAGCCAATCTCTTGAAACAATATTATACTGTAAACTGATCGACTTTCAATTTAAAGAAATCTTTATTTTGCACTTGAAATCACTCTGTTTCCTCACTGGTAGAGAATGCAGCATTTGCAGTTTTGTTTTGCGTCATCATTCAAAGCTCAGTTTTCTTCGTGTTCTGCAATAGGATTTCTTGAAAACGTGTTTGTGATGTTAGTTTGATTTCTTCCCTCATATACGATAGTTAGTTTGATTTCTTCCTTCGATGTTGTGCCGTTTGCGATAAGTGTCTACTGTTATAGATCGCCGTTTCACAACAGTGCGTAAACCTTCATTCGTCAGTCTTTCCATGAAACGTTATCGTTTTCAAGGAAGTACAGCTGATGCTGACTCTTGCAGAAATCATCTTAATTGACCTTGCCACAGGAAATCGCATTTGTTTTCATTACGAAATCCAACCATTCAACCTATCTTGAGTTGTACTTTGTTATTACAGGAGAGTGGTAAGTAACCTTCTCTTAAAATGGTCCCAGGTTCGATTCAAGGTCTTGAAAAATATGCGTTTATGTTTATTCTGTGGTAGGGATTCGGGTTTTTACGTGGCGTAACGCCTGTAACCGTTCTAAAAAGCTTTGCGTGCTTTCATGATGATACGAAAACAAAAGTCCCATTATGGCTGGCCGTTGATCTGAAACAAAAATGCACTAAAACGGATCGTAAGTTAGTACTGTCTGATGAAATAAAGCTTGATTAAACTTCATTTCAAGCAATATCATTGTCTCGGTCTGGCTATGGTTTACCAAATGGTTCATCTCTCAAAACTTAGTCCAAATATTTCTTCAAGACAATTAAAATTTTAAAATCAGTAAACGGCTATGGTTAAATATTTTCAAGAAGTTTGTTTGAAAATTTCGAATTATTTCCTTTGTTCGAAACTTTAACTTTCAGTTCGACAATTTTGGTTTGAATCTTTAGGTCCAGAAATTTCATTTGAAAATTTCGTTATAAAAAATTTTAGTTCGAAAACAGGTTGAAACTTTTAGTTCGAAAATTTTAGTTTCCACTTTCTAGTTCTAAAATTTGGATTGAAATGTTTGGTTCGAAAATTTTGATCCCATTTTTCGAAAAATTTTAGCTTAAATTTTCTAGTTAAAAAATTTTAGTGTGAAACTGTTTGGTTTCAAAAATTTGAAATCGAAAATTTTAGTTTCAACTTTCTAGTTAAAAAATTTGGACTGAAATGTTTTGGTTCGAAAATTTTGATTTCATTTTTCGAAAATTTTAATTTAAAATTTCTAGTTCAAAAATTCTAGTGTGAAATTGTGTGGTTTGAAAAATTTGAATTTGCTCAGTTTTATTTCAGTTTTTTGTTCGAAAATTTTAGTTTCAACTTTCTAGTTCTATAAATTGGTTTGAAATGTTTTGATTCGAAAATTTTAGTTTAGAATTTCAAGTTTAAAATATTTCAGTGTGAAATTGTTTGGCATGAAAAAGTTGAATTCGAAAAGTTTTATTTCAAATTTTTGTTCGAAAATTTTGGTTCGATGTTTATAATTCGAAAATTTCAGTTTGATTTCTTTTGTTTGAAAATTTGAATTCGAAAATATTGATTTCAACTTGTTTGTTCGAAAAGTTTAGTTTGATGTTTTTAATTCGAAAATTTCAGGATGAATATTTTTGATTTGAAAAATTTGAGTTCGAAAAATTTAGTTTCAAATTTTCACTTGAACTTTTCTAATAACTGAAAATTAGTGGACTACTCGAATAGTTAAAGACCTATAATTTTTAACCGAATAGTTAAAAACCGAATAACGTTTGGCGGTTAACCGTGAAACAACTCACTCACTCTTTGCACTCACTCAAAATTTTTGGCTAAAATATTTTGAGATGATTTTAACTAACCGTCAATGTTATTTAAGATATAAATTACACGAACTAACACCAAGACCAAGAAGGTAATCTTAAAGTATCGTGGTTCTCTCTTATCAAAAAGCTTAAGAGGAGTGCAAAGGGGTATTATAGTGATCTATATGAGGGTTATATACTATTATACCAGATTTTTAAATTGGGCGATTTCTAAAATTTAAGGGTTGGGCCAAGGTACCTCTCCCAAATTTTTAAAGGGGTGCACAAATGTACCTATGTCTAATGAAGGGAAATAGACCCCTGTACATAACCATATAACCATATAAGGTAATAGGACCTCATCCAAAAAGATAAATTGGGCCAAAAGGACAAACAGCAGGTACAACGTATTGCTTATATTTATGTTTGGCAATTTTATACCCCTGTAACGGAACGAGGTGGACCACCCAAATTTATCATAATACATGTTAGAGTCCAGTACTATAATACCAAATGTTTAAATTGGGCAATTTCTAAAATTTAAAGGGTGGGCCAAGGTACCCCTCCCAAATTTTTAAAGGGGTGCACAAATATACCCATATCTTATGAAAGGGAATGGACCTATATACATGACCATATAACTATATAGGATAATAACACTTCATCAAAGGGGATAAAATCGACCAAAAACCAAACACGTGGTCGGTGGCATGGAATCTCAGCGCTTATTTCTGATGTGTGAGTTCTCTGCTTCAATTCTCAGCCAAGTAAGTTTATGATGTTTTCTCATTTCATCATTTCTCATCATCGTTTCAAGGGCGAAGTTAAATTTCCTAACACTAGCACCAAGAATCAAACTCGGGACCATTGCATTGTCTATAACGTAGTAATCAACACACGTGTACGGTGGCTCAACGCTTGTCTCTAATATGTGAGATCCCTGCTTCAATCCTCAGTCAGGTAAGTTCATGTTTCCCCTGTTTCGTCCTATCATTTCTCACCATCGTTTTGCGGGGACGTTAAATTCAACATTTCCTAAACTAGCATCAAGAATCGAATTCGGGATGATTGCAGGGTATCCATGTTTACCCCTGAAGCGGAAAAAAATGGATCACAAAGTACTTATCAAATTTAAGGGAATAATTTTAAATACGCCTCCAACGTAATAAGGATCCAAAATCAATGCTCATCAAAGGGAACGATGACTTCCAAATTTAAAAATAAATCATTGTACTCTATTATATAACGAAAATGTCTCATCAAAATAATAGGATAATTTAAAAAAAATCTGAAATTGATATTTTTATACTCATCAAAGGGAAGGATGTCCAAACCCCCCCCCAAACACCTGATGTAAATCAAGGTGATCTTATGTGTCCTGAGTGATCCCTGATCCCTGAGTAAACATAAGCAAAATTTCAATAGGTAATGCAATCCCGGGCCAAAGCATCTCTAAATCATTCGCTATGGTCTATGTGGGGTCCCAAAAGTGAAATAAAGTCACCCCGACGTCAAACAAACACATAAGCTCAAACCAAATGCCTCTACTTCATTGGCACCAATAAGGGACATGGTGGCTCAGTGTTAGAGCGTTCATCTCTGCTGTATGGGGTCCCTGGTTCAAATCCCCCGAAAATAGTTTTGTGGTGGGCAACAATATGATCGGGATACTCCAATTTTCTCCCACACTTTCATTCATTTCTTATCGTCACCGTCTCTTTAGCCTAATCGTGGGACGTAAAACTAAAGATTTCATTTGCACCAGTGTTAGTCCATCTCATCAAAGATATAACAATCTCTAAATTTTATGCCATAAAAGGGAATGAAAAAAAAAGCTTTCGTGAACCGGTACTATTTCATAACGTAATGAATCATCAAGACCATATTTTTAGTAAATTTAAAGAATCATCATGACCTCTGCTCCAATACTCCCAATTGAATGACGTCATAGCACTGCCAAGGTACCTCTGACTCATTTACACCAGCGTGCATGGCCCCTGAATAAGCATAAGCAAAATTTCAATAGGTGACGCAATCCCGGGCCAAAGCATCCCTGATTCATTCACTGTGGTCCATGGTGGCCCCAAAATTGGATAATCAAAAGTTAGGTCAGGTCACGCAATTACTACTATAGCAACTTGACCTTAAAGAAGACACAAAATTTCTCCATTAACTGCACAGGAATGAAATAGAATCATCCTTAGAAATCCGAAGCTTCGACAAAACACTCCATTTGTGATGTGTGTCACTGCATGAGACCACTGCGTGGTAGCGATTTGTGTTCATGCAAAGCAAAATGTGCGTACATCAGCACAATACAAAACTGAAAAAAGCTATTTATTAATGCTTATTTATTAATACTTTTCATTACCGCAAACTAAACGCAAATATTACGTTGTGTCGAGCTCAAAAACCGCTAGTGAATGAGGGCTCAGAGCTCTTGAAAAAATTGATATACACAATAATTTTGTACTCTGAGTCCAGGAAATGAACACCAATAGGCCTACATACATTTCAATTTCTTACTGGTAAATAGTTATCCGGACTTTCGGTATCCAGTTTTCAAACAAACCAAAAAGTTTGCTGTAGTAGATTAATTCAACGACGGTACTAAGAAAGAGCTGTTTCAAAGAAACAATACACAGTAATTTTTGAAAAGGCGGTAGATGAGCCTCCATAGGAATGACTCCGTCTGTCTTTATTCGTGAAGACAATAAATCAAGCAATTTTTGTACTAGTATTACCATTTCTTCTATCTACTACATAATATTACGCAACTCTCTCATACAGGGCATAGTGTTTAATTTCAGTATTCTCCCCATTAAATTAATCACTTGTGACTATAAATATCTATAGACCCTATATATTAAAATGTTAGGTTTATATGTTTATGTGCAAAGAAAAGTTTATATGTTTGTCTCCAATTCTGTTAGTAAAAACCAAAACTCAAAACTGTTCTGGAAAACACATAAAACTATCTGTGGAAAGGAAATGGGTTCTGGAGAACAACGAAAAATATTCTGGTCAGAAATAGAAGCAGTTTTGGAAAAACTGATACAGGTTTTGATGAAAACCTGAACCAGCTTTGAAGAAAACCGAAACCGGTTTCATTAAAAAACCGTACCGGTTTTTGAAGAATACAAGAACCGGTTTTGGAGAAAACCGAAACCGGTTTCGATGAAAACCGAACCGAAAATTAAGAAAACCTAAACCGGTTTCGGTCAACTGAAACCGGGTTTTTGAAGAAAACCGACACCGCTTTTTTGAAAAACCAAAACCGTTTTTTTGGAGAAAACCGGTTTCGGTGAAAACAGTTTTTTTTAATTTTGAAAAACCGGTTTAGGGTTTTCTTGGAAACCGGAAAACCGGTTTCTGCGCCTACCACTAGATATACTGTATTTGTGTGTTGTCTTTTTAAGCGTATGAGTAATTGTATGTTTATCTGTTTCTTTATATATTTATTTATTTACGTGTATTTATATATATATATATAATATTATTTAATTATTTATGCCAATTATTTGTTAGTTTAGATTAGTTGTGCAAAATCGTCCTTTTGATGTGTGTGTTTAATTTACAACAGATAGGAAGCCTCGGTATAGGGAAATACGAATTAGAATACTTGAAGTGGATTGTCTGCTACCAGGAGCCAATCAGAAGCAAGATATCTCAGCTCTTGTGCGTATATAAGACTGCACGTTTCTCATGTATCTCATAGTGTCTGATGATTCCAAAATGTTAGTTGGCGAAACTGTAACATGTATGTAATATTTGTATGTGAATATATTGTTTTGCTCAGCAAATATTTTGTTTGTGTTTAAGTATATATAAAGCAAAGCTCCTACTTATGGAAAATATTACATGGGTAAGGATAAAATAGTATTGTAACGCCGCTAGTTGCGCATCGAGCCGGAAGTTTCATATCGTGTGGAATGAGTTGATAGCTGGTAAATTTGCAATTATGTTTCGGAGGGAGATGCGTTTTACTGATAAGTAATGTGTCAAATTGTTCCTCGTGTAATAGTTGTTAAAATATGAGTTTATGAGGTAAGTACAAGAGAATGTTGAGAAATAGAAATAAAGGTCATAGTCGAATAACTAGATACATGATCACTATGAAGTTAAATAGTTGTTTCGGGTAGAGATACATGAGAGTGCACGTACGAACCACTGTAAGTGGCATGAAAATCGAGGTGAAGAATGTTGCGAGCTGCGTGCTGAACGTGTTTTAATATTAATGGTTGTGCAAAAGATGAACGTTTTTAAGAGTGTGGGTGAGAAATGCTAATAGTTTATGCATATAAAGAAATTGATTCGTCTTTCGAAGTCTCACCTTTTCGATTTTGAACATAATGAGTCAATAGTGGTACTACAAGTTTCGGCCCGAATTCTTCTGGAGCAAGCCGAGACTTGCACCTGTAGCTGTATCTCGGAGGCGGGAATTGATACCAAGTGTTGCAGATTGGAACTTGTTGCAGATTCTGACAGTTTTCATAGGAAAAGGAAAAGTGTGCACCTCCTTGTAGGATAACAGGTTCATAGGTTGCACCTGTTAGTAGGATGTACTTTGTTTTCTTGACAGCGTTTACCTGGGAAAGGAATTGGTCGTAATGAGCAAGATTGTTCAAATCGGCATCTCTTCTTGAAAATTAAGATTTGTTTATGCAAAAGGTCGTTGATAGTATCCTGTGATGTTCTCAGAATTCGAACTATGTACGTTGGTCTCTGATTGTTCCGAATACGGATGCATTTTTAAAGGTGTATCACATTTCAGGAAGTTTAGCCTATATATCAAGTGTTATAGATAGAGGGACCCCCCGTACTACTATTGAAATGGTATATGGCTGAGGTTGCTAGTGTCGGATGTTGTAGAGAGAAGTTAAAGTTGCAGTTTTCCTGAACATTTCGAAACTGGATGGTCACGAATTTTTTTGCGAAGTTAGCCGACTGTGATTTAATGATGAATCCATTTTTTTGTTTTTAACATTTGCGAAATATCTTTGCGTTGCCAATACTGGAAAAGTTAGAGAAGTAAAACCTTCGAACTAAAGTACTTTAGATTGTAGTTTTGTTGTAGCAAGCTATAGACAGGCTGCAGAGGAGGATAAGCTGGTTGGAGTCAGAGTCGGAGCTCGAGATGCTATGTGCATTTGTATGCTTCTTAAATGGAAGTGAACTCGTTGATGATGCTTGGTGGTTGCCACTAATCGGAGAACGAGAACTCTGGGAACTTGGTTCAGTGTATGCTGAGCATGAATGAAATTGTGGAATGAAGAAAGTGGGAGGAAACTGGAGAACTCCGAGGAAACCCAAGCACACGGTGTTTGTCCACCACAAAGTTAACTTGGCGGGAGCAGGGTTTGGACCCGAGACCCCATGCATCAGAGGTGAACGCTTTAGAACTGAGCCACCCCGGCAATTTTATCTTCAAGGATGTATGAAAGACTTTCCATCGTCAATTATCATATGCGGTAAAATAACCGAACTGAAACAGTATTCAAAACTATGTGATGAGAACAGGATAAGAGTGAAAATGATCATAATGATGATTAAAAATTATACTACTTGTGTACTCGAGCCAAATTACGCTCGTGAAAACTCAATTTCTTGCAACCTGTCGCCTGTTAATGAATTAGCATCACTGTGCGCCCACATGAGTGCAATAAATAGAGTCTAGACTTGGCAGCTACGCCTCACTACACGTGCGCCAGCTGAGAAAGTATGTGAATGCACTACGTTTTACCGGCAAATCAAAGTGACTATCAACCTATGAGAAGGTTTCGCCCTCTGTAACGTGAGTGATGGAAAAGAATTTATTTACAAAGTGTAAGTAGAGATCTGTGCTCTATCGAAATTTTACAATTATACGGTTTAAAAACTAACAAAAAATCAAAAAGAAAAAGAAAAATGGGCGTATGGAACTTTGATCTTTAGGATTATAATGTAAGTAAACATATATAACACACAAATTAATATAGACAGATTGATTCAGTTTAAATACAATACAATTAGAGAAAATAAAAAAATGTGTAAAGGGATAACGAGGACGGAGTATGAGCGGAGGTGCGAAGCACAAGTTAACAAATGTGTATTGTTAATCAGACAAATGAATGTGTCTTTTGCGTAGGGTCATCTCTATGTGATGATGGGAACCGGAGAAGCCAAACTGAGCAGAAAGTGATTACTGTGCAGGATATGATGGATGAAAAAGTGGAAGATGCTAATGAATAACATAATCAGATATAACCTTCAGCCCCAGATTAGCCCCAATTCGTGACTTTTTTTGAGTTATTTGAAAACAACTGCAACAACAGTTTTCTTAATTGGTATGTTAGCAACTTTGGGTGAGACACTTGTCGGTTTCCGGGGAAGATGTGGATTTCGTATTTATATGCCTAAAAGACCTCCAAAATGTGGAATTAAAATTTTTATTCTTGTTGGTGAAACATTATACTACACAACAAATATAGAAGTGTATGCGAGGACACAACCAGAAGGCCCGTTCAAGATAGATAACAAACCTGAGGAAGTAGTGAAGAGATTGTGTCAACAGATTCATGGTTCATTTTGTAAAGATACCTTTTTACAGTAATCGGTTTACAAGCTGCAATTTGGTTAAATCAATGGAATGAGACAATAAGTTAACAATTATAGGGACAATTCGTAAAAACAAGAAAGAGTTGCCCCCGCGTTTGTGAATGACAAACGGAGGAAAGAACACAATATTGTATTTGGTTTTCATTAGAACTGCACCATTGGTTCGTATACATCTAAGAAAATTCGATGTTTAGTGCTGATCTCAAGTATGCACAATGACGTCAAATTAGATGAGAGTACCAGAGATAACAGGAAGCCAGATATCGTCACATTTTACGACACTAAAGGTGGGGTGGACATAGTAGACTAGATACCAACTGAATATGACAAAGAAAGAAACACTACACGATGGCAAATAACGTGATTTTATCACTTCTAAAATGTAGAACCGACTAATAGTAATGTTATACATTCAGCAAACACAGCAAGGTTTTGGGATTGACTCTAGAAGAGGATGCTTGTGTACCTCCTCACGTAGGAAAGCGAGAACGATGTTACATGTATAAACACAGTAAGGGCAGATATTTTGCCAAAAGTTCTGTAAGTGGATTTGCCTAAGTCACGCAAAAATGATGTGTGGAGAATGCTTCAGAATTGAAACGTGGATATACCGCTATTAGGAGAAATCCTGGTTTACTTCTTTCTAGTTAATAAATATTTTATTTTTAGTGCCGGTATATAAGCAATAAAAATCACAATTATTGAACTTAATTTTAACAAGAAAAATATAGCCTCAATAAAAATGTACAGTTTCGCTGTCTGGTGTTTGTATGTAATATTGTAAATATAATACAAATTTAAATCCAAGTTCACATCTTATCAGACAAAAATATTTTTGGATCCAGGAGGCAAAATGTTACCATTCATAAAAAATTTTTTCACCTTACCACTATACGGTTAAGAACAATGAACCTGACGAGAGTAAAGTGTACTGACAGAGCGTAAACCTTAGGGACAAGGAGTATGCTGATAGCGATTTGGTGTGGGGTCTAAAGTGTGGTAGTATATATTGCATTAATAAAGGGTGCTGAGTTTGGAAGCGTTTGTTGATATAGGTGATATTTACTTTTTCGATATATTACTGTAATATGGACAAGTTATGCATTGGTATAGCTCCAGAGTGGGACTACGCAATCGGACAATGAAAGGTATGTGAAAACGTTTGGATAGATGGTCAACAGTTTTTTTTATAGATTTTGAATAATGAAGCTATCCACACTGTAAATCTGTATGTTAAATTTGGCAGTAAGAAATGTTTGTATGTACTTAGGATCGTCTATGCATAAAATACAAAAAGACGGCATCAAACCGCAGAAAAGTTCACAAAGGGAAGTTAAGGGAAAAGTTAAAGTTCGAGCTACTGCTTCGGGAAAAAAAATTGTGCTATCTCTATGCTTTATAATTTCCATTGTGATCCCAGTAGGAAGGCAACGGCTAGAGTCTGCGTTTGACAGTTGGAGATGCAGTGAAATATCGTTATCATTTATTGGTAGAGAACACTCAATTAAAAGAATCTACAATGTTCAACTCAGATGGCAAGAAAAGAGTGAGAGTGACTTGGACAACGTGTGTGATGTTTTACTCCTGTGTGGATTAACATTTCTCTAGCCAAACTTCAACGTTTATCAAATGACATACCACACTGAGGGCTTATTAATATATATTAACATGTGTAGTCAGAGTTAAACTTCGATTAAACTTCTAACCGCACTCTTAGCATACGTCACCTCTTTTTCCTGTATGGATTAAAATGTGTGTAACGAAACTTAAACGATATTTAAATTCGCAATCACACTCGTAGCATGTGTGATATTTTGTTCCTCTGAGAATTAACATTTGTGCAGCCTAACTGGAACCTCGATTAAATGCCTTACCACACCCTTGGCATGTGTAATTTTTCTCTCCTTTGTGAGTTAAATAAACGTACCCACACTTGAACATAGTCTAAATCCTTTACCACACGCTTGGCACTTGTAAGTTTCTTCTGCGTGGACTAACATGTGTGCACTTCAACCTGAACGTTGACTAAATGCCTTATCTCACTCTTGCAAAGTGCGATGTTTTTCTCTTGTGTGGACTAATATGTGTCTGGCCACATCTGAACGTCCATTAAATGCCTTATTACACTCCTGTTACATGTGAGTTCCTTCTCCTGTGTGGATTAAAGTGTGTCTAGCCAAATGTGAACGAAGATTAAATGCCTTACCACACTCTTGGCACGTGTGAGGTTTTCCTCCCGTTTGTATTAACATGTGTCTAGCCAAATGTGAACGATGAGTAAAAGCCTTACCACACTCTTGGCACGTGTGAGGTTTTTCTCCCGTGTGGATTAACGTGTGTCTAGCCAAATGTGAAATATGAGTAAATGCCTTACCACACTCATGGCATAAGTGAGGTTTTTCTCCTGTATGGATTAACATGTGTGTAGCCAAATGTGAACACCGAGTAAATCCCTTACCACACTCCTGGCACGTGTGATGTTTTTTCCAGTGTGGATTAAGATGTGTGTAACCAAATTTGAACGTCGACGAAATGCCTTACCACAATGTTGGCATGTGTAAACTTTTTCTCCTGTGTGCATTAACATGTGTGTAGACAAAGTCGAATGATTAAATGCCTTACCACACTCATGGCACACTTGAGGTTTTTCTCCTGTGTGGATTAACATGTGTGTAGCCAAATTTGAACGTCGAGTAAATGCCTTACCACACTCTTGGCACATGTGAGGGTTTTCTCCTGTGTGGATTGACATGTGTGCTGCATAATCTGAACGTTGAGTAAATGCCTTACCACACTCTTGGCATGTGTGAGGTTTTTCTTCTGTGTGGATAAACATGTGTTTAGCCAAAGTCGAACGATGAGTAAATGCCTCAGCACACTCTTGGCATGTGTGAGGTTTTTCTCCTGTGTGGATTAACATGTGTGTAGCCAAAGTCGAACGATCATTAAATGCCTTACCACACTCATGGCACAAGTGAGGTTTTTCTCCTGTGTGGATTAACATGTGTGTAGCCAAATTTGAACGTCGAGTAAATGCCTTACCACACTCTTGGCACATGTGAGATTTTTCTCCTGTGTGGATTAACATGTGTGCTGCCAAATATGAACGTTGAGTAAATGCCTCACCACACTCTTGGCACGTGTGACGTTTTTCTCCTGTGTGGATTAACATGTGTTTAGCCAAAGTCGAACGATGGGTATATGCATTACCACACTCTTGGCACGTGTGAGGTTTTTCTCCTGTGTGGATTAACATGTGTGTAGCCAAATTGAACGTTGATTAAATTCCTTGCCACACTCTTGGCACGTGTGTAGTTTTCCTCCTGTTTGAATCACCATGTGCGTAGCCAAACTTCAACATAATCTAAATTCCTTTCCACATACTAAACAAATGTGAGATTTTTCACCTGAATGCACTAACTCACCACTTGACATAGTTAAACTTTGACTAGAGCGTTTATCACTAGTTTGGTACGTATGACGCTTTTCACTTTCCTGTGTCACCATATTTGTTGTCAAACCTGATCGATGAAATCCTTTGGCAAACTGCGTGGAAGTATCAGATTCCTCATAAGAATGAGAAATGGCTTTATTTAATATAGTAAACGTATTCCTTTCTCCGTGGAAAGCAAAGATATTATCGCGCCTGTAAAAAATTCAACAAACAATGAAATGTAAATGGAGATAATGATTAAGTAGCAAGAAAACATGTAATCATTCGCTATATTACATGTTTTATTACATTAAATATTGTAGAAATATGAAATGGAGTAACATATCACTATTGTCTCAAAATAAATTGCTGTAGTTTGTTTCACTATATCAAATTAAACTATCATTTATATCGTGGCGGACATAATTCTATGACCAAGTATTGTCGGCTGTCTTGACACAAATGCACAGTATGAGAATTTAATCTGTCTTATGTGTAGCTTAGTGGGGAGAAAAAACAAACTTGCGATCCAAAGGTTTAAGAACAACTCAACGTATTAATAGAAACTGTACCGAATATAATTCACGTATATAATCATAAGAAAAACACGAAAGGCGGTTTGAAACCAATTGAAAAATTACATACAACTTTCCAAGCTGAGGCAGAGACACTTAGAGTAACAAGACTAAAGACGAATCATTTACAGCGTTGTGATAGTGGTTCAGTGGTCTAGGGGCTTGACCAGTAATCTCGAGGTTCTTCGATCAAATACACGTCAAGCATTTTTTTTTAACACACTGAGCAAGGCTATGTGATAATATGTAAAAAGAAAACAGTATCACGTGACAGTTTCAACACAATAACTGTGCAAACAAAGAGAGAACATATAGAGAATGTTTCGAAAAGCAGGAATTAGGACGTACAAATAAAGAGGAAGTAGAATAATTGAACTAGTCAGAAGAAAAAGGAGAAAAGCTATAGCGAACAAAGATCAAGGGGGAAAATATATATAGTAGGATGCGAGGAGTGTAACAAAATTTACATAAGGAGAAACAAAAAAAAATACAAAAAAATGATTAAGCAGCACCAGGATGTTGTAAGATTGAAAATGGACAACAATGCGATATACAAGCATCAGAAAGAAACTAACCACAGGATAGGGTGGGAAGGAGCAGAGGTCATAGAAGTAGAGAACAGGACTTTGGTGAGAAAATAGAAGGAAGCCAGAGAGATTATGAAACAGGACGCAAGGTGATGAACTGGAATGCAAGATTCTCGATAAATAAGGAGTGAGAGAAGATTCTGCTTAAAGAAAAGGAATAAAAAGGAAGAAGAAAGGAAGAGAAACAAAATAACAAGGAAAACAAGGATAATTAGTGAACAGGACGCATCCAGAGGAAAAAAGTAAACCTTTAATTGAACACGTGTGCAGCTAAAAAGTGAAAGTGAAAGCCAGACAAGTGTTACTTTTTAAAGAAGGGGCGGAACCTAATTAAAATTGATCTCCGGACAGTATATATAAGTGACGACAAACTCCCAGCAACCAGGAGTGGAAGTCTGATGAAGACACAGTTATTGTGTAGAAACTGTCACGTGATATTCTTTTTTACCTATTATCACATGGCCTTGCTGAGTGTGTTATTGTGTATTAGTACAAAATGGAATCAAAGCCTGATAGAATAGTCATAGAAAATATTTTATATATGGTACTATTTTATATCTGTGTTAATTTTATATTGAAGCACTTCGCAAAGTGAAACCTGAGATGTAAACACAAGGATTGGTTGTTAATGGTCGAAATATCAAAATTCTTAGTGTTTCATGTTTTAAGTGCATGTTTCCTCTTTTCGTATTAAACTCAGACATTTATATTTTTGTACTTTGAATTAGTTGCTCGTATCTCATATCAATATGGAGGCTAGTGTTTTAGAACAATTTCAAGCAATGTTGAGAGAGGAATTAGAGAAAAAATTAGAAACCATTGCTCAAAAATGGTAATGAATATTGGATGCCTAGGACAAAAAATACATGAATCAGTAGGTGAACTTCAAAAGCCTGTAACAGAAACGATCTGGGAGCGTAGGAAAGAGCGAATTGAATGTCAAAGCAGACAGCTTACGTAATAATATCAAAGTAGCCAATAACTCCTTAACTGAAGTCCTCTCTGAATTAGTTAACGCGGCATATCTTCTTGAATCAGTAACTGCTGAGTTTAAAAATAGTGTAGCGGAATGAAAGAAAGGACTCACTGTGTTCTATTAATACATGCGAACGGCACAGTTTGACTGTAGGCAAACCAACAAAATAAAAGAGTGCAAGGCGGAAAAGAAACCGTCTTGAATTCGAGCCAGCCCAAGTTGTAAAATATATGTGCCAAATAAACCAGAAAGTCGATTACAGTCAGGAAAAGGAAATATGCAGTGTAGAGATAGCAAAAAAGAAGAATCGTTACGCGCACCTGTAACAAATTGTTTCTAATTTAATTGTTTTGCCGGCAAGGGATACCGATGTTTCATACATGATAAGCGGTAGCGTTCAGGTTGCGCGTATCCGCCCTCTCGAAAAAGCCAGGGAAGGCTTGAGAGTTCAATTGATGATTTTGTGTGATAACGAAGTTACAGTGTTGTCGGTTTTGTGTCGCAGGCAAATGGTTTTGCGCGAATTAACAAATTAATATATGTCTTTGTAACAGTGTATGTCTAACGTAAGTTGCATTTTAGTGCTGTAAACCCATTCCGACTTTATCAGCTTTGAGCATTGTAGAAGGAAACGACTTCAAATTCACAATAGACCCGCCAAGCGAATTCTGGTTTACGTAGTGAAGGTCTCGTACATAATATATCGGTCGGAAATGTTTACCGTAAACAAGCGTAAAAGTAACACTTCCTATAAAGCACACGCAGTCGAAAGTATATTTCCATTATAGAACCGAAATGTAACACCAAAGTTAAGAAGAAAAATAAGATGGCCAATGATATCCAGTTGAGTTTTCGTAATACATTATTAAAGTAAACTCGATTTCGAGGAGCATAATCAGTAGAATTAAAATGAGAAGGCGTGATCATATCAGTACATCAGATGCAACAGTTATTAATTTTCAGTTGCCGAAATGTTTGAATTTTCAAGCTAGTACTTCAATATTGCGAAATTGTAAAAAGCGAAAGTTTAAGTGTAGTGCTACACAAAATGTAGACATGTTGATTGCTCATGATGAAAACAATGTGCGTCGACCTCCACGTAGAGCGTATTCTCAGCACGCACAACCACACGTTAGGCGTGCACAAGGAAATAATTTGAGAATAAAAGGAAAGTGCCTTGGTAAGCGTAATTCGGAACGAACTAAACTCGGTCAAAACGAACTACATGCTAATTAAAGTCGAGCTGTAGGCGAGGTTATTTCGAATCAAACATGCGGAAGAAGTATACATCGACTCCGAAGAGAGCTAAAAAGCTTAAGCGAAAACACGTACGAACATTGTATAATAAACTACCTGGCAAAATATAGTAATAGTAAACGCAAACCTAAAAAGAAATTTATGGCAGGTATCGCAATGCAGCGTAAATCCAAACGTCGCAAAGGAAGGCGTGTCATTACGTAGAAGTTTAGTAAATACGCTGTAAAAAGGAGAAAAGTTCCGAAATTAAACAAACTAACTGGAAAAGTACACGTAACCGTGCTAAATTACAGCTTACAAGCGTAACCGGCACAGATGGAAAATTAAAATCTTAGCACAAAAAAAACGTGAATTTCACCCCAACTCGGGTTAAACCCCAAAACAGATGAGAAATCAGAAATACCGAATTTGAACTTTTAAATTTTAGATTATGAAGAAAGGATTACTGTTTATTTATTTGATTATTTCCCCGAATTTCGAAGGTTACTTTTCAGAATCAAAGTGTGTGCCCACCGCCACTGACGCACCAGTCCAAGAAACCATCAATATCGCCTTGCAATCAGGTACGTTTACTTAGATGTCATGTTTTATAGTTTCCTTACAGCATTTGGAGATTAAAGATGAATGTGGATGGGAGAGACAGCATTGGAAATTTTAAACAGGTAATTGATTTACAACGCGATTTCCGACTTTGAAATTGAAATAATAACGCACCACTTTTGAAAAGTATGGCTATCCCGTTTTGGATGCGGACTTTCAGTATCGAATTCTTATTAGGATGTTTAAGTTTTGTATTCTTTTTTAGGTCTTTCCAGTTTTGGGAACCATACTTCATAATAAAATTTTATTATCAAATTTTGCATGAGTTTGTAATCATTCTCTTTTATGTTTATATTAATATTAACTGTCCCCATACAATCAAGCATTTAGAGACATGTTAGGCAATTAGATATAATTACGAACATAATTAGAGAAGTACTAGTAATAACTACAATTAATCATAAAGTTAAAATTTTTTGTAATTAAAAAATGTGCTCTTCAGATAGTGAACTTTTTCATTTGATGTTGTGATTGTATAATGAGAAAATATGCAAAATTTGTAATGTAAGATCAAGTCGCCGTCAAAATACTGTAAGTTAAACACAATTTTGTATAATATTGAAAGTAATTGACAATAACCTTGAATTTGATAAAGTTCCACGTTGTTCGATATATATATATATATATATATATATATATATGCAGTCTACTATGAAAAGTCAATGTGCATTCAATGTGACTAATAATACCTGAAGTTAATTGACTTCAGAGAAAGCGATATTATAAGTTAAGAAGAGTTGAAGGTTAAAATATAGTTCATTCCCTAGGGACATCCCTACTTTCGTTATAAAATTAAAGTGATGAAACCAGTAGGACGCCTGGTTGGGACCCAGCTAATGTGCAGATTCGGCAATTGACTAAAATTTCAAAACTTTGTTCTAATTTTTAATGTTTGGCATAATTAGAGAAAAGTATAATAGTAAAAAAATTGATGTTCGGATTTTAGATTTTGATATAATAATTAGTTTTGATTTGGATTTATAGAAAATAATTAGAGTTTTGATTTCCATTTAGAGAAAGTAAATTAAATGTTATTCTTTTTGATATTTGAAAATAACTCTTGTATTCTTGTGCCGGGAATCATAAACCGATCTCGAGAAAAAGAAAAAGGGAAGCCCGTTTACGATTCCACGGTACCCTTTACTACGATAAACACCCGATACTATGATGTATCGATAGTACGGAGTGCCTAAGTCAATTACGCAGTATATGGTAAAATTAAGGTTTATGTTATGAGAACATATTAAGATTGCTGCGTACGAGTAGGCCCTGAACAACAATAATGTTTAATGAACAAGTTAATATTACTGTTATCTTGTGTTTCACTATTGTGACAAATGCTCTTGGATGTGACTTTATTCTCGATAAAGATAAGTGCAATTGCTACAAAGCCACACATAAGTATAAGCTAGCGCTCTTTAAAAGGTTACATTTGTAAACGTACCAATTTTGTAGGTACGAGCGGGCCTGAAGTAATACTAATGATTAAAAAATTGATGAATTGAAATGTGAGGCTGTTGCATTAAATCTCCTCCCAGGGTGTATTTCTTGTCGTCCTCTTCATTACATTTATTTTCTTAAAATGCCTCCTCAAGGCCTGAATGTTGACAGCCCAATTGCGGTTCGGAAATTAACCCTGATTTGTCATGACTTGAATACCGAAGGCATGCAACTAGGGTGGTATGTAAGGTCTTAGGGTAGAAGCGATTCATTCGAATCGTCAGGGACCTTGCAAGCTTCAACTGTAAGAGATTGTCAGCACCGTTTGTTTTAGGATCCAACTCATTAATATGTATTTTTAATGAATGACTTACAATCTGTGTTGTCAAATAATTACGCACGGAATGGCGCTCCGTAGGGCTTAACCAACGTTTTACTAATTTATTTGTATTAAAATGTTCAAACGGTTATTAGTTACGTTGTATAATGCAAGTTACAATGTATAATATAACGAGACTGACTTAACATTGACGGAAATTCTTTTAAAATTTGGCGGTCCTTACAGTGACTGTTTTTCACGCCACTACAACAACAAAGCCTTACTGTAATTAGAACTGATGCTGACCCCAACATTAACACCATAATAAAGTTACATGTTCTATCATAGGCGGTAGTTAAACTTCGTGTATACAGTTCATGGTTTTACCGACGGAGGACTGTGAAACTCTCTTCATATTTTGTGCGAAGTAATGCCCGATGTGCAAAGTAACCCCTTGTCAAGTTAGCTAGTAACCACTGTAAGCGAAATGAAGTATCAAAATTTAGTGTGGCAAATCATAACACAGAACTTTGAAAATGTTTGGGAATGAAGGGATCCATATAATTAAGAAGTTACGTCCCTAATGTATTGTGTTACTTTGGAACACAAATATACAAGCAAGGAAAGCATTTCAGGATGTTACCTATAAAATACTTAGGAACGTACAAGAATACATTCAACACGTAAGACGTGTAAGTCACCCTAAATACAGAATTTTGCGCTATCCTTGTTTACCCACATTCTGCGTAATGCCCTAATCTGCACAGCAATCTTATTTTTACCGGCCATCTAGCACATGCTGATTAGCGTTGTTTTTACAATAATTCATAAATTATGTACGTACATCAAGCCCCTAAAGTGATCCCATATTGAAAAATGCAGGTCCATACCCTAAAAAAATTCCTGGGAATGTAAAAAGTTGACCTTCTTGAAAAAATGAGTGCAGCTATGAAATGAACTGTTGTATGGACCACTACAAAAAATTAACATCCATTGTTGGTTAAAATATTCTTTATCTTGTAATTTACTTATGTCTTTCGAAGTCCGACGGAAAAATCAAGCTAGACCCATTTGACCTAAATCAAAATAAAATCACAAACGTCCATAGTTAATTCGAATATAATACATTACAGGTTTACATTTGTGAAATTTTAGGATAATTACCATTCTCATTACTTGTTATTTTACATAAGTCTCTATATAAATAAAACAATATCGTCGACCACACATATTATAAATATGTGAAACAATTAGTACGAAATGTGTAACCAATAATAAAGAAATAATTATTTTATCAAGATATGAACTACATAAGAATTGTATGGATCGTATCAATCTTTTTATTATTTTTATTTGGTATACAGCTTGTCTCTGTGTGCCATGTCATTTCCAAATTGTAGGCTACTAACTTACGTTCATGGTATCTCCCATGCCTAAATATTTCTCGTGAAGTATTGCTTTTAACCAACAAAATTTCCGAAACCATGTAACCGTATTATCAATCTGAGCCAATTAGTTAATGAAAAATTGAACATTACCTTTCTGGCCGAACTGAATTTAAACTTTTTGTTGTTAATTGTTGGGAGTCATTAGAATACGACGCGCAAGTCTCCTGAACCACAATTTTTCTTAGCGTTTCTATATTACTTTCAAATTTAGGATCTTCTTCTAGTGCTAATTCTGGTTTCACCCTATCAACGTTTAGTTTCACATCCAAAGAGCACATAGCTGTATCCTTGTCCGCTGATACCTCTCCTTCCGTTGTAGATAATATTAACTCTTTGTTGTCATTCATTAGTTCGTATGTCCACCCTCTCCCTTCGAGTGGATCATCACTAGGTAAGTCATAAGCAATTTCTTCTTTGCATAACAATTCCAACTTAACAGACGCCTTACCAGCCATTGTGAATTGAAATATAATAAGAATTTAACACTGTTCTTATACTCCCCTTATATTTTACGTTGCAAGTGTTAATGAAATGATTTACAAGTACGTTCACAAAAGCAACTTTATATTTCCAATTTTCTTCTTCTTCCTCTTATTCTTCTTCATCAACCACAATTCCTTCTCTCGGCAATTGATTGTTTGTTTGTAGTATCACAAAAATTTTGCATAGTATCATTATCACTGTATTTAACAAGAATATCGGCAATTTAGAAAGGTAATTAAACGTGTAAAATGTAAAGATTAGAATAATTGAAAAATGATAAAAAAAGTAACAAGATGTGTACAAAGTCGTAAAACAGATAGAAAGTAGTAAGTATGATAAAGCGAAAATACGTGGAAAAAGAAGTGTCGCAATCGGGAAAAGTCAAATTTCAGGTTCCGGTTTCATTTTCAAGGTATTTTCCTTCCTTCTCTTCGGAAGTTTGGTTCCTGAAAAAAAGAAAAAAGAGAAAGTAAGTACTGCCCTTTTTTCATTTAAAGTTTTCCATTTTCTTTTTCCACCAAAATTCAAGAAGTACTTTGTTTTTTTCTATTTCTTTATCACTTAGTTCCCTTCCATTTACATTAAAGCCTAGCCTCCAAGCTAATTTAACCAAATTTCCTTCCTTTTTCATTTCATCGATCCATTTCCACTTTTAATTGATTTTTAGGGTTTCTACACATTTTAACAATAAGTGTTCTAATGTTTCGTCTTTTTTAAAACATAATTGACATTTTTCGTTCACTTCTTTAAATTTTTTGAATCTTACCCCTGTTCAAGGCTCCCTGACCTGGCTTTGAAAATAAAAATGCTCCGCAAATCATTGTTCATATAATTTATTTTCTCATAACGCCTTTTATATGTGTATATTCCTTTCAAACTGCTCTTCTTGACACTTTCTTCATACCACTTTTCCTGCGCTTTCTCTTTAATTGTTTCTTCTGTGATTTTTTGGAGAGAAGAATGGTACAATAGGAAAAGATCAGAATAAGGAGAGAAATTCGAACAGATAAAGGAGGCTGAAGACCAAGTTCAACAGAACAAGAGGTAGAGAAAATTGAGGAGTGTAAAATGACTGCTAGAAAGTGTTGAAAAAGGAGGGAATGTATGAACGTGTAAAGGAAAGAAAAAGTGTGTAAGTTCAGTAAATATGTATAGAAAACCCCACACAACTCTCGGCATCACAGGACACACAAAGCACGATGCACTTGCCATAACGGCCACTCTACTCGATATTTCATGGATACTCTCCCGGCAATTATAGACGGTACTTGCAATCAAATATACGATCAGGTTTTATTATGATACAGAATAATTGCTTATTGAAAAAATTAGTTCTTCTTCTTCTTCTTCACAAATATAAAGCCCGACCTGACAAAGACCATTGGAAATTTATAATGTGTTTAAAGCCACTGTTGTATACATATTGAAGGCATGAGCTACCACTGACTTTATATATTATTATTATTATTATTATTATTATTATTATTATTATTATTATTATTATTATTATTAATATTAATAATAATAATAATAATAATAATAATAATAATAATAATGATATGAATAACAATAAACGAAAAGAGGTTGGGGTGTTTTCTTTGTACTTTTGTTTTGATATCATTATTGTTTTCCACCGTAAATTAAATTGCACTAGTTATTTTTTTCGTTTATTCTATTTGTAAAATGTTAACTTTTACCAATGTCAACTCATTCAAGAATAGTGATAGGCAGTGGGAATATTTACGGTGGAAAGGAAAATAAAAAACGGGAATATTCCCGGGTTGTTCTCTTGCATATCAATTTCCGGGAAGGAATTTATTTCCATTTCTTTATTTTATTTTCCAAATTATAAGAAAAGTATGACAAATTACTTTATTTTCATTTATTATGATATACTTCTAGGTTTATACAATTTGGAGGTTACAAAAATTCAAATTCGTTGACTGTATTTTATATAACTAGTCATATGATTTTTTCTAACAAGGGAAATATTTCGGTTAGAACGTGATGATCGGTATAAAACTTGGTGTACATATACAGGACTAAGTACTGAACACTGTATGATAAGTCATTCCCGTGTAAAGCTCGTTTTCCACCGACAACGCCAACTATCCTTCAAAACACTAGCAGTTAAATTCCTCGTTATAGGTGCTGAGTGATGATCAGTCTGGCGGGCCAGTGTGTCGTAGTAAGCTCGAATTAGTGTTAGGTCAGTGTGGAAAAAATGGGGCGGGCTGCTGGCGTTAACCTCCTTCATGTAAGTGAATTGTCAAAAGACAAACTAAGGCGCAGATTTAAGAATCGAATATCAGTTGGAGCAGGAGATGAGTGATTTGCAACACTTTGATGCAATTTAATTATCAATGAGTACGAAAATGAATTAGAAATGATCATACTCGTCAGAGATGATAAAGAAAACTGGGCCATATTATAACGGTATGGACTGGCATGAATTTTTAAATCAATCCTCGTATTTCCCCAGCGTCAATTCTTAGGAATGAAACGCAACCAGTTAACACTTGGAGAAGAACAATGCTCAGGAATTTCTCACCCAAAAGGTGCCTCACTTTTCCAGACAGTCTCGCTTCCTCCCGTCAGCCCATATTTGGAGGAGGAATTTTGGTACTCTCGAGAGCAACGCCCACGCACCAAACTCTCATGACGATGACAGATTTTTGCGTGACAATATAAAATCTATCAATAATCGTCAGTTCCATAACTTATTGGAACAATCAGTGTTTTTAATGTGATTTTTATTAATCTATGAGCCATTCATTATATATAATTAGCAACATTATGAAGCAAAAACTTAATGTTTTCTACGAACTATATTTTATTTTCCTACTGTATTCTTGCGCTGCTAACTGGCAACTATGTGACGCAGGAAGAGAAGTGTGTGTGTCTTGTTAGCCACCATGTGAAGTGAACGTACTAAGTTTCTGTCTTCACGAAAACCATTGAAGTATGTAAAGTTTTAGTGTTTAACTTCCAAAAGTAATATAAAATGATTTTAGCACGTAATACTAAAACTTAGGTGGACAGACCATGAAAACCACAAGATAAAACGATAGAAAATAATCAATGGCAACTCCTTGCAACTTAATGGAAGTGAAGTGTCTGTAGTGAATTGCATAGTCGCGAACCGATTCATCATATTCGTTCGGTCGAAATTTCGCGTATTATTTCGGTATCGTATCGGTTCGTCTACCACAATTATTGGGCCATCTTTTTGCTAAGTGAAATCCTGTGTCTTGTGTTCTCACACGTTTGTAAATGTTTTATATTCATCGAAGGTAAAAGTTAAATATAAGTGTTTTGCAAATATTTCTTTTTTTTAATATGCAATGAAAAATAATATTTCATAATTTCAAAGTGTGTGATCTATATTGTTTCTTTCTCAGTGAAAGGAGGATATTACCTTATAATAGTGTATATGGCCTAGAGTAGAATTAAACAGGTAAGGTATTTGTGAAGCAGTGAAGGGTAAACATTACTTTCGTCTCCCACTACTCGCCTGGCGTAAATCATGCATTGCTGTCCCACCTTGTATTCTTTTACAGGTATTGACCGGTGTATCTTGAAGCTGACGCAACAGCGACGGTGGGTATACGGCATATGCCTCTGATATATATAACGCCCGAATCCGAGGACCGTGGAAGTGGTGTTATTTGTTTCGTTACCAGTTTCTTATTTCAATGTACTGATTTGTGCAAATGAATGATGTTCTTAGGAAGACTCCTAAAGAGATCCAAGATTCGGATCCCGATAGCATTATTCGTTGGTCTTCTCAAACTGGAACAAACGAATACGAACCCCAACTCCCATCATAATATGCAGAGTCCTCCTGGCTTGTGATTAGTACCATACTGAAGCGTTCAACATATATACGCTTCCTTCAGATGTCGGGTGTTTAACATGACGCTAATCATTTGTCAAAACGACTTTCCATAAGGCGGATTAAATTTCTAAATGTTATAAACAAATTAGTTTGGGTAACTGCCAGAACACACATACCCCACCATTTTGTGAACATTTGCGCTTAAATGTGTATGTTCACAATATTTGCATGTGTTTCCTTTTTTAATTTTGCATGTAACATTGCCACACACGACTTTTCTTCTTGCCTATTTCTCGAAATTCCATGCGTGAATTCACATGTAAGTTCAAGTACCTCTTCAGAAATTCGAGTCAGAGAGAGGAGACAGACTGACGTCTATTAAAAACGGCAAAATTTGATGCAAATATCTTATATATATTACTAGCGTGCTATTCGCCAACTCGTGTGTGTCCATAGAGAAGAGGCACGTTAGCTGTGGTGGGTATACGCGTGCAAGATGTCGAAAAATACTAATTTGTTAAAGGTGGCCACTACAAGCTAGTTTAGATTACAATTGGAAGCAGTGAACCGTTTCTATGGTTACAAGTGACCTATATAATTACTCTTAATATTGCTGTTGCTTTCTAGCTTGACACGTTTCAGGTTGTAAGCCTGTAACAGCACCTCCAAAAAGAATGACAAGCATTTCATCCTTGACCGTCCACAATTGCTCCTTCTGTGAAGATTACTTTGTACCTAGTGTTCGTATTTGCTGTGTCAGTTCTTCACTATTACTTTTCAGCTATGTCGCCTGAGTGAAGTAACTATTCTGCATACTCTTTTGTTGTGATGTGACTGATTTCACCTGGAAATGTCCAAATACTGGACCCCTTCTGATATCGGCATCTGTCATCTGATATCGTAAAAACGGTTTTATGCAGTGCGATCCATTCCTACGCGATTGTGACTCAAAGCTACTTGCTTTGACCGCCTACCATAGGGTGTGGGTGTGTTTCTCAAACTCTTGTTATTTTCCACATAAACCTACCATTGTCATCTCGCTTACTCCTAATATACACCCGAGCTCAGTTCCTCAAATTCCCTTTGCTTTAAATTGAACTAGATATAATAGTAATAATAAAAAACACTTCTGGGCATCTTGCAGTCGTGTGCGTGATTTTCCCTCTTGACGTCTTCATGCTATATAGCTAAGTGTATAAGCATGCATATTATAAATTTGCACACAATAGATGCACAATACTCAAAAAAATTAGAGAGCAGAATATATCAGAAGATAATCAGTGAACTTTCTCGTACCATCATTTAACCTTTGTAATAGACATGCGCTAACCAAAAATAAACATTATGACAATAGTTCGTGTACAAATAAATTTATTGGTTTTTGGTGATCTCTTACGAATATCATGAGGCTTTCAGAGCATAACGGAATCAAGTCTTCAGAAAGCTGACAAGTAAACCTTACGTTTGGGTGAATCGAGTTGCTGACTGAGACACATATGAGAAAGTAGTACTAAATGTGGTCAGTATTTCAGTGAAGTTGTAGGTGCGAAGCTCCAGGGGTTTAGGAGATACAGCTACCAGAACATCACATGGAAGTACAGAGTAGTCTGCATACAGTTGGAGGTAAAAGCTCTGTAAGACCTCTTGTAACGACAAAAGATGAATAAAAAATATATGGATACATATTAGGACTAGGGGGAAATCATATAGTAAGGGTATACCTGACGGCGGCCATCTTGAAATCCGCCATTTTGAATTAAGTTCAAGTTTTAAAAATAGGAATAGGGTCATGTGATACATGATTTAGGATTTTGTATGAAGACTATTCTGTACTTCCATGTGATGTTCTGGTAGCTGTATCTCCTAAACCCCTGGAGCTTCGCACCTACAACTTCACTGAAATATTGACCACATTTAGCATTACTTTCTCATATGTGTCTCAGTCAGCAACTCGATTCCCCCAAACGTAAGGTTTACTTGTGAGAAAGTGAGAAACCTGTTTGTAGGTACTTTTATGTATTATCTGTCAGGAAAGTAAATGTACACCTATTTTTCGAATCTGGCATTCCTGCGCTCCATCCTTGGAGAGTATGAGAATTAAATCAATCAAATGTTTACTGAGGGTCAAAAGAAAAGTTCAATCTGAATAAGACACTGCAGAGGGGCACAATGTGTGAATACGAATAGTGCATGGTGTAAATAAAGGACGACACCAAAAGAGAAAGCCAGAAACAGATGTTAAATTTAGAAAAAAAGAGTAAAAATTGTCGAAGTGGGAACATAAAACATAAATACAACAAATACGCCGACAACTAAACGTTCACCACGCCGTGATCTTGGTGTAGTGGTTAAGGTGCTGACTTACAAATGCAAAGGTCGCCAGTTCGAATCTTCGGTGGGGACGTTTTTAAAATTTTTTGTTAATAATACATGCAGCTTGTGAGAGATGGTAAAAGAGGTCGTATTTAGTTTTCGTAGCAATTATTATTGGTAATGTTTAGTACTGATAATACTTTTTGTCTTTGCGTATTGCTTTTATTCTTGTCTTAATTTTGAAAGAGAAGAAAATCTGAACAAATGCCACCAAAATTCCTCATATTTTGAATGTAAACGCCATTTGCAATTAGTAAAGAATAAAATTTGAACGTTCCGATGTAGCTGCAAAAAGTAAAAAGAAAAACATGGAAGTGGAGTGTTCGAATCCATACTCATGGTTATTAAATTACAATTTCTACATGCCTTACACCTCCCGACCACGTTTCTACGTTAGCAAGTAAGAGGTTTCTGTTTACATTAGGCTGCTCAATAAGTTTTGCAAAGGGGCCCGGTTTAGCTCTGACGCACCACAGGTGCGAGAAGGGAGTAAAACACTTTTTCTCTCTTCCTATGTGGGTCTATTTATCTATCTATCTGTATATATATAACGCTATCTGTGAATGCATTAACCACCCTAATTTTCAGCGGATTGAGACGAAACTTGGCACAAACGTTAATTGTTGAAATATCTTGATGAGTTCGTTAACCAGAATGATCAGATGAAAATGTTCAAAATGGTGCCCCTTCAAACTTTTAAAAACTTCCAAGGGAACCAAATTTCGCCCATAAATAGGTATTCAGAAAGTTTTTCACGCCCTTTCGCTACGGTAGGATTTTTTTAGGCAGGAGGAGGGTTATTTTCCTTTCGGAACAAGATGATTATTAGTGATGATATGGAATTGAGAGCGATGTAACTTGTGAAACGTGTTATTTGAAAGAATAATATAATAGATGTGCTTTCCTCTAACACAGGGTTGTATACTATGATCACATGTTTCTTCTTTGCTGGAAGAGTTAAACCTACATTCTATGTAATACATGAGGTATTTAGGCCTACATGCTCTTCATATAATGTAATAAAAGGGTAATGTTGGGAATAAGAAAAAGAACATTCCTTGGACAAAACGGAAACTATTGGCATCAGAAATATTTATCTACGAGGCATGCGCGGTAATATATTTCAGAATACTTACTGTTTAGTTCACTAAACGAAGAAAGGGGTATAAAAAAGCAAATATGTCGCGTCAACGAGATTGACCAAAGTTGACAGAGGCGGAAGGAAATGTGTAGTAATACAACAACTTGGTTAAATTGATAATTGGTTCTTTATTCTGTAGTAGATCGTATCACAACTATACGGGAGAGCAGAGAAAGACTTACTAACGCTGTCATATAGTAAGCTTTAGTAACACGATCATACAGACACAAATGGATGTAACTGTGATTACAACTTGGATTTAACGAAAACCATTTAGATATTCGGTGGTTTGCAGGGTTGTATAAGACACAAAAAGATAAGACACAATACAATTCTTCATACCTCAGCTTCCAGTAACTAGATAAATGTAATTTCTGGTTAGATACTGAAACTGCCATCGGATTTTAATACATGACGTATTGCAGGATACAAAATGCTTTGCATTACCTGTTTGTTTGTAGACAGCTACTAGCTCAGTGTTCTGAAAGGTTGTGCATAAACTAGAGAAAGCAAATTCCGGAATTATTACTTTCCGGACTCCCAAAGGTAAAAGCGGGCAAATTTCGGAATTCGGAAAATTCCGACTTTGGAATAATTCCGGAATTCGGAAAAATCCGGAATTTAGAAATTTCTGATTTCGTTAACATTCCGGAATTCGGAACAATCCGGATTTTTTGTAAATCCTGAGTTTTTCTCAATTCCGGAATTTTCTAAATTCCGGATTCTTCCCGAGTTCCGGAATTCTTCTGAATTAGGGAGTTTAACTGAATTCCGTAATTTTCCGAAATCCGGAAAGTGAAAGTTCCGCTTCCGAAAAATGATTTTGTTTTTGTTAATATGAATCAAGGCGGAAATAAGTCTTTGACTAGGTAATGGCGACTGATTTGAAAGAAATGAGGTGTATTCAATTCAATTCAATCTGTCCTATTTGTAGTTTCGTGTGGAGAAAAACAAACTTGTGAACCAACGGTTTAAGAAAAACTGAAGTTATTAATGTAAATTTTTCCGACATCATAAAAGAAATACGAAAGACATTTTGAATCGAAGAAATATAACATACAAATTTGCAAACGGAGATAAAGAAAACTAACATAACCAGACTAAAGACGAATCGTTCACCGCGTAGTGATCAAGGTCAAGCTGTTTTCGAGGACGAGTTTCGAGTTGAGTCGAGTTTGATAATGGCTCGCTCGCTCGTTCAGCTCGTTTTAACTCGTTTTGAAATAATGGTCTAAAGCCATGAGAAATGTAATCAGAAATGTGGAGTACTTTTAGTGTTGCTCACGACAGGGGTGCGTCTCGTCTAATGATGGGTAAATTCCCGGGAATATATTTTTCGGGAATATTCCCGGGAAGATTCCCAAAATGGGAACTTATCCGGGAATTTATGTACAATCAGAAAGAAAATTGCATTCTATTGCTATATTATGATTTCAAAGTTGAATTAATGTATATATCACAGCATATTATTACTGTTGTCCACAGAGGATTCTTTAAAATCTATATATTCTGAAGGGTACTCTGTTACTTTATTAACACTTTATTATATTTAGAGAGAACGCATAAATGTATATTTATTTACAATATGTTCTATCAATTAAATATGTGAAAAAATATATAGTAATAGTTCACATTTATATGTAAGTGGATTTGCTCAACTTCACTCTATTACTGATATTATAAACACATTAAATTTATAAATGTTATAAACCAATTAGATTGGGTAAATGCTAGAATATACATGTCTTACCAATTTATCAACATTTGCGTATACATGTTTATGTTCTTAAAATTTGCAGGATACTTAGTTATCTTTATATTTTAGCACGTAACATTGCCATACACGATCTTTCATTCTACCTATTTCTCGAAATTCCATACGTTAATTCACATGTAAAAGAAGTCCGAATACCTCTTCAGAAATTCGAGTCAGAGAGAGGAGACAGACCGAAATCTATTACTAATAGTACTTCAGGGTTCAGGGTTTATTAATAGTACTTCATCTCTATTTCTACATAATTCTAAATTACTTTACACAATGGTTCCTTTTCATCATTTGTAAATTTGTAATTTGCTAATTTTGGCTGTTCTTTAGCATTGGCGGTCAGCTTTGGACCTACTTTTTTGCGATATTCTATTCAGATGCGGTTGTTTTATGGTTTCATACGTTAAATTACGTTACCAACATTAAATTCAGACATCTTTGCAGAGCGAGCGTTAGCGTATGAAGGAGGGTTAGAGATCCGCATGGGACGATGTTTTCTATCTTCGTTACCAGCAACTCACTTTTTTTCTCACATAAAGCACTTCCACTTACCTTTCCGTTTTTTATAAATCCTCAACTGCCTTAAACATTATGTTCGATACTTTCTTGATTACTTGAACATCACTATCAACTCATTTCTTCCGTAAATCATCCTACTTTTTGCTAG
Organism: Thermobia domestica; assembly: GCF_964235325.1. NCBI lineage: Eukaryota > Metazoa > Arthropoda > Insecta > Zygentoma > Lepismatidae > Thermobia > Thermobia domestica. Next base: position 150,979,396 of record NC_137471.1, on the reverse strand, counting down.
TTTTGGCCTCCAATACTAAACAATTACCCTACTTTTAGTAGCAAATGGAAATGGAACTTAAAAATCATATTATTAGTTATATAAAGTACCATCAAATAATGTTAAGTTTTTTTAATCTCCAAATTCTTTAAAACGTAGAAGTAAATCATAACATATTGAAATAAAGTAATTAGTCATATGGTTTTTATAATTTGTAAGGTAAAGTAAAGAAATGGTAATAAATTCCTTCCCGGGAATTTATAGGCCAGGAAAAAAACCGGGAAAATCCCATTTTTAAATTCCTTCCCACCGGGGATATTCCCACTGCCCATCACTAGTCTCGTCTCGTAATTTTAGTGCATCTCGTGGGGCAATTTTAGTGTATCTCGTCTCGTCTAGATAACGAGAAGACAAGAGATTTTTTTATTATTATTATTACGAGACAGCCTCAAATGTCATAGTCACCAATGTAAGTATATACGATAGTTCTTAAAATCAAGGTTGAGACCTTCACTGTCGAATTCTTGAGCCCAAGCAGAAGACCAACTCGGGTAGTGATATCAACCGGCTCGGCTCGTATAAACTGAGCGAACAGCACGATTCGGCTCGATTGGGATGAGCCGATGACCCGAGCCGGATCAGTTGGAACGGGCCATCGACTCAGCTCAATTGAGTCAATGGCTCGAGCTTTCTCGGTTGGGATGGGTCCTCTACTCGGCTCATGTGAACCGGTTCAAGCCAGCTAAGTTGAAACTAGTCCATCGACACGTTTCGATTCAGCTCAACTAAGCCGATGGCTCAAATCGGCTCGGCTCACTTCTCGGTTCTGTTCGAAGTTAATGAGCTGTAAGCCGAGCCGTTGAGAAGCCTAAACCCGGTCCTAGCTATTTTGAACATGTTTGGCTGAAGCCTATAAATTTTAACAATTTTTGGTTCGAGCCCGAATACTTGCCCCTTCGGAACTCAAACCCAGAGCGTGACCGCTGTCCTTCCCTCCTGAAGATTTCTCGACGACCGAGATCGACAGTCAATTAGTGTTTATTATTCAGATACAAACCGTATATCTTTTAAAGATTATACACGGTGTTGATATAATAATAATAATAATAATAATAATAATAATAATAAAAGTTTTAAACTTGCCGTTGAAATTTGGCAAATCTTACTTAAAAGTAGAGATTTCGGGGAAAGGGTTACGTACCTCCAAGACACACTTCTGCAACTACCAATATTTTAAACTGCAACGTTCCATTGAAGTTTCATGTAGAAAGTATTCTACTGTATGTTTTAAAGAAATAACTGTAATAAATATAACTGAATATCACGAATATCACTATATATAATTTTTAGGATATGCAGAGGTAAATATAAAAGCATTGCTACAAAATACCTACACAGAGCATAATTCAATGAGCTCTGAAATATAATGTAACGAAATAGCCTATGAGATTCAATCTAGAGAGCAATTGTTACTTCAAGAATGGACATACACTATTTCGAGAATCGAGACAAGGCGGGAATTGTTTACCATACTTTTCGTCTCGTCTCGATTCTAATGTCCAAAGAGAGACGAAAATTTTGTGTTAGCCTTGACCCGTCTCGAATGTAAAATGTTAATTCTCATGTTATTTTATTTGTTTTAGAAACGAGATGAGAAACTCCTCTTCTCGTGAGCAACATTAAACCAAACCAAAACATTCTTTCCAAATGTCACGTTTCTGCTTGTAATGGTATGACCTGAGCGATAATTAGCTCCTAGCTTTTAATATTCTACGAGATAATAATTATTATTATTAGTTTATTATTATTACTATTATTATTGCTGAAGATTTGATAGTTCAAGTATTGAAACATCCGAGTATTCAAATATCTGAATATAATAAAACATATGTTATCGCCGATCAATCGAGTTCAAAAATACTGAAGTAAAAAAAAATATACAATGTGCATTCGCACAAGCACCATGACTACTGAACCGCGATCGCTACGCGGTAAAAGATTCGTTTTTAGCCTTGTTACGTTAGGTTTCTTTGTCTCCGCTTGCAAACTTGTATGTTATATTTCTTTGATTCAAAATGTATTTCGTATTTCTTTTATGAAGTCGGAAAAGTTTACATTAATAACTTGAGTTGTTCTAAACCGCTGGTTCACAAGTTTGCTTTTTCTCCACACGAAACTACAAATATGACAGATTGAATTCTCATACACCCAATTTCTTTCAAAGCCGTCGCCATTACCTGGTCAAAGACTTACTCCCGCCACGATTCATACTAACCAAAATAAATTCATTTTTCGGAAGCAGGACTTTCACTTTTCGGATTTCGGAAAATCATGGAATTCAGAAAATTCCGGAATTGAGAAAAGCTCAGGTTTTCGAAAAAAACGGATTTTTCCGAATTCCGGAATGTTAAGGAAATCAGAAATTTCTCAATATCGGATTTTTCCGAATTCCGGAATTATTCCAAAATCGGAATTTTCCGAATTCCGGAATCTGTCCGGTTTGATCTTCGGGAGTACGGAAAGTAATAATTCCGGAATTGGCTATCCCTAGTTTATACACAACCTTTCAGAACATTAAGCTAGTAGCTGTCTACAAACAAACAAGTAATGCAAAGCATTTTGTATTCTGCAGTACGTCATGTATTAAAACCCGACCGGAGTTTCAGTATCTATCCAGAAATTGCACGTATCTAGCTACTGGAAGCTGAGGTATGAAGAATTGTATTGTCTTATCCTTTTGTGTCTTATACAACCCTGCAAACCACCGAATATCTAAACGGCTTTCGTTAAATCCAAGTTGTAGTATTCATAGTTACATCCATTTGTGTCTATATGATCGTGTTACTAAACCTTTCTATGACAGCGTTAGTAAGTCTTTCTCTGCTCTCCCGTAAAGTTTGATACGATCTACTACAGAATAAAGAACCAATTATCAATTTAACCAAGTTCTTGTATTACTACACATCTGCTTCCGCCTCTGTCAATTTCGATTTCGTTGGTCGATTTCGTTGACGCGACATATTTCAATTTTATACCCCTTTATTCGTTTACTGAACTAAACAGTAACTATTCTGAAATATACTACTGTGCATTTCTGCTAGATAAATATTTCTGATGCCAATAGTTTCCGTTTTTCCCAAGGAATGTTCTTTTTCTTATTCCCAGCATGACCCTTTTATTACAATATATGAAGAGCATGTAGGTCTAAATTAGGAATGGCACCTAGTCTCGGTCTCGTTTCGATAATTCGAGACGAAACCGAGATCGAGACGGACTTTTACATACCGAGACGAGACCGAGACAGACCTCTATGAATCGAGACAAGATCGAGACGAGACCTTGGCCAGTATCGAAATTCTCGGTCTCGTCTCGAATTATGACAGCTATTTTCCCTTTACTCAAAATTTGTTTCGCTGCTGTGTGAGATAATATGTGAACGGTTGGCTGATGTACAGTGGCGTATTTAGGGGCTAGGTGTCGGGCTGAAGACCCTCCCCAAATGAATTTGTGATCACTTTTTCGCATTGCACGCACAACACAAATGTTTCTTACCCGTTCCTCATGCTTCTCCCGAAACAAAATCCACTGCTGTTGTATATATATATATATATATATATATATATATATATATATATATATATATACAGGAGCGGATCCAAAATATGATCAAGGGAGGGGTTAAACTATACTTTGCCTCTTTATCCAGTGTGAAGCAGGGTTGAAGTTCATTTTATTCCGTGTATACCTGAGCGTTAAGGGAGGATATGGCCCCTATAGCTCTTCCCTTGGATCCACGCCTATATATATATATATATATATATATATATATATATATATATATATATATATATATATATATATATATATATATATATAATACTGAAAATTTGTACCATGTTGTGTGAAATATTGAAGGAAGAATTATTCTAGATACTCTGCAATACCACTAGATAAACAAGCAGTGTTGGTAACGCAAAATAAAGTTGTATTTTCTCAAATTGCACTATGTAAGGCATTACCTACTGCTAATTTAGATATTAAATAAAACAACAATACCACATACATTATTCATTGTAACAAAGGGCAATACAGTATCACCAACATCAACATTTTGGAGATCTCTAATAACTCAAATGGCATGGACGGTGCAATGTGCATCATTTGTATCTTAGCGTCAAATACTGTGATCATGGTATAATGTATTTCGAATGAATGAAGGATCAAAGTTACAAGGAATGAAAAAATTAATTTTTTATAAAGACTTGACTTCGAAAACGTGCTGACATATCACGTCTCATCATGTAGATGCTGCCAAAATACTTAAGTGATCATAATGTCATTTACAACAATTGTTATTTCAAACCGTTTCAGAGATACCAAACACATGGATAGTGATTGTTGTACTGCTTAAAATAACGTATTTGTGTTAAATTTTTATAATGATTGTTGCTTTAGTTTGTTTCTATAACATTACAACAATAGTTTTTAGTGGTTTTAATTACAAGTCGCAGTTCCATTATTTTAAGTAGTGTTGCCAATATTATTTTAAATATATATTTCTAGTGCAAATAACGTAGCTAAACTGCAAAATATTTTTAAATTACTCCGAATTTATTTTATGGTGCAAGAATGTTTTCAAAGGACGATGTTTTTCGTAGTCTTTATAATGTTAATGCTAATGTCAAAGTTTTGGTTCCAGCAATACACGTACATGCAAATTGTAACAGAAATCAAATGTAACTGATATATTTTTAGTAACCCTGGTTGTTTCCCTAAGCCTTAATCGTGATATACACAAAACCATTGGTAATTAAAAGTTATAATTAAACCCTAGTTACATTTCACTTGTTTTAGTTTGACCACCGACCACCTGAAACTCGATCCATACCATAGCTGTATGCAGTTATTCAAGGACTTACAGTTAGTAATACACATTGATTTTTGGTTTGGTTTGTTTTAGTCTCACGATTGTGCTAGGGCGTCTAAAGGAGACGTGGAGCTAATGATAATAATGAAATCCGAACAACTTCGGTCGTTCAACTGTACTCCCACCGGAAATCGAATTCGGGACCACGCGAACCGAAGTCAAGCGTGCTAGCCACTAGACCAAATGGAGTCCTCACATTGTGTTGACATTAAGCATTGAGTCAGTGTTGTAAGATTCGAAGATCAAAAACTAGCGTGTCTGTGCTCCAAAAGTAGCGGATTTGAACTATTTGTAGGACAAATATATACAGTAGAAATGAATTATTTGGCAACTAATGACTAGTACTAATGAAATTATTTTTAATATGGGCTGGAAAATGTGCTGGACATATTGGAAGAAATTATGATCAATGAACAAAAACAATTCTAGACAGGATACCACAAGCTATAAACAGCCTAGAAAACGTTCTTGTACAAGAAGGTTTGACGAAATCAAGGACAACTGGGGAGTAACCTGAGAAAGAAAGAATTGCTCAAGATAAATATTTGTAGAGAAGACTTGGAAAGATCTTCATCTAGGAGTGGGTTGATAATGGTTTATTAAGATTTTATTATAGCTGGACCTCAGAGTTAGACTAAACCAAGTCATAATTTCGTAATTGTACAATAGAAGCGAAAAACCAGTTCCTTAAGTAAGACCTATCGTACTGTTTTTCAAACTATACTAAGTAGATACAAAGTAATAGGATGCTTTTAGACTTATATTATTACACCACTAGAAAGAACATAATCTATTAAAAAGTATTATTAAATCTGTTTCGAGCAAAAAGTGACTTAGCATAGTCTACCTCTAAAACTCATATATATAAACTTTTACTGGGTAAGGTAGGGTAAAAAGCGATCCAAAAATTAACGAAATTCGTACAGCGATAAAAAAAATATATACATTGTTGACTCTTCATATTGCAGCAAAACTACGAAAATTAATAGAAAAGAAAACTAGAAAGTTAAGAATCACTCGTATTGCCGGGACAGAGAAAATAGATACATGTAGCTCGAATTACCTATACACTTATATAATATGTATGTTCATGTTTCGAAAGTAATTTTCAATCAATATAAAATTTCAACATAATGAACACACGATTAGTTTTCTCGAATAAAGATCACATGCACCGCTGAGAGTTCAGGAATAAGCTTAATCTGTGTTACGGCACTGGATATATGCTTATGTAATACATTACGACCTTATTTACTTGTATAAGAAACAGAATGTACTTAAAGTGAGACGCGAACTATACGAAACATCGGACTTTGAATCTAACTTGTTTGGTGATCCAATTCGAGACCACAGATAGCAAAGATGAGTGCCATAGCTCCCACCACAAGGTTAAGGAAGTTTCTGTTTTAAAGTGTCAATTAAACACTGAGATGTGAAACGGTAATAAAGCATTTGATCAATTTGAAACAAAATATATTGTAGTAATAATTTACTCTATTTGTTAAGATAATGAATATTATATTCTGTTTTTGAAATGGCAGCCAAAGCAGAATGTATTGGATAATAACGGAGAAATTGTAAAATTTAAATTTCGGTACGATTAAATACATTCGTGCTGCTATGTGTTGAGTTATCCGTTAGGAGGTATTGAACAATTCTGATTCAATGGAAGGAAATAAACTACTGTATAGTACTGGGGTTAATTTAATAGATTTTAATTGTATAGGCAGTACTAAAACTATTTGAGACAAAGTCTATTGCTGAAAGTGAAATATGAGTTACTATTAGGGTTTCATCCCGGGTATGTTATACCCACTGATGATTGAACCTGGAACACACACATGGAAAGCTTTAGCGCTAGCAAATTAGCTACGAAGAGATACATCATACCATAATTCTAAGTCAAGAATGAAGGCAAAAAAATAAGAAGCGGAAACGACAGACTTACAATAATAATACTTTCACACTTTTAATTTCACACTATATATTTCGAGACTTTCGAGACGAGACCGAGATCGAGACAGGCATCTGTTAACCGAGACGAGACCGAGAGCGAGACAGCGAATTTTGACTCAAGACGAGATCGAGACCGCTACTTATCAACCTAGACGACACCGAGACTGTATAAAGTCTCGTCTCGTCTCGTCTCGATACCATCCCCAGTCTAAATACCTCATGTATTACATAGAATGTAGGTTTAACTCTTCCAGCAAAGAAGAAACATGTGATCATAGTATACAACCCACAGAAGTGATAGCTGGCAATACAGTGGTCGTAATCCCTAACGACACAGAGAGTGAGGAGTGCCCTTCTTGCTGGTCTAGTGGCTTGCACGTGCGCCGGATGTATGGTGTATGGTGTCCCGGGTTCGATTCCCGGCGGGAGAGCATCTATGATGTTTAACTGTCCTTGGTGTTTCTGTGTTCGTGTCCCTGTCGTTATAAGTTATTAGAAAAAGCAAGTTAAACGAGTGAAGCAAGTAAAATTAGCAATAAGTAAGTTACTGAAACACGTTCGGTGAGTCAGCTAAAAAAATGGACAAAGCACTGACACTTCGCGTCGTCCGTGCGAGTTCGAACCTATCTCGGCTTGATTTTTTCTATTTGAGAGAAAGTATTGTTTGTTTTCGCTACAGGCAGCCACTCTTTTCGTCTTTTTCTCCGTCGGTCACAGTTAAAGTAACTGACTATTCTTATTTTTTCTTCGAATGATGGATCTTCTCTTTGGCTTCATGTCAAACATGCGCACGTAATGAAAAGACGCTGTTGATAATAATAATATGAAATATTACTAGCTAACTCGTGTGTGTATTTCGACAATATTATTTTATATTATTATGTGGAAATAAGTAATGCTGGCTCCCTCCATAATTTTTTTCGATGCGCCTTGTGGGTCTACGATGTCCAACGTTTGTCCCATCTCACTAAAGCCTCCTGTTCTCTCGATATAAGTTCATAGCAATGACTCTTCGTTCATTTTGCAATGAAATCGCTTATTTTACTGAGTAGTATGAGTGCATACTGTCCAACGTTGCTCCCATCACTCTACAATTTCCCGTTCTCTCGATATAAATTGCTAATATTTTGTTTGTAAGGGAGATATGGCGTTACAATCATTTCGTTTGAAGAAGAATTGAAAAATATACTGCCTTGCTACAAACAACACCTATTATTATTATTATTATTATTATTATTATTATTATTATTATTATTATTATTATTATTATTATTATTATTATTATTTTACTTACCACTAATGTTGCCTACCTTTATTTGCAATGCAATGTGCTAGTAAAAAGCAAATCAAATAACACTCCTCGCTGTTCACGCTCCCGAACTCGAAATACATGATTTGCAGTTCTCTGTGTTAGGGGAAAGCACATTTATTATATTATTCTTTCAAATAACACGTTTAACAAGTAAATTCACTTTCAGTGTGTAATTTCATATCATCACTGACAATCATCTTGTTCCGATACGAAAATAACCCCCTCCTACAAACAAAAGCCTGACCGTAGCGAAAGGGCGAGAACCTTCTTTATGCGATTAATCGGGTCCAATATTACAATAAGTCTCTGTACACAAATATTTCCGTAAAAAAGGAAAAGTTATTCAAACAATCTGAATACCTATTTATGGGCATATTTTGGTTCCCTTTGAAGTTTTTAAGAGTTTGAAGGGCCGCCATTTTGAACATTTTCTTCTGAATATTCTAGTTAACGAACTCAAGATATATCAACAATTAATGTTTGGGCCAAGTTTCGTCTCAATCCGCTGAAAATTAGGGTGGTTAATGCGTTCACAAATAGCGTTATATAGGGTCTATATATATATACAGATAAGTAGATAAATAGACACACAGAGGAAGAGAGAAAAAGTGTTTTGCTCCCTTCTCGCATCTGTGGTGCGTCAGAGCTAAACCGGGCCCCTTTGCAAAACTTATTGAGCAGCCTAACCTAAACAGAAACCTCTTACTTGCTAACGTAGAAACGTGGCCGGGAGGTGTAAGGCATGTAGAAATTGTATTTTTAATAACCATGAGTATGGATTCGAACACTCCACTTCCATGTTTTTCTTTTTACTTTTTGCAGCTACATCGGAACGTTCAAATTTTATTCTTTACTAATTGCAAATGGCCTTTACATTCAAAGTATAAGGAATTTTGTTGGCATTTGTTTGGATTTTCTTCTCTTTTAAAATTAAGACAAGAATAAAAGCAAAACGCAAAGACAAAAAGTATTATCAGTACTAAACATTACCAATAATAATTGCTACGAAAACTAAATACGACCTCTTTTACCATCTCTCACGAGCTGCATGTATTATTTACAAAAATTTTTAAAAATGTCGCAACTGAAAATTCGAACTGGTGACCTTTGCATTTGTAAGCCAGCACCTTAACCACTACACCAAGATCACGGCGTGGTGAACGTTTAGTTGTCGGCGTATTTGTTGTATTTATGTTTTATGTTCTCACTTCGACAATTTTTACTCTTTTTTCTAAGTTTAACAGCTGTTTCTGGCTTTCTCTTTCGGTGTCGTCCTTTATTTACACTATGCACTATTCGTATTCACAGTTTGTGCCCCTCTGCAGTGTCTTATTCAGATTGAACTTTTCTTTTAGCCCCTCAGTAAACATTTGATTGATTTAATTCTCATACTCTCCACGGATGGAGCGCAGGAATGCCATACTCGAAAAATAGGTGTACAATTACTTTCCTGACAGAAAATACATGGTTAGAACCAAAACTTTCTTATTCAAAAGGTATTTACAATATCTTCATATGAATCTATAAACAATGAAAGGAACTTCAATTAAATATCTCAAACATGAATTGCAACTAAAAGGAACAAAAACCAAAGTACTTGATTCTTTTGTGCTCTCAATGCACCATATATGACATACAACCAAAATTCAAAATATTTATATGAAAAAACCTATATTGATATCTATATGGACAATTCCAGAGAATTCTGTATGTAGTTAATAATAGCCTGTGATATATATTTAGAATTTTACTCTCCTAAGAGTAGTGTGAATAAAATAAAGCCGTCTAACATGTTAAAGCTAGCTAAAGCAACTGCAGGATAGAATATGCATATCATGTAATACCTTTGAACATTTATTTCACATTATATGCCATCGTCTTACTTAGCCGACGGGATAGAAGAATAGAATGAGAATACTAAAAATGCAACACAATCAAATAAAATAATGCCATCTAAAAGGTCAAACTTCGAAGATTCAAAATAACATTTACATACATTTCGATAGACTATTTTTTTAATTTCTTTTTTTATTTTACAATCCAAACATATTTCACAAAATACGTTCAATTTCTATGGCCTCATCATTATCATCACCACTACCAAGTTGTAATTAATGTACAATAATATATTTTGCTATGAAGCCAAGAGTGCGAATCTGTTACACGTTAATATTCTTTCAATAAGCGTATTGTTTTACTCTGCGACTAGTTTAAATCAATTTCAGTCTATAAAGTTAGTACAATGTAAAACTTTTCAATTACTGTTTCTACTAATACAGACAACTCCTTCTTAAAACACGAAGATTTACTTTTCACATTCCAAATAATCACACAGCTACATTTGTTGTCCTCTTGTGAATAATTATTTATATCTCCACTAAGCCTCTCTCTCTCGGACTTAACGATGGGCGTGAGTGTTCTACACGGATACTCATTGTCACAGAGTAGAGGACACCGCATCCAATCTTCTTCCAACTTTCTTTTAAAGTACTCTTTTGGAAAACTGCTGTCACGCATGTTATTGAGATACATGCAATACTGTCCATGGTATCCATTCCGAAATTCCCCACTGCCTGAAAGGAATGAAAAAGATATAATTCACATTTTGAGTACAAAAGTAATATGATACATAGAATTTCATATTTTCAAAAAATTAAGTATTAGAAAATTGAATCTACTTTGCATTACATCACTTGAGATTTATTAAGCAATGTACTTCAGGCACTCCTGCAGCCACATATCAATGTTTATTCTACTACTACATTGATCACTAGAACATGGCTATGAGGGACAGGAAAACACAGCGGTAGAGCACTTACCTCTGGTGCATATGGTCCTTGGTTCCATCCCCGACCAAGTAACCTTGTCGTGGAGAACATCGTGTCCGTGGGTTTTTTCGGGGTACTCCCATTTCCTCACATAAAAAACGTTTTAGTGAGCGGTATAGTAGTGGAAAATGCATTGATAAAGGGCCAAGAGAAGACCTAAAATAGTTTGCTCTTATGAATCCCAAGTCCTAAGATGCAACAGAGGCACTTTTTCACTATCAGGTAGTTCAAAAGTAGTGAGCCTTTTGCACAAAAGATGGTGTGAGTATCCCTAATCTCAGATTATATGAGTCTCAGCGAGTAAGTCTTAACATCATTCGTTAGCCGACGGTTGAAGCAAGTATATGGAAAATGTATCGAAATTCTCGCATTCAGACGTAAGATATGTCGTCAAAATATGTGTGCTTTCGGCAAAGCTGCATTATATCTTACGATTTTATTGCGATAAAGATATAAATGCTTCGAAGTTCTGCAACGAAATTAATGTTGTTTATGAACAAGATACGTTGAAAAACAGCAAAAACGCAATTCAGTCGCTTTCGTTCCAAAAATTTTGATGTCCAGAATGCAACTCGCTGTGAGCGACCAATCACAGAAAAAGTGGATGATATTCTGGGAAAAGTCCAGAAATATGATCGGCACTAATGACATTACCAATGACCTAATGTCCATCATCAAATAGTATTAAGTTATTTGCATAAAGCTAGGTAGAAAAAAGAGCACGACACTTTAGTAGCATATGAGCTGACTCAAAGAATTATACACGATTAAATTTTATCTGAAAATCTTACTGAAACGTAATGAATGCGAGCCATTTTTAATACAGTTGATCACAAGTGATGAAAAGCATATAACCTACATCAATATACGGGAAAGATTGAAGTCGAAGAGACCAGAAGTTCTACAATCTCTGGCAAAGCTTACACATCACCGCGGTAGATTAAGCTGGTGTTTGGTGGAATTGAAAGAGTATCTTGCACCACGAACTGATGATGTCGGGCAGAATGACAGACTCGGACCTGAATTGTCGACACTTAATGCGAGTGTGCCTAGTAATTCAAATTAAACGGCTGGAAATTATCAACAGCAAGAGTGTGGTAAACCATGCTAACATCATTAGTGCGCTTACATACTTGACCTGTCAGAAATTGAGAGAACTCAGTTCAAAATAGAACACCATACGAGCAGAGACAACTTGCAAACTGTATATTGTAAGCTTGCATTAGAAATCGGTAAGCTTGCATCCAGCTTGGTTGGAAAGCGTGCAAGCATACCACAAACTTGATTCCAGTAACAAAGTTAGTTGGGTGCAACCTTGCATTCAGTGTTCCATACAAGCTTGACTCAAGAGTTTTACGCTGGCAGCAAACCAATAAGCTAATGAACTACCAGTGATGCTATGACGCATTGCGAATCTTCTAAAATATTGCATGCAAGTACAACAAAAGGCAAATTGTATGAAACCACGTGTTAATACAGCAAGCGTAGAAAGCCTAAAGCCACACACGCACCAAATGGCCGAAAGCTTTCTTGCTACCATATAGCACGGACATAGCACTGTTAAACTATTGTTTGTTTCGATGTCTGGAAAACTCCTTGAGCAGTGTAACTTAAGATTTAAAAAGAAATCTGTTGAAACGTGTGTCACAATTTTTGACCACAAACTACAGAAGGTCCCTAGCAACGGGATTATGGAGTCATTGACTAAACTGGTGCAAATATGGTTAATAATATTTCCTAATAACAACTAACAAACTCTCAATTCTACCCTACAAAGGCTCGATATTTTTAGACTACCTGACACTTGCAAACAACTTTCTTTATCTGTATACTTACTAACATGTTTTGAGTTCGGTTTCTACAGCTGCTGCGTACACATTTTGCTCAGTAATGCATACGAACTGGATTACGTTAATTGCCCTTAGGTTTGGACAGCTCTTAAAATAGTTCCTTACGTGATTACTTATATATGCTTTGATTTGTATTAAATTGAAAAAAAAAACGACTACTTCAAACGACGTTTACGTATTGTTCTATATAGTTTTCAAGAAAAACGCTTCTTTGCCAGTTACAAAAACGAACAGTCGACCAAATGTCAATTTTCTTCATCGCGAAAGTGGTGCGACCAATTTTTAGAGTAGATTACCTAAAGTTTGTATTCTAATGCCTTATTTTATTAGCAGTCTTTAGCTATGGGCTATTACCTAACCTACTGGGTAGATGATGCTATAAAAGTAGTCAGACATCCTTACGGGGCGCAGAAGGACAGATGCGGGCGCTTTTTGTTGTCAACACTTTTACTCATAAACATATTGGAGTAAGTAATGAGCTTGCAGCACATTGGGTATATTATACGACCGTGACATTATATCATTTATTTTCATACAGATTAAGAATATACGGTTAAGTTGATATAAGAGTGACTCACTCCTTCAAGAGAATAGTGTCATCATGCGTCATAAACAACTTTTCTTGGCGTATGCCAATACCCTACTAGGAACAGGTTATGATGAAAGACGCCAACAAAAGTTATAAGCAGTGGTGCATTTAGAAGGAAGTCACATCGGTTAAAATTAGTTCCATCGTTTCAATTCAACTTAAGAAACTTGCTAACGTTTTGATTACGTGTACTATACAATGGTTAGTAAGTTTGGAAATTTTTCTTATCTCAATTTGAAGTGATAAAAATTAAATTTTTACTGTTGTAACTTTCCTCAAAGTTCGCCATTGATTACAAATCTTTCACTATTTAGCTCCTAATAGTTTCTACTCTTTTATTTTCTTGGAGCCTATCCACTAACTGCACACGGATTTATAGTACACTTGCAAACTTGTTATATATTAAAAAAGACAAATGCAAAGGCTGAACCAACCTGTGCTACGTGACCTGCACAAGGAAGCATTACATCTACTCCGAATCAGAGCAAAGAGAGCTTGAACGACCTGCTCGCGCGTCCTTCTCGGACACGAACGTCAGTGATGATGGATATACGCATGAAGAAAAACAAATATGAAATCTAAGGACTAACTTATGGTACTCGTTCAAATAGGTAGCTTTGTATTATGACTCCATAGTATTTAACTACATTTTTTACGCTGTTTTTATCTCTAAATATTACTTACATGTTCTCTATTTTATAACCCGACCGGGGTTCGATTGTCATGTTCGGGCAGTTAATTTTATATTTAAAGCGGACTTAGTGGTTAGAGGGAATAAGTACTTCTCGCTGGAGGTGGGCGTAGTTAGAGTAAATATCATGCAAGCCTCCAAGTTAAATAACAAATCAAAATAAATGTGACAGGACACGCTGCCCCAACAGCATTTGTATACGTGTTGTTTCCGCGAGTTTTGAGTTTCGCTCACTTCGAGCGGTGTGACTGAGCGCTCCGCTCAGTAACCTTCTGAACTCTACCAATGTTGTCTAAACTTCACTGGCAACATTGACAACACAGGATCGGCAGCAGCAGTGTAGGAAGTAAGAACAGGTAGGAAGGTATAAAGAAAAGAATAAAATAATAATGCAACTATGAAGAATTATTTGTAAGTGAATTAATAATGGAACAAGAAACTTTTAAGGACTTGTTTTGTGTCAACCTGCAAGTCAAGGTAAGAAACTAATAAGTGGGCCGTATTCGTGAAGAAGAAAGACATTGCAAGAAAACATCGCACATTTCTATTGGGCATCGTCGTATTGAAAACACTTGCATTATATAGTTTGTTTGCATTCGTCATAGTAAAAAATATATATATATTTAAGCAATTGAATTTAGCACGGATTCACGTACTAATGTCTACGAAAAGGATTAAAACAAGTGATATGTGTTTACGGTATACGACACACTAAAGCATGCTTTGTACTCGTAACCTTATAGAATTCTTTTGATATAATCGTTGAAACATATACGCATATAAAAAGTAAATTTAAAACATTGATACAGTATTTACCTAGAGCAATATAATAATATTCATTTCAAATACTTCACTCATAACCTAATCTATTTTATTAAATACAGCATATCAGTGATACAAGGATTAAATATTATTAAGTTTCTTGCGCCAGTCAGTATTAGTAGAGGTCAATCACTTGTATGCACTCTAGATCAGTAAATATTGAACGTCATGTATATAATGAGCGCACAATACGAACACATTACTTTGTATTGAATTCTTTCAACCTTAAGCTCAAATTTGGAACATATACCCAGATCTTTTCAAGAATAGCAACTAAATCAAGACAGATTCTAACATCATCTGAGTTCTTCTTTCTGACTATTACCAGGGGATGGTGATGTTTTGACACTGCAGGCTCAATGATACCTTGACGCAATCATTTTTGGATCTGCTCCCTCGCCTTATCTCGATAACACAGTGGAACTGGGTAAGGTCGTTTCGCAATTGAATCTTCAGTGGTAACCTGGATTGTATATTTAAACTTGTTATATTTTCCTGGGAAATGTTCGAAAACTTTTCTTCTCTTCATCAGCACATTGAACAAAATTTCCTTGTGTTCCGGAGCAATAGGAGTTTTCTGCACCACTTCTCTCACTTCTTCTAGGGTAGCGTAGAGACTCTTCAGTCGCTTTTTCCCTGACTTCCACTCTCTTTGGACAACAAGCCGAACATTGAATCTCCTGAACAAGCGGGTCATACAAAGATTCCACAAGAGCTTGATCCTTTATTTGTGCCAGCGTAATTCGTCTCAGGTTGCAATCTTCTCTTTGCCTTGACCTAACTACATTATACGAATCTTGTTGAATCAATACGCTGTTCCACTGATTTAAAACTTCTTTCAGATTTTCATAATTGCATCCATATACCTGTGAGCCGCATACTTCCTCTGGATGGCATTCACATTCACTCCATTATTCTTCTATGACGGTTACAGAGAAATGGTAATCCACACTCAACTCATTAATCATATTATTACATGTATTTTCTTCCTCCTTCGCTTCAACCATGGGTACTACGACTTCTTGCTCCCCAGTTTGAATGGGTACCATGCCATTTCCAAAATTAATTCTGTCTTGAGACTTGCTCATGTAATCACGACCCAGTAGATCTTGGTTGAGCCCGTCGACCACAAAAGCTCGAACATCCGTTTGTATTCTCTTAATTGTCACAGGAAGATATGCTTCGCCTTTCACCATTTTCTTCCTGGTTCCACTATAATCGACAAGAAATACGTGTTGTTCTGGTTTCAATTTCGGATGTGATATAATCTTCGTAACCTTTCTCCATAACTCTAAACTACACAACGTCACCTCCGCACCGCTATCGACAAGTGCTTGCAAAACTTCATCCAACACACACTTTCGTATGATACCAGACCATTCTTTTATTCGTTCAAAGTCAGTGTTCACGTCATCAATATTCTCACAATCTGTGTTATACTCCCACTCTTGTCCAGCTATACATTGAAATTTAACTCGAAAAACATTTACCTGACTCCTACACTCATACTCACGTACACATAAAGGACCTTATACATCACTATACACTTCCTCAGGTATATCCTCACTTACACTTTTCTCATGGGTTGAATATCCTCTTGGTAGGATTTCGGGTCATCTCTTTCATATTCTTCGTGCCTGTACGATTTCCTACCTGGCCGTCTACTTCTCCTCCAAGAACGTGCACCACCACGTCGTCTGCCTCGTCGATAGTTTTCGCGTCCTCGTGCACCATCTCGTCTTTCGTACGGTGATTCTTCTCTTGTGTTCGCAGGCTCTGTCTTTTATCCTCCTGGCCCTTCGATATAGCTGCTACTATAGCTTTACGAGTAACCACATCTTCACCGTCCTCCGATCTTCTAGCAGCATCTCTTCCTGTTTTCCCTCTTGCTTCCCATGTGTCGTGAATCAGTTCAAGTCGTCGGACTGTTTCAAGAATTTCCGCTAACTCCTGGCCTCGTGTCGCAACCAACTGTCTCTGATACTGAACTGGTAATAAAGTTATGATAGTGTTGCAAATCTGGGCTTCACTGCTCTGTGAATCCAAGTCCCTAATCTGGCAAAATCTATTTGTAACAAAACGTTCAACACTCCCATCAACCTTAGGGTTGAATGGTACAGTCTTATGGCGCGTTAGCCTAGCACATGTCACGTCTTCTGAATGATAATGTCTTAAAAACATTTGCTTGAAGTCGGCATACGTGAAGAATTTGTTGACATTGGAATAATACCATGACAGCACTGCGTCTCTTAGTATGAACGGTAATACCTTAAGCGCAAGACTAGGTCCCACACCCATTAGAGCACACTCTCGTTCAAACTGTACAATAAACGCTTGAGCTGACAAATCACCTCTCTCTGGTGGATAATGCGTGGACGATTTTATATCCGTTAATCGCAATTTCAATTCCTCTTCGCCTTCTTCATTTTCCATTTCCTCCCTATAGTTCTGAGCTGCTTCCGAATACGCTCCGCGACGGTTCGTTAGTCTTCTGGCGTTTTCATTCTCGTTGCCATTAGAGGAAAGCTGTCTTCTTTGTCGGTTTCTTCTTCTTTCCGTCTTCGGGGGCCATCCATCTTCTTCTGAATACCCGCTCTCATCAGACGAACTGTTCTTAATCTGTCTCCTCCGTCTTCTCCGATAAATTGGGTGCACCTCAGGTGCCTTGCTCCAGGAAGCCGCCGTACTATTGAGGGCACTCCTTCCACAGCAGGTACCACTGGAATCACTTCCATTGCTCCTTCCATCTAGGCTTGGAGATTGAGCAGGATTGTATGTCCGCTTCACTTCTGTTTCCTCTTTTACGCCTGAACTATATCTTCGTTATTCCTCTTCGATCCTTTTTTGAAGTGAACTTTTTGCTACCTCCTGACAAGCCAACTTTTCTTGTACTTTCCAGAGTTCCGAAGTGTTTTGCCACATGACAGCCTTCGACCGACTCACTTCCGCCCGACACTCTTGCAGTTGATTATTCATCACCGCGTTGGCTCTTATCATTCTTCCAGAAACCTATTATATCACATTTCTACATTCATCAGTCTTCTGCAGGACTTTTAACTCTTCTTTGGGTAAACGATCTTCTATCTGTGCCGTAGTCATCTGTAACACCTCATGCTTCACTTCTGCAATCTCATCCTGCATCCTGTCCTGACATTGTGCCATACGTGCTACACAGCTCTTCGATACCTGATCGATTCTTTTATTTACTTCTTCAAATTGCTGACTCACCTTCTTCTCTGTTAGTATTGCCACTTCGAGTTTAAAAACGGTATATAATAATATCAGTGACGGTGACGGTAACGGTGGAGGATGTTGGTGATTAAAATATTAAACAAATTTTTAATAACCTCCCGTTATCCGGAATCTCGGTAGCAGGAGCGCACGCTCTGAAAACAGTGTATCAAGAAATAGTTAACTCAAATAAGAATACCAATATTAATACTACAACACTGTTGGGTCGTATTCGACAACTTACCATTTAAGCCTTCAATATAAATCCCCACACTGATGTTATTCACGAAGTTGTTAGACGAAGCGTGGACGTAGAAAGATGATGCAAGACGCAGAATTTTCAGAATGCACTTGCCTAAACTTGTTATTGAAAACCATGTGTATTTATTTATTATATTTATTTCTATATTACCACATTCTATCACAAAACGGTATTCATATACACAAGGGATAATCCTCACCACAAGTGAACAATATTTCGACGTAAACAGTCGCTTCAATAATGACTTGGTAACATCCCTAACTTTAATTATTGATATCGTTCAACATAAAACTGAGATTGACAAGTACTCAAAAGAAATAAGATATATAAAACTAGGAAACATACAAAATACTATATACAACAAAAATAATACATGCAATAAGGGTCCTCTACGATACTTCTAAAAGTCTTTTCAGAATAAATGGAAGTCCAGACGACAGTAGCAAATTGTGTTATTTCATATGTTTAGAAAGAATTGTTTTAGAGAAGCTTAATCTTTTATTTGTTTTTATATTTATTATTTTTAATTAATTCCTTTTTACTGATGCACTGAACTATTATATTGTACTGGCCACCTTGGTATAATTGTTTATATCTTCAGTTCTGTCTTTACCCGAACAGATGATTCACTAGTGCAATACTGCTTTACATACAAACTGACTAACTAAATGACAATTGATGGTCGCGACTGGCAAACTTTTATTTAGATTGAATTTAATTTAGTAGTGATACTTCAAACATTCTTCACAGATAAATAGGTTAGTTAGCACAGTTTTCAGAAATAATACATTTATGTAACGATGTTATACTACTACTGTAGTTGTTAGATATTTTTATAGCTATAAATTGAAGTTATGCTATTATATAGGCCTATATCAAATATAGATTGATTTTCTTTCAAGCGCTTTTTCTGAATATGCTCGAAATTTGAGCTTAAGACTAAAAGAATTCAATGCAAAGTAATGCGTTCATATTGTGCGCTCATTATATACACGACGTTCTATATTTACTGATCCTCTAGAGTGTAAACAAATTATTAACTTCTACTAATATTGTCTGGCGCAAGAAACTTTATATTTTCTTTTTGTAGCACTCATATGCAGTATCCAATAAAATAGGTTAGGTTATGGGTGAAGTATTTGAAATATATATTATTATATCGGCTTACATAAATAATGTATCAATATTTTAGATTTACTTTTCATATGCGCATATGTTTTTACGGTTATATCAAAAGAATTATGTAAGGTTACGAGTGCAAAGCATGCTTTAGTGTGTCGTGTACCGTAAACACATATCACTTGGTTTATTTCTTTTCGTTGACGTTAGTACGTGAATTCTTGTTAAATTCAATTGCTCAAATATGTCTTTTATTTTACTCATGCAAACTAAGTATAGAATCCAAGTATTTCAAGTACGACACTCTCCAAAAGTAACATGCGATCTTTACTTGCAGAGTCTTGCTTTAAATACGGCTTACTTGTTAGCTTTAAACATGTTCTGTTTTTCTTACCTTGACCGGCAGGTTAAAACTAGTCCTTAAAATTTTCTTGTTCTATTATTAATTCATTTACAAATAATTCTTCATAGTTGCATTTTTATTTTATTCTTCTCTTTATACATTCCCACTTGTTCTTACTTTTTATACTGCTGCTGCTGATCCAGTGTTGTCAATGTTGCCAGTCAAGTCTAGACAGCTAAGGTGGAGTGCAGAAGGTTACTGAGCGGAGCGCTCAGTCACACCGCTCGAAGTGAACGAAACGCAAAACTTGCGAAAACAACGGGTGCACAAATGCTGATGGGGCAGCGTGTCCTGTCAAATATGGCGTCCGAATAGGTTGATCCCTGCGCCGTCACTAAGCATTCAAAGATTAAGTTTCACTTAGTTCCGCAGATACTTATAAAAACAAGGTAATACACAAACAAATGAAGCAGGACACATATACATATAAACACAATATTTCAAAATATGTACAGCCTGCAATCTATTCGCAGTATTCATCAGGCAAGTCCTTCAGAAGTTGACTGGCACAATTCTCTTCTGCCTTCTTCCGCCATTTCAAGTATTCTTCCTTTGTGGGCTTCCACAATTTACATTGATGTTCGGATCAGAGTCCTATCAATTTCCCACTATTTGGATCAATCAGCTCTACAACCTTAAGACTTGGCTTGCGAACACATAAGTATGGTCCTGAGTACAGGTATGGTCCTGACTCAGACGCTTGTGAAGAATAGTTGCAATCAATAGGGTGAATTTCGTGGACTGTTATTTGTGTAGTGGGTGGAACATGAGTGGAAATCGGCGTAATCGACGAAGAGACAGTGCAAGTGCAAGTGAATCTGCTGGTGCGGCCATGTCAGACTGAGGACCCAGCTAGAGATGAGTATCATGTACAATGTTGTCTGTGTGATCGCTGGTATCACCGCGTGTGTAGTCAAATGACAAAAGAACAATGGAATGCTCAAAATGAACTCGAGGATGATGCACCCGTTGAGTCGTTATTAAATGTGGACAGTGCAACCCACATAAGGCGATGGAGACGGGAGAACGAAGTTTGTCTTTGGATGCAATGGAGCAGATGCTTATCTGGATGTTTGAGAAGTATAATGAAAAGGGACAATGTGAGCTCAGATCGAAAATCAAAGAAGATTATCAGATTGAGATGAAGGTCATTCAGAAAGATTTACGGGATATTAGAGAGCAATTGGAGAACAAGATTGAAGAAGTTAGCAAGAAGTGTGACAAGACGAACGCCTCGTTAACTCAACAGGTAAATGAATTTTCACGAAAGATGAACGGAACTCAGCAGGAGAATCATGATTTGAAGAATACCGTCTGTAAACTTGAGGAAGTGGCAATACTAACAGAGAAAAAGGTGAGTCAGCAATTTGAAGAAGTAAACAGAAGAATCGATCAGGTATCGAAGAGCTGTGTAGCAGGTATGACACAATGCCAGGACAGGATGCAGGATGAGATTGCAGATGTGAAGCATGAGGTGTTGCAGATGACTACGGCACAGATAGGAAATCGTTTAGCCAAAGAAGAGTTAAAAGTCCTGCAGAAGACTGATGAATGTATTAAGGTGATAGAACAGGTTTCTGGAAGAACGATTAGAGCAAACGCGGTGATGAATAATCAACTGCAAGAGTGTCGCGCGGAAGTGAGTCAGTCGAAGGCTGTCATGTGGCAAAACACTTCGGAACTGTGGAAAGTACAAGAAAAGATGGCTTGTCAGGAGGTAGCAATCGCGTCACTTCAACAAAGGATCGAGGAGGAATGGCGAAGACATAGTCCCACACAGCAAGGAATATTTTCTCAACCAAAATAAAATATTTTCCTTGGTTTCCAAAAGGTTTTCCTTCTCTGGAGATTTCCATGCTGGTTTCACTAATGTATTCCGAATATTTCCGGAAAATATTTTCCCAAAAATGTTTAGAAAACATTTTAGAAATTACCGAAAGTACATTTTGAGAATGTTAGCCGGAAAGTATATCCAGGAAAATATTCACAAAATGTATTAGAAATATTTTATTGGATATAATCTAATATGTTTTCACTGTTGAGAAGGAAAATATTTTCGAAATGATAATAAAAATGTTTTCAATATATGATATGGGAAACAATGAAAGGAAATATATTCCATATATTTGAAAAATATATTGAACATATATTTTTAAAACGTTTAGAATGTTTTAAAAATAAATTCTTTCGTAATATAAGAAATGTTTTAAAAAGGTTTACTTAATTTTAACAAAAGTATTTTGGTAACCTTCTGTTATAACTTAAACGGAATATTTTCGTACAATATTTTAGTCTTATTTCCAGAATATTTTATCGAATTTTGAATATAAAACTTTAAAACAGGGAAAAGAAAACATATTAAAAATGAATAAATTTTGTGTTTTTAGTGAACAACATTTGCTGATATATTATAGATATATTTTTACATTGTTTTCAGAATATACTCTTCCGTTACTGGAGAAAATATATTCCTTGTTATACCTGAGAAATATCCCAAATATTTACCGGAAATATTTTTTAAAAATGTTTGGAAAACATTTTATGAAGTACAATAAGTATGTTTTAGAACGTTATAAAGAAAATAATCTAAGGAAAGTTTTCACAAATTCTACTATTGTGTTGAATATAATGTAATATGTTTTCAATGTTGAGAGAGAAAATGTTTTCAAAGTAATACTGAAAATGTTTTACATACATGGTATATAAAAAAATAGGAAATATATTCCATAGATTTTACAAATGTTGTACAATGTGTTACTTGCAATCTTTTCTATTGTTACGAGAAAACGTATGAAATATAATTTTAAAAATGTTTCGAATATTTTAAAAATAAATTCGTTCGTAATATGAGAAATATTTTCCAGAAATATTTTTAAAACACCTATTAATTTTGTAAGGAAATGTTTTTGTTACCTTCTCCTGTAACTTAACCCTAGGAAGTGCAAGAATGTTTTTTGTCTCAAGTAGGTCCAAGGGGAGGCTCCTCGAACCCACAGTATAACATACTATAATTCACATAATGCCATCTAACAACAAATGAATATAGAATAAGCATTCAGAACTTACTCGTGGCTGATATGTTGTTTCCCAAGATAAGAACACAATCCTTGTTAAATACAAACGAAAAAATCTAAGTTCAGGAAATATACTTGTAGAAAATATGTCACATGGAAGTCCAAGGAGGGGGTTCGATGAGCCCACTACTTAGAAATAATTTTTAATTTACAAGTTACTAAATAATAACGCACATTAATGATGTGGATTTATCAAAGAAGTAATAATAGACAACAAATAAAATTCTCAATATTTTAATCAAGACTTACGACGGAGTTTTTCAGGAAATATACTTGTAGAAATTATGTCACATGGAAGTCCAAGGAGGGGGTTCGATGAGCCCACTACTTAGAAATAATTTGTAACTTACAAATTACTAAATAAAAATGCACATTAATGATGTGGATTTATCAAAGAAGTAATAATACACAATAAATAAAATTCTCAATATTTTCACCAAGACAACGACAGTTTTTTTTTTTTCAAGAAATACAAACGAGTGGGTTCGAGAAGCCCCCTCCCTTGGACTTCCTAGGGTTAAATAAAATATTTTCATATAGTATTTTAGAATTATTTTCAGAATGTTTTATCTAATGTTTAATTAAAAAAGTTAAAACAGATATTTAAAATGAATAGAAACTGTTTACTATCATGTTTATGAAATATAGTTTGTGCTTTTAGCTGATAGTATTTTATTATATATCAAAGAAATACTTTTACATTATTCTCATAATATATGATTCAGTTACAATAAAAGTACATATTCCTTGTTATACCTAAAATTAATCTTACCGGAAATGTTTCTGAAACATTTTTCTAATTTAAATATGTTGGAGATTATACATGCATACGTATATATATATATATATATATATATATATATATATATATATATATATAGAGAGAGAGAGAGAGAGAGAGAGAGAGGAAAGTTACCAATATCAGCCCCCTATCCCTAATCCGGCACCCCAGTCTCTAGCGTCTCTGTGAAGCGTAAACAGCCAAGTGTTGTGCTGGGCACATTACTTACTCCGATTAAGAAAAGGCGCTGATATTAGAAAGTAATGCTACACAGTTTGGGGACTGAGAATCAGGAGGCATTGTGATTTGAGTGACTTGCAAGTTTTGGTAGTGTCAGAGAAATCTGAAGTTTCACGATAAATGAGTATGAGTAGGCAAAATTTTCATTATAGTAGCTAATTAAGGAACTACAAAGTAAGTAAATACGTGTTTAGTAATGCATTATAAGCTTTAATTGCGAAACTATTACGTTTGTTTCCGCCATGTGCTGAAACCCTAATCCGGCACCCCTTTTGGAGTCCTAAAGCGGCACCCTCTTTAATGGCATATGTGTCATTAGTAGACCCTATAGCTTCTAATCTTTATAGGCATGGGCGTGCCAGCCGGGGGGGATGAGGGGGACGCGTCCCCCCAGAAATTTTCTAGGAGGGGATTGTCCCCCCCCCAGAAAATTGTATAGCAGGAATTCTTCCCCAAATATCTCGGGAAAAATGATGAAATACTGGAATGGAAACGTCGATTGTCAATGAATAATTCCTGGATATGAAAGGAATTACAGTTTTATTGAAGAAATTTCTGTAACAATTACCAGGGAATATAAATGAAGTATAGAATGTAGCGACACTGTATTAGCTACGCCAAAAACTACCACAAACCGTGCACACATTCATTTGCAGGAAAAATAAAATTTTGAAATTACTATATATTAAAATTCTACGTTTAAATGTTTGTGGTCAAGAAACGTTTATATGTTTGTGGCAAATTATTTTAACGATGATATTTCGGAAACTACAAGCTCTACAAGCAAATTTTGTGAAGATTGTTCAGTTATAATTGAATATTTTTTTTAAATGGACGTTATTTCTTTATTACATTTTTTTAGGAGTACGCGGAAGTATTGGAAATTTAAAAAGTAAAGCATCATCTCTCAACGAGTTATACACCCAACACCGCACATTTGTATACGAGGTTAGTATATATCTCCGGCATTTGTTTTATGGTCAAATGATGAAAAATGAAGCATAACTATTTCTCCAGTGTAAGATGAATCTTGGACTGACATTATAATTAATTGTGTGTGTGAGCTAGTATCTTTATGAAAATAGTAGATTCTAATTGAAAGTACGCAATTCTTAGTGTGCCTTTTTATTTTGTACAGCTACAGATTTGTGAAAGATTTACAACGTGGTTCCAAGGCAAAAATATTTCGAATTTGACTTAGTACTTATTAAAAGCTTCATGCTCAGTTTCAAATATTTCTGCCTTGAGATTTTATCTTTAGTCTTCCAAGAAAGCGGTAGCGGCAAGAAAAAAATGTTGCTTTCTAAGTTTCTAAAAAGATTCCTTTCCCACTACACTTATAGCGTTACAATGAGAAAAGAGAAAATGTGGAATTATCTTTTTTTTATTTAATATACCGACTCTTGCTGTATCGGATTCGTGTAAAAATACCACCATTATTGTGCCAACCTTGACAATCGATGGAAGACTTACAACACTGTTTAGCTTCGGAAATATAACTCAAAACCTGCCTAAAAAGATCTTTTTCTTCGTGTGCGGGTAACGTAGGTCTCTTTGCATGTTCTTTCTAATGTATTTTACAACTTCGTCAACTGGGCTGTGCGCAAGTGCGCCACTGTTTTTCAAAGGACATGTTTTGCAGCGTGTTTTCTCCAACAGTAACGTTATTTAGACAGCTGTGTTTATGTGTGTTGCTGTGAATATAACGTTGATATGAAGTTTCTCATCTCTTGTTTCTGTTTAGTGTTGTTTTATTGTTTAAAGTGGATCGATTTGTCATAATAAAAAGAAAAGAAGACAGCACGTGGGCCAAAGCAGTGCCATTGTTAAAGAAAAGAAGAGAAAAATTAATTCAAATTGTAGATCAGCTGATTGATAACAACCTGAAACTGACAATGGAAATTCAAATCTTGTATTGGTCACCATCACCATTAGTGTCTATAGGAAAAAACTTCTCAATCTCCACGTCTTGCAAGTGGTTCAGATTCTCCCCACCCTTCGAAACTTTTAAAGCCCAATTAGATTTTAGTGTTACCTACAAATTTTCCACAACAGTCCCTGAAAGATCGAACATTGAAATTTGTACCAACTTGGTTCCTTCCGTGGCTGCACGTCTATCCAAAATTAACGTCATTTTCTGTTTTTACTGTATGGATATCTTGAAAAACAGTTTTAAAAAAGTTTTTATTAAAACCATGGCAGACGATTTCTCTACTGTAGGATTTTGCAACTGGAAGAAGGCTAAAGGAAAATTAAGTATACACGAAACTTTAGAATGCCATAAACTGGCTGTACTCCGCTACACGCAGAGAAAAAATTCCAATAGAAAACCAATTAAACAGACAAATTTTAGATGAACAACTGAAAGCCAGAAAATTCCTGGAAAAAATATAATCTCAAGTATACGTAATCTTGCAAGACAAGGACTCGCATTTAGAGAACATGACTCCCGGTTCAGGAATTTATTTCAGTTGATGAGCCTTTGCGCTGAAGATTTTCCACAATTGAAGAGCCGGATAAAGGGAAACATGAAGATATGTAATTTCATGGATGTTAAAATCCAGAACGAAATCTCGAAACCATAAGCCAAGAAATTGCTTTTCATATATGTAACAAAATCAAATCTCAAAACCCTCCTCTGTTCTCTATCGTGTCTGATCGTTCACGTGATGTGAATGGCGAAGAACAATTAAGTATTTGTGCCAGGTAAGTTGATGAAAATCTCTGTTCTCATGAAAGTTTTCTTGTGTTCTACAGTATATCAAAAAACTACTGGTGAGTTTATAGCTTCAGTTATTCTGGATGAGATAGTGAGACTCCAGCTTTCAATTGCTCAACTCAGTGGACAAGTTTATGATGGCTCTGGAAATACGAGTGATGGCTCTGGAATTAGTGTCCCATCTATTATATGCAAACAGCAACTTATTGCTTTGTACGTACATTGTGGGGCTCACAGTACTATTCTTGTGATTAAGGATGTCTGTAGTGCTTGAGAAGTAGTGAGAAACTCTTTGCAGTTCGTGCACGAACTATGAGTACTGTTTTCGCAGTAACTTTCAGTGTGGTCACGATTTTCTGCTCTAATCGAGGCTCATGCTTGTGCTCTCGTCTTAAACATTGTAAACATTAAATCCTTGTGTCCCACTAGATGAATTTGTAGACTTAGTCTAATAAGGGAGTTGTTTAACATTATGAAGAAATTCTCTCTACGTTGCAAAAGATGAAGACGACGGAATTGTCAACACATCTTCAGGATCAGCAGCTGGGGTTTTGCGGCTTTTTGAAGAAGGATCTACGTTTCTTGGGCTCATATGGCTACAGATATTATCAGAGGTTGGAGCTTTTTAACAGGACACTTAAAGACCCAACTTCAGTGTCAAAATGGGAATCAATACGAATCATAAATAATATGCTTAGTCACTGATCATAAGTTCATTGTACTGTCATGAAACCTACAAATTAATATCATCGCCCTGGAAATCCCATTAATTATAATAAATATTGTCAACAGTACCATCAATACAAGGATGTTATAAAATAGAGGATCTGCCCATACAACAAAATCGTGAAGTCAAACGTCACAGCTTCGCCACACCTGCTCTGCTCATTCCGCGCCACTAAGATTGCAATGCTTCGAGCCAATAATCATGGCGGAAACGAGAGTAGCCAATCAGAGGTGCCGGCTCAGACGATGCTCTATTGTTTTTTGACTTCATTGAGTTCATATGTTGAAGATACGTATGGGCTGATCCTCTATTTTATAACATCCTTGCATCAATAGGATTGTTTGTGTCGCCGGAATAGAACCTGTTATCACCATTGATAGGATTTATATATAATGCATTGCAGAACTTTAATTCATGTTATGTGACATTTTGAAAATTAAGGGGGGGTGCAATGACATCAGCCTTTCTTTAAATTTGGCCCAAAATGTTGAGTGAAGGGTGCTGTCCCCCCCCCCAGAAAATTTTTGGTGAGCACGCCTATGTTATAGGCTATAGTCCTATATAAAATGAAATAGAGTTGCTCGAGTTCTGAGAAAGTTTTTCATTGTTGCAGCGCCGAAAAGAAGCCGCCTTAATTAGGGAAACGGAAAGAAAACCACACACTATAATCACAATTGGTCAAAAGAAAATATGACTGAGGCCATAATTGCTATGAGATCGAAGGAAATGTGATGAAAGAACGCTCAGTATCTCAGAATTCAGCTCTCTTTTCAACACTTGAAATTCTCATTGAATACACTGTTTCACCAGAAAATGATGTTTCGTGTATGTTCTGTTCAGACAATGATGAAGTGAGTTATGCGTCTTACGTGTTCAGACTGGGCACATGCTGAATGTATTGGAGCTGACAAAGACGATTACATATGTGACGTTTGCCGATGATTGCGATTGGTGCTTTTTGTTTATTTGTTTATTGAACAGTTTTCATAATTATATTGAACGTTTACGCAAGAAGCGCATACATACAATGAAAATAAAAATGTTTATATTTCTTCAAAATTTTTATGTTTCATCAGTCAAATTATTTATATTTTCTGAAATAAAGTCATGGTACGCCATTATCTGGTCATATTTAATTTTCTTCAGTTTATTTGGTAATTTATAGGTAGCTCACTGCTAGTAATATACGAGCATGCTGATTTATGCTACCTTTTTCAGACTCATGAATTTGATAGGTTTCAGAAAAGCCTTTATAGCTTCAACCACGTTAGGCTTATCAACTTTGTACTGCCAACTGAACATAAGAAACTACAACTTTTTATATTGAAGACTTAAAAATGACAAATTCTAATTCTATCAATTATAACACTGAAAAACAAACTGGGGTGCCGGATTTGGCTACTTTCCTCTATATATATTAGTGCACTGCACGGTTCGGGCTCAGGCGGTCCAGCTCTGCTGTTTCCTTAGCCCAGGCTGGGCTAGGGCAGGGCGGCGCTTCAAGTAGGGTTGGGTTCGGGCGATTATTTGTAGTTCTTTAATAATTATTGACTCTAGTTAAATGATAAATGCAATAAAACTAACGAGGAGTGAAAGGTATTACAAAAAATGCAACGTTTACAGTTTGTATTGCTTAGCGGCTCAACTTTTTCTATATAGAGAATTAATTGTTCACCCTAGTGACCGACCGGGCTTGGGCGAGTTGGCTCCACTATTAATTTGGGACGGGCCGGGCTTGGGACAAAAATTTCCAAAATTTTCCGAGCCTGCATGGGGCTGGGTCGGGCCTAGCTACATTCGAGCCGGATTAGGCTCGGGCCGAAAAATTCGGCTCTTGCAGATCTCTAATATATATATATATATATATATATATATATATATATATATATATAGGGTGCACAGTTCACAGCGTTTGGGAGGTGAATCTACTCATCGAAACATGAAAAACTGTTTATGAACATGTGGTCAAAAGCAGGGATGCCACATTTTGTAATTTCGTACTAGATTTTGTGATTTGCTATTGAACTAGTGATCTAGTACGTACTTCGGGTAAATCTGCACATTCTAGTGATTTTTGGCGTTTCCTTTCTGATGCAGACAAATGGCAAGGAAATGGTTCTTAAAATAATAGGAAGAAGTATATCGCAGTTCGAACGAATATAGAAACTTCCAATTATTCTTTCTTTTCCCCTCTGACTGAATGAAACCTCTACTGTTAACGACCTTTAAGGTTACTGTGCCCACCCCCTTGTCCGAGCACTTCGCCTTTTCGCCACCAGATGCTCACTTTTTCATTTAGCAATCACTGCTGGCACCTCTACTGGGAAGAACTGAAAGATCGTACCGCTCAGTTTAAATGTGTCCAGGATATCCACAATTGAAGTGGGCGGGGAGAGGAATCCAACAGTTTGTTTTTTCCTTCGTGCACCTGCAGTCAGTCAGAGTCTATTTTTACAAGCCGTGTTGTTCAGCCTCAGGGCAAAATCTCAACCATTGACGGGTAACAGAAATCTTTTCTTTTTGCAGGTAGGAATAGAGTTTTTGTATGAAAAACGTGAATTAGGTTGCAGAGAACGTTATTCGCATCGCGTTGACAAATTTTCTTTCGTCCGTTTATCACATGAAGCTCTTTTTTTTCGATTATTACCAGAATATGAGATAAAAAACCTAAATGGTTCTTTGTATACAGAAAACAAACAATACCAATATTTTCTTACATATCAGTATTATATGATTTTTTTTCCTGAAGTGTATGATGCTTGAAAAATGGACAGAATGAATTTTGATTTTTCTATTTGTCCCTATCCTTGTGAGTAGAGAGAATGCTGTGACGCAACTAAAGGGTCTGAAGGGCCCGCAACATTGAGAGGCCCAGAACAGAAAGAGGACCATTTCAGTTTCGAAGTTAAACTTTCTAATGTTAGGATGTTAAAAATGATGTGATGTTCCAACTATATCTCATTTTTACCTGTGAAGACGGTAACACCTGAGCGATTATTTATTAAGTTAAATGCCAACAAAACTTATACTGACCAGCGAAAACATTATGACCACTCGCTACTTTTTGAACGTAATCATTGTGCAGAGATAAGAGCTACAAGGCATAACACAACCGCGCGCCAAACGTGACAAGAATCTCACTCGATTAGTCAGTGTGGTGCTTGTGCCTTGAATGGGGAAGGACGAAGATATATCAGGGTGAGTAAATGGCTGGGAGCTTCATTTCGGAAACAGCGCGACTTGTCGAGTTTTCGCGATCTGCCGTGCTTATGTATTTCAAAGGTGGGAAAAGGACTGAAACCAGCATCGAAACAAACAACAAAAAGTGGGGCGACTACACCTCATTAAAAATGTCGGATGTCGTAGACTCTCGAGGTTGGTACAGCAGAATAGACGAAAACTATAGCATAATAATAATAATAATAATAATAATAATAATAATAATAATAATAATAATAATGTGCATTTTTTTGCATATGAGCAAGTTGTGACTCACTAGATAGAACATAGAAAGTCAAAACTGTTCTCTGCAAATTTTACGTGACTCATGGATGTGGATAGAGGGGGTCCGTTTAACATTTTTGCGGGGAGGCCCATTCGTCCTTACTTCCGCTACTGAGAGGTAAGGTAAAATAATAACACCAATATATATATATATATATATATATATATATATATATATATATATACTCCTGGCGCAACAGTCCCTTGTGATCTGAGTCTGCAGCGGGCTTATGTTAGTGGTCAGCACAACTACACCCAACGTAGCCGGCTGTCTAGATTGAAGTCCGCTATCTTTTAGTTTCCCAACTTTTCTCTCGATGTTTGGTCAACACAGCAATGTTTGAGTGCCACACCGGGAATTAAACCCTGGGCGACGCACACCGTATCACTTTCGCTAATCTTTTGGTAAAATTCAGGTTAGGGTGGTACTGAATTATTTTTGGAATATGCCATTTCTCGTAAGGTAAAGTTCAAAAGTATTGTGACATAATTAAAAAGCTCATTATCAACCACGTATTCTTGCCTCTAATATCACTAAATGTTTTCGAGATATGTGTCAAAAATGGTTGAAACACTTGAAGTTAGTTTAGTAACTTGAAGAAGTAACTTATAACTTATACATAATTGCTCCAATTTTTATTTTTGTTCTTCTTTCTCGTAAAGAAATACAAAATCATAATTTCAACCATTTTGGTACATTTTTCATAATTTGAAGGGCGAACAGCCGGTTTCTTTCCTTACGTTTTGAACTTGGGATTTATATTCTTCTTGTCACTTATCGTGAAAGTCATATAATGACATGGGTCCCAAAGCTAGAATATATTATGCGACTGAGGTAATGACAATTTCATCTCTAAGATCTATTAAATTTGACATTTATTGAACGATAGCGGTTTTATAATACGAATAAATTTTTCGCAATAAGGTGCATATAGTGGTCGTAAGAAATGACAAAAGCTACCATTGACCTTTATAGTTTGACTGATGCTTTTTCGATTATGGTCTTCCCCTTAAATTTTGTAAAGGACAGTATCATTTTAATTATCTTGGCCTAATTTCCTAAAGCCTCTCATTCGTACGCTGAAAGAAAGATTTCTATTTTTTATGTATAAGAATTCAGGGAATGCAAATTTATTCAAAATTCGTTTACAATTAAAGTCGGCTAAACAGATATTCCTTCGAGATTTCTTTATTTTGAAAACAAATTCACGATTTCAGTTCTTTGTCTTTACTTGTTTCCATGTTATATATATATATATATATATATATATATATATATATATATATATATATATATATATATATCAATACTGTATGATCAATTCCAAGAATTATTTTAGTTCCCCGATAAATCCATTTATAACAAGCTCCAAATACTGCTACAATTTTAATGTGGTTTCAGGAGAATCTGCATATCTCATCCTTTTGTTACTCTCTATATATTCATCTACTATGTAAACAAACATCAGTGAAAGAAAGAGGCTGAGAGCTAACACGTGCTCCGTGAGGAACGTTGTCATTCCTTTTACTGATATATCTAGAGAGTCTAGTGTTGCCACGAGACAAGACGAGATTTCTGGCTGTGTCGTCCCGTCTAAAAAAGATGTGCCCGTCTCGTCTCGTATCGAATGGTCTTGTCTCGTCTCGTGACAACACCAGAAAGGCTGAGGCCCACAAAAAGAGCTGTTATACCAAGTGGTTAAAATTATAACTTTTAACCAAGTTTTGTTTGGTAGCACAATACACAACATGACTGCAATCTTCCAGCAACGACTGCTTAGATTCGACTGAACCAGTAATTACTTCGATAGGAACATTTGTCAATACCGTCAGTACAGTCGAAAGGCAAGATTTCCCCATTTATTCTGATATCCTTTTTTCAGAACCCCTGGCGCCACTTCAACAAATAAGGAGGCCTATGTAATTTTCCCATTTAAAAAATGGTTTAGCTTCGAATAACATCATAAAACAATAAAAAAAGATAAATTTTGTTGTCAAATCAGCATCTTTTCAAAACTCAGTATCGACAAAGGCTGACACGTTTCTGTCTTGGTTCGGAACGAGAAAGACCATGAAACAATAGTTAATTACCCTTGTACTTCTATAACAGGATTTTTATACGTAGATATCTCCACCAGCCCCCGGAATAAAATCTTCTGAAACACTGATCTCAATAAACGCTTTACATTTGTATTTGAATCTGGAGCACTATCACAAAATAATTAAACTTGAATCGATTGAAAAATGGAAGTGAAAGCTGTTTGTAAGAATCATTTTTTAAAAATTCTTTAGGTATTCCCTGTTCTTTGTAGGATTTGAAACATTGAATCATTTCGATCATTTGAAATAATGAAAGATGGTATACATTTCGAAGGCAAATAATTTATTCCGAGTTAATAATTTTTTAAGCAAATTCAGAAACTGTGTTTGTATTTTTCGAGACACGAGACGAGACATTTCACAAAACGTTTCGTATTTTATCGTGTCTCGCTTCAAAGAGTCGAGTCCCGTCTCGTTGGAACACTAAGAGAGTCTTACGCATTCTCTTTCCAAGAAAGTGAAACTTGAAAAGCACATTCAGTCAATTGTTATCATAGAATATAATAGGGGAGATCGTTGTACCAAGTGCATAGTGTACCTTGAACCATTTCCAATATCTCGAAAGGTGCTGCTTTCTGGTGATCCAACACCGAAGTACAGTCTTCTTCGATGTGCAATTGTCCACCAGTACGACTCTGGAAGTGTTTCAGAAAGTGTTGTTTATGTGAGGAGAAAAAAACAATTTTCTATGGTCAAAATAAAATTTTCAGTGTTAAGTTAAATGAGTGTTGAATGTGAATAAATAGACTAGGATTAATTTCAATATTGTCATCGGATGCCTCATCCATTGGTAAGTAAAATATTGGTGAAGTTCTGAGTCTTAGCTGTATTGTAGCGTTTAGGTAGCCATCTTTGTTGAAATGTAGATGCTCATGTACCTTGGGCCAAAGCTACGTCGTGTACCATGGACCAAATTGATCGTGGTTCATGGTACAAGATGTTACAAGATACTTTCTTTTTTTAATTTCAGGAAGACTTGTTGCCACAAAGATGCCCCGTAGCAAATCTGGAAAGAAGAGAGAACCTGTGGATCCAACTGCCTTACGAAATGCGCTTGATGCTATTCATTCCAATGATCCAAATAAGAAGATATCCTATAGAGAAGCATCGAAGGTGTTTAATGTAAGCCGTTCTACTCTTATCCGACATTTTCATAAATTTAAAAACAGTAAAGAGAAAAAATTCAAATATAAAGTGAATTATGCAGTGAAGAAAGTTTTCACAGAAGCCGAAGAAGAAAGTCTTTTAAATTATATTCAAACTATTGCGAAAATGCAATACGGGCTAACTAAGAAACGTGTTAGAGTACTTGCATATAAATTTGCTAAAGCAAATGAGAAGAAGTATCCAGCAACATGGGAAGAAAATCAAATAGCAGGAGAAGAATGGATACGTGCGTTTCTTAAAAGACATTCCATAAAACTTTCGATAAGGAAACCCGAAGCAACTAGCCTAAGTCGGGCTACCAGCTTTAATCGCCATAATATTCAATGCTTTTTTACCAACATCAAAGACGTTCACAATAGATTTGGTCCCATTCCTCCCGAGAAGATCTGGAACTTGAATGGAACTGGGCTCAGCATTGTCCAAAATAGTTGCCCCTAAAGGTATCAAGCAGGTCGGTTGTGCAACATCAGGAGAAAGAGGTAACCTGGTCACTATGATCATGGCCGTCAACGCAGTTTGAAATTCAATTCCACCAATGTTAATTTTCCCCCGGGTACACTTCAAGGACAGAATGTTATTTGGCAGTCCCCCAGGAAGTATTGGAGCCAACAGTGTATCAGGATGGTCCAATGAAGAACCTTTTTGAAGTTTTTTGATCATTTTCTTACCTTAGTCAACTGTTCAAAGGAAAACATCATTTTGTTAATTTTACACAACCATGAAACTCATCTTTCTCCAGAATGTCTAGATAAGGCTTCAGCTGCTGGTGTAGTGATGGTAACATTCGCACCACACACTTCTCATAAGTTACAACCTTTAGATATTTCTGTTTATGGATCACTGAAGACATTTTATAATCAGGCTGTTGAGGAGTGGATGTATAACAATAAAAGAAAAACATTTGATATATATACAGTTGCAGAAGCACTGGGAGTAGCATTTCCTAGGGCATTTACACAAATCAACATATTATCCGGTTTTCGTAAGTCAGGGATATATCCACTAGACACGGGTGTTTTCAGTGACGACGATTTCATGTGTTCATATGTCACAGATCAAGTTACAGAAACGCAGCCATCAGAAGAGGTTACAGTTGGTCTGGAGAATGAGAATGAGAAAATTCTGCACAAAGCTTACAGTTCGAAACATTTGAATGAGTCAACTGCTGGGGCATCAAATGCACAAGACTACAATATGAATCGGGCACACCTGTGGCCAACAAGAGAAAAGAACTTAGGAAAACTGTCACTCCAGAAGAAATCCAGCCGTTTCAAAGGCTCCAGAAAGAAGAGCTAATGTTACAAGGAAGACAAGAAAAACTATGATAGCGACCGACACGCCCGAGAATCATGCTATAAAGGAACAAAAAGAGAAGAAACGTGTGAAGAAAAGAGCAAAATATAAAAAAAAATCAAAACTATCAAAGTGGCCAGAAATTTAGGGGATGTTTTCAAAACGAAGTCTGACAAACTTAGCAAGAAGGGCTCTGGTCATAAGACACACCATAGCGCGGAAGGAATTATGAAGAGAAGACAAGCAATAGAGACACAATCATCATCATCAAAAACAACATCATCTGAGAGTGAAGATGAATCTACATTTTCTCTTGTGCCTACAGATGATGAAGATAGTGCAGAGGAAGAATGCCTATATTGTTGCAGTTCGAAAGAGGATGATTGTAGTGGAGAAAAGTGGTGTAGGTGCATTAAGTGTGGAAGGTGGACTCACTATTTATGTGCTGGGGTAGCTGGTCATGAGTGGAAAACTTATATTTGTGACTTGATTTGTGTCTACGTCGTTTCTCAACAGCAAGGTTATAAAGAATGTTTGTGACTTTTGTACATCAAACTAAGGTAAATTATGTTCTAAGAAAACTTTGTTTGAAATATATAATAAATAACTTGTTGTGTTAAATGCATTATTTTCTCTTCATTTAACCTTCTTTTTAGTATGGCCCAAGGTACAGGACGGCTGTCCCAAGGTATATGAGCATATTGTACCATGATCCATTATGCAGAGTAATTTATATTTTGCTATGAAAATTTTGTAAGGTGTGATTTGAGATTACTTCTAAGGTAAATAGATTCAAAAAAGATTGGAGATTTAATTGACCTCGAAACACTTGCATATATGATGTTAGGAACGACGTCATTTCAATTATTTTGAAAAGTGGCTCAAGGTACAACGATCTCCCCTATGGGCATAGCCACTGATGTGTAGAAGGTGACACAGGCGGAATTTGTTCTTATGGAGTCCTTGGCGAGTTGGAGCCGTGGGGCTCTATTATTTGGATTGGAAACATTGGTTCAAAAATATTTTACATTTAGCATACATATATACACACACACACACACACATATATATATATATATACACGCACATGTGTGTTACATATACTTTAATTAATGTGTGGACCTGCGGACAAGGTATAGTTCGCCCGCCCAAAAAAACGCCTCTGGGGGGGTGGGTTCGAAGCGCGCTCCTGAAACATAGAATTATGCTAATCGTAATTTTCTGAGATAGACTATCCCCGAGGAATAAATAAATAAAAATAGTTTCGTAATGTTTATCTTCCGTATACGAGTAATTGAAAAATTTTAGTGTCTCAACAATGAGAGCTGTATACAGGTGATTCTGCGTTCCTGGGGGAACTTCCCTAGTTCCGGCCCAAAATTTCGGTTCTCTTCCCCACGGTAGTTTTAAGAATTTTTATCTATTATCTACTCCCTTGGAGTAACTGTTGCTCTGTATTTTCACGGGCTTGCAACCGTCAGAATGAATATCCTGGCTGCTTTCCCAGCTACCCATTCAGCATGCAATAGATACATGCAATAACAATCAAATCCCGCACAAACTACTCTACCCATCAAATATTTTAACATGGAAAGTTCTTTTACGCAACGTATTTCGTTTGCTTAAAATGGAATAGACCTAAATACAACTTTTTTTAAATGTTCTTCTGGAAATTCGATAGCGAGATCGCTCACATCAAAAAATGAGATAATTAGTGCTCTGACAATCTTGTAGAAATACAACATGCCATATATACACATTACTGTGATTACATTGCTATTTATTCAATTATTATTTTGCTTAGAGCTTTCTTACTCTCCAGGGCACTCTTCAAGGGTATATAATTACTCTTCACTTATGTCGCGAAAAAATATTCAGCTTGCAAATTTATTTCGAGAACTTCTCATTCCCTAATACATGTTTATTCTCTGAATTTGTACGTACAGCCGACAAACTTACATAGAATCTCAACAGAGTTCAAATGTGAGGTGTGTGCTGGGAAGCACAGGTCAGTTGTATGGGAGGGGCTTTTAGAGTGCAATTCTAGGAACACTATGGGCTTTTAGAGTGTAATTCTAGGAACGCTGTAGGGGGCCATCCCGCTCCACCTGAGACAAAAAAAATCTGGAGGCACCCAACTAGTTCACACTGGTTATAAAACAGGCGCAACAAAGTTCTGATTTTTTTTTTTTTTTTTTTTTACTATTCCATTTCCCGAACAATAACATTTACCGATGACCTGTTAGCCCCTCCACCACAGCCACTATGAAAACAAATTCAATCGGAATTTGTTCAGCTCGTTTGATCACGAATAATTATCGTTTGATCCCAACGCATACTGATGTATTACACACAATTTGGCTAGGGCTTGTTAGCCCTTGATAATCGACATGTATCATTCCATAGATATTTCAATCGTAAATAGGTAAGCAAAGTTTGCTTAGTTTCTGGTAGCAAGTATGGAAAATAGTTTACTGTTTATTTAAAAATGGAGGCCTCCAACAATGAAACTAACAACAATATGAGAAATCGACATGTACCATTCTCTAGATATCTGAATCGTAAATATGTCAAGTTTGGTCAGCTTCTGGTAAAAAGTATGGAAAATAAAGTGAATCGTTTATTTAACAATGGCAGTCTCCAACAACGTAACTAAAACAATATGTGAAATCGACATGAACCATAGGATAGATATTTCAATCTTACATAGGTACGCAAGGTTTGGTCAGTTTCTGGTAGAAAGAATGACAGATAAAATTTATTGTTTATTTAACAATGGTGGCCTCTAACAATGCAACTAACAACAACAAGTGAAATCGACAAGTACCATTTCATAGATATCTAAATCGTAAAGGAGTGTGCTAAGTTTGGTTAATCTGTGGTAAAAAGTATGTCAGATAAAGTTGATTGTTTATTTAACAATGGAGAAATCCAACAATTATTTATTGAACAATGGTGGCCTTAAACGATAAAACTAACAATAATATATGAAATCGACAAGTAGCATTCCCTAGATATCTCAGTGGTAATCCGATTGGTGTGCCAAGGTTGGTCAGTTTCTGGTTCAAAATATAGCAAATAAAGTTGATTCTTTATTTAACAATGGTGGCCTCCAACAATGAAACTAAGAACAATATGTGAAATCAACACGTACTATTTCCTACATATTTCAATCTTAAATGGGTGTGCAAAATTTGGTTAGTCTGTGGTAGAAAGTATGGCAGATAAAGTTGATCGTTTATTTCACAATGTAGAAATCCAAGGATTGTGTATTTAAAAATGGTGGTCTTCAACAATGAAACTAACAACAATATGAGAAATCGACACATATTTTTCCCTAGATATTTCAATCTTAAATGTGTGTGCAAGGTTTCGCCAATTTCTGGTAGAAAGTATGGCACATATAGTTGATTGTTCATTTAACAAACCTGGCCTCTAACAATGAAAGTAACAACAATAAGTGAAACCAACACATACCATTCCATAGATATCTCGATCGTAAATGAGTGTGCCAAGTTTGGTTAGTTTGTGGTTGAAAGTATGGCAGATAAAGTTGATTGTTTATTTAACCATGCAGAAATCCAGCGATTGTTTATTTAATATTGATGGCCTCGAACAATGAAACTAAAAACAATATGTGAAATCGACTAGTACCATTAAGTAGATATCTCTGTGCAAATCCGATTGGTGTGCCAAATTTGGTCAGTTTGTTTTAGAAAGTATGGCAGATAAAGTTGATTGTTTATTTAAGAATAGTGGCCTTCAACAATGAAACTAACAACAAAATGTAGAATCCACACGTACCATTCCCTAGATACTGCAATCTTAAATGGGTGTGCAAAGTTTCTTCATTTTCTCGTAGAAAGTACGAAAGATAAAGTTGATTGTTTACTTAACAACGGTGGCCTCTAACATTGAAACTAACAACATGTGAAATCGGCACGAACCATTCCATTGATATCTCAATCGTAAATGAGTGTGCCACGTTTGGTTAGTTTGTGGTAGAAAATATGGCAGACAAAAGTTGACTGTATACTTAACACTGGAGAAATCCAACGATTCTGTATTTAACAATGGTGGCTATCAATAATGAAACTAACAACAACATGTGAAATCGACACATAGCATTCCGTAGATATTTCAACTTTCAAGGGGTATGAAACATTTGGTCAGTTTCTGGTAGAAAGTATGGCAGATATAGTTGATTGTTTATTGAAAAATGGCGGTCTCTAACAATAAAACTAACAACAATAAATGAAATCGACACGTACCATTCCATAGATATCTCAATCGTAAATAAGTATGCCACGTTTGGTTAGTTTGTAGTATAGAGTATGGCAGATAAAGTTGATAGTTTATTTAATAATGGAGAAATCCAACGATTCTTTTAAAATGGTGGCCTCGAACAGTGAAACTAACAACATGTAAAATCGATTGGTACCATTCAGTACATATCTCTGTGGTAATCCGATGGGTGTGCCAAGTTTGATCAGTTTGTGTTAGAAAGTGTGTTAGATAAAGTTGACTGTTTACTTAACAATGTAGGCCTTCAGTAATGAAACTAACAAAAATATGTTTAATCGACACGTACCATTCTTTAGATATATAAATATTAAATGGATGTATAAAGTTTGGTCAGTTTGTGGTAGAAAGGACGACAGAAAAAGTTGTTTCTTTACTTAAAATGGTGTTCTCTAACAATGAAAGTAACAACAATATGTGAAATCGACCCATACCATTCCACAGATATCTCAATCGTAAATGATTGTGCAAGTTTGGTTAGTTTGTGGTAGAAAGTGTGGCAGAAAACTTGATTGTTTATTTAACAATGGCGGCATCTAACAATGAAAGAACAATATGTGAAATCGACACGTACCATTCCCTAAATATTTCAATCTTAAATGCGTGTGCAAAGTTTGGTCAGTTTCTGGTAGAACGTGTGGCAGACAAAGATGATTGTTTTTTTTTTAAATGGTGGCCTCTAAGAATGAAAGTAACAACAATAAGTGAAATCGGCACGTACCGTTCCATCGACATCTCAATCGTAAATGATTGTGCAAGTTTAGTCAGTTTGTGGTAGAAAATATGGCAGATAAAGTTGATTGTTTGTTTAATAATGAAGAAATCCAACGATTATGTATTTAACAATGGTGTCTTACAACAATGAAACTAAGAACAATATGTGAAATCGTCACAGCATTCCATAGATATTTCAACTTTAAATGGGTGTGCAAAGTTTGTTCTTTTTCTGGTAGAACGTATGGCCATTAATGTTGACCGTTTAACAATGGTAGCCTCTAACAATGAAACAAACAACAATATGTGAAATCGACCCATACCATTTAATAGATATCTTAATCTTAAATGATTCTGCACATTTTGGTTAGTTTGTGGTAGAAAGTGTGGCAGAAAAACTTGATTGTTTATTTAACAATGGTGGCATCTAACAATGAAAGAACAACAATATGTGAAATCGACACATACCATTCCCTAGATACTTCAATCTTAAATGCGTGTGCAAAGTTTGGTCAGTTTCTGGTAGAAAGTGTGGCAGATAAAGTTGATTGTTTTCTTTAACAATGGTGGCCTCTAAGAATGTAACTAACAACAATAAGTGAAATCGGCACGTACCGTTCCATCGACGTCTCAATCGTAAATGATTGTGCAAGTTTGGTCAGTTTGTGGTAGAAACTGTGGCAGATAAAGTTGATTGTTTATTTAATAATGGAGAAATTCAACGATTGTTTAACAATGGTGGTCTCGAAGAATGAAGCTAACAACAATATGAGAAATTGATTGGTACCATTCAGTATGTATCTCTGTGGTAATCCGACGGGTGCGCCAAGTTTGGTCAGTTTGTATTAGAAAGTATGGCAGATGAAGATGATCGTTTATTTAACAATGTAGAAATCCAACGCTTGTGTATTTAACAATGATGGTCTTGAACAATGAAACTAACAACAATATGAGAAATCGACACATATCTTTCCCTAGATATTTCAATCTTAAATGAGTGTGCAAGGTTTTGTCAGTTTCTGGTAGAAAGTATGGCAGATAAAGTGGATTCTTTATTTAACAATGATGTCCTCTAACAATGAAACTAACAACAATAAGTGAAATAGACACGTACGGTTCCATAGATGTCTCAATTGTAAATGAGTATGCCAAGTTTGGTTAGTTTGTGGTTGAAAGTATGGCAGATAAAGTTGATTGTTTATTTAACAATGGAAAAATCCCGCAATTGTTTGTTTAACAATGATTTCCTCTAACAATGAAACTAACTACAATATGTGAAATTGACAGGTACCATTCGCTAGATGTCTCTGTGCTAATCGTATGGGTGTGCCAAATTTGGTCAGTTTGTTTTAGAAAGTGTGGCACATAAAGCTGATTGTTTAACAATGGTGGTCTTCAACAATGAAACTAACAACAACATGTGAAATCGACACATACCATTCCCTAGATATTTCAATCTTAAATGGGTGTGTAAAGTTTGGTCAGTTTCTGGTAGAAAGTACGGCAGATAAAGTTGATTGTTTACTTAACAATGGTGGCCTCTAACAATGAAACTAATAACAATAAGTGAAATCGACACGTACCATTCCCTAGATTTTGTAACGTCCATTAACCAGATTATATCCGTTTTTGCTTAATTTTTGAATTGCTCATTTTATTTTTGATTGTTTTAATTTTATTAGTTGCATATGTTAACATTGGTGACGGTGGCGCCATCTACCGTTTTAGACACAAACTATTTGGACGTAATGAGTAACCTTAATAAACAGTATCTATCTTTGGTCCGCTACCTCCGTTTGTTAGCATATATGAGATGGACTTAAATTGTAGTTTTTATTTTAAGAAAGTAAAAAAAAAATCCCTTAATTATACGGTACATTTACGTTTTATCACGCACACAGGCACAGTCTTTACTTGCTTCCCAATGAATTTGAGGAACATAAATAAATAAAACGTAAGTGCCAGAAAATAGAGTCAATACAGACATTTTCATCTGTAACACATTTGTTGAGAACTATAGTTGGATGTCAGGTGCAAGTCCTCTAAACATGTTCCATTCTTTAATTTTATCCGTATAACAATTCCTGATTTCAGGAAAAATTCCGTTAAGGATGTCATATGAAGTTCTACACTCTTGTACTTTATGTATGTGAGATCACATGAGAAACCAAGAGACAATACTAACAGGTTTTCTTCCAGGATCAAAGTCTGTGTGTGAATGTGCTGAACTGGGACTTTAATTGCGTCCCTTGTACAAAAATAACAAGTAATCCCAATGTTTATTTATTTTAGTCCTTGGGGTGAGGGGGAGATGGAATCTAACCCTCGGAAGGATTTCTAAAAAAACACTGGATTCTAACTGCCACTGTTTGTTATATTACACAAAATATGGTTGTGGTGATATGTAAATGATATTGCGTTTTCGTCAGGGTTTTAATTCTGCAGGAGAGAAGGATAATGATACCTGGAGAATATTTTCTATTATCAGAGTATTGAAGGTGATTGCATTTCCTCCATTCTAACTTGGCCAAGCTAGGTACATTATATATAAGGATTAACATAACCTAAAAAGCTTTTTCCATGGTAGTTTTATACTGTACCCATGCTTGTTACTTTTCGGTCTACGGGACTCTGTATTCCGAAATTTTCGACGGCTCCCAAGTAAGAACATAAGTGTACAAAAGGCATAGCCTGAAAAGCCTTTATATGTGTGCGCATTTGAGACATGGGTCTACAGTTTAAAGTGGTATAACAACTACATGAGCTCCAAGCGGAAATCGGACCATGGTTTGCCGTTCTCAAGGCGTATATGCTAACCATACAAACGTGAACAAATTCACAAACACACACACACACACACACACACACACAAACACACACACACATATATATATATATATATATATATATATATATATATATATATATACATTGTTGAGTTGATATTGAGTTTATCGTCCCTTTTAGCAGCGAGGCATGGACCTACTGATTAACGTGGAATCCGAACTAAATGAGCTCCCGCTGGGAATCGAACCCGGCCCAAGTACCACACTTATGTCGTAACAACGTCAAATGTTGGTCCTTAAATTTCAAAAGACGTCAAGCGAAGAATTATGGCGTCATTTGTTACGTTAAATAATGATAACAAATATAACGGAGATACGACATGTGGACGTCTATTAGGCCGCGCCTCTATTACTTCCGAATGCGATTGCGAATGCGAATTTCCCAGCACGTGTAAATAAATTAGAGAGGCCTCGACTAGTTCCGACCAGCAAATTGCGAAAACCGACGAAAAGATTCGAATGATCCCAACCTTGGGATTGTTCGTCCGAATACGTGCGAAGGATAGTGATGGGCAGTGGCAATATTCCCGGTGGGAAGGAATTTAAAAATGGGAATATTCCCGGGTTTTTTCCCTAGCCTATAAATTCCCGGGAAGGAATTTATTTCCATTTCTTTACTTTATCTTCCAAATTATAAGATCCATATGACTAATTACTTTATTTTAATATATTATGATTTACTTCTAGGTTTTAAAGAATTTGGAGGTTAAAAAAATTAAAATTATTTGACGGTAATTGTTTAGAATTGGGGGGCCAAAGCTAGC
The DNA here is from genome assembly GCF_964235325.1 of Thermobia domestica. Classification (NCBI taxonomy): domain Eukaryota; kingdom Metazoa; phylum Arthropoda; class Insecta; order Zygentoma; family Lepismatidae; genus Thermobia; species Thermobia domestica. The sequence goes on along the minus strand of NC_137471.1, from coordinate 150,935,196 downwards.
AAAAAGTAGGATGATTTACGGAAGAAATGAGTTGATAGTGATCTTCAAGTAGTCAAGAAAGTATCGAAAACATTTTTTTAGGGCAGCAGGGTATTTACAAAACGGAAAGGTAAATGGAAGTGTTTTATGTGAGAAAAGAAAGTGAATTGTTGGCAACGAAGATAGAAAATAACGTGCCATGCGGGTCTCTAACCCGCCTTCTTTCGCTAACGCTCGCTCTCCAACGCTCTCTGAATTTAATGTTGGTAATGTAATTTTACGTATGAAACCATAAAACAACCGCATTGGAATAGAATATCGCAAAAAAGGAGGTGCAAAAGCTGGCCCGCAATGCTAAAGAACATCCAAAATTAGCAAAGTACTAATTTACATATGATGAAAAGGAACCATTTTGTAAAGTAATTTAGAATTATGTAGAAATAGAGATGAAGTACTATTAATAAACCCTGAACCACCATTAGTAATAGACGTCGGTCTGTCTCCTCTCTCTGACTCGAATTTCTGAAGAAGTACTCGGACTTCTTTCACATGTGAATTAACGTATGAAATTTCGACAAATAGGTAGAATGAAAGATCGTGTATGGCAACGTCACGTGCTAAAATATAAAGATAAGTAATTATCTTGAAAATTTTGTGAACATAAATATGTAAGCGCAAATGTTGATAAATTGGTGAGACATGTATCTTCTAGCATTTAAACAATCTAATTGGTTTATAACATTTATAAATTTAATTAGCCTTATGCAGAGTCGTTTTGAGGTTTGATTAGCGTCATACTAAAGGCCTGACTACTGCAGGAAATATATGTTAGTCGATCTCTTTAATATGGTACTAATCACGTGTCAAAATGACTCTGCATAAGGCCCAATGTGTTTATAATATCAGTAATAGTCAAGTTGAGCAAATCCACTTACATATAAATTTAAACTGTTACTACATAATTTACTATATAATTTTTCACACATATTTAATTGAAACAACATATTGTAAATAAATATACATTTATGCGTACTCTCTAAATATAATAAAGTGTTAATAAAGTAACATAATACCGTTCAGAATATATAGATCTTAAAGAATCCTCTGTGGACAATTAATAATATGCTGTGATATAAAAATTAATTCAACTTTGAAATCATAATATACTTATAGAAGTCAATTTTATTTCCGATTAAACATAAATTCTCGGATAAATTCCCATTTTGGGAATCTTCCCGGGAATATTCCCGAAAAATATCTTTCTTTGGAATTTACCCATCACTAGCGAAGGAGAGTTTTCTGTAGAGGACAGCGTTTCCAGATCTAGCATAATGATGCTAGATCTAGCATAATGATGCTAGATCTAGCATAATTTGTATGTCTTTAGCATCTAGCATCTTGCTTTTAGCATCCTGCCCAAATCTAGCATAATTTCAGCAAGTTTATCAAAAAGCCGTAAAACCTGGAGATGAGAAAGAAGTTGGTCGTGGGGAGAAAAAGAACGGCGGAAATGTATCCTCTTCCATTGATTCATATAGTCAGTAAACCATACAGGCAGTCGTATTTTCCGAAGTAAGTTAGAAACGGCTTTTTTTTTTGTGGCTCCACCCAGGGTTTTCTAATCCTTTAACTGCGAGGCATGGGCGGAGCTATGGGGACCATTCTCCCCTCAATTTTTTGACAACTTCACCATCTTTATTTCTGACTTCATTACCATCTTTACTCCTGAAATTAAAGGTACGAGACCGACCAAAATTCCCCCTCCCCCCAGGCAGACAATTCCCAACTCCGCTTATGCTGCGAGGTAATTTTCTTTCAAAATATGTAAACAAACACTTTGCATTCATTTATACCATAGATACGCCATTGAATCTGGCAACGACTGTACTAGTTTAGTTGAGTTAAAGCTTTGGTGCGTTAAGTATTAAGTTCTATCCACGCATTCTTGCGCTCTGCATATTTTAAGTTACGTTATTGTATCTCAGCTTCGTTTTTTTTAAACTCCTCAATTAGTGATTATGAGGATCTAGCATAATTTCGATCAGGTTTTGGAATAATTCCGAGCTGTGAGTCTTGCAACGCTGGTAGAGGAATTGAGCGCTACGAGAGAAATAAATTTTGTTTTGCGTGAAAGCAGACGACGTTGCAAGGTGCGGAGATAAAATAAAAAATAAAAATTAAGATGGAAGTAGATGTTCATGCTTTAATGAATTGCGCTTTTGATAAAGTTGCATTGTGGAACCAAGCTTATCCAGATTATCACAAACGACAGGTCGCGAACAAATTATGGGCAGATGTAAGCAAGGGGTGGAAGTTATGTATATTTTTCTTTGTTTTGTCATTAAAATATGAAGATTTAATTAATACATGAACCCCAACTTTTTATTCAATTTGTATTTCATTTTTGTTCCTCAAGTGATGATTTTAGGAATATACGTAATTATTGACAAATATGTTTGAAATAGCAAAAACGGGTTTCTTTTACTAATGGAGAAAAGTTTCTTAGAAAGTAGATTGATTCTGTAATCTCTAATTTTATTTAGTTAATTTATTTTAAAGTGAAAATAGTAGCGGTTACCACGAAAGCACTACAACGCTCCAACTGCACATCCATTTTCATAAAATTATTAATGTGTAATTTCTCCTTTCTGAGTGAGTATACCTGCTGGAGCGGGCGTTGTAAATTAACCCGTCCATAAAACACAAGTTTGTGCTAGGTGACCACTGAAAAGCACGAGTGCTATCTAACTGAGACAGGGCAGGAGTGCAGCACGAAAACCCGAGTGACAAGAGTGCGTCCGTAGGGAGCAGGCGCGCCAGCGACGGGGGTTATGCGCATAAACGATGATAGTGGAATAGCACACTAACAGGCAGTTATTCCGAAGTTGGTCGTCCGCCTAGGTTTTGGCTAAAAGTGTAATAATTGGTTCCTTTTTTTTACCAAAGTTTTACATTTAATTCACACAATAATGCCGAGTGACCGTTAGCGAGTGAAGACGGATTAGTGCCCCGCAGGCACGTTGTTTTCTGTTTTTATTACAGCTAAATGGGGAGAGGGGCCTGTGTTCTAGAATTTGCTGCCTTGTTCGTTATGTCGCTTACCGTTACAGTAAACAATATAACTTTCTCCACGTTTCTTTATAGTTATTTGCTTACCACATTCTCTACAATTTATTTTTAGGTTTATTAAGCCATGACTTTTACTTACTTTTAATGGCTTTTCCTGATTATCACCAGCAATGTTTTCAAAAACAAATGCTCATTACATTCCCATAATCCTACCATGAAGTAATCTTGCGCCAAGTAGTTCCCTCCGCTTGCCAAATAGTTCCATGTTTAAAACCATTTATATAATAAAATAAACACAACTTTCGCTTTCCTTATACATTATGAAGCACACGAACAAGCAAATTTATTTCTTGCCGGTAAATTTTCAAAATTTTACTAGATACGGACGACCAACTTCGGAACTTAACCCCACTAACACATACAATGTTTTAACTGTTACTCAAGATTCATTTCAATATGCTGTGCAGTGTGCACTGACAGTAATTACTTATATTCACACTGTCATTCCGTATGGAGCGGGCATGTCAGCGACGTTGGATATGCACATAACCGAGGGTAGTGCAAAAATTTTATATCCCATACAACTATGCCTTACATCTAATATAGCTTTACTTCACTCTTGTGGTTCTGTATCATCACTTTACATAATGCCTTGAGTTCATAATAGCTTCGTTATGGAGTACTATGCATTACGTATTACGTATTTCTACCTATGATAAATATTATAATAGATGTAGGTTCCGATATATAGTTATATGTAGATTGCTATTGCAAACTGAATCAACATATAAATAACATAAATATTTGATGCCTTCCATTTCAAATCAGCCAAAAAAAAAAAAAAAAAGAAAGGAAAAGTAACATCACCACCTCAGATATTTTTGAAACTTTTTTATAGCAACTATTCATGTTTTTTTCAATGACCCGTATTTTTTGGGTTGTCGGAAAAGATTTTCCCGCCAAGTAATGGGCCATCAAAGCGGGAAGTACAATTTACGAATTTTAAAGGACATGGAAGATCATAAACTTCGTAGCTTCACCATTCAGCTATGGAGAAAGATAGTTATAATTATTGTTGTGGTATGTACAATCGTGACCAAAATTATTGTTGCATGACTATAAATATGTTGTTTTAGGAATATAATTTGATAACCAATTCGTCCGGTATTTCTTATAATGTTAGTATGTGTATAATCGGCAAAGACATGTATGTGGCAAATTTCATGTCAAAAGAGCAGTAAATAAGAACAATCAAACTTTCTTGTCCATTTAGCAACATTTTGTTTTACTCATTCTAATTTTCGTGTTTGTAATTCTTTTCCTCTGAAATTTACTACTAATATACATTTTCCGATTATACATGTAGTATCAGTATCAATAGTACCCTGCAAAATCATTATCAAATTATATTCTTACAAGGAGACAGTTATAGGTATGCGACAATCATTTTGGACATGACTGTACATAGGGATATAAATAAAATATATTTTATTATAGTTTGATTTGCGCATGCATATCTGTTGGTACATAAATTAACAAATGAACGTCATTTTATGTGAAAAGTCGAAGTTTTGCGATTTTTTCGAGCACTTGCGGCTCGAATTTTAAAATTCTATTTTACGGTTGGTAAGACCTAGTTACCCACTTCTCGAAAAAAAAATGTATTGCTTCTGTGTGCAACCGTTTTGTCGCAAAAAATTCGAGAAACCGTCAAATTTTCAAAAATCACCTTCTCCGAAATTACCATAATTTAAAATCTTGAAATGTAAAATTGTTCAACTTTACATGAATAATAAACACACCAAATAGCATTCTCGACCAATGCTTCATGAAAGAATTACAGCCTCTTGAAGTTAGCGAAGTTTCATTAACTTTAATATCACCATTGCCAACATTGAAAACAATGAAAGTGCAACAATTTGATGATGTTTGTGGTTCACATTCATTAAATAAAGGATAAAAGTTTTTCCTGGCTCCTTTTTATTATTTTGATCAAAAAGGCTCTCTGAAATAATATGATGAGCCTCTCCCTACTCCTCCTCCGTTTTCTTAAACCGGTGTAACCTGAGATGAAAATTACGATTACGAAACAAATTTTAAACTTACTTAAAATGGTTCTCGGAAACATGGTTTCACTGATTTTTTCCACACTGAAGTAATTATTTGCTTGCTTAGTGTCTTCTTCGCTAATAGCATGCAACCATTTCAGATGCTCCAATAGGTGTTGGTGCACTCACAACTCGTAGCACGTTGTCGATATGTCACAAAACACTTATATTCACTTCTCTTATTCTCTTCTGGAAACCTGTAACCTGTTGAAGAACCATGTGGAAACAAAGAAAAAAAAATGAAATGAAATATTGGAGTTTTACGTCCCACGTGTCTGCCGGTTAGGCTAAAGGAGACGGTGATTATGAGAAGTGAGTGAAATGGTGGAATGAAGAAAGTGGGAGGAAACGGGAGAACCCCTAGAAAACCCATGAGCACGGTGTTTGTCCACCACAAAGTCCACACGGCGCGAGCGAGGATCGAACCAAGGACCCCAAGCACCAGAGGTGAACGCTCTACCACTGAGCCACCACGCCTCCTGGAAACACAAAGAACACTTTAATCTCATGTAATTTTTGATTTATTGATAATATTTCTGCTATCCATCACTGGTTATCATATATGTATGTAACAAAAGTTCATTTTTGCAGATTTCTTAAATCTACACTTTGAATTGCAGAAACTCGATTTTGGGAAAAGCATGAAGTTAGTCCATGATGACCCGTTACTGCAATAAAAGCCAAAGATGACTTTGGTAAATACCAGTTACCGGTCGCACACTTTCCCACTTTTTTTGTGTGTGTTTGTTTAATTGTCGAATTCGGTTCTTGGCAACAAGACGAGAGTACTACCCGCAGTTGGTACTTGCACTATACTCACGAATTCTTCTGCAGGTTTAAGTGCCGCGGTGGCTCAGTGGTAGAGCCTTCAACTCTGGTGCTTGGGGTCCTGGGTTCGATCCCAGCCCCCGCCACTTGTACTTTGTGGTAGACAAACACCGTGTGCGTGGGTTTTCTCGGGGTTCTCCTGTTTCCTCCCACTTTCTTCATTCCACCATTTCATTCATTAGTCATCATCACCGTCTCCTTTAGCCTAACCGGCATAACCGTGGGACGTAAAACAAAGATTTCATTTTATTTACAGTTCTGTTCTGCAGGTTTAATACTGTGAATCTGTTTTTCGTTTTGCCATGTTGCCATATTCTTATCCCCCCCTCCCCAATACGTCGCAGAGACCCTTACCACTGCCGGTTTCACTGAAAAGCCACTGCTTTACCGGACCTGTCTGCGTTTTGGACATCTGAAAGCAATTTTTAAAGTGGAATGCAGCACCATCAGAAATCACTGAAACGGTTTGGTAAATTGTAGACACTTATTTTCACGTATTCGAACCTTTTTCTATAACTTATATTTTCGCTTTTCTTCGAGTATTTTTAGAATCTTATTCATGGCTATGAGTACGAGCCGAATCATGTGTTTTGTCGTCGCTTATTACAGCAAAACTCTCAGTTGTTTCATAATAATATATCACTCCCGTAAAGAAGGAGATTTGCTCGTTTCTCCAGTGATCACTCTGAACTTCCTTTTGCAGAATAACAGTCCAGTTTAAGCGAAGTCCACATGCAGTAAAATAGAATTTGTATCTTGAAATTTTACACAATGCTTTGCGGTAGCATTTTCTTACACTTTCTTTGTTGCACTTTCATTGTTTTCACTGTTGCCAACTGTGACTTCAAAGTTAACGAAAGTTCGCTAACTTCAAAAGGCTGTAGTTCGTTCATGAAGAATTGGCCGAGAATGCTATTTGGTGTGTTTATTATTCTTTCACAGTTGAACCATCTGACAAAATTTAAGAATTTTAAATTATTATGTTTTTGAGAAAATGGCGATTTTTGAAAATTTGCCGATTTCTCGAATTTTTTGGAGATAAAACGGTTGCACACAGAAGCGATACAATTTTTTTGGGGGGGAAAGCGGGTAACTAGGTCTTACCAACCGTGAAAACGGAATTTGAAATTCGAACCGTAAGTGCTCGAAAAAAGCACAAACTTCGACTTTTCACATAACCTTACGTTCATTTGTTAATTTATGTACAAAAAAATACGCATGCGCAAAACAAACTGTAATAAAATATAGTTTATTCATATCCCTATGTGCATAGAACAACAAGAATTATAATTCTACGTGTCTCCATAGCTGAATTGTGAGGCTCCGAATTTGACCCTTTTCCATGTTTTCTACAATTCATGAATTGTACTCCTCGTCCTTGATGGCCCATTACTTGGCGGGAATTTTTTCCGACAAAAAAAGCGTCCCAAAATTAAAACATGTCTAGTTCCTATAAATAAAAGTTTGAAAAATATCTGAGATGGTGATGGTACAATTTTATTTTTTCCATTGCCTGAATTGAAATGGAAGGCACCAGATATCTAATAAGGACATCTAATTTAAGTTAAAAACAACTGAAGTTTCTCATTAATTTTTACGATCTATAAAGATGTGACTTAAAATTTGTAAAATACTGTACATATTTTAATTTTTTGCATTTTCTTTTTCTATAATAGATTATTAAAACACATCTTAAAAAAACATAAGAAATGTTTATTAAGTACTGACCTGTTCCGAAAGATCGGAAAAAAATGAATACGAGCTGGTTTTGGAATGAAAATGGTATCTTTATCCAATGTATTGGGTAGTTCAGGAAGTGAGTATTTATTGAATGTTTTATTATTGTTATTCGATATGCCCATTAAACCATATATTTGAGAATCTATTGTATTGATAGAAAGTTGAAACACTATAATATTAATAAATGTTCATAGAAATAGGTACTAACTATACATTTAAATAGGAAGAATTGGTCAAATAGAATTTACTGTAGGCAGCCAAAGACACCCCAAAATAAACAAACTTTTGTTCTTTATAATATATCGAACGTAAAGGAACGACATGGGTTGATTTGGCGCTTTATTGATGCATTTCGAAGGAAAAAAGAGAAGCAGGACACGAGGCAATGCTTCGAGAAGATGATCCGCCCAAGAAAAGGAGAAAATTCCCGACGAGAGCTCACGTCGTGGTTCGGATTCCACGTTAATCAGTAGGTTCACGTTTTGTATAGCCTCGCTGTTTACGGGACGTTAAACTCAAAATCAACAGAACTGAAAGACGAAAATATATTCAAGCTGATGAAAGAATTCGCCGTGCAGAATTTTGAAACTGTTGACATTGCAGAATAATGCTGGATTTGGCCCATAATTTCGTCATGGTAATTGTAACATAAGACAGAGTAAATTATTCAATAGGTATATTAGATTTCACTGTTTACTTCTTATTTCAATGTTGTTTCCTTTCCAATTATCTGTGTTGCAAATACGTAGTAATAAGCAGTAATGCAGTGTTATGAATTGCTATGGAGTTATGAATATCCTTTACGTTAGACATATTGGGGTGTTGGGGTGTTGTGGTGTGTTGGGGTGTTGTAGGATGCCTACAGCAAATTTTATTTTAGCCCAATATAGATTCATGCTGAAAAAAAGTTCTGCAGGTCATTCCCTCCGATTTTCCTGAAACTAGGATATATCATTCTAAACACTGTACCGTATTGACATTCCGATTTTTTTTTTCTTCCCTATTTCTATTGAAACGGCTATGCAACCAGATATGCGATTTTAAAGCGCCATATCTGGCAATATTGGGAACTACTTGTTCTTGCTCTAGCCCTCTGGGTGACGTTGAGGTCATTCAGACTAAAATGACTAAAGTGGAGAGTTGGAATTCCAGAAGTTGTAAAAGTGTATAAACTCGTTTGCGAAAGTTAGATGGGCTACTCGAAAAGTAAAATAGCATTACATTTGCAATATATATATATAGGAAAGAAGTATTTTTGAAGTTGAAGTGAATTGCATTTCGTTATTTATTAAAAGAATTATATTTAATAGTGATATTATCGTGAGAAGTTATTGTCCAAGATTAGCCGGTGGTCTTTGATCATGGCGTATATGAGTGCACATATTACAATCGCCTTGGTATAACATGATTAAGGTGAGTTTGTTTTTTGAATTATATATATGTTTTGAAGAAATCATCTTTACTGACTAAAAGAAGTAATATTAAAAGTAACAAGTGAATTATTTCGGCAACTAGTGTAGTATTTAAAACATTAATGTTCGATTATGAATTATGCCAAGTGCTTGTTTAAATGGAACAGTCTACAGTTCTTGTTAAATGTGTGTATTGAGAAACTTTTCGTATCTTCTTTTTGGAATATATTTTGAAGACGTTTATAAAGTTATTAGTAAAAAGAACTTAAAAATCTTATTATTTCGCAAATATACTTTTGCCTAAATTTATGGTTGCCCTGTGTTTGTTGAATAACTTTCAATATTCTGGAATCGTCTTATCATTGATGATTATTACTAAAAGGTACGTATATAGAACAATTTTATTTTTACGTGAAATGTGTCCTAGCCTATATTAAAATAGCTAGAGTCTCCACGAACGAGCTTCAGTTTTATAACGAGAGCACGTTACACAAAAATTTTAGTCTGAATGCACTAATATATGTACGTACCAAGTGGCATATATATATAAATAGAGTTGAGGAAAAAGGACGATATAATTATAAAAATTATAGTATTGATGAAATAATATGGATATGTGGAAAGTGATTAAATCCGGTTTGACGGTTTCTGGCAGTGGCTTATGGATCATTTATTGTTAAAAGGAGTCCGGTACTTTTCTCTTCCTTTTTTCCTGTTGCTTGTAATAGTGAGTCTAATACGTGGTAAAAATATGGAAAATACTAGGTCACAACTCTTTTTAAATGGTTGTGTAGGAGGCGATGAAGGAATTGTACTCCCTGAATGTGCTCGAGGTCATTGGGATCTATCATATCTGGAGGACGAAATGTGGAGGGAGGAGAGTCCTTCAATTAATAGTGTTAGCTATTCAAGCAGTTGTGTAGCAGGTGTCGAGTTAGGAACGGGAAGGCAGCTGCACGTGTACGATGACGTAACTCAACCCTTGTTATCAGGTAGTAGCAGTGGTGTGAAGGAATTCCATTCAGTGCACATTAGTAGTGGTGAAACAGCTGATTTTATAAAGGAGGAAAAAGAAAAAGAGAATAAAAATCCATTTGTGCCTTTTGGTCGTGAGTTAAAATCGGAGCAAGAAAATCAAACTTCGCATATTAATCAGAGGTTTTTTCCTTTCAATATTAATTTTGATAAGATTGCTGTTAATACAACAAGTGCTCTTTTTAGTGAGAAAATAAAGCAAATTCCGTTTACAGACGGTAAAAGTGATGTCGGTTTGTTTCGTTTTATGGTCACTGTTTATAATATAATAAAGGGTGGTTTGTTTCCGATTGAAGCAGTATTGTTAGCTGCTTTGAGTAAATCACAGGGGCGTTTAAATAATGAATTATTGCATGTATATGAGCAAACGAGACAATGGACAGACATAAGTAGTTACTTGTTTAGGAAGCTCATCACTCCATTAGGTAAACGGGACTTGACTATACGATTCTTGAATGCAATGCAAGAACCTAATGAAAACATTCTTGAATACGTAAATAAAATTGTGGATTATCATAAAGTTTGTTATGGCCGAATAAATGGAACAGTCTACAGTTCTTGTTAAATGTGTGTATTGAGAAACTTTTCGTATCTTCTTTTTGGAATATATTTTGAAGACGTTTATAAAGTTATTAGTAAAAAGAACTTAAAAATCTTATTATTTCGCAAATATACTTTTGCCTAAATTTATGGTTGCCCTGTGTTTGTTGAATAACTTTCAATATTCTGGAATCGTCTTATCATTGATGATTATTACTAAAAGGTACGTATATAGAACAATTTTATTTTTACGTGAAATGTGTCCTAGCCTATATTAAAATAGCTAGAGTCTCCACGAACGAGCTTCAGTTTTATAACGAGAGCACGTTACAACACAAAATAATTAGACCCATTTTTTCTGCATTATACAAAAATAGAACTAAATTAAGCATTTGTTGCAACTGAGACTTTTAGTGACTGTTTGCCATAGGACTATAACGTAACGAAAATTTAGTTTTGAAGATGGCATTTTAAAGAAAATTTGCATCAAATTTAACCTTTCCGAACTTCTTAATTTTAGGTTGTGCAGTTATATTTTTTAGAGTTTTAGTGATATTAGTGCCTATTTTTAAGGCTTTTACTACATAATCATCCGGTTTCTATTTTTGAAATACATTATAACCCATTTAAGTAGATTAACCTATTTAGATATACGGCTTTGCGTCCAAACGTCCTGCTCCGGTATCACAGGGTGGTATAGGAGCAGAGAGCTGGTGTTATTTATCACTAGCCATTAAGATATATATATAAGTGAGCATAGTGAGAAGGACCACATATAGTTCTACCTTATTAATTTATACAGTATGGTGCTAAATTCGGTGTACAAAAGCAAAGGGGTGATTCCTTAGGATTCTAAAACATGTATTTTTAGATAGAGCACATACTAGTTCCTAAGTGAAGTCTTGACCCGACTTTGGTAGGTCCCATAGTTTTGGAGCTGTGGACCTTTAGAATTGATTTTTTTCATGTTTTCGGTAGCCTATAACACGTGAACGATGGGCTTTTTGCCTTAAGTTTATTGGAACTTTTTTGTTTGTTTTACTCTCAGGAAACACTCCTCTGCTTTTGTACGTCGAATTTAGCGCCATACTGTAAGTATCGTTAAAAAATGTAAATATTAAGCTACTCTTAATCTGCACTTTTTATAAAAGTTTATATCTATATTATTTTATGGCAAGCATGCAAATAGCGGAGTTGGGATTAGGGCGCCAGAGTCCAGCGGGCAAGCTCTGTGTCGGTTTTCTACATTATTTATTTACAAATACTGAACAAAAATTCAGAATAAATTAAATCTTTTAAAAGTTTTTTCTTTTTAACTTTTTAAAGTGAACTTGCCTTCTTTATGTCTTAAGTCGAAGCTGGAAATATGAACCACCGAATGATTTCTGTGTATGAACTCTGTCAAACTCGTATCCCAGCTGAGTTACTTTCCTTCCTTCGCTCAGTAATACTCATGCATCTATAGTTTCGATTTTCATCCTAAGTTAAGTTTATTGTGTTCTGTAATATCATTATTTTAAGTTTGGATCATAGTTTCAATTCTATATCTACACTATAACTTTATTCAGCGTACCAAATTTGAGTGACAGTTATTAAGATATTTAGTATATAACTTCCAAAAGTATAGAAAACAATGTTTTAGTATTTTGGATAGCCTGAGGTAATATATATATTACAAAAACTCATAAAACGCTTCGTTTGACTTAACCTTGATTCTGAGATATCTTTCGTTTTTAAATTTTGCCACACATGCTACAAATAGTAATTTTACAACAATTGCTTTATTTTAGGAGTCCACTGTGTTTGGAGGCTATCAACCGAGATGATTTCAAGGTACGCCGTACACAGGTACTACATAGAGGGTACCAAATTTGACCGTAAGTAAGGACGAATCCCACAAAAAGGAAGAAAGTGTTGTGACTCACCTAGCATGTCTTCCTATGTGATGAACTATCATCAACCTCCCATCATTAGCGCGCGGCTTGCTCAATTTGCAGATTCGACAAAAAACGTCTTATATATAGAGAGTTTGGCATAGAGACATTTAGTGTAGGAAGCCCAAAATTCATAGCGTCAACATAACACCAAATTAAAAATCTAGACTGAAGGTCTACTTAATTTTTATTGACTGTGACTTTTTTATTGGCGTAGCTCGCTTCGTGTGATGCGTATGGTACTCATTTAAGTTAATTTGCGTGCATATTATGTTTAGTTTTAATTTATGGCAATTAAATCACACTTCAGACTCTAAAGTAATGTATAATATACCTACTTCGTATCGTTAAATATATTCTTAGATGAAGGTCACAGAGAACTTTTCAAGAAATAGTTTAACTTATTTTGTATGTGTTGGGAGTAGGGGGGACGTAAGTAAACGCATGATTCTGCTGCTTGGTTTTCGGTGATTGGTACAGTCATCTTCTGAACTACAATACTAGGGTGTGGAGAAGAGTTTGTAAGGTGCAACTCTGTTCGAGCTTTTTTTTTTTACAAAGTAAGTGTTTTTTTTTAATATTATATAACACTTTTTAAAATTGATACACTGATGAGGTGTATAAACTTTTCAAACTATTATAATGTACGGTATGCAATTAGTAGACTTAAATTAATATAGACTTTTTGTTTATGTATTCACATTAAATATATTGTGTACTACAAATGTATACTTAATGTAAAATTAAGTAATTATTACTGTAATTATTCTCAATAAATCTACAGGATTTTATTTTATGTATTCTCTTTAAAGGTTCATTCCTTTATTTGGCTTTCGGTTTGTTATGTAATCATAAGTAATGTAGGATGGTGGAATTTAGATCATTTTAAGGATAATTTCTCTATTATATACGATAACTCAAGGAAATAATCGATTGTATATCGCATTAAATATTTACATGATATAAAATAAGTTATTTTCCCCATTTATCATGTATAAATCTTACCACCAATGGAGTTCTGTAGTATAGACACTGGTTGTCCAAGTACTTCACAAGTTGCGGTATAGTCAATGCGGTCTGGTTGCTTGAGCACTGACTTCAGGAGTGGTAGAATGAATGACTATTCGGAAACAGTGAGTAGCCTAGTGATTAATGCATCGACACGGTAAGTTGAAGTTACAGGTTCAAATCTTAGTCCATTCTTGCGTTTTCTTTCCTTTTGTAATTATGTACTTTAACTTAGTAGAGCTGATTTTTTTATAATTGAGTTATTTCATCATGACTTTTAACACAAGAACGACATGAACCACTCACATGTTGATACCTGGGATGTCTTACTTGTGCTCTGTCATTTATTCTACGCACTACAATAGCTGTTTTAGTGTTGTGTAAAACATACAACGAAGAGCACAATTAAGACACCTCGACTGTGAACATCTGAGTGGTCCACGTCGTCCTTGTGTTAAGAGTCATGGTGCAATAAATTGGTTTCATGGTGATATGATCACGTTTTATAGTGATTCTTTATTTAAAAAAACTCACTATATACACGTGTTTGTAAGTTTCGTATATTTTTAATACTTTTGTAAGAAACTGTACTATAGCATTTTTTTAGGAGTTCCATTAAGAATACTTTTCACAAAATGCATGTGATTTGTTTCGATTGTTATTGTTCCTTCATATCATTTTTCAATGAATATTGGCATTGATATAATGTAGTGTGTCCGAGATAGTTTATTTTTCTCCACTTATACTGCGCAGTGCCCCCTGTGATGTCACCTGGTAATATTAAGGGATCCCGGGTACTTGACAAAATATTTAGAAAATATTTTCTGTACATGATAGAAAATATTCAGAGAATATAAGGTAGACATATCAAAAACATTTTCAAATTACTTTTCTTGGTGTTTTGTAGCAGTAGCAAATGTTAAGAAAATATTAAACTAGTTTCAGACGAATTTGTGCTAACAAAGAAAATATTTACGATTTATTTTTCAAAAATTGATATGTTTTTGATTTGTTATTGTATGTAAGTTTCAGAACGTACTTAAAATATTTTTAACATATTCTGGTTTTCGCAGAGAAATATTTTAAATTATTTCTGAATATTTTTCCGTCATTACCACCAACACATCCTACAGTTTGAAATACATTTCTTTCTTCAATCTATAATTCTAGAATACTAGAATTTATTTCCACAAATTTATGTGTTGATAAAAGTTTCCGTGTGTTCTAAACCGGTTCCAACATACACATACTTCTACCACCCCATCAATTTGTAAAAGTGAAATCCAAATATATTAACTCACAAAAGTTGGAAAACTGTTCAGTATGCATTTCCTTCAGTTCTGAAGAAAGAAATTTATTTCAAACTATAGGTGTTATCGTGGTAATGACGAAAAAATATTCAGAAAGAATTTAAAATATTGTGTGTGAAAACCAGAATTCCTTAGAAAGTATTTTAAGTACGTTCTGAAACTACATACAATAACAAATCAAAAACATATCAATTGCTATTTGAAAAATGAATCGTAAATGTTTTCTTTCTTAGCACAAATTCATATCTGAAACTAGTTTAATATTTTCTAAACATTTTCTACTGTTACAAAACACCAAGCAAACTAATTTGAAAATGTTTTTGATATGTCTACCTTACATTCTCTAAATATTTTCTGTCTTGTACAGAAAATATTCTCTAAATATTTTGTCATGTACAGAAAATGTTCTCTAAATATTTTCCTGTCATGCACAGAAAATGTTCTCTAAATATTTTCTGTGATGTACAGAATATATTCACTAAATATTTTTTGTCATGTATAGAAAATAATTTTTGGTATGAGTGGAAAATATTTTAAAATTATTATTTTACAGAACATTAATTTTTGTTAAAAATTGATTAGAAATCTTCAGAAAACATTTCAACTAAGTACCCAATACATTATAAAAATATTTAGAAAAAAATTCTTTATTTTAGACAAATGATTTTCAGTGTTATTGGCAAATGATTTTAAAATATTCCATGCGAAACATTATAAAAACCATTCCGTTAACATTGTATAAAACGTTTCAAATACATTTTCAGTAATGTGTGGAAATGGTACAGACACCATTCTTTGGAAAACTTTTCTAACGGCGTATAAAAAATTTCTACAACGTTTTTAAGTATATTGCGAAAATATTTTCAGTATTATTTGGAAAATGTTTTCAACATCATATGGAATATATTTCCTTAAGGGAAGTAGGATACATTTTCTGAAGGAAAATGATGGTACATTTTAGAAACGTTTTGAAAATATTTCATTGCTATGTGGGCACTTTCGATGTGCATTATCCTCTTCATCTTCATTATGCTATATGTGTGATAGAAGCTTCCAAACTTTGAATATTTGTGATACTACAACATCCTTTGTATGCAACACCCAGTAATAAATATTGTATTTTAAGTCTTCGTTTGAAACGTTGATTTGAAATATGTAATAATCTGGCGTAGTGCCATTTGAAAAACATGAACTTTATATTGGGATGGCAACACTGTTTGTTGGGAGTTTGTTTAATACATGCAAAGATGTCCCCCTCCTTATAGTTGCTTCGTGTAAAGTTTCGCTTTTCTCTCTCTTTTAGTTTCTTCATTATAGCGGATGATCTAGATAAATTGTCCACTCTCTCTCTCTCCAGAGAAAAGGAAGTTCATGACAGGACTGACTGTTTCAGTGATCACTTTTTAAACTGCAACTGATTACGTTTGACATTTTATTATCACTCCTTCTTTATCATTTGCTATACTTTAGAACAATATTACACTTAAAGCTAAACGAGAATACTTTTACTTGTTTATTCATAAGTGAAAGGAGATAATGAAGTGCAACTTACCGCAATCATAGATAATGTTATTCTACAACAGAAAATGTGAACATGAAGAACTTTTAGTGTTACCAGAATAACATAATACTTTTTAATTAACAGTTGTATTTAATTTGTAATAAACAAAATGGTTTTAACATACAGTTATTAAAATTAAATAATGTCATTTAAAAAGTAGTTCACAGGATTCCAAGACAACATGATACGTAATCAAATGCAGTTGAGTTCGTTCCTCTAGTCGCTGCTTCAACTTAGATTATGGGGGAATTGTTGTTCTGGCAACACTGTAATTTCTATGGATAGTAACACTAAAAATTCTTTAGGTTCATATTTTCTGTTGTAGAATAGCATTATCTATGATTGTGGTAAGTTGAATTACATTATCTCCTTTCACTTATGAATAAACAAGCAAAAGAAAAATGGTATTTTTGTATCATTTTTAGCATATCAGGGTCTTAACATAGAAACTTATAACACCTTAAAAATATTAAACTACTAAGAGTAATAATACTGAAAACAGGTATCCCTCTCCGTGAATGCAAACGAAAAGCTAGCGGATAAGCAAAGCCCTGAATCAATAACAAAACGCCATGAATTCCATATTTTGTAATTCTCGCAATATTTTCACAAAGAATTGCTGCTTCTTTTCACTTTATTTTTTTCTACTACGATTTATTCACGCGTGAATTACAGTATGTCAAAACAAGACTTATTTGCCACTTATATTTAAAATGTCAAAACTAGATCCTTCTAGGAAAGATGAAAAAAATGACTGAGCTCAAGTATAGTGTATTTATGATGCAAAGGCTCAGAACCTTCCTCAAGTATTCTCGAATTCTATGTCGAGTAGTAACAATTTTCTGAATGATCTCGATGAAACTCCAAATAATGGATATTTCTTTGTGGAAGTTGCGAAATGTTTTCTTCAGAAGTTTTGTACTCAAAATAAAATGTTTCACTCAAATTGTGTTTGAGAAGAATTTACATTGATCCTCTATATAACAATCCATGGATGGGTTGTTGACAAAATATATATGGATTTCAATTAATGAAATATTTAAAATTTTCAACCCTGTTTCTTTGCTAATGCTGTAACTGGAACTTTGAAAATGTTAAAAGGCCTAATCACATACTTGATTGCATAATATGTTTTCGAAAATCTAAATGCTACGGCACAGTTTTCTTCCAGAATTATGACGCTCTGTACCCATAAGTTTAATACATGAAAGTTTTCTTACAGATGGACTCCCACACATAAATATCACGGAAAAAGTCCTTAAAATTCTATTCCAAAATGATGCCTGTCATTTGTCTGCCATATAAAATACATGAAATTGCAGAAGAAGTGCGTTCTCATTCCTACAACGTTGGTTCTTTTGTGTCAAATGTAAACAAGATATTTCTGAATGCTTTCCCTCGAACTAGACCCTATGAACTTCCGCTCCCACCCCAGTTCGTGTTAACGAGTTATATGCATTGAGTTGCTGGCTATAATGCTCAGTCAAAAGAATTATTGATACTTTTTATGAAAGTAATGCGCCTTCAATTAAAATTGTTGGCGTTTACTGACAAAAGAATTCCTTGTAAACGGACACAGCTCTCTTTGATCTACATATTATCAACCCTGAAAAAAAGCTTACATATTGATCAACTTACAACATTTACCACAGGTTGCAAAATTCTTTAGAAACAAAATACATACTCAATCTAGTCTTTAAAAGTTTGCTATAATATGAAATAATAGGTATCAATATATTATGCAAACTGCTAATAATTATACAAGGCAAGTGAAAATGATGGACCCGATTTCAGAAAATTATTCTGTAAAATCTAATAAACGTATGTTGTGAGATATGCGCTTGGAAAGGCTAGCTTGTAAAGTTTAGTTTTCACCCAAGGTTTCCACTTTCTACAGCCAGGAATCAGCAGAGAGCAGTTAAGGAAAATGGCATTGAATGAAAGGCAGAGATCTTTATTTGTATTTCATTATCATGTAAACAAATCTGTGATTAGTGCGCACATGACTTGAATCCATGTAATTTTTTCATGTGGGGTTTTGTAAAGGTTCATTTTTACGTACCACCACTTCCAACAACATTGAATGACCTGCGTGCTATTGCTGATATTCAACGCAACACCTGGAAAAGGTTTGGCAGGAGAGAGACTATCGGCTTGATATGTGCCGTTTTACGTGAAGTGTTCACATAGAGCACTTGTGAATATGTTCCAAGAAAACTTTGATAGTTCACCTTCCTTAGCACATGTTTCATAATAACATGTTTGTTAGATTTCACACAATAAATTTCTGAAATCAGATCCAGGTTTTTTGACTTTCCTTGTATATAGCATTATTAATATTACATTATGTTCAAGGATTCCGATCCTTCGAGGGCCGGGGGACCGGGGCTCACCAATGTTCATGGAGGCGCCATGTATTTTTTTATAAATATGTAATTTTATTGCTATATGTAGTTTTATGAATATACAATATTTTGCATAATTTGAATTCCATTTGTCCTAAAATCTTCATATATGCCTTCTTAGACCCTTGTCTGAAACCAAACACATCTGAATGGGGCCCCGAAAGTTGCAGAGAAATCGGAGCCCTTGTTATAACCTACACACAATACAATAGCAGCTACTAAATGTATTTATATAATGCCAATATCATCATAGTTGGCCAACTTGTTCATTGAGACAGCAGAATTTTATAGAGCCGCAAACAAATGCTAAATCTATGAATAGTTACAAAGCGAAAGCAGATCGGAGAGTAATAATAACGGCATCTCATGCAAAATAATATTGTCTAGCACACTGCGTTTCCACTTTTCGATTATTGTTGTCTATTTTGAATATATTACCGAAAAATATGTAAAATTAGCTTAGTTTAGTTTCATCCCAAATACGCCCCTTGCAGATCTTCTCTGCTTTGTTCTGCGGCAACTACGATAAAGCTCCACTCCATGCTTCTAGTAGTGGAGGTCGCAACCAGCCGGTTCCCGAGAACCGATTGTTAAAATATTTCAAGTTCGCAGAACCGTTCCTTATACCGAGTCATACGCTCATACACACACACACACACACACACACATATATATATATATATATATATATATATATATATATATATATATATATATATATATATATATATATATATATATGTTCGGATTAGTTAACTTACCGTCTATCCGTCAATATAAGAATCGTGGCACTAGCTTTTCTAGAAGCTGCACCAGAGCGCTAGTTTCACTAGTGAATAACATCAAAGTGAATGTATTACTAACACTTTTAAATGCGATTTACTCAAAACTATGTTTTTTGAGTAGTGGCACTTCTGTACTAAGGGTGCGAATTGATCTGTTTAAGGAACCTCGCTTTGCACTGTACATATCAGAAGATTAATGGCGGGGTGGGGGAACGGTAAATTTTGTTTTATCTTTGCTTCTAGCTTAGAACAAGATATAGCCGTTTATTCCTCAATGTCGTGCCGTAGGGAAGCGCCGGCCTCGGGTGCAGAAAGTAAGGGGCGCAACATTCAGTAGGAAAGAAAAAAGAGAGTGAGAAAGGAAAACTTACTTGCAGTATACTAGTATGTACTTAAATCCTCTGACTGCTGCAGGAAATAGTGCTATAATATTAGCCATGTTAGGAAAATGCATGTGCACACATATAAGATGGAAGAAAAAAATTTAAAAAAGTGCTTAAAATTAAGGAAAAGCAGGATTTCTTTTTTTTGAAAATTGTGTTACCCATCGCGCCAAACGTGTCGCTTCGACGCTGGTCTGTCGATCTCACTCATACAGTAGGTACGGGGTCGCCGTCGTACTCTCGCCTTCGTCGTATATTGTAGCCTCGCTGATTTTCCATGGCACGGCACTGTTATTCCTAAATCTCAAATGCTCAGATGTCAAGAATGGCGTAAATGCTCACTAGTGGCGTCAACGCCCTAACAAAATGTTGCGCCCCTGGCGCCCAAGCGGCCAGGGCAATGACCTAGAGGTACTTAGCACAATCCCCGGTAGGAGTATCTTGGCCCACCCCCTAAATTTTGGCAGGGATACTTAGAACCATCCTCCTCAAATTTTGGAAATTGAAAAATTTAAAAATTTGCTGTGGTACCCTAGGACCATAGTATGTAAATCTAGTAGTATTGGCGGTGTATTTCGTTACCTTTTGTGGGTAAAAAATTGCCAACAAATCAAATTTCGGGGGTTTTTGACCTAATTTATCCCCTTTCATGAGATATTATTACTTTATATGGTTATATAGGCGTATGCAGGAGTCCATTCCCTTCTATAAGACATGGGTATACTACTGGGAGGGATACCTTGGCCCACCCCTTCAATTTTGGAAATTGCCGAATTTAAACATTTGTTATCATAGTACAGGACTCTAATATAGATCACTATAAATTTAGGTGGTCCACCTCGTTCCCTTTTAGGGGTACAAAATTGCCAAAATATAAACGTAATCAATAAGGTTTAACACGTGTTTTTTGGCACAATTGTTCCCTTTGATGAGGTCCTATTACCTTATATGGTTGTATGGTCATGTATAGGGGTCCATTTTCTATCAAAAGACATATGCACATTTATGCACCCATTTAAAATTTTGGGAAGGGTAAATTGCCCCACCCCTTCAATTTTGGAAATTCACCAATTTAAGCATTCGGTATTATAGCACAGGACCTTAATATGATTCATGATAAATTTGCATGGTCCATCTCGTTTCCCTTTAGGGGTGAAAAATGTTGAAAACTGTTACGACCATGTGTTTTGTTTCTGGCCCAATTTATCCCTTTGATGCGGCCTTATTACCTTATATGGTTATATGGTCATGTATAGGGGTCAATTTCCTATCATAAGACATGGGTAAATGGATGCACCCCTTTAAATTTTTGGAAGGGGAACCTTGGTTCACCCCATCAATTTTAGAAATTGTTCAATGTAAGCATTTGATATCATATTACAAAATCTCAATATGTACCAGTATAAATATGGATGGTCCACCTTGTTCCCTTTTCGTGGGTAAAGAACTACAAAAAATCAAATTTCGGAGGTTATTGACTCCCATTTCATCAGGATTTAGCACGTTATATGGGTATGTACAGAAGTCTGTTACCTTTATATGTTTTGTTCCATTTTAAATTTGGGAATTATCAAATAATAAAATTCGGTAAACATTTTCTAGGATCCATTTTAAATGTTGGTGCCCCTCTTATGGCAAAATATTCAAATTTTAAAAGTTATTGACCTATTTTATCTTTTTTATTATTGAATGCGTACGGCTTTATTATTGAATGAGTACAGGATTTATTACTTTTTCATAAGACACAGGTGTATTTGTGTACCAATCTTAAATTTTGGGAGGGGTACATTTCTTATTGTTAAATTATAAATTGCTCTTAGAATTGGGTGGTATCTCATTCTCTGGTAAATCATTGTCAAATATGAGTATGGTCACGTGATCTGTTATTCACATATGATGAGATTAGGAGTCCAGGACATTGGTACATTTAAACTTTGTAGGATAATTTGAGAATTTTCAAAATGAAATTACGTCATTGGTTTTGAATATTCCTGCCTATGGGCCAAATATAACGTAAGCAATACGATGTACCATGTGATTGAATTGTGTACAGGGCTCGTTTCCTTTTTAAAATTCGAGGAAGTTTTCAAATAACACGTTTCTAGAAAACAGTTGGTTCTGCTAAGGTAAACAATTGACCTAATTGAGACCTAACTACAACATGTAATTACATTATTAATTCTAAGAATTATGGATATAGAGAGAGGTACGTAGGACCATTCTTTCACTCTTTCGGGATTCGGGGTTTTTGTGGTAATTTTTAGACTTTCAGTTAAGCATCTACTGCATCGTCACTATTTATCCTAGGATCATGGTTCATACCTCATTCTCTTCAGAATGAAGCTGCATGCCCATGTCATATACCAGAAGTGCAAAAATTAATGTCAAAAGGAAAATTTTGGAGGAAGTTTTTTAAAATTTGGGCCCCTCTGGAACGACCCTGTGTGA
Source organism: Thermobia domestica (assembly GCF_964235325.1). Lineage (NCBI taxonomy): Eukaryota > Metazoa > Arthropoda > Insecta > Zygentoma > Lepismatidae > Thermobia > Thermobia domestica. The sequence goes on along the minus strand of NC_137471.1, from coordinate 150,912,651 downwards.
ACGTAGAGATCTAAAAAAAATCTGATAAATAGTTCTCTGCAGACTGAATGTGTGTGCTAAATTTCAAGTTTTTATCTTGAATACTAAGGGCGGGAGAAATTTTATCAAGAATCCCACAATGCTCCAATTTACCGCAAATGATCATGATCTTAGATTAAAAATTTCCTGAGACATCTCTAATTACCCTAGGGTGATGTTTTGCCCATCATTCTCTTCAGAATAGAACTGCCTTTCAGGCGGTACAACTCACGTGTCTCCATCATGTATCTGAGGCGGAAAAAGCCCGAAGAAAAGGATTTTTTGTCTAAATATCCGTTTTTTCACCTTTTTGCCCCTCTGGCCCCCATGTTTTAACGCAGTGATCTGAAAAAATCTGGTAAATACTACTAGGTGGGCTTAATGTTTATGTACAATTTCAATCTTCTAGGTGCAAAAGTAAACCTGCCAAAAAATATAACGACAATATCCCATATTCCCGTATACAGAAGTATATTTTTTTAAAAGTCCTTGAGACATCTCTAACTACGCTAGGGCCATGTTTTGCACATCATTCTCTTCAGAATACAACTGCCTTTCAGACGGTATGACTCACTCGTCTCCATCGTGTACCTAAGGCGGGAGAATTAACGAGGAAAAGATTTTTTGGTAAAATATCCCTTTTTCAACTCTTTGCCCCTCTGGATCCCCCTGTTTTAACGCACAAATCTGGGAAAACATCTGGTAAATACTACTCGGTGCACTGACTGTTTGTGCAAAATTTCAATCTTCTACGTGCAAAAATAAGTCCGCCAAAAAATAATGAACGTAGACTTAATAAGAGAAAATATATTTTCTTTTTAAATTATGACGTCTTCACCTACTATGTCTGGACGCAGGAAGGTGTGAAACCATATGTAAGGTTTTCTACAATGCCTCTGGACTTGAGATACATAAGGACTGCGGTGGCTCAGTGGTAGAGCGTTCACCTCTGGTGCGTGAGGTCCCGGGTTCGATCCCAGCTCCCGCCATGTGAAGTTTGTGGACAAACACCGTGTGTGTGAGTTTCCTCGGGGTTCTCCCGTTTCCTCCCACTTTCTTCATTCCACCATTTCATTCATTTCTCATAATCACCGTCTCCTTTAGCCTAACCGGCATAAAACTTAAAGATTTCATTTAATTTCTTTTATTGAAAAACATAAAATATCTGGACGAATAAGCTCAAATAGAAGAGTTATAAGGCAATGTACCATGAAACACCCGTATCGTACAAATTGTACCATAGGATCCCCAACATTATTAATTCTAAGACTTAGGTATATCGAGAGAGGGACGTAGGACCATTCTTTAAATTGAGGAATAGTGATAACAAAATTTTAGTATGAGGCGCGAAAATTTGAAACAATACTTTGAACTTTAGTCATAGATCATAGTCTAAGATCATTGGTGATGGTTGATTTTACCTTGAGTTTTCAGAAATCTGATGGGTAACTTTATTGAATCTTATGACTCATAGACGAAAGGCAATACATGCTACAACACGTTGGAATTTAATCACAGGGGGACGTAATTTGATTCGTTAATCACTAACAAAGTTATTGTTGATTACATTGGATTGGTTGATCACTATCTTTCATACAATCTGATTGGTTGATCACTATCTTTCTTGCAATCTGATTGGCTGATGATTTTCAAATCTTTGCTGCATTCAGTTTTAAGTTTTGTTTAACATTTATCGATTATTGTTTAAAATTCTTGGTTTGAACACTTTCGTTCAACATTTTGCTGACTGATAAATATGATCAAAACCGTTTATTTGTTAATCCAATAGTTAAAAACCTGATAATGTTTGACGGTTAACCGTCAAACTTAAATTACTTTAGTTGAAACTTTTGGTTTGAAATTTTTTTTCGTTTTAAACTATTTTGGAATTTTTTTCCAAATTTTGTTTGAATTTTTTGTTTCAAAATTTTGTTTGAAAATTTTTCTCAAAATTTTGTTTGAAGTTTTTTGAAAAGTTTTTGTAAATATTTTGTTTGAAATTTTTTGTAAACTTTTTTGTTTCAAATTTTTGTTTGAAATTTTTTCGTTTGAAATCTTTTTGTTTGAAAATTTTTTGTTTTGAAATTTTTGTGTGAAAAACTTCTTTAGTCTTTCGTTTGACATTTTTAAGTTTGTGTACTAATTAGTAAAGAACCGTTTCGTAACTATTTAGATCAAAAATATCTGGCAACATTTATTATCATTATGCAATAGTACACGTCAGAACATGGTAATGCAACGTCATCAGTTTTGCATCATCGTTCTTGATAGTATTAATGATAACGTCATCATGGCTACTTTTCTGAAGTTTCTAACCTCACGTGATGTGATGAAATCATTTACCAAGATTACCGATTTACAACAGAGTGTACCTTATAGAATCTTAATTAGCCAAATGATTCCTACAAAGTTTGGATTAAGAATCGTAGTGAAGCTTGAAAATAATAAGGATAGTATTTTACTCGCAAGTTATTTACCCACGGAAGCATCAAAAATGGAAGAATTATTACGTTTTTTAAACACTGGATCTGTATCTTTATGCTATAAATGACTCGTTGGACGGAGTCATCAATTTGAATTTAGTATACAGCCGGATCTGTGAATTTGATTTTCGTCTGCAAATGTGATGAAATCATGAATTCAAAAGTCAACACATTCCTTTTTAATGACGTAAGCCGTAGCTGTATGATAAAATCTTTAATCACAGAGTGCGATCTATGAATTTGGTTCGTCAGCATAACGTCAGGAAAAGTGATGAAATCATGAATTCAAACGTCAGCACATTCCTTTCCAATTACGTCAGCCATAGCTCTTAGAAATCGGCAAAATCCGTGTCAGCCCATGAAATCATGCAGGAAAGTGTGTTTCAGCAGGAAAGATGTGAACTTCTAACGATAAAGAATTCCTCTTCGCAAGCTATTATCCGATAAATATATTTAAAACAAAACATGTGATGGTTGTTATCTGTGCTACAACGTTTTGAACCTGTGATTCGATTGGGCAAAGAAGAACAATTTGCTGTACAACTGAACTTTGAAAAATGGAAAATATTACCCAGATAGCACGAATACTTGCGGCAAATTTTTGCTTCGTTTAGTGGAGCAAACAATCTGAAAGTTTGCGAAGGCAAAATGTCTTAACATTTATTAAAAGCTTTCAATATGATCTGCAAATTTTCGCTGATTTGTAAAAATAAATTCACCACTACAATTAACTTGCATCTTTTTTTGAAAATATGGCGTTGAAAGTTTGCCGTCGCAAACAGTTTGCAACTCTGTAAAAAACTTGTTTCGAAAAACTTGCTGAAAGCAAATATGTGATATTACCGAGTGCACGCGCGTCGTACCCAGAATTCACTGCGCTACATCAACTGTGACAAAACAAGCGGTAAGTGAGAATCGAGAAAAACCAATACACCAGAGGACTCCAGAATAAACTCACTGGTCTTTTGTCAGATGTTTTTATTGACCCAGGCAGCCTGACGTTATTTTGTGAATGTGTGTGAGAGTAAGTACAGGGATTTGATCGTTGAGTAAGTAGACAAATTGAGATATCCGTTGTCTGTGCGTTTATCGTTCGTAAGTTTCTTATCTTTGGCAAGTAGCTCAAGATGTTTAATGCTTGTCACTAAGAAAAGACGGATCCACATTATAAAAATTTGATGTTTCATAAAGTTAGGTTTCACTTTATAAATGTGCAGCAAACATTACCTGATACATTTGCAGCAAACATGATCTTGCGATCGTGAAAACACTTTCTGCAATGTTGCTGCAAACCTTTTAATATTTTCACCAAATTTATCAGCTCATTTTCGGAAATTTTGTCAAAGAAAATTTGCACAAAATATTTGCAGCAAAGTCCTGGCAAACTTTCTTGCTGTGCAGTCGCAAACATTTCGTTTGTATTGGCAGATGTTTTCATTTTCTGAGGCAAATTTTCTGCAAACTCAGCCAGCGTCAACTTCGTTATTTGCATTGAACTTTCGGCAAATTTTCTCATTTGAAAAGGCAAGTTTTTTTTGCAAACTTTTTAGTTTGTCTTTGCAAATTTTTAAACATTTTTAAATTTTTTTCTGTGCTATTTGGGTATGTACACGTATGGACCAAACGAATGATTATTTTCATGATGAGCTAAATGTGACCATAGTCAAATCATTAGGTTCAAATCATAATGTGGTGCTGCGTACAGTCCTCGAGAAGAAGATGGTGTTATCACGTAAAAAAATACATTCCATGAAGCCCGCAACATGGCGTACCTAACGCAAACGGAATGGAACAAATTCATCAATCTATTCCAGTGTGTTAAACATGCAGTGGAAGTGTGCAACAAAACAAGTATATTCCTGAAAAAGTACTATTTTGAGAAATGTCATGCATATTGTACAACATGTATCTAGATGTTGTAATGTTTGTAAACATCCTTCGTGGTTGCATACCTGTATTGATAAAAAGTTTATTTGTGAACAAATGGACATTGAGTTTCCACTAATTGACATTGCATTAGCCCTTAAAAGACTTCAGTTGGAATTAAAATTATACGCTAACAGTAAGTACGCCAGAAATTTTTACTTGGGGGGGTGTTCAAAATAAAAGGGGGTGTGCTCTCAGAATAATGATAAAATTTTTAAACAAACTCAAACAAGAAAACAGTATATTTTGCTACGCAACTATTGCAATACTACTGCTATTACTACCAATACTACTACTACTACTACTACTTTTACTACTACTACTAATAATAATAATAAAAATATTACCTCTTCGCAGTGATACGATCAATAAAGTAAGTTCACACATTTGAGCATTTATTATTATTACTAAACGGACATCGGTGGAACCGATTATTTTTCCGTAAATGACAGGTGCACCTAAAAGGAAGGGTTCTCTCTCACAAACCACACCACACACATTTATGGCATGCAAGAATAAGAAAGTTTGTCCTCTTATGATGTCTACTATTGAGAGATGCCCGTTAAGAGAGGTTTCACTGTATTAGGAATTAACCTCCACTATTTTACCCAGTAATTACATGTGAATTGATTACATACGAATTATTGTAATTATTTTGCAAAATTCTGCTATTATTTCATTTTTTTCACCCCCAGCAAGTTTTAGTGGGTGATATTTTTCCAAATATTAATTGAAAAAAAATCCCTCGTTCTATGTTGAAATCACATTCGTTTAATAATTAACACTGTACATAGTTCCAATTTCATTATTTTAATATTCTTACCCTGTTGTTAACGTTAATTGTTGTAATATTATTTGACCTCTTAATCTCCGTTCCCGCCCCTTCCAGGCTACGTTTTTCGCTCTGAATATCTTTCATAAGAAAATTTCATTGATTTAATTGTTTTCCAGAAATCCAGTTTCTCAATTTACACATATTTTGTATCTTTCTGTTTTGTCTTCTTTAATATGCCTTAATTTTAATAATTTCAGGGCTCATAGTGGCCTGGTCTCTCGTAAATAGTTGAAACGTGACGAAAAAATGGCCAAAAGCACACGAATAAGTGACCAAAATCTCATCATGCCCCTTTTTTCCTTTGTCAATTTCTCCATCACCTCTCTCTTCGTTTGTTGTTTTGTTTCTTCTTTACTTCTTCTTTTTGAGCTTCCTTCTTTCTTAGGTTTTCAAAGTATGCTTTGTAGTTACGGTAAGCGGACTTAGCAGATGTAAATAGCTTCTGAGTAAGTGGAACCAGTTCTGGCCTATTTCTGAATTTCTTCATCCCAGACATTATATTTAACTTCGCATACAAAGTTCGCAAAAACGTGAAATATTCAAATTCATCACCTACTCTTAAGAAGAACATACAAGAAGCATAACACAATACGAACATGATGAACCACACAAAGACACACACACAACGTTGAACGGAGCGTTAACTATTACGAGAGAAAACTAAAAGATTATTATGATAGAAAAAAGAATAGACACACAAGGGTCCTCAACTCCACCTTGAGAGCTTAAGTATCCACCAACCGTCCACTGTGCTTTAGAAAAAATAAAAGTTGAAGTGAGAATAAAGTTGACTGTTTCACATGTGGCAGCAAGTATTGAGGCTTTCAGAAGAGTAATGAGTAACAAGTTTTTGCCTTTTTCCATTTGTTTTTATATTTTTCTTAGAAAACTGCCAATGCAAAACATAAATCACACGAAAAAGTCACTTTACCTCTGAAAAAAGTAACTTTTAGTGACCAACTTGAAAATAAAAGTAACTTTCAGTGACCAACTTGAAAAAAAAAGTAGATTTTAGTTTTTAAAAATGTGACTCGCTATAAGCTCTGTTCTGCTCAATGAATTTACGTGAAGAAAAATATACTTTACAAAAACGAGCGCCAAATGCGTTCCTGCATAAAACTAGAATCAGTCTAAAATATATAAAATTCTTACTTCGATCGATCTCTTGATTTCTAAAAACGATTTGACTACACCCTTCTAACGTCCGTCCGTTGATACACCACTTGTAGAGCAGGCTCCAAACCAGCCACAGAGATTTAGAGGGCCATGAATATGTTAGGAGGGGCCAAGTCATTAAACATTCTTTTACAAATATCTAAATTGTGCATTTTGTATTGAAGTCTGGAGGGGACATGAAAAATTTAATGGGTCCAGGCCCTCCCTAGCCCTTTCTGGTTGCGAGCCTGTTGCAGAGTAGCACTTATCAACTGAATCTGGTGTAGGCTTATTACTTTATTGTCACACTTTTCCTTATAGAGCAGTAAGTAGGTGAATAACCGCTCAAGACGTTGCCAATTTCCGTCATCTGAATCTGTCCATCAATCTCTTTTCTCGAAAACGACCTCGGAGCTCAGGTGGGTAGGTATCAGTGGTCTGTTTTGTCAATTGTTTCGATCAAAAAACTGCCTGAAACAAATGAGGTCATGTGGTTCTCGAAGCCGTTTATGAGAACGAAGTCGCTTCGTATTTTGAAGTGAAATAAATAAATAAGAATATTGCCTTCTTTTTCTAAACGCTAAACCTTTTTTAACTTGATGTAATAAGTAACCTATATGATACTGATTGATACAATTGGATTTGGGGGAGTATTCCTTTTCCATCCAGGGGTGTGTGTAAAGAGATTTGGAGGGGTGTTAGGGGGTGTTGGGAGGGTGTAGATTACTCCCTGTACGCTAAAGACAAACTAGTGCAAGAAGTTCAAAATACATTGTATCGACAATATCCAGTTTCTATATCAGGTATGGATGTATGTGATTAGCCAGTGCAGTGTAATAAAATGATCCATTTCAATGATTTGTGTTTTTTCGTTTCAAATACAACCCCATGTACTCACGTGTACTATTGCATCATGATAGAAAAAATGTTGTCAGATATTTTTGTTCTAAATAGTTACGAAACGGTTCTTCACTAATGAGTACAGAAACTTAAAAAATGTCAAACCAAAGACTAAAAAAATTTTTCAAACAAAAATTCCGAAACAAAAAATTTCAAACACAAATTTGAAACAAATAATATTACAAAAAAGTTTCAAACGAAATATTTAAAACAAAATATTTAAAACAAAATTTTTCAAACAAAATTTTGAAACAGAAATTGTCAAACAAAAATTTCAAAAAAATTTTCAAACAAAATTTTGAATCAAAAAATTCAAGCAAAAACTTGAAACAAAAATGTTTCATACGAAAAAATTTCAAACCAAAAATTTCAACTAAAATAATTTAAGTTTCACGGTTAACCGTCAAACATTATCCGGTTTTAACTATTCGATTAACAAATAAACGGTTTTGATCATATTTATCAGTCAGTGCAAAATGTTGAACGAAAGGGTTCAAACCAAGATTTTTAAACAGTAATCGATAAATATTAAGGAAAACTTAAGATTGAATGCAACAAAGATTTGAAAATCATCAGCTAATCAGATTGCAAGAAAGATAGTGATCAACCAATCAGATTGTATGAAAGATAGTGATCAACCAATCAAATTGCATCAACAATAACTTTGCTAGTGATTAACGAATCAAATTTCGTCCCCTTGTGATTAAATTTCAGTGTTGTAGCATGTGTTGCCTTTCGTCTATGAGTCATAAGACTCAATAAGATTACCTATCAGATTTCTGAAAACTTAACGTAAAATCAACAACCACCAATGATCTTAGACTATGAGCTATGACTAAAGTTCAAAGTATTGCTTCAAATTTTCGCGCCTCATACTAAAATTTTATTATCACTATTCCCTAATTTAAAGAATGGTCCTACGTATCTCTCTCGATATATTTAAGTCTTAGATATGATTACATGTTGTAGTTTGGTCTAAATTTGCTCAATTGTTTACCTTAGCAGAACCAACTGTTGTCTAGAAACGAGTTATTTGATAACTTCCACGAATTTTCAAAAGGAAATGAATCCCTGTACACAATTCAATGACATGGTACATCGTATTGCTTACGTTTATATTTGGCCCATAGGCGGGAATAATCAAAACCAATGACGTAGTTTCATTTTGACAATTCTTAAATTATTACACAAACTTTAAATGCACCAATGTCCTGGACTCCTAATCTCATCATATGTCAATAACAGATCACGTGAACATACTCATATTTTACAATGATTTACCCAAAGAATGAGATACCACCGAATTCTAAGAACAATTATTAATTTAACAATAAGAAATGTACCCCTCCCAAAATTTAAGATTGGTACACAAATACACCTGTGTCTTATGAAAAAGTAATAAATCCTGTACTCATTCAATAATAAAGCCGTACGCATTCAATAATAAAAAAGATAAAATAGGTCAATAACTTTTAAAATTTGAATATTTTGCCATAAGAGGGACACCAACATTTAAAATGGATCCTAGAAAATGTTTACCGAATTTTGTTATTTGATAATTCCCAAATTTAAAAGGGAACAAAACATATAAAGGTAACAGACTTCTGTACATACCCATATAACGTGCTAAATCCTGATGAAATGGGAGTCAATAACCTCCGAAATTTGATTTTTGGTAGTTCTTTACCCACGAAAAGGGAACAAGGTGGACCATCCATATTTATACTGGTACATATTGTGATTCTGTACTATGATATCAAATGCTTATATTGAACAATTTCTAAAATTGATGGAGTGAGACAAGGTACCCCTTCAAAAAATTTTAAGAGGTGCATCAATTTACCCATGTCTTATGATAGGAAATTAACCCCTATACATGACCACATAACCATATAAGGTAATAAGGCCGCATCAAAGGGAATAAATTGGGCCAGAAACAAAACACATGGTCGTAACAGTTTTCAACATTTTTCACCCCTAAAGGGAAACCAGGTGGACCATCCAAGTTTATCATGAATCATAATAAGGTCCTGTGCTATAATACCGTATGCTTAAATTGGTAAATTTCCAAAACTGAAGGGGTGGGTCAATGTACCCCTCCCAAAATTTTAAAGGGGTGCACAAATGTACCTATGTCTTATGATAGGAAATGAACACCTGTATACGTCTATATCACCATATAGGGTAATTAAACCTCATCAAAGGGGGAAAATTTACGAAAAAACCGAAATTTAATTTTTGGCAATTTTTTACCCATGAAAGGGAACGAAATGAACCACCTAAATTTATCATGACATATAGTAGGGTCCTATTCTATTATACCGAATGTTTAAATTGGGCACTTTCCAAAATTTAAGGTGTGGGCCAAGGTAACTCTCCGAAAAATTTAAAGAGGTGGATTAACATACTCATGCCTTATAAAAGGGAATGGACTCATTTTATACACCCATAGAACCATATAAGGTAATAATATTTCATGAAAGGGTATAAATTAGGTCAAAAACCCCCGAAATTTGATTTGTTGGCAATTTCTTACCCATGAAAGAGAACGACATAGACCCCAATACTATTAGAGATTCATACTATGGTCCTAGGCCACCACACCAAATATTAAATTTGGCAATTTACAAAATTTAAGGGGTTAGTCCTAAGTGCCCATGCCAAAATTTAGGGGGTGGGCCAAGGTATCCCTACCAGTAGGTGGTCCTAAGTACCCTAGGTCATTGACCTTGGCGCCCGGGAGCAAATGTTTGGTAGGGCGCCTTCGCCACTATGGGGGCGCCAAAAGTTACGTCAAGTCATGAGAGTGCTACTGTTTGTTTGCACTATTTACAAAATATTCATTGAATTTATTTGGGAATGCCTTTATCGAGTCTCCAACCACCTGTTTTCCGACCTGCCTGTAAATAATAGACCACTTCGCAGAGCACTTATTTTTTTAAATTATTTATGAAATTCTCATTCCCAGCAATTTTGGCCATCTTAATTTCTTTTCTGTACAATTTTCTTTATATGTTATATTTCTCTTTGTTACTAGCTGACCCTGTCGTATTAGCTATGTTATAAAGAGCCATTACTTTATTCGTGAGCAGTTGAAGGCGAGGTGTAAAACATTTTGTATTTCCTCTGGTCAATTTGTTAACGCTTCTGTTGGAAGTAGTTCTTTCTTTTACAGAACAACAGATCATCTATTTAGTCAAAGTCCACATGAAATTATGAAATACTTCAGAAATATTTTACTGTTTAAAACTGCACTAAGAGAGTTAGTTCCTCTTAGATTACTTCGTAATGTTTGTATGTCAGCTTCTCCATTATTCTAAATATTTTAGTTCTAATATGGTTAAAATTCATGCATACTGTCACAGGAATCAGAAGCCATAAACCCTCATGATCAGCGGCTGTATGATGCCACACGTCATTTTAGTCTTATCTTCATTTGTAAGTACATTATCTAGGCATGCAGATTTTCTAGTTGGTTGATCATGAACGTAATAATAGTTGTGAAACCTGAAGATATCACAGAAAAGACTTTGCACCGGAGAATTAATTAGAATGTCAATGTTCACGTCACCAATAAAGAATACTTTATAATTTTTGTATTTATTATGATAAATGTTTAAATCTTACCAATTAGGAATGAAAATATTGATATCTGAGTTTGGGGTTCGGTATATAGAAACAATTAGGCCTATTACTTTTGTGCATTTTGGTAATAACCCAACTACTTCAAATCTCTGTTCAATTCCAAAACATTCTAAATTCAACACAATGTATTCAATATTAAACGAATTTTTCAGATATATATATCTACACCACCCTGTAGTATTGAATCTCTCGAGGATATAGCGGCTAACCTATATCCTGTTGGAAGATACAAATATATTTGTTCATTTGCAAGCCAGTGTTCATTGATGTATAATATATCATAGGGAAATGTATCTAAGAAAATTTCAAGTTCAGCCAACTTGTTTCTTATTGATTGTAAATTTAAGTTGAGTCAGTACATTCTGCAGGGCTTTGTTAGTACCATAGTTAATAGAAAAGCTATTATTATTATTATTTCTTGCCTCTATTATACCACTTATATCACCAAAATGAAGTGACGTCGTTAAACTTGAAGTTTTCACTCGGTCCCAAGCAATTTTATTCATGGAGTCGGGTGAATTTATTTTTTCTGTGCTACCCATGGCATCGCTATTTCTTTCTTACTTTCAAAGTTACTGGCTACGTCCATATCAACTATTTCGCAAATCTTAGTACTTAATTCATCCTTACCCTTTTGATTGAGATGCATGCCGTGCTGAGTGTTCATTTCTCTACCTAACTTACTGATATCCACAATTACAACATTCTTAAAGTGATTGCACATTGTTTTTAATTTTAAGTTAGTGCTTTGTACAGCTTTATTAACACACGAGTCTTCAGTAAGATCATGGCGATAAGGGATATTTATCACAATTGTTTTACAGTTATTCAACATAGAGAGTTGATTTGCAAATTCTACTAACCGCCTCACTACCTTCATTCTTGGACACATCATTTGTTCCACTTAATATTACTACACAATTATCTTCCTTATTTACAATGCTGGGATTAATACCAGACAACCCAACAACGCTTTTAGCTCCAGGCTTGATATTTCCTTGCACTGCCAACTTGTGTCTACAATTACTATTCACTTTCTCGGACAGTCCACGACCGTGATTATCACCATATATGTGTACACTTACGCGTCTGTCTTAGGCTTTCTTCTTGCATTAGTTTTATTATTTGTAACTTTCGGCACGTTTGGTTGCGTAATAGCTTTTCTCTTCTACATCCTTGCACCATTCTTCTATTGTGTATTTCTTACCGGTTTTCATTTGAATTCACGTTTCCTTCACTTCCGACGTTTTCAAACACACTCTATCTGTTTTCGCATACAGTTGTTTTACCTGATACCACATTAGAATATTTGGGTCTGAGCGTACTGTAACTTACTTTTGTACACTGGTTGGAGATGTTTTGAGTTTCAACAAATGATTCTACGGACTTTACGTTTTGTTGCAATACTTCATTTTCTAATTGTAGTGTCCACATGTCCTCCTGTAACATATTCATTATTTGTAAAACGCTGTCAATGTCTTCATTAACATCACAATGGTTGATTTTTACTATGTTTGATTGCATGTTTCTCCCTTGCACTTTATTGCTATTAACTACGGTAGTAGTAGTTGCCGCACTATATCGAGCCGAGTCAGCAAACATTTTCTCGATTCTGATTGTTTGAGAGAGGTCACGTGACTCTAGGCCCCGGCCACGCGGAAAGTTCAAATTTCCAGGTCACGTGCTATGACTAGTGATGGGTAAATTCCCGGGAAGATAATTTTCGGGAATATTCCCAGGGAAGATTCCCAAAATGGGGAATTTATCCGGGAATTTATGTACAATGAGAAAGAAAATTCCATTCTATTACTATATTATGATTTCAAAGTTGAATTAATTTTTATATCACAGCATATTGTTACTGTTTTACCCATAGGATTCTTTAAAATTTATATTCTGAGCGGTACTATGTTACTTTATTAACACTTTATTATATTTAGAGAGTAAGCATAAATGGATATTTATTTACAATATGTTCTATCAATTAAATATGTGTGAAAAAATTATATAGCAACAGTTTAAATTTATATGTAAGTGGATTTGTTCAACTTGACTCTATTACTGATATTTTAAACACATTAAATTTATAAATGTTATAAACCAATTAGATTGGGTAAATGATAGAAGATACATGTCTCACCAATTTATCAACATTTGCGCATACAGATTTATGTTCACCAAATTTTCAAGATACTTACTTATCTTTATATTTTAGCACGTAACATTGCCATACACCACCTTTCATTCTACCTATTTCTCGAAATTCAATACGTAAATTCACATGCAAAAGAAGTCTGAGTACCTCTTCAGAAATTCGAGTTAGAGAGAGGAGACAGACCGATGTCTATTACTAATGGTGGTTCAGGGTTTATTAATAGTACTTCATCTCTATTTCTACATAATTCTAAATTACCTTACAAAGTGGTTACTTTTCATCATTTGTAAATTAGTACTTTGTTAATTTTGGCTGTTCTTTAGCATTGGGGCCAGTTTGTGCACCTACTTTTATTGAGATATTCTATTCCGGTGCGGTTGTTTTATCGTTTCATACGTTAAATTACGTTACCAACATTAAATTCAGACAGAATTGCGAAGCCAGCGTTAGCGAATGAAGTTCAGGTTAGAGCCCTGCATGACACGTTGTTTTCTACCTTCGTTACCAACAATTCACTTTTTTTCTCACATAAATGACTTCCACTTATCTTTCCGTTTTGTATAAATCCCCTACTGCCCTAAAAAAATTGTGTTTGATACTTTCTTGACTATTTGAACACCACTATCAACTCATTTCTGCCGCAAATCATCCTACCTTTTGCTAGTTTTGGCCCCCCAATACTAAACAATTACCTTACGTTTTAGTGCAAATGGAAATGGAACTTAAAAAACATATTATTAGTTATATATGTACTGTCAAAGAATTTTAAATTTTTTAACCTCCAAATTCTTTAAAACCTAGAAGTAAAACATAATATATTAAAATAAAGTAATTAGTCATATGGTTCTTATAATTTGGAAGATAAAGTAGAGAAATGGAAATAAATTCCTTCCCGGAAATTTATAGGCCAGGGGAAAAAAACCGGGAATATTCCAATTTTTTAAATTCCTTCCCGCCGGGAGTATTACCACTGCCCATCAATAGTTATGACGTCATGAGTCACCCCGCGGGGAAATTCCTCATTCTCTTTTATGACCGGGATTTTTGAAATCCGTTCCTTTTACGGGTAATATGAGTGCTTTGATACCTGATTATGATTGGCTGGCACATGTTACGTGATCTTAGGTCCTGAGATATTTGAAATTCGTTAAATTTTACGGGGTACGAAGAATGCTTTGGTAGCACGATGCTGATTGGTTGATAGAGGTCACGTGATCTTAGGCTCTGGGATATTTTAAAATCCGTTTCCTTTTATGGGTAAGATGAGTGATTTGGTACCTTGAATTTGATTGGTTGATAGAGGTCATATGATCTTAGACCCTTGGATTTATGAAATTTGGGTATCATCTTTGACGAGTACTTTGGTACCTCGATTATGATTGGTTGGTAGAGGTCACGTGATTTTAAGCTCAGAGATTTTCTAAAATTCGTTTCGTTGGGTCGAGGATTCAAACCGGTAGTGACCCGGTAATTCGACAGAGACTCGGTAACCCAGATGATAAAAAGATATTTTGCTTATCCCCTTGCGTTTAAACCGTATTTCTTTCAGAGATGACCAGGACAGGAGATGTTATCCCCAGAGCACAAAATACTTGACGCTGAAGTTACCAGTTCATTACATTTTCCAGACCAGGTGTATCGGTCTATTTCTCCTTGTTAACTTTGAACATGCACACACACATGAAGTGCATGTGTACGTGAGAGATGGGAGAAGTGAAAGAAAAATCGAGTTTCTTTTTTTTTAAAGTTTTCAAAGTTTCCCGCCTGATGTCAACGAAATTTTGTGTAGTTATTTGTTTCGAATTTTGTTGTCAACGTAATTTTGCCTGTTTTCTCTTCTCTTCTAGTTTAATGTATTCCTGGTCGAACCATGGTCTGCTCCTACGTATTTCCCTGTGTACCAATTTTTCTTTTGAAAGAGGATACTTCGTAAGCAAAGAAAAGAATTCAATTACTGGAATATTTTTCTCCACAATTTTAAGGTTACATCTGTTAACTAAAGGGAATATAACATGCGTCATATTTCTGTAACGATTAATGTAATGTTATTTAGATTATCATCATTTTGCTAAAATAAGAGTATTGTTGCGTCATGCATAATTGATATTCTTTCTTCATAGTTTTGGAGAAGTCATTATTTATATTATTATATTATTATAAAACCATTTTAAAGTGGATTTTTGTGGATGTCTAATTAGAATCATACCAATTATAAGTATTCATGTATTCAGAGTTCAGAATGTGTTCACGGTAGTGATTTGTAATACTGATAAGTACTACTACTTTATCTTCATCGCCTGACGCCGTGTGGACTTTGTGGTGGACAAACACCGCACTCCTTGTTTTTCTCGGGGTTCTCCCGTTTCCTCCCACTTTCTTCATTCCACCATTTCATTCATTTTTCATCACCACCGTCTCCTTTAGCCTAACTGGCATAATCGTGGGACGTAAAACTAAAGATTTCATTTCATTTTCATCTACATCACCTAATATATAATATACTCTTCTACAGGCTCACTTCAGAAATCAGATTCATTTACCGTAATATGAGTTTCATCTCCCTTCCCTAGAATAAGCCTTAAATCTGCTCACTTTCCAATATTAAGACAGGCGAATTTAGGATTTTTTTTCGAGGGGCTATGCCCAACACAGTGAAGGATATTGCCTACCTGAGTTTGAGAATCCTATATAATATGATACAAAAATTTAGGAGTGAATCTAACCCTTTATTCTATTCATACAAGAAAAAGGAAGCACTCTCTTGGCCTACCTAATTTCCCGGGCTAATTATTTCCCCGTTTTGATTTTCTTTAATTCAAATATTTTCTTCTTTTAAAAATAACCAAACGATATAATTTTTTCTTTGTTATAATAACTAAAGTCCCGTCATGTAGATATCCGGGCAAGTTGGTGTGGAATACCAGTTTCACTTATCAACTCCTCTTAGTTTTGGTGTTACTGGTGACGGTCGACTTGAATCACAACTGACAACGGCCGATAAAATATCATAGGCGAAACGAAAGAAAATAACATCAAGAAAAAGGTACAGAAAATTACAAAGAACGAAAGAAAGAGCAAAATGACTCAATTCTTACATGGAATGAAATTTGACAAATACAGTATTATTTCTGAACAAAGAGCATAAGAAAATGGAAAACCAATGACATTCTTAGAAATGGTAAGAAAGATTATTGTTGTACGTGAAATGTGAAAAACTAACAAATTTATTTCAGGGGATCTTGAGCCCCATAGCCCCCTAAATAGTCCTCTGAAGACAATTCTCGGTCATATATATATATATATATATATATATATATATATATATATATATATATTTATATATATTATAGGAACAGTCTTTCCTGTCCCCCCAATGTTGAAGACAGATTTGCGCCGGTGTGTGGGGGCCAGGTCGACGTCTTTGTAGCCCCACCACAATTATTTTTCTTTATTTTTGAAACGGTTAAAGAACAAACTTTGATACTCTAGAACAAATTAGAACAAACGATTAAGTCTTTATATCTATCTATCTATTTATCTATCTATCTATGTATCTATCTATATCTCTATCTATCTGTATATATATATATATATATATATATATATATATATATATATATATATATTTATATATATATAAACCGTTGATTTCAAGGATGTGGGTGGGCAGGGCGCCCTCTTTCTAGCGTCACCACAATTATTTTTCTTAATTTTTCTGAAACGGTTAAATAACAAACGTTGATAATGTAGAACTAACTAGACCAAATGGAGCACAAACGATTTAAAATGCTTTCTTACATTAACTGATGATTTCAAGGTTGACGAAGTCGTTCGAGCCCCACCAGTATTGATTGGCAATTTACTTGGAGAGTATAATTGAACTCAGTGGCGGCGATTGGACGTTAAAAGTGGGGGGGGACAAGATCTAATCTGAATATTTGTATATCAAGTTTAGTTTTCCTAGTTGTTTCTAATACTTTGTTTGTCGAAAGGTTGCATAACTAATAGGAACTATCTTTTTTCAATTAAAATATCGTATATTGTATTTTATATTTTATTAAGTAAATTGGCAAGAGCAACCCAAATAGGTACTAGCCCTTTGTAGTCTAAACAACGAAGGTGTAAGAAGAGATTTGATTCCTTGCTCATGGACATCTTAAAATTCTGTCTGAAAAAGTGTATGATCAGATTATTTAATAACAAATTTGCAAAACAAATAAATGAAAAGGATAATATTAATCATAGTAATAAAGAATGACATTTTAGGCACTGTCGATTTTTGTGCAATTTAAGAATAACTTGTGAAAGACTTATTATTTCTTTTGCGAAATGTTCTCTCAATTAGTTTCAAAGCGGCTAACATATCGAGTCCTTGTGAGAAGAAATTGCTGCTACGCTAGAATTGTTGCGCTGTAATAGGTTAAATTTTGGGCAGGGTAGTAACTTGTGGGGGACAGGATGGCAACTGACCCCAGAGAAGCTGTTCGAGGCGAGCCCATTTTAAGACAAAATTTTATTACTCCATTAAAGAGTAAGAGAAAGATGGAAAGACGGGACCCAAGAATTAGAAAAATAACTTTTTCTAGGGTGCCCAAATACATGTATTAATGCTTGGCTCCTCCCCAGAAAAAAATCTAAGTTACGGCGCTGTTTCTGGGCCATTTTCCGTGGGAATTGAAACGGAATTCCTGTAGCTTTCTTAACTCGACGGGAAGACACATAACCTATACGTACTCACGCAACGGCAAATATTATATGGCGCCATTTTTTCTATGAAGCAGTAATATGCACAAACTTTACATTTCCAAATGAAACTAAGTATTTTAAGGGTCACTTCAAAAAAGTGAGGGGGCATCTGCCCCCTCTTGCCCCCCTAATCGCCGCCCATGATTGAACTAATTCTGTTGCTTTGGAACAAATTAGAACAGATGTAGTACATACGAAATAATATGCTTTCTTTGTTTCTGGCAGATGGGTTATGGGAAGGACGACACAAATTCAGGGTTCCTCTCTTTGGTGTGTTTTCTGTAGGCGGGCGAAAGGCCATATGCATAGTTATTCTGTGGGCTACTTAAGGGCCACGTACGCGACATTTGATAATTTGCGTTGCAGAGTTCTCCCACAGGGTCAAACCAGCCCGCAACCTCCTCGTAAGTCAAGGGAAAGGCTACGGGAGCTTCAAAGCACCCCTTAGTAGCCCGTAGCAGTCTATTTTGTAGTAGAAGATGGATATGCTTGGTCCAAAGGATATATTTTATAATAATTTAGAAGATTGAACAAGTGGATGAAATATCTAGAAGATATGTAACGTCGAGAATGTTCATTTTTTAGTACATCGATTGAGTACAAGATCTGAAATGCAGCTGACTGTCATTCTAGAGTACTGATGAATACTAGGTGAGTGTTATGGTTATTTTATACATATAGGCTATAATATAATAATATTTACAATATTGTGCGTGCAGAAACTTACGTTCAATGTTAAACCTATATTACTGTTTACCAATCAAAATAAGTTTGGTATCATATTGTTTCTAATTTTTCCCTGGATTAGACAGCTAAATATGTGTAAAATTTAAGCAAAAGACATATTTGCAAAAATGACTAGAGTAACACGTCGAATATAAAATATATCAATTAAGAGGTAAATCTATGCCAATAGAAAATATCAAAGGTAAAAAAAAAAAAGAAATATCACTTGTAAAATCTGTAATCGAGCTAAATAAATTTAGGTAGAAATGGGAGCGCAGATTAAGAGTACGAGGCCAATTTTGAAAATGATAATTCACAAAGGAGGAGTAACGTTTAGACGTAAATAGAGAACATGTAAGTCGTATGTAGAGATAAAAAAAGCGTAAGAAATGTAGTTAAATACTATGGAGTCATAATACAAAGCTACCTATTTGAACAAGTAACACAAGTTAGTCCTTAGATTTCACATTTGTTTTTCTTTTTGCGTATATCCATCATCACACGTTCGTGTTCGATAAGGACGCGTGACCAGGTCGTTCAAGCTCGCTTTGCTCTGATTCGGAGTAGATGTAATGCTACTTTTGCTGGCCACGTAGCACAGGTTGGTACGTCCTTTGCGCTTGTCTTTTTAAATATATAAAAAGTTTGCAAGTATACTATAAATCCGTGCAGGAGCGTCATTTCAGACTTCGCTTGAGGGGGCAAAAGCACCACAGACATAAGACTTTCCGGTTTTGTACCAGTATATTAGTAGACAATCGATTAAAATATATATATTCCTCAAACTCTTGGGGGGGGGCAATTGCCCCCTCCTGCCCTCCCTAAATGACGCCCCTGGGTAGGCACCAAGAAAATAACAGAATAGAAAGTATTAGGAGGAAAATAGTGAAAAACTTGTAATCAATGGCGAACCTTGAGGGAAGTTACAACAGTAAAAATTAAATTTTTATCACTTCAAATTAAGATAAGAAAATTTACCCAACTTACTAACCATTGTATAGTATACGTAATCAAAACATTTGCAAGTTTGTTAAATTGAACTGAAACGATGGAACTAATTTTAACCGATGTGACTTCCTTCTAAATGCACCATTGCTTATAACTTTTGTTGGCGCCTTTCAACATAACCTGTTCCTAGTAGAGTATTGGCATACGCCAAGAAAAGAGTTGTTTAGAACGCATGATGACACTATTCTCTTGAAGGAGTGAGTCACTGTTATATCAATTTAACCGTATATTCTTAATCTGTACGAAAATAAATGATGTAATGTCACTGTCATATAATCTACCCAATGTGCTGCAAGCTCTTTACTTACTCCAATATGTTTATGAGTAAAAGTGTTGACAGCAAAAAGCGCCCGTCTCTGTCCTTCTCCGCCCCCTAAAGATGTCTGACTTCTTTTTTAGCATCATCTACCAGAGATGCTCATTTTTCCTAACCCTCCCTCACCCTCACCCTCAATTGACGCCCCTCACCCTCCCTCACACTTACCCTCCATTGACGCCCTCCCCTCGCCCTCCCTCACACTCAACCTCCATTTACGCCCTCACACTCACCCTCCCTCACACTTACCCTTCATTGACGCCCTCACACTCACCCTCCCTCACACTCAACCTCCATTAACGCCCTCACACTCACCCTCCCTCACACTCACCCTCAATTACTTTATCGCCCTCACTCTCAACTACTAAAATGAGGGTGAGGTGAAGGTGAGGGCGGCCCTCATGAGGGCAAAATGAGGGAGGATGACCATCTCTGTTCAAGGGTGCCTCAACCTCCCATCATTCCTAAAGATGAACAGATAATGTGATGCTTTGTATTTTCGCGGTATATACGGTTCGCGGTATTTACGGTTGAAGACACACAGCACAGAGGAGTAAAATAATTCTTGGCTGTCTGTTGTCACAAAGCAATAGCATTTTTGCACCTGTTACTGGTGTCCACATCGAAGGAAGGTACGAATGTGCATTACAGTTAGAAAAAAAAGCTGAAGCAATGAATATTACATTTAACACTTTTCTTTCTTCTTCCTGGCCGAAGTCTATATGAATAGTTAACAGAGTACAAGTAATTTTTTAAGCAAAGTATAACACTTGTTATTATCCTGGTGCACCTTAGGTCCACGTGGTCCGGGTTCAAATCCTGGTGGGCGAAATTTTAAACGCATTACGATAATTAAAATTCCACCTTAAACTGTAGGTGTAGATCTGGTGGTGAAAAGGGACAATAAACTCAAAACCTTTGTAAATCAGTAATCGAGTAAAGTTTGACCTTTAGATTCTACAAAGCTTCTATAGAATATTGTATTAATATGATCGTAGTAAGAAATGGAAAAAGAAATAGTGGCAAGCAGGAGAAAAGGCAGGCAGGCAGGCAGATATTGAAATACTGTCTCCAAAGTATTTTTCAAGCAATGCTCTGTTTGGCCTACTGCATTGTAATTTTCATAATGTATGTTTGCTATTTCATTTTATTTTATTATGTTCGTAAATAAAATAAATAAATAAACAAATAAATTTTTAAACATACATTATGAAAATCATGATGGACTAAGCCAAATATAGCATTGCTTGAAAAATACTTTTAGGAGACAGTCTCCCTGTACTGACAGAAACCATCGGTTCGGAGAAGAAATCTTACTGTTTCAACAGAGCTAGTGATGTAGTGCATGATAAAGCGAGAGATATTATTATTATTATTATTATTATTATTATTATTATTATTATTATTATTATTATTATTATTATTATTATTATTATAAAGTATTTTTATCGCCTTATTTCCCATCAATTTCGATTGCAACTAGCATGAGAAATTCTCAATTTTGAAAATCAGATTTTCAAAACTAAAGTTAACACGGATTTTTTTTCTCATCTGAGTTCACTCATTCACGTCTGAGTTTGAACCCAAGAAATATGGCTATAAAGAAACCTCACAAAATATGCACCATACTACATCAAAATAAAATTAAAAAAAAAAAAAGCTTTTCCGATGGCAATCGTTGAACACATTTACAAACTAATAGTAGGGCCACTTGTACACCACGTGAAGTAGTTTGATATCTATATTGTAGTATTTTATTCTTTAATATTGAAACCGGGAGTATGTCTACCAATTCCGGTTTTAGTATATATACAGAGATTGATTAATATTATTGGGACGCATAATTGATTAAAGAAAACTGATTCTTGCTATCTTTTGCAGTTGTCAGTCTGTAACCTTCAACGTTAAAACCGGAAGTGGTAGCTTTCTGCTACTTCCAATTTCAATAGAGGATTAACGGAGAAGATGGAACCTATTCTTGAGACGCTTAATCCATTGAGCAAACCCACCTCTTTCTACACTTTTAAAATCTCTTTTGCTGTATGTAGTTAATATTGAAGCCGGAAGTTGTAGTGGACTTAGCTACTTAAGGTTATATATAGTAGATAGTTGAGAATGGAAAACGTGTTCTTGAAGTACCTAATTGATGGGGGGGGGGGAATCTCGCTATCTATTACCGATTTTGTATTGATCAATGGCAAAACCAGAAATTGTTAATTTGCACCACTTCCGTTTTGAGTGTATGGTTCTAACAACAATCTTTGATCCTGACTTTTAACTCTTTTTTTGTATTTTGGCAAAAATTTGGCGATCCATTAACCCTTCTCCGGGCAACCGGGGCCTCCCAGGCCCAGTAGCTTCATTTTTCTAAAATTTCTCAATAATCATACATATTTCGAAGACATAAAATACTGAATTCTTCTATCTTTCGTCGAAGTTAAAATCATGAACATATTGAGTTGGTAAAGCTTTTTTTTTTTTTTTTTTAAATTTGAAAATCTTTTCCTGACGTAACCAGGCAACCGGGGCCTAGGAGGCCCCGTATAACTTTAGTGAAATTCCTGTCAAATATTAGATCAAATTGTCACATAATTATATATTGAACACGTGACTATTGTAACCTTTAGTCGGAACAGTATGCGGCAACAGACATTGAAGTTTGAGTGTTCTGCACTTAAAATATATACTGGGTCTGACAGGCCCCGGTTGCCCGTTTACGTTACAAAAATGTCTGAACCGGATTTGCTATTCTGCTTGGTCGGCTTACAAAAGCGTGACACGAAGTTTCGCTTCTTGACAAAAATATATACCGGTACATTCTAGACTAGTCTGAACAGTAAGTGACAATACGCATTGATTTTGTGTATTCTGCACTTAAAATATATACTGGGCCTCACAGGCCCCGGTTGCCCGTTTACGTTACAAAAATTTCTTGCCCGGATAAGGGTTAAATAGTTCCCGAGTTTTTTTCTTTTGTTTCCCGTACACACACACAGACACAAGAACATGATAAAAATTTAAAAATGTTTCATTGAAGGGAACTGTAGTGAAGCTTCTTCCATTCGACTCGATTTACATTTATATGTCTGTCTGCATGTCCATATTAGTGATGAGCAAATGCAAGACCAAGACCAAGACCGGGGTGGTCTTGGTCTTGGTCTTCCACATCCAGTCTTGGTCTTGGTCTTGCACTGGAATCCTTGGTCTTGGTCTTGGTCTTGGTCTTGCACACCCAGTCTTGGTCTTGGTCTTGGTCTTGCATGCAAGAGTCTTGCAAGTCTTGCATTTAAGAAATCTGAAGCTTTTCGTAGGTAAATTTTACTATGGATATAAGGGATAATAAATTCTACAATGCGCCAATAGTAACGGAGATACAATGTATATTTCTAAATGTAATATAGTTTAACTTTGTGTAAGTGTGATGATAGTGTACAACATAGGTGATGACCTTTATTTTTTTTAATGGGTGCCCACGCTTTACTACTTATAAGATATGCCTAAATCACAACGTTTCGTAATCTGTTTGTATTTTTTAACAGATCCAACACTCCAGTGGTTCCCAAACTGGGGAGGCTACCCCTGAGACACATGAAAGAAGATCAAGACGGTACAGATTATTGAAATGCCATGAATTGCAAAATTATTTTTACACTTTAAAAGTGTCAGATTTTTCTTTTCAACCACGATTAGCTAATCATTGTATTAAACAAAACTCCAATTAAATATTGAGATTTTGTTTTAATGATTCCAATATGTACTCTATGGGGCATAAACATGGACATTACGCAAAAGCGAATAAAAAAATGCATGCTTTTGAAATGTGGGCACGGAGAAAAAAGGAGAGAATTTGCTGTGTTGAACGTAAAACAAATGAGAAGGTGTTAGAAATATTAGCAGTAGGGAAAAAAGAAGAATTTTAGATATTGTTAAAGAGGAGGAAGAAAAACTGGTTAGGATATTGGCTGAGGAGCAACTGTATTTTGAGGGACGTGCTAGAGGGTATTGTAGATGGAAAGAGAGGAATGGGAGCGAAGGAGACTGTAGTTGAAAGAAGGTATTAAAACAGAAAATTGTTACGTCAAAACGGAGAATAGCTGAGGCCTACCGAACGTCGAACTTTCTCTGTTGCAGCAAGTAAACTGCCAATAATGGCAGAATAGCTATGATGATGATGATGATGTGTTTAGCAATACTGACCAAAAAGAGAGAAAATTTAAATATAATAATAATAATTATAATCAAACCTCTTAATGAAAACTGAAAATCACTCAACTGTCTATGTCTGGTATAAACTCAATTTATATGAATACTTTCGACCTGTATTAGAAATACAAAATAAAGGCATCATACTCCAAGTTATTTGAAGTCTCACTTGTGAATATGGATTACTAGCATCAATTACCCACTTCGTTGGGTTAAACTAAAATATATATATATATATATATTTCGTTAGTCAGTTACTTTTTACTATTAGTAAATCGCTCTCTGAGAATCAATCATTTTTGATTATTTTTATATTTCTCTACTCTCCTTCTCCCCAAGCTACGGGGCTGAATTTGGATTTAAACAGCATCGGAAGTGTCACTGCTTATCTCATCGACCCCCTAAACTATAGATTCCACTCTAATATCGGCCATTTTCGATCATTTTAGATATCTCTCCCCTCCCCCTCCCCTAAGCTACACTATCAAAATGATATAGCAGAAACCAATCTGAGGTATGAACCTCATCTATGTTGAAAATTTGATCGAGATCGGTTGGGTGGTTCAAGAGTTATTAAGTTTCATTTATTTTTGTTCACTTCCCCTCCCCTCCTCCTCCTCAAAGTTCTAACGTGAAAGTAATATGACAAAAACACCCTAAGTCCGAACCTCACTTATGTTGAAAATTTGATTGAGATCGATCTGCTTGCTCAAGAGTGATGAAGTTACAAAGACAGTCACATGTTTTTATTTTTTACATGTATCCCCCTCCTGCCCCTCCCCTACGTTGCACCATCAAAGTAAAATTATAAAAATCTCTCCAGGACTTAACTTCATCTATGTTGAACATTTGATCAAGATCGATCAGGTGTTTCAAAAGTTTTCTTATATATTATATATTATACCGAACCTTATACATGTTAAAAATTTGATTAAGATCGCTTCAAGGGTTCTTTAGTCACAAACTTATCACTTTTATTTCTATTTATATTGATTTTTGTATACCTTCCCCTCCTCCTCCTCCCCTACGTTGCTCCGTCAAATTGAAATGATGAAAACACTCCCAGGCTGAAACTTCATCTATGTTGAAAATTTGATCGAGATCGGTCAGGTGGTTCAAGAGATTAGTAGTCACAAAAATAGTCATTTTCAATTTTATAATATAGATTTATTATTGTAGTATAATATTATATCGCTCAATCCTCGATGTGCCGTATGCATAAGGAGGCTAAAAGTTATATTAATAAACAATTATTCAACGTATAAGCATCCAATCAAATTGCGGGCACATGCACTAAGTTTTTGTCAGTGTCATGAAAATGTATTTCGATATTAATTTTATGAGCAGACATTAAAAATTTCCAACGGATGCTTGAGTCTCGGAGCCAAGGCCATACTCATGAGTCGACACCTATGGTGTACGGTATTACCGATGTTCAATGCTACATTTCTCTTTATTTTTCTAAGAAGAACACCACTAATATGCTTTGAAATGAAATGAAGTATCTAGTTTAACGTTGCACAATTATGCATCAAGGATAAGGGAGACGGTAATGATGAGAAACGACTGAAATGGTGGAATGAAGAAAGTAGGAGGAAACAGAAAAACACCGAGAAAATCCACGCACACAGTGTTTGTCCACTAAAAAAAGCTCACATTACGCAACATGACACCTGTGTGCATTGGAAACGAGCAATATCTACAGAAAACGCGAACAACACTAGTTAACAAAGGTTTTGTTACATAAAAGGAAATACCTGTTCTTAAAAGAACATTTTGCGCTGAATTCGAATATGCACTCGGTTTTTCTCCATCACGTACGATTTTCCCGTAACAGAGGGATTTTCGGGAAAATCCCTCAAAAATTTCCCTTTTCGTTTATTTTACACCCCAAGATCTTGTTCCCTTGCATATACTAACATAGAAATTATACCTAAGTATACTTTGATTCATATTTAACAAACCCTCCAAGTTTCGTAATAATCACTTTATTCTTTCTAGAGAAATAAATATGTTTGTATGTATACTGTGTGTACTGTTTATTGCACCTTATAGTAATGCTTTCAGATCTCTTAAGTTGAGGTAAAACGTTTTGCTTTATTACCACAAACACATATATAAAATATAATACAATATAATTTACAAGTGTGACAATTTACAATAAACAATAATACAAATGTACCAAAAGGTCATGAAAAGACAATTAAAACTATCACAATATATGAAACTTCCATTGGGATACAAAAACGTACACTACTTCCTTCTTTTGTAAGAAATGTTGCATTCTCTAACGAGACCCCAACAATAGTCCCCCATCATTGAAGGACCCCATCGTCCCTGGTACCTTTTCTCCGTTGCCATTATATCTTGGTGAAATCTTTCCCCCTGTTCGTCGCTGAGAGCACCTAGGTTAGCAGGAAAGAAGCTGAGGTGGGAGTGCAAAAAGTGGATTTTTAAAGACATCCTACAACCCAACTCTTTGTATTTCTGTATCATGTCCTGTACGATTTCTGTGTAACTCTCAGCTTTGTTATTGCCCAGAAAGTTGCGCACAACACACTTAAATGCTGTCCAGGCAACTAGCTCAGCACTGTTTAACTTGCTGTCAAAGCTATCATCAAGCATTAATTTCCTAATTTGGGGACCAATAAACACTCCCGCTGAAATCTTAGCATCACTCAGGTTAGGGAACTTATCTCGCAAATACTTGAAACCTTCACCAGATGTGTCCATGGCTTTGACAAAGTTTTTCATAAGTCCTAACTTGATATGAAGTGCCGGTAGTAATATCTTATTAGGATCTACCAAAGGAGCGTATTTGACGTTGCATTCTCCAGGTACGTAATTCACTCTAGGTTCCCATTCCTTCACTTCATAATGTTTGTCATCAGCTCGGCTATCCCATAAACATAAAAAACATGGGTACTTCGTGTAACCGCACTGCAGTCCTAATAAAATACCAACTACCTTGAGATCACAACATATTTGCCAACAATGGTCCTTGCAATTTATAAGATTTAGCAAAGTTGACATGGTGTCATAGGATTCCTTAATCTTCACTGAGTGGCAAGTGGTATAGAAGGTTTTTTATTTCCATTATGTAAAAGGACAGCTTTAAGGCTGACCTTTGACGCGTCGATAAATAACCTCCATTCTTCTGGAACGTAAGGAATTCGTAGCTCCGCCATCAACCCATTTATATCCGTACATTCGCACACATTATCTTGCATTGAGAAATAGCTTGAAAATTGAACATGCCTTTTCCTGTACACTGATATGTTCGTTTCTGCATCCAATAAGTTCCACTGTTGGAGCCTTGATCCCAGAAGTTCCGCCTCTTGTTTTGTCAGGTGCAAATCACGGACTAGGTCATTAAGTTCACATTGCCGGATGAAATGTGGCTCGCGAACACAGTCAGGGATGAACGTTGGATCCTTGGATGTACATGTTGATGTCGATGGTTCATCAAGGTCATGATCATCATCAGAGTCTTTTGGCCATATCTCTTCCCAGTTGGTAGGGGGCTCGGGAAGTGGAAGTTCATCCCCGTGCGGAATAGGTCTAATTGCGGATTTAACGTTGGGATAACTTATTGTGTATTTGCTTTTTTTAGAATGTCCCTTAACTACTGTGAGACAAAAATAACAATTATCCAGATGGTTGGTGGGTTCTCTCCACACCATTGGTACAGCAAATTTCATGAACCTCCGTTTCCCTTTGGCCCATGCAAGTAAAGTGACGTAGCACGACGCACAAATTATGTTGGGTGCCCAAGTTTTGTCCTGATCTCCCACACGACATCCGAAATATATATAATATGCTAGTTTCACCGATGGCGTAATGGATCTACTCTGTCCTTTAACTACAAACTGGCCACACACATAACAAAAACTATTTGGTGAGTTAACACACGAACGCCGTCCTCTTGACGCCATTGTACTGATCACAAACTAAACTTCTGGTCTTAGTTGGGTATAATGCTGTTAAGATCAAACATGAAAGCACTCTTAGCAGCAAGGACAACTTTGAAAGTGAAGTAGTGTTAAACCACACGTCAATATAAAAATGTAGAAAACTCCCTCACCAGGTGTCAAGAACACAAGAAAGAAAGAAATGCGCGGGGGGAGGGGGGAAACGATACCGTAGTGGAAAATTCAGACTGCGTTAGTTCATTGTTGTCAACAATGAGTCTGTATCCCATTCTTTCTTTCTTTTGCATTCTGTTACATTTGATAACAAATATTGATAACCATTTCATGAACAAAACGAAAAAACTTGGAGAATTGTATATATATGTATTAAGATATACATATACTGTACGTTTAAAAAAAATATACGTTGGAAGTACATTCTATTTTTATACACGTTTCTAATTTACAGAGAGCAATACAAGTGTGTTGTTGACTATTGTAAATATTCATTTTTATGTCTGTGTTTGTAGTAATAAAGCAAATCGTTTTTACCCCAACTCAGGAGATCTGAAAGCATTACTATCAGGTGCAATAAGCAGTGCACACAGTATACATACAAATATATTTATTTCTCTAGAAAGAACAAAGCTATTTTTAAGAAACTTTTAGGGTTTATTAAAGATAAATCAAGGTATACTTAGGTATAATTTCTATGTTACTATATGTAAGGGGACAGGAGCTAGGGGAATAAAATATCTGAAAAAGGGAAATTTTTGAGGGAATTTCCCGAAAATCCTTCTGTTACGGGAAAACTGTACGTGATGGAGAGAAACCGAGTGCATATTCGAATTCGGCGCAAAAAGTTCCTTTAAGATCAGGTGATTTTTCTCATGTAACAAACAAAAAGTTTAAATTTGTTAACTAGTGCAATCAATTCAGAACTCGACATACTGTAGCTATATCCTACAGGGTCAGATCGACTCACACGGATTGCATAAACTACTGGGGCACATTCACTCCAGCAGCATTTTTACTGAAGCCAAGAAATCCATCTCCTTCTTTTTTACATTCTATATAAAAAATCAAGTAGTCGGTACTTGTGCAAGACTCTTGTACAAGAGTCATGGTCTTGGTCTTGGTCTTGCACCCCATGGTCTTTGTCTTGGTCTTGCATCAGGATACCTGTTCTTGGTCTTGGTCTTGGTCTTGGTCTTGCATGCAAGACTCTTGCAAAAACTGCAAGACCAAGACTCTTGCGCTCATCACTACTCCATTTTGGAGTATCTACTGCGCTGACTGGCTGGCGCCGGACCCGTCTCCTTTAACGCTGATTGGTTGGCAACCCTCACGGCCCCGCCCTCCGTCCAACCACGGTCTTTTAGGAGTGCCGCGCTGATTGGCTGGCGCCGGACCCCACGCACATGCCACATACCATAGCAGATAACACATAAGATTCGTTCCCTTTTATGAGCACTTTACGAACACATAGCACATCGATAACACATTCTCCATCCACCTATTTAACATAGCACATATAACATAAGACTATATAACAGAGCAGATAATACATAAGATTCGTTCCCTTTTTTGAGCACTTTACGAACACATAGCAGATCGATAACACATTCTCCAACCGCCTATTTAGCATAGAAAAAATTACACAGAGACTACGAACACATAGCAGATGAATAACACATTCTCCAACCGCCTATTTAACATAGCACATATTACATAACCCCTCCTCCCGTGCTGAAAAACGGACACTTCAGCTAGTCAATTCTTAATTTTAACTTGCGTTGTAGAAAGATATAAGGTTACTTTCATAATTCAACTTTTACACTATTGTTAACAAACCTTACCAAATATTTGATAAATTAAACAAGCAAATACACAAGCAATATATTCTTCAAAATTCTGAGAATCCTGAGAAATGATAAATTACACAAGCATAAGAAAAAGAATTTCAAAAAATGAAACTTACCGTAAGTTACCTGATGATTCAGGGTTGATGCAACCGCATGGCTTAAAACTTGGGCTGCTGTCCTGACTTTCATAGCCTTAAACACAACTGGATCTAAATGGTTTGCAGTCAGCTTATGTAGCTATCTAAACATCAACTGGGTCGAATCAACCTCATGGCTCTTGCGTATGTATGCCCAACTACCAGATTTTCCCCAATTTTCACAGGCACATGAAAATCATGACGATACATCATGTTTCTGGTGCATTTGAGGAGACGAGTTGGGTCATACAAAGTGAATATCTTCTGCTGCTGTTCACGATCATCGGAAGAAAGCAAGAACCACGGGTCTTCTTCTGTTGAGCCTAGAAGTTTCTACGCCTTCATATTATTAGCTCCCATATCGCACACAGTGCCTGCAACGTGAATACCAGCACTCATGCATGAAGCCAGTACATCCTTCGTGATCTGAGACAGAACTTCGGACTCTACTACACCCTGTGTGAAGTAGAAGGCAATAGGCTGTCTCCATCCAATTCTCAGCCTCTTAATCATGAATAGAAGAGCATGATTGGCTATATGGTTTGTACGGCCTAAGCTACCCAAGTCCTCATATCCAATGATTCTATTTGAAGATGAATCATATTGAATATGTTGTGTAATAGACATTTCGTCAACCATTAGAACACACATACGAACCAATTCGCACTTCTCTTTAGGAGGATGACAAAGTACATTGAAAACAGACTTGTTAATACCGGGATGAAAGGAGAAGGAGTTCAGTAGTTTAGTTAGAGGTTTTTTACTTGGGAGGGCAAATATGGAACTTAGGATGGTATACCTTTTGGGTGATATTTTATACAAGGAAAGGGTTAACCACTTTTCGTCAAAAGTCTATCTTCGACTCTTTGCGCGCAACTTAGAATAACGAATGTGTCCTGCTGGAAAAGTTGCAGAAGCCAGGGACATCCACTTTGCAAGAGTTTGTACCACCTCCATTGATGCATTATCTGCATCCTGCAACTTTTCCAAAATTGATGTGCTTTTCCTCTACTTCCTTTTCATATGATATAAAGATTTCTTATTTTTCCTAATATTTTCGTAGAGTTTGTTTTGTTTGAGAGTTAACTGAGACTTCCTTGTCCCACCAATAGTAGCCAAAATTGTTTTTCTTTTACTATCAGGCATGGATAAAGCATTATCGCCTTCATGCGAAGGAGTTACCACTTGACATTCCTTATATCGGTGATCCGAAATCGAAGACAAAGGTTGAAAATTGACATCTGAAGAAGTGGAAGGATCAGAAGGAAGAAGTTCAATGGAGCATGTAGGTCGTTGCTGGGACAAAGAACTCTCGGACTTTGAGGTAACATGAGGACTAGACTAGAGTAAGGAATGAACACAGTAGTTGTGATCAAGGAAAGCAACAGAAAAGTCTGCTTCTGAAGAACAACTAGACTGCTTTTCTACTTCTCACTTGATGGAAGGCTGTACTCATTGGAGCATGCAGAGCTGGTTTGTTCTGCAACATTATCCCTTCGGCATACAGTATCTACCATCGGTAGAGCACCACTAATGAGACAGTTTCTACTTGGAGATTTAAACTTTGTGTCATCGAAGTGATTTGCACACATGTATGCGTTTGTTACAACCTTTCCTATCACTTTAACTTATCACACAAAATGTACCCTGCGTAACTGTTCCAAATTATAAGATTATTAATCTACTTTTGACTCCTTTTGTTGATCTGAGTACCCAAAGCAAATAATTAAATACATCAATCTCCATTCAAATTGATATATACGAGATCCGTCTCATAAATATCCAGATAATCCAAACACGTCAGTTACAAACATGTAACTATGTCAAAGGGGCGTGCGCTTGTTAGTGCAAGTTTCAAATTTCAGCTATTCTCTCGTCATGTTATCAAGATACGGACGGATGACAAGCTCACCAAATACACCAGCCAAAATTTAGACCTAACTTAGTTTCAAGTAAGTTTCACATTTTCTGCCCCATTCAAGAGAATCATACTCGACAAAACATTTTTTCCACTACTAGGAATAACTGGTACAGAGGCCTCCGCATATATAATCACTTTTCTTCGCAAAAGTTAATAGATCTAAAATTATAACAAGGTAGTCAAAAGTATCAAGGACTAGTGAACAAAAACCCGGAATATAGAAGCCCGATAGTAAACGAATGTTGGCACATATAATATTAGACAACTACATACTTGTAATATTTAATTTCAAAGTAACGATTAGCATTACCAGTACTATAATGACAAAAAATGATGGGTATGATTTGTTTATACTTATATTACGAAAAAGAAATTAATTACAATGACCACTACTGGCTTCAAATATTTAGTACGAAAATTCTTATTAATCCCGCAAAAAAAGTCGAAAACGAATTTGCACGTGAAACATTTTACTCACAATGTAATCGAAGTCGCGTAACAATTGAGGTCAACGAGATAGAAGTCAATCAGAAGCGTCATGGTGGCAATAAGAAGTGGAGAATTCCCTTACAAAAGGAGCACAAAATCCCAATTTACCATCTTGTAACACGTCTTCTTCAGAAATCAATCGTAGTGAAGATAGCATACAATTTAATGTCCTACGAATATGCTATGAAGCTAAGAGACAGTGATGATAGTCACAGAAATATTGAAGCGAAGAATGTGAAAGTGGGAACAAACAGGATCACCTCAAGAAAATCCATGCACACGGCGCTTGTCCACTACAAACCTCACTTGGCGGAAGGTAGATTTGAGCCAGGAACCCCACATGCCAGTAGTGAGCGCTCTACCATTGCCACCAAAGCTCCATATATTTAATATGTACTTGCAGCAGATAGTCTCAGCAGGTTACGTACGATATGGGAACACAAACCACTTTTCAGCTTCAAATATCAATCATTTCTAATTTTGCTTAATATATAGCAATAAAATACACAACAAACGCAAACGTAACTTAAGATTTAGCTTGTTGAAGTTTAGCGCCCAATCAGCAGCAAGGCACTGTGAGACGTGGACTTACAGGTGGGATCCACAACCACAGTGAGGTCTTCAAATTTTGTAATGTTCTCTCACAGAGAATCGAATCAGGGACCACGTAACCATTAGATCAAAGGGGAGGGTAATTTAGGTAATTTCCTGTTCGCATAGTTCTTATTTGTTTGTTATACTTTGTTAATACTAGACATTGCAGAATGAGGATGCCTTTCTCTAAATTCTAATTTATAATATGTAAAAAGGTGCATCACTAAATACGAATGGTAAACTCAGATATTTTAACTTTTCAAGCTCGCCGAGACTTAAAGTGAATTCGAAAAAATCGACATAGGTTCAGGTGATAGGTTTAGTAGGAGGTTTATTAAACCCTGATAAATACTACATTTTAGTCCTCAATGCTTGTGTAGTGGTTAGCGCGTTCCCGTGTTTGATTCCTACCTGTATCACAAAATGTATCTCCTCTATTCACTTTCATTAATCATCTGTCCCTTTAAGAGAATATTCGTGGGGTATTAAACTAATATAATATTTTCAAATACTGCATTTTCTCGGCAAAGTTAGGTTCATAGTGATTAGAAGTTGGAACTAGGAGAATTATTCCTTGACGCAGCACGGGATCATAGCAACCTGAAGAAATGATGGTTGGAAAATATTACGGAGAGTTATAACTCTAAAGGTACTGGGATGTGAGTAATTTCCATTCAGTTCTGACTCAAATACATCAGTTTATCAAATATAAATTATAAGCAAGACATTTTTTTTGTCATACATATAAAGTATCTCAATTTATAACCGCTGCCACAGATCCGTCGGCGGCCTAATTGGATGCACCTTAGAATACACGCTTCAACTGCAGATCGATAAGTAAAGCTGCTTTAAAAATGTGGAGTAGAATACAGCAGGGTAAATATTAGCTTAGCGTTACGAAAGTTAGGGCTCATTTTTTTAAATATTAATTGAGTGTAATTTCTCATCACCGTAAGCGGGTATTAGCGAATGGCTTGTATCACGGAGCAACTCTCATATAGTTAGTCTTTTAGGGAATTTGAGTAATGTTGCTCAAAAATACTGTTTATAGCTATAATGATTTTGTGCTCCTAAAGTGAACCAAATTAAAATTTTCTATTGGTACACCTATCCTTAACTTGCATTTTGAAGATTAAAGGACCTTGCAAATGTTTGTGTATATTTCTGCACCTTTAAGCTTACATTTACACTAATCTTTATTCCATTCTGCCTTATACAAACATAGCGTTATCTTTACAAAGCTCGCTCCAGCTGGTACACTCTCTTAGAAACGAGAAATTACACTGTATTAATTTTATAAAAATAGGTCAAAACGTGCCTAATCTTAAGCTAACCCATTTCTACTCCCACTGTACTTATTTCCTAACTTACTCTACCCTACCCTTCTATTATACCCTTTTAAAACGTGACTACTTATCGATGCGCAGCTGGAGCATGTATTATAGTGTACCCAAACCGCTTAAAGCACACAGAACTGAAATCAACAAAATTTTGATAAAGGTTAATAGGACTAATTTTGTGAATACTGGTTACTGACTATAACCTCACAACAACAAATATAAATCCATGTATTTAATTACAAGTATTAAACTACAACTGCTTACCTTGCAACTTCTTCGGAACCGAAAGACCCTAGTTTCTAGAAAATTGCTGGTACATCCAAAGACGCAGCATTTTCTTACTGTAAAATAGCTCCCCCTTAACATACTATCTATAGGGCGTTAACAAAGGAACGTCACCATTCGACGCTGCACGCGTGATGAAATTCTCCCGTTTTATTGCAAGAATTTTAGAGGAAATATTATTCTAAGAAGAACTTGCTCTACACTATTTTATATGTGAGTTGTACAGTGGTTAAAAGAACATCGAAAATGTGCTTTCGTAGTGATAGAAACTGAGATATGAATAATTTGTGAAACTAAACAAAACTTGTATTTGTGCTTCCACTAGGAGTATTATTTTAATATTTTAAAAGCGAGGTAGCCCTCTGGAGGAAAAGAAATGTTGAATCCAGTCTCCAATGGATAAAAGTGAAAAGCTGTGCCAAAATAATAATAACTGTGTAGATTTCATTTTATTAGTTTGTAGTGGATTCTCAGAATTTTGAAGAATATATTACAATAAATTGCCGGCCATTTGTAATCTCATAGCTGCAAACTCTATGAAAGTCAGCGTTGCCAGCTCACCCTATTTCAACTTTAGGGTTTACGCTCAAATTATAGTTTCAGAAAAATCATATTGATATTGAAAATTATAGTTTCTTTGTGTTAGAATTTTGTTTAAGTTATACAATGGAGGGTTCATTTTGTAATTATTGTGAAAAACTGCAAAGCGAACTGAATGCAAAACCAG
This sequence comes from Thermobia domestica, assembly GCF_964235325.1. Lineage (NCBI taxonomy): Eukaryota > Metazoa > Arthropoda > Insecta > Zygentoma > Lepismatidae > Thermobia > Thermobia domestica. Next base: position 150,877,266 of record NC_137471.1, on the reverse strand, counting down.
AAGAAATGTTATCGAAACAGTTACTAATAGACATATTATCTAAAGACATTCTGAAAAATAATGGAAAAATCTCTCAAAACGAAAATACAAGTGCATCCTGGAGTGAAATTGTAAAACGCAATATTAATGTACACTCTAATTCGCAAGAAAGCAATACCCTTCAACAGGTGAAAAGAAACAATGTCCCTCATTCAATGCATAATAGTGTCACCCAACCAATAACTAAAATCTTAGCAAAATTTGTTGGAAATGTTCGGCAGAAGAAAAACAATGTAAATGTTAAATCCAATAGTAAATACGAAACGCAGTTATTGGAGGACAAAGAAAAGGTCGAAACAAATAAAAGTAAACCGCGATATAATCTGAACTCACAAATTTGTGTATGTAATGTAAATAGCACACAATATCAACAGGTAGGTTCACCAGAAGGCATTAGAACTCAGAATAGATTTGTAGTGCTTGAAGATGAAATGGTCAAAGAACATTTTAAAAGCAGTACGTCGCAGGACAGGGAAAGTATTCCGAAATTCTTTCAAGATGGTGAAACCCATCACCAGCTGAGAACAAAATTAGACGTGACTTGACAGAACAACAGAAGAAATAGGAATGCTGAAAGAAGTAATAGACAGGAAAGTGACCTGAAGAAAGTAGTTATATTATCAGATAGCCAAGGTCGTGGGTTAGGTACACTTATGAACAACAAACTAAATAAGGTAAGAACAGTTAAATTTGTTAAGTCAGGAGCTCGATCTGAGCAAGTGTTGAAAGACTGCGTACAAGAAACAGAAAAACTCACAAAACAGGATTATGTGTTAATAATCACTGGAACTAATGATGTATCTAAAAATGAAGCAAATAGTGTAATAGCATCTTATGAAAGTGTGTTAGATTAATTAAGTAATATCAATGTTTTAGTTTGTACAGTCCCTCGCCGATACGACTTAATTGATAAATCTTGAGTCAATTTAGAAGTGAGGAAAACCAATCAGGAAATTATGTAACAAGTATACTAATGTACATATTGTCTATCTTGGGTCTCTCGACCGAACGCACCATACTCAGCACGGTCTACATTTAAGCTTTTCATCGTAGACACAGAAATGGGCAAACAAAATCTTTAGCCTGCAAACAGGTTACTAATAATACAAATGTAACGTCCAAATGCACAGATGCCTCTAGAGCTTTGAACACATTTCTATTCTCCAACGTACGTTTAGTTTAGCTATGGGGAAAGGATTGCTTCAAATGCACAGTGAGAATAGCCAAATGTTATTAGTAGCAAAAAAGATTCTACACAACTTGGGGCGTACATCAGTAACACTAGTAAATCTTAATAGTGGAAAGACAGTACCCAACCAAACATGTAACTTTAAAAAAAGGAGTACAGATAGATCTACTGTGAGTTCGCAATCCATGGCTGCTTTCTTTAATGGTAACGCAGAAGGCAATGATAACGTTTCCGAACACAACAAAACAAACGCAGAAGTTATCCTCCCAATTTCTCAATGCATGACCACAAAAGAAACATACACATTCAACGGTAGGCGCCCCGAGTAGTAGTATGCGTGTGATCAATCGACAAAGGTGATTATCCGAAAAACTAATTAATAATGATATTTTATGCGACGAGACTATAATATCGCATCTAAAGTAGTTAATGGGGGACATGTATCTAAGTTAGATGAAAATCTAATTATCAAAGAGATAACAAATGATCCACTCATCGACACAGATACCTCTTCTAGGTCAGCATGTTATCAATCAAACCAATGTAATACAGTTGAACTAAAGATACTACATCAGAATATACAATTCATTAGAAATAAAATAGATGAACTAGACATACTAATTAGAAACGACAGTAAGCTGATGAACTCAGATGTAATTTGTATTACCGAACACTGGTTGAGGGAAAGTGGAATAGAGTATACAGTCCTACCAAATTATGTATGTGTTGGTGGATTTTACCGGACCTTCAATAGGTGCGGTGGTGCTTTAATGTTTATGAGAAAAATATTAAAGTATCAAATAAAAAACAACAGCATGTATCTAAATGGGGAACAGACATTTGAGGATGCAGTAATACAAATCGAAAAATCAGGACACAGGTTTATTATAATGGTGTTGTATAGAACACCTGAGAGCTTCATTCCCCGGTTCATTGAAAAACTAGAACAACTGTTAACTCTAGTTAAGAAACATAGTAAACCAATCGTTTTATGTGGCGACCTAAACATTGATTTCCTGACACCATCAAATCACCTAACATTATTATCAAACACTGCAATCCTTCGGCTACAACACACTATAAACACCCCAACCCTGGGGCCGCGGTGGCACAGTGGTAAAGCGTTCACCTCTGGTGCTTGGGGTCCCGGGTTCGATCCCAGCCCCCGCCAAGTGAACTTTGTGGTGGACAAACACCGTGTGTGTGGGTTTTCTCAGAATCTTGTATAGATCAAATTATAATAGATAATGAAACTAGTTCCTTTAAAACAAATAATCTTAACACATCACTCTTCGACAATAATGCATTTCAAATAAACATAACACTTCAACCCTAAGATTGGAAAATTGATAGAAAAGAATGTAAATGGGCAAGAAACTTTCATGAAACGAACGTTAAGTACTTTCAATATCTTCTTAGCAAGAAAGACTGGACGGACACATTACTAGAAAACGACGTAAACAATGAATACAGACAATTCATTAATACCGTTAGGCACTATTTCAAAGTAGCCTTTCCACTTAAGAAGGTAAAGGTATATTCTCAAAAAATTAGATGCAACTGGATAACACGAGGCATAATTAATTTCTGCATGAGAAAGAAACAACTACATACAATTGTGAAAAGGACGAATAGTAGGAAATTAAAAGAATATTTTAATAAATATAGAAGTATTCTTAAAGGAGTAATAAAAGAAGCAAGGAAAATGCACACATCAAATAGGATATCCAAATCTGATAACAAGAACAAAACACTATGGCAAGTAGTAAACGAACAATCAACCGCATCAGAACAGCAAAAAATAGAAACTAAAAAAAATAATACACCATGGACAAGAAATAACCAATAAACACCATATTGCAAACCTACTTAATGATTTTTTTTTTTTTTGCCAACGTTGCGAAAACATACTCAAATTCTGAGTCTGAAAAGACAAACAACATAAACTTATCTAGTAACTCTGTATCTATATACTTAATACCTACCACAGAGTTAGAAATAAGATCGATTAATAAAAAAATGAAGACGAAAAGGTCTTCTGGGCCCAACGATATTCCTTATTAATTGTTGGCGCCAATGTCCTATATATAGGACAGTGACAAAATACGTCGGTTTGCAACACTGATTAATCAACCGAATGTTGTTCGGTTCTGCGCATGCTTAGACAAGTACATGCTTTCTTTGTTCGTCGTATGTGCAAGATTGTTACATTTTGGAGGGAAATCTGGCATCGTGAAGTATCTGGAATTTGGATTGTTGATGAACGTTTCTCTTGTCGTCGAAACAGAAAATGGAAAATGTCGGAAAATCGAAGATAAGCATTTCTTTTATATTCTTAAAATATAATTCTTTTTGATACATTAGTTGTTTAAACTCAGAAAATAAAATAATGTGATAAAGATATCTTGTTTCTTTACTGTCCTATATATAGGACATTGGACATTTAGCCTACTGGTTTCAAGGAATTTCAATTTCCGGGTAATGTAGCAACAAAACTCTATGTACACATCAGCTGACTGCAATTTTCCAGTTATTGTGCAAACTATGTCACGCAACAAATGCAGACAATTAAAAAAGTTCATTCACTTCAACAATAACGACGTCATAGACAAATCTGACCGTTACTTCAAAGTCAGACCCTTGTATAATCTAATAAATGATGCTATTCAACAATTTGGGGTATTTGTCCATGAACTAACTATAGATGAGAGAATGGTACGATATTATGGTAGAAATAGTTTGAAAATGTATATGAAGGTAAACAGGTGAAATTTGGGTACAAATTATGGATGTTAGCCACACACAATGGTTACCCACTGCATATAATTCCCTACCAATCTGGATCTCAAGGGGATACCAGATCTTCCGATTATGTTGTGGAATCTTTGGTGTCCGTTGTGGAAAACCCAGAAAGCCATTCGGTGTATATGGACAACTTCTTTTCGTCATACAATCTTGCTTCCAGTCTGAGACAAAGAAACATTTTCATCACTGGAACAGTCAGGGAAAATAGAACCGGAAAATGTCCTTTGATGTCTAAAGAACTAACAAAAAAGGAAAGAGGATTTGTGGACACAAGGTCACCAGAAGTCAGTATGGTTGAATGGAATGATAACAAGGCTGTGACTGTTGTAACGAATTTTGAATCCGTTGATTGTGTGGAAACAGTAACACGAAATAAGAAAGGGGGTAAAGAAAACATCAAATGCCTTCATTTATTGCTTCATATAACAAATTCAAGAATGAAGTAGATTTATTTGACAAATTGATGATCTTATACCCAATCAAGATCAAGGGCAAGAAGTGGTATTGGAACTTATTTACGAATGTTGTTGAAACTGCTTGAGTTGCTGGATGGAAACTTTATCAGATCTTGGACTTAGGTAATTTGGATCTTCAAGAATTTCACAGAAGTGTTACAATGGCATTGCTCTGCATCAACAGGACTTCGTCCGGGGCCACAGGGACTGTACAGAAAGTGTTCACAAGCACGGAAAGCTAGGAAACATACCTAATACGAAATGAGAAAGGAAAGCAAAGAAGATGTCAAAAATGTCCAAAATAGCCGATAACATCATGTCAGGAATGCCAGGTTAGCTTGTGTGCTGTTCAGTGCTTTGATAATTACCACCGCTAGTGTAACAGTGCTGTGTAGAGGTGCTAAGACGAATTGTACGGGTATATAATCTTACAAATGTTGTTTAATAAAACTTAGTACAAATTAGATATAATTGTGTTTATTTTCTAGAATTGTCAACCCAAAAGGCCAATGTCCTATATATAGGACAGGCTGTACCGGGCGTACCCCGGTACATACAAACAAAAACTAGTTTTCTTTTGTATATATGTCCTATATAAGAGAAAATATGTAGCACTCAATCAAAAATATGCATTAGAAAAATTATGGCACCAAATGGGTTAAAATGTGTGCCAAATATTTTCTTATACAGTTGACAGATATATGCAATTCCTCCCTTGAAACGGAAACATTTCCAGAAGATCTTAAACTTGCAAAAATAAGACCTATACACAAAAAAGGATCAACTACTGACCCAGGAAATTATCGTTCTATCTCTATTCTATCTGTTTTCTCCAAAATTTTAGAAAAATGTATAACAGACTGGTGTCATTTTTGGAAAAGAACAATATCTTCACGAAGAGCTAATTCGGGTTTAGGAAGTGCAAATCAATTAACAATGCTGTAGTTGCTTTTCTAAGTGATATATCTAAAGTGAGAGAAAGAAGAAATGAAATATATGAAGGGTACAGGGGAAAAACCATCTGAGTCACAAAACTGAAATTTTACAGGAGAGCAAAAACAACGTTTGAAACGTTTTCACATAAAACACAGAATTTTTACGAAAATGATTACGGTTCATTCTTGCATGTTGGTTCATTGTTATTATGTTTTTAAATAATTACTGCGTAAAATATATTAACAACATAGGTATGATTGCTTTTATATTAGTGATCAGGGACTGAGTTGTTTTTTCCCCTGTATATTTATAAATTGTAAATGAGATTATGTTTTTAAAGCCTTTTTAAGGATTGAACATACAAAAAAGAATAAGATACAGCATTACAAGTAAAAGTTTCTACTTGATGAAACAAAAAATAAAGCTGCTCCCATAGTTACTAAAATTCTTGAATTTAGAACAGTTCTTGAATTTAGCGCTTTGTTTGTAGCATACTGCAAAACACACACACACAATATACAGTAGTTATCCTCTGTAAATGAACCAATTTTATAATAGCTGTTTTTGCTAAAACTATTGTTGTTATATGAACTTTGATTGTTGTAAGTATAATTGTTACGTTTCATTACTTTTGTGAATTGCGAGAAGTTATGATTTTATTATGGTTTGTTGTTAATATTCATTGATTAATGCAAAACTGTTCGGCCACAACTCGGGTATAAATTTATTTTAAAGTAAGAGCAGTGCAAGAACTAATCACTAGGTAAAATGATTATTATCCAACGTTTTAAAAATCGGGTTCTGCATCTGGGACATCAACATCTGGAAAGACCGCAGCAGTTTCATTGGCAGCAAGGAGACTCTCATAAAATTCCTTTGAACCTTCCTCCTCACAGAATTTCATTAGCACTTTAAGATCATTGCACTTCTCTTTTGTCAAGGCTATTGGAGCTACGCACTTTGGGGCTGGTACAGTCAAAACTTCGACAGGGAGTACATTTTTTCTTTCTCTCTTCTTTTTCTTCTCTTTTTCTATTTCAACATCGGTTTGCCTTACGTTAGACGTGTAAAATGCTCCGTTGTAGGCGTTTCTATGCTCAACTGATAGAGACTTTGACTTAGTGAATCGCAGTTGCTTCACAGGTCTGACAGGAAAACAAAATTTCTTTTTGTAGGATTTAGAAGACAATAAGTTGCCCCAATCATTAAACAAGGTTTGCTCACATTTTATGACTTCAAACGGGCTTGGCTTGTTTCGCGTTTTTCAGTAGTGCTAGTTTTTCATCATTATTTCCACTGGCCGTTATTTTCCTATCAATTTCAGTTAATTTGTCTTTTTGCTCATCACACCAAGAACAGGTATCAGTGCGTAGATACCCAAAATCCAATATTAAATTCAGAAACAAATACCTGACGAAAACTTTCATAAGACATCTCAAGACCCGGATATTTATTCAAAAACATTCCTAGCAAAACCTTAACATTTAAATCTTCAGACAAATATACTTTCTTGGAGTCATTTAAACTGTAGTGAGCCTGCCGACCTTTCAACGATCCTAAAAAATCAATTGCCAATTTATGTGTGTCCTGGGAAATTTTATGTGGTCTGTTTGCGTGTTTCCCTCTATGGCCTTTAGGGGCCTGGCCTGTTAGCATTAACGACCGTTTTATAGTGTGCAACTTAAAAGGTTTGACTCCAAAAATGGATTGAAATGCCTTGAAACAAAGTGGGACTTCGACAGCGGAACCTTCCCGTACGACCCTAACGTTTTAGGCAAAAGAACTACCATTTTTCCTAGTTTCATCTTCACACTTCCTAGGCCCCCTTTCAGCAACAGGCAGTACTGAAATCATTCCAGCAAGGTAGCTACTTTGACCATCAGTTCCTACTTCAGCTCCTATTTCGTTGAATTGTTTTATCAATGATTTTCTTTCCTCAATACTGATATCTTTAAAGCACTCGTACCTTTTACAATGGCAGTCAGTTCTAGTTTCATAAGATGATGCTCTTAACTTCTTCATGACATCAGTTATTCTACCAGTCTTTCTACGTTTCTTTGTAGATTTACATTCACTCAGTGGAGTTGAATGTTCGCAATCACTAACATCACTTTGAAATTCACCATCAATGATTTTGACACACTGTACGCATTTAAATCGCAAGTAACAAAACACACAGTAAGCTCACAACACAGCACAGTGCAGAACATAACCTCAAAATGGGAGACCTCAGATGTTCGCGCATGCGTTAGTCGTCTGCATTTAGCGGACTGAGTTATTTCTTAGCCTGTACCAACTTGCCGCAGTTGTTTCTTCCCCTGCATGACATTTCTTTCGACTGCTATATCTCTTGGCAGAGTTGCCTGTTTGCCTGCATGTTTCGGCATGTTAAACTATAAGCTATGCACTACCTGTTGCCAACATAACCTCATTTTTTGAATTTTTTGACTCAGTTGTTTCTTCCCCTGCACCCTTCATATGGAATTTTTCTGGATCTCACAAAAGCTTTGACCTTGTTAATCACAAAATTTTATTGAATAAATTGCGTAGTTATGGTATTAGAGGTGATGCTAATTTATGGTTCCAATCCTATTTGACTAACCGCATGCAATATGTAGAAATAGGTCCAACCAAGTCAGAGGTAAGACACATTAAGCACGGAGTTCCACAAGGATCAATATTAGGTCCTATACTTTTCCTTATATACATTAACGATCTTCCCGATTATATAGTTCCAAACAAACGCGTAGTTTTTGCGGATGATACAAACATTTTAGATGAAATTCCAAATACCATTTGCTCCGGGGAATTCATATTTAAGAACACGACAGATCAAGTTGCAGAATGGATAAAAGCAAACCAAGTTAATCTAAATACAGCGAAAACAACTATAATGAGTATCAAAGAAGGAAAACTGAACTCTCTAAATATACATCAAATACGTATAGACGGGAAACTCATGCAGGTATCTGACACTTTTAAATTTTTAGGGTTAAAAGTAGACTCTAAGTTAACATGGGGTGATCACGTGAATGATTTGTTGAGGAAACTAAGCGCGAAAATATATCTTATACGTAAACTTAGTAAGATTCTAACTACAGAAACATTAAAAAAAATATTTTGGCTTGATCCAGTCAATTCTATCGTATGGAATCATTTCCTGGGGTAATACCTGTCATGCGATGAAAGTATTTACAATGCAGAAGAAAATGTTACGAATAATGTTATCAGTTCCGATTAATACACCAAGTAGACCACTGTTTCAGAAACTTAAAATTTTACCATTGCCGTGTATATACATTCTCGAAACAACATCATTCATACATATGAATAAAAGTAACTTTCAACTCAATTCGGACCTACACCAATACAAAACAAGAACAACGAATCATATTCATATACAAAATTTCCGTCTAACAAGAACTCAAAATTCGTTACACCACATAGGAATAAAACTTTATAATAAATTACCAGATCGTGTCAAACGAATGCCAAGCTTGCAGTTTAAAAGACACCTCAAGTTACTGTTACTTAAACATCTTTTCTATGGTTTAGATGAATATCTTCAGTGTGATATTTCTTTGTAATATAAATATTAAGATTTATTTGAATTTTGAAATATATAAAATAAGATACAATTTATATTTTCTCTAAAAATACACTTTTACCTTAAGTTTTATTGTTACGTATATATTTAGTATTATATATATTGCATTATATGAAATTTTTTAAATAATTATATTATTAATTGTAGCGTTTCTCTTGTAATTATTATTATTATTATTAATTGTAATAGTAACTGTATCTCTTGACGAAGCCATGAACGCTTCCTACGAAGTTCTTACGACGGAAAATGAAATAAATAAAAAATAAATAAAAAAGTCTTGCGCAGCGCTTTGACTTATAAAATACAATAAGTTCCACGAGACGCTTACACATATACAATGGTGAAGGGTGATAGTTTCAAGAGGGTAGGCCCAATGTTCTACTACTACTAATAATAATAATAACGATAATAATGATAATAATAATAATAATAATAATAATAATAATAATAATAATAATAATAATAATAATAGTAAAATGAAACAGATTAGACATAAATATTTTACTACAGAAATACAAGAAGACGAATTCATATAAATTTAATGCAACTGTAGTTCATCGACAGCACTTATTCGATCCGGATCTCAATTTTCATAATGAAATTGACGTATGTGACTTATAGATGATCTTAAATCGTCATAATGCAATTTAATTGTTTTAATTGGCACGATCGGGTGAGGAAGATGGACTATCACATTATCTGTGCTTCACAAGAAACATATGTTGTTTAGTCTACATGTACTGAAAGAATCTCTGCTTGTAAAATTTTGTCTTTAATTATATTGTTCAAAACAGATGACAAGCATTGAATCAAAATATTTTGTGTCACTTAATTCCCCTTTGAAAACAGAATCAGACTTAGCTCTTTATTTCAACAACTACAAATATATATATTGGTACCAATGCACGCAGAACTCTCTTGTCCTCTGTTTGTTCTATTTTCAACACAGGCGTTAGTCTTCGTTCCTTAATAATACATTAATTTTCAAAAGACCACTGACATAGAAGGTTCTTTAATAGGAATTATATTACGTATATTCATATTCTCCACGACATTTTCTCTCATTCACTTTTGCAAATGTAAGAAAAAAATCTCTCACAATATCTCAAAAACATACACTCTTTCTAATGAATTCAACGAGTCTGATTCCGTACAGGTTTGCGCCAACGCAACGGAATAAAGGGGCATTAGTTTGCGATAATAGGCGTAGAACATTTAGAATTTCTTGTTCCAGTTTTTGCGTTGCGTTAGAGTCCGCAAAATTAAACGAAGTTGGAACGGAATGAAGCCCACGTTATCTTGCTCTTTTATTTGTTTGATATATCGAATCGAAATCGAAGGTCTCGAGAGAAACTAGTAGGTAGAAACGAAAGTCGATAAGCGCTGAGGCCGGTCTCTTTCGCAGGTTATATGCTGGTGAAGAAAAAGGTCATTTCCAACACGTTCTCTCGCGGGATTTTCTGAGTAGCTTGGCTGTAGTTCTACTGCCGCCTCCTAGCAGTGGTGCCATCCACGTTTTTTATCGATTTTTTTTTTCAACTTAGAAAATATCATGCATTCTGTGCAAGGAAAATGAATTAATTATAAATTATAATTTCTGAAAATAAATGAGTAGGCCGGGACTCAGGGCCTCTTACCGCTCTTCGCCACTGCACATACACAAAAAAGCCACGACCAGTTATTGTTCTGAAGTAGAAAAATTGTATTCAGATATTAAATTTCCGCACTAAATATCTTAAATCACTGCACAAGTCATAATCAAAAGTAGCATTCGAAGGAATAATAGCACTTGTATTAAATAACATTAGCATACGAAACGGGAGTTCGACAGTCAACCAAATCGCAATTACATACAGATATACAGGATTTGCTATTCTCACTAAAACGATAAAGATGGATGGGTACCTTCTGAAACAAGAGAATAGCGGTATGCGAGAGTAAGCGACACTAGCGACAAAGAATTTCACTTGAACAAAATCTGAATTAAATTTAATATTATTAGGGTTCCATTTGACTTTCTCTCGGCTGACACAAACACATAGGCAAGAATCTTAGTTTTTTCACACACATTTCTCCTAATTCTTCACTTCCTTTTCTTCTAGTCCTTTTTCTTACAGTACTACAAGGTGGTAGCACAATCACCACAAGGCACACAAAAAGTGAACTCTACAAGTTCAGATGAACGTCACTAATGCACATTAATGCAATATTTGCGCTCAAATAAAAAATAATATTAGGCATAAATTTGGAACAGTTACAAAATTACCAATATTTGTGAAGATAATTATGTATTTTCTGGTATCTCCACAGGAACTACATTCTAATAGTTCAGCCATGGGCGGTCACTCAATGTAATGAAGGGAATGAGTCATTCTCCTGTGATATAGGAATAAAAAATATCATGAAGTACTGAAATGGCTTACTCAAACTGCAAATTATTTACGTTAAAACCTTCTTATTTTACTTATTTCTAAGTTTAAATACGCCAGAGGCTAACATAGATACAGCCATTCCACCGCGCAAGTCTTTTGATGCATTTTGCGCAGCGCGACGTAGTCCGAACGAGCCGGCTCAATTCCCTTCCTATGCCGTGATGTTGCGAGTAGGAATTCATTTTTGTAAGCATTCCTTTGAAACAAGTGTGTACGGGTGCATCGCAATATCTTTTTCGTTTTGAATTGCAAATTGAAATAGAATAAAGTGTTTCGCTTGGTTGATATTTATTTTATTGAATTAAGATTTGGATTGTCATGATTATACTTGGTTTCTTCAGGAGTTGGATTATTTAGCAGGTTTGTACAGTACATCTCTTTCCTAATGATTGGCGGCAATGCTAGGAAGGGGATATGACTGTCCAATTTGCATTCCATCAGCCTAACTTATGGCAGCTTCAACGCAGATCGGGTAGGGAAAAATACAAGATTGTACATGCGTGTTAGAAACTTATTTAAAAGTGCCGTCATTTATTTCCTGTAGTTTTCAAGATAAAAAAGAAATAATTTCACAAGGACTATATACATCCGATCTGTCACATACACAAACAAAAACAAAACGTTGTATTCAGCAACAGTATGGAAAGAGAGACTGTTGACTTGGTTGTAGGAAAACTTCGAAATTGTACTACTGGCCTTGCTTGTTATTTTCAAATGAAAGAGACATTTGGAATCAATCAGGGTTTGATGATATGAACAATTTATTGAAAGCTACGCAACGTCATCAGCAATCACAAAATCATATTCGATCGCAAATTTGTTTCACAACTATTGGCTCAGTACGAATCGACTTTCAGCTAGACCAGCAACTTGAGCAAGAGACTGTTAAGTATAACGAGCAGGTGAAAAATAACAGGAAAGTTGTACGACGAATGATTGATAAAGTTATATTCTTTGCTTGTCAAAAACTTAGTTTCAGAGGCCACTTGGAAGATAAAGACTCGGTTAACATTGGTAACTATAGAATTACTTCAGTTACTAAGAAAATATGACGAAGTTTTGGGCAACCATTTTCAAACAGCTACAGTATTTTCGGGGCTGTTAAAACATGTACATAATGACCTAATTCAAAATATTGCCACTTTCATAATAAATGAAATTAAAAAGGAAATAGCTGATTCATCTTTCATTTCTGTGATATTAGACCAAACGAGAGATATATCATCATATTCTTAACTATCAACAGTTGTAGGGTACATTATTCCCGACGGAGAAGTTGCTTAACGATTTTTGAGCTTTACAGATGTCAGCTCAAATCGCACTACGAACGCTTTTAAGTTATATAGTGAATTTTATGATCAGGTAATTGAAGAAGTTGACAAGAAAGGAAGATAAATAAACTTAACATTTAAGTGCAACACTAAAAAGTGGTGACTTTTTTTAACGGATGATTGAAGAATTTGACAGGGAAGGAAGACGAACAGACTTAAAAAGTCTAGGTAAAAATGGCAGTTTTACGGCCAACGGTTATGCCGGTTAGGCTAAAGCAGACGGTGATAATGAGAAATGAATAAAATGGTTGAATGGGGAAAGTGGGAGTACCACGAGATAACCCACGAGCACGGTGTTTGTCCACCACAAAGTCCACACGGAGCGAGCGCAGATCGAACCAGTGTCTCCAAGCACCAGAGGTGAACGCTCTACCATTGAGCCACCGCGCTAATTAATGAAGTGAAGAATTTGACAGGAAGGGATGGAAAAATTGAAGTGTCAGCTGAGTAACATTATAAAATATTTCAGTTGTTTGTAGTACTTGATACCTTAACCATTGCTTCCCTCATTCCATAAGTCATCGACCGCCACTGAGTTCAGCATATGTCCCACACAAATGCCAACTCAGGAACGGAAAATCAATTGCTGTGAACTAATTTGCCTTGGTTATTCGTTATTTATTTATTTATTTATTGAACAAATTCCCAGATACAGCATAACTTTGTCATTTTACACAGGGACATGCTAACAAAAGAAAGAAAAAAAAACAAGATAACAATAACAACAACATAGAAAAAAGAGTGTAAGAGTAAAACTATTCCGTCAAAGCTCGCTTAATTGCTCTTTCAAACACTGGGTAGCTCGAAAATATGTCCACATCAGTTGATACTTGATTATAACAGTTTGGTATTCTATAAAAAAAGAGACCTCTGTATAACAGCCAACCTAGGACGGGCAAGATGGAATAGGTGGGTATTCCGGGTGATGCGGGAAGAGACACGTAAGGATAGTTCCTGAAGTAAGATTTCCGATCTTAAGTTTCCATTAACTATTTTATGTAGATATTTCAGGTCAGAGATAGTTCTGCGTACTTCAGGAGTCTGAATATTAAGATGTCGCAAGAGTTCCTTCTTAGATAATATTCGAAGTGCAGGAACACGAAAACGGACTATAGCGATGAAGAAATTGAGAACAGAATCAAGTCTGGAGAGATGTGTAGGTGCTGCCATGGCCCATATGGGAGAGCAGTATTCGATCTTGGGCGCTATTAATGTCTTATAAAAAGTTGCTAGTGAAGAAACAGTGCGTAGTTCGGTGAATCGATAAAGAAGTCCCAACATGCGCATTGAATTCTTTAGTATTGAGGAGATGTGGTCAGAGAATGTGAGTTTTGAATCAAAGATGACACCAAGATCATTATGACTAGCAGAATGTGTGATAGGGGAATCGTTGATATGGTATGTGGAGGGAACAGGAGACTTTTTCAAAGTAATAGTAATACTGTCACATTTCTTACTGTTGAGTTTCAAGTGCCACATTTCACACCAGCCTGTAAGGTAATTTATGTCTTCCTGTAGAGCAGTTGTGTCATGGAGACACGATATTTCTCTGTATAACTTACAATCGTCAGCAAAAAGCAGAAGGCCACTAGGTTGAGCTGATAAGTGCGTGTAGAGATCATCCATATACAGGACAAACAGCAGAGGCCCAAGTACACTCCCCTGAGGCACCCCTGAGATCACGGGTTGGGGGTTAGAAGTCGCCCCTGAAAGAACAACTCTCTGTTTACGGTTCTTCAAGTAGCTTGTGATAGAGAGAGAAATTTGCCATGTACATTAAATCTATTGGAGAGTTTATGAAGAAGATGAATGTGACTGACAGAATCAAAGGCCTTCAAGAGATCAAAATAGATAACATCTAATTGAGTATTGTTATTCATACATTTGACTGCACATGAAAGAAGAGTACTTAAGTTTGAGAGACTTGAGCTTTTCGGTAGAAAGCCGTGTTGAGAACTATGGATGTAAGGTGAGGTGAATTTAAATAGCCTGTCTTTGATTATTTTTTCGCAGATAATTGATATTACAGAAAGAAGAGATATTGGCCTATAGGAGGATACATGACCTTTAAGTCCTGATTTATATATTGGGGTCACGTGAGCTAGTTTCCAACTGGTGGGATAATACCCTTCCTTGAAGCATCTATTGAATAAGATAGATAGAGGAACCGTAATAACTGAAGCAGTTTTGTTGAGAAAGAGAGGACTAATTTTATCAGGTCCAAGTGATCTGTGTGGAGATAACGATAGCAAGAGAGCCAGAACTTCGCCCGGGGTGGTAGAGAGATTGGATAAGGTGTCCGAACAGATGGAGCGGAGAGGGGGAAGATGGGTTGTAGAGGGAAGGGAAGTAAATGTTTTGCAGAAGTAGTTATTGAAGAGGTCGGGTCTTTGATCATCACTCGCTTCAGTATTTTCATCTTGTTGCCGGTATGCCCGGAGACTTTGTTCTAGATTTAATTACAGACCAAAAGACTTTAGGGTTACTAACAGTAAAATTACCAATTGAGTCCATGTATTCAAAGTATTTACGCCGCTGTACCTTCTTGGCAAGACTTCTAATTCTAGCAAAGTTTTTGTATGTGTAGTCACTCGGATGTGATTTCCATAGAGTCCAGGCAAGCTTTTTGTTTTTAAAAAGTTCACGAAGTTCATTGTCGTACCAGACCGGAAACCTGTTCGATTTTGATGCTTTCACCGGCACAAAGTCCTTTATGGCTGAGTGGACAACAGATGTAAATAAGTCCACAGCGTCGTCAACAGTTCCTACCTCTAACAAACACCAAGGAAACAGTTCAATAGCCCGGCAGATGTCACCCCAGGGGGCTTTCTTCCAAAGAAGTTGTGACCTACTTTTGAGGGGCTGGTTTGTAGTAATGGAGGGGAGGAAATCGAAAGAAACATCCAAGGAATCGTGATCCGATGGATTATGTCCAAGAAAATCATCCCAACCGTAATTAGTGGAAGATTTACGGGGTTTGGGACTTTGAGGGTGAAGTCCACTCAAATTACATGTTTTATTTTTCATAAAATCTAATCTAGTCATTCGTATGCGTATAAGCTTCAACCCCTTTTAAAGTCTAGTTATTTCTAATAAATAAATAAAATAAAATAAATAAGCCTTTATGAATGAAGCCTCTCTCAGACTACTCTTTTGGAACCGCCACTGTTCATAATTTGTTTTTCAACAAAAAATTCACTCATCTACCTAAATAGGAAATTTGCCCAAAGTTAGAATGCAGGAGGTTCTAGTAGTAAAAATTTCCTATCTAATGCTGCTTTTAAACGATCCAAGAAAGCTTGAACAAGACCATTGAATATCTGTAATTTACATGTTCAAACGAGTATTGTTCAAGACACTTGAACAAGAGGCTTGAATGGCCTTGAAACGCTTTTACACGATCATAGAGGTATTGAACCATGTTTTATATACATGTTGATAGATGGCAGTCCAAAACAAGTGACTGAAAGTATGAAAACAAATTAAAGCGAAACTACGTACTGATTTATTTCAGACCTGCGCAAGAATAGCTATGATACTACCATATCTTTCCTAACTTTCTGCACGCATTTCGAATTTAATAGATTGCCGGTATATTAAATCATTTAGAAAGCAGGTCAATTTTTTTTGTAGCAACCTCCCTAGTATCTAACATTGACCAGATTTTAGTAAATACATTATTCATGAATTATGATTCATAAATTATAAATACAGGTTTTTTAGATCATGAAGCACAAATTGAAAAAGTAAACATTTTAAAACAAACACCTGCAACTATAGAGAAACCCAATGAAACACTTATAATAACGAGATGTTTTAGTTCAAATAAAATTAGTTATTTTGTTTATTTGCTTTGGGATGATATTATGAACTAACCAACGTGAATGACGTATATGAGAAAATATATGATATTGTAGAACATAGTTTTGAAGTAGCATTTCCAATAAAAAATAATTTTAGTAAAATAAAGAAGAAAAATTAAAATAGATTACACCTGAAATCTTAAAAGCAAACATGGTAAACATAGAACTAAATAAAACTAGGAAGTGTTACCCTACCGGGATGAATGAATTAATTTACAGACAACACAAAACTAATTATAAAAAATTGTAGAAGATAGCGAAACCAAATTATAACAGTAGGAAAATTCTTCAGTCACACAATAAAACAAAGACAATGTGGAAAATAATTAAAGAAGAGCTCAACATGGAAATACGTAGTACCCATATAAATAGTATAATTTATGAGGGCGTGAACATGACAAATCCAAAGGACATAGCAACGTCTTTTAATAAATATTTCACAAATGTAGGGCGAACTCTTACTAAAAACAAATGAACTAGTAAAACTAACTTATCGGAACTTAAAATTAAAAAATGTGATAAATCTATATTCTTCAAACCAGTAATAGAGAGTGAAATAATCATCATAATAAAACAAATGAAAAATTCCAATTCGGCTGGGTCGGGAGAATTATCTAACATTTTAGTAAAAAGTTGTTACAAATATTTAGTTAAACCATTATGTTATCTCTCGAATATTTCAATTGCCACGGGAATCTTTCCTGATAAACTAAAGATTGCTAAAGTTAAACCTTTGCACAAAAAAGGTACACTCAATGAAACAGAAAACTATAGACCGATATCATTGCTACCCATTATAGGTAAAATTCTGAAAAAAATAATGTTCAATCGGGTTATGGATTTCATTAATAAATATTCTATTATATCCAACACACAACATGGTTTCTTGAAAGGTAAATCTACTGAGACAGCGATTTTTCATTTTCTAGAAAACTGCAGAAAGTTACTGGATAAGAAAAAATTATCTATAGGAATATTTTTAGATCTAACAAAAGCCTTCAATTTAGTAAATCATCATATATTGCTAGAAAAACTTAGTTGCTATGGTATTAGAGGCTTAGCAAATAAATGAGTAGTTTGGTTACCTAACTACGGGCCCACTTTCCCCCTCTTCCCCTAACTGCCCCCAAACATATATGAAGCCGCCACTGACCATTGAACTCTAACACAGAAGGATACCCACAAGTGAGATCGCATATGCTTTTATGACATTTGAAATCATTAAAACTTACATCTAAAACTTACATCTAAAAACTTACAATCTAAAACTATTTCTCTTCTATCTTATAATGTCCCCATGGTAGGGTATTGACCCCATTCTTTAAAACACATCTTTATCATCAACACAACTTAAAGCTAGCTTATTTACTTCTATACTGTACAAATCGTGCTTATAACTTCTAATCAAATTCATCTTCTTATAATATTCTTTCTGGCTAATCAAACAGTCCTTATACTCGTTAAATGACAGTTCTTTATACACGACACTTTTCTTAACACCTTTAGCCTTCTTACAACACTTTTCCTTATCGAACTTACCTTTAAAGTCTTTACCTGTTAAATCTATTTGAGGTGCTTTTATACTGTACATCTTACTTCTTAAACCCACAAACTCTTCTATGGTTGTACCTTTTATCTCATCCTTCATCTTACCAAGTATTTTCTTATTGATTTGTGGTATCTTATATTTGTTATCTTTAGGGTAGTCACTGGTATCGAAGTAATCAATGTAGATTTTCATGTCCTCGTACACATCTTCTGTTTGGATATGATATATATAGCTATCAGTATCTGTATAACATACTTCTATTTTGTCTTGGTATTTTGGTTTCATCACATTGTAATGGAAGTCGTACATTAAATATTTCGATAGATCTAAGATACTCATTCCAACATATATTGGTTTATTGAAAGTTAATTTTGTTTTATTCATTATGATCGCACACAGATTATCAGTATAAATAATTCTATCTTTAAAATTTGGTTTAGCAATTAGTTTTTCTACTCTTGTTGGATCACATTCTATTTTTATAGGTTTACATTCTTTCTAATATTCTCCATAGTCTTTCCAAAAAACTGAATTGTTCATGAGCTTATAGAAGTCTTTTTCAAAGTCATTTGTTGCTCTAGTTCTCATTTGCGTGTTTAAATCAATATATTTCTTTAACCAATCTGATTGTTCGAACTCTATTACTCGATGTATCTTGTTAAGTTTTAATCCAAGTGAAAGACATTGTTTTAGGTTTCGATAGTGAATTACATATTTTTCTTTGTCATATAGGGTTGTTAAGAGTTTTGATTGTTTTGAACCAGGTGGACACATGTTTTGAGGTGCTAATGGGTAGTCTTTGTGATAGTCATGCAATTCTTTAGGATATTCAAGATCAACTTCTAATATGTAACCAGTATCAGAATCATCAGGTATATTTGTGAAATCTATTTCTCTTATCTCATCTTCACTTAACCATCTGAATCCCTTATACGGCATATATTGACTCATTGCCCACCCATACAAGTTATTGGCATCTAGATACATTAAGTAAGAATCTTCTTTATCCTTATCGTAATCTTCCATATACTTATTGTTTGCTTTCACATATCTTTTTGAGCATTGACTAATCCCGCCTCTTATACCTTTCTCTATCATCGATACCATATCGTAATCAGTTAATAACTCTAGTTTTATAGTTGTCATCTTTAACATTGCATCCCAAGCTAAACCTGGTGCTGTCATATACCAAGCTGGATCGAGACCATAAGCTTTAAGACATGTTTCTCTAAAGTTCTCAAACACATCTGCTAATAACAACACATCGGTTTTTAGATATAAGTCATGGTATTGTCCGAGATTCTTAATTTTAAATGTTTTCCACACTTTCTTTGCATGCTTATAATCCTCATCGCTTATATGTGTGTTGTTAAGCTTGTTGTAGAATGCTTCCTTTGGTGGTAATTTTCTTTCTCTAAACCTATCCCAATTGTTAACATAATCGTACGGGTAAACACCTTTTCTTGTTACAAGGTTAAATTGTTCTTCATCAGGATAGAAGTGTTGTGTGTGCACCATTTGTTCTCTCGTTAGATTTGATGATAATTTGTCTAAACTACATGCCATAAATCTAAATGAATCTACGAATTTTAATTTGATAGTTCCAACTTTTTTACTGAATGATATGTAGCGTTGCTCGTTATTAGGTATTAATTCTATTTGTTCTTTATTACATCCTAGCTCTTTTATAAACAAGTGAGAGTCATATCCAGATAAGTTATGTATAATCACTGGTACGAACTTAGGTATTCTAACTTTCAAATTACAGTTGTTACATATTGCAGCTACAACCTCTCCTGTTATATGATCGTGATGTTTAACTTTGTGGTTTTCTGGTGTATATTTTGCTTTACAGTAAGAACAGGATTCGGATTGGTTGAACTCCTTTATCTGTTTACGTGTTAATGGCAGTTCATTATTTTGACTATATATGTTTGATATTTGTTTAGCTTCTTTCTTTAACATTCTTATGAACTTTTTTGCTGCATCTTTACCTCTATACACAACAGGATTAGTTTTACTCCCATCACTTTTTACAATATAGTAACAGAATCCAGATGATTTGTGCTGTTGATATTTTTTGGTATATGGCTCGTTATCCGGATAACATTCTTTACAACCCATAACTTTATGTTGCAAACATTCAAAATCAGCGTAAATCGTAAATGGCAACTTCATCGTAAATTGATAGTTTTTAAATTCAACGTATGTATCTTTCGGTGGCATTTCTATCTTAACAGCTTCGTGAGTGGAACAATCTTTTTCGTGTTTATCTAATGCACATTGAGAGTAAAAATATAACAAGCATCTATCACATAAGTATTTTCGAGCTCTCCATTTAGTTATTTGGCTGCTTACTAATCTACTTAGATCTTTAATCCAACAATAGTGTGTTTTAACTTGGTCTTCATTTTGTTCTTTTACATATAATAAATTCACATGGATGTCTTTCTTGTTTTTAGTATGATATAAAACGTATATTGTATACTTTCCATAATCATTATATGTATAAACGTTAAATGATATATTGAGTCGTCTTTCAATTTTTGGGATGTCACTTAGTTTTACAGGAAAATGAATATCTTTTAATTTTTCTTCTAAGTCTATAACAACTTGCTTGTACTTTAGTGGTCGTTGTGGATGTTTTTCAACAGGATGCAATGCAGAGGCAATTGAATACAAGAAACACTTTTCATCTTTGTTCTTTACATTGATAACAGCTTGTTTCCTTTTGATTTTATTTGGTAGTTCTATATATGATGATCCTCTATATGGTGCATATTTATTAAGAGCTAACTCTAAGTAGTTTATATTTGTAAGAGCCCATCCAGAACCTCTAGCTTGGAACTCATCCATTCTTGCTCGTAATATTTGTTTAGCATCACTTATGAATTCTTTTAGATTGGTTGATTGGAATACCTCTTTGTTATTGATGTTGAAGTAAATGTCTTGAATCTCTTTACCTTTCTTATATTGACAGCTTATTAGGAGATTAGCCTTTAACGATCCATGTTTTTGTAAGCTGATGTTCAATCTATTTATTAAAGCTTTTGATGTTGAATTGATATATTGTTCTAGTGGATCATGTTCTTTATAAGTTGTTGTAAATCTCCATGTTTCTAATCTTGATTTGAATGCTGTGCTTTTAAGTTTTACATCGATTGGTTGTGATTCAACTTTGATTCTTGGTTCTTCAAATACTTCTTGTTGAAATGGGTATATATTTCTTATCTGTCTCCTGCTTTGTTCATCGTCATGTTGATTAAGAAGGTCTGTCAGTTCTGCTTTTGTTAATCGGGAGTATCTTCTGATTCCCCGCTCTTTACATTGTCGTCTTAAATCTATTACAGTAAACTTATTATAATTATTCATCTTATTTATTATATAGAAAATCTTCGTTAGTACTCTTCACCGGGTTATTTCAATTCATTTTCATTTTTCTAACACATCGTTTAAACATCTGCACGCGTCTGCCATTGCCTACATATGTTTCCTCGTTGTGTTAGTCTAGAACTTTCATGGGATTAACCCATCAAAGTCACATATGCACATTTAAAACTGATTCATTTTTGTAAGCTTACTCATCATCATCATCATAATCATCACTACCATATTTGTATTCATCATCACTACTCAAATCAGATGTTTTTTGTTGCATTACTAATAACTCTTTTTCCTTTAACAGTATTTGCTTCTCTAGTAGTGTTGCTAAGAGTTTAAGATCATGATGAATTAGTTCAAGTCTATCATGTAATAAATCAAAATGTGCTTCCATATTTGTTATATAGAAAACCAACCCTAATTATCCCCCAGTTACTTCGTAGCCGGCGCCAGATATCCCGCACCGGCTTTGATTTATGTAAGAGACCAACTCTATGCTATGTTTGCAATCGGAAAATCTTCCGTTCGGGGGTTTGTACCTTTAGATGTGAGAAAAATACTTAACAGATAGGGAGCTCCGATCGGTGCTACCAAAAATATACCAATAAAAATGAAATACATTTAAAAATCTAAGAATAAAAACAAACATGACTAGTGCTAAGGAAATATTATCCTACAAACCTGTATTTGATTGTGTATGTAAATATTTAGATATTGGTGGTTATAATGATGAAGACAAAATAAATTTTAGCGTGTCCATAGGTATGTTAGATCGTTTGTTCAAGAAGGCCACTAAAGAAAACAACTCATTTCTTACACAAAACATTCTCTATGCGAACGTTATGAACTTGTCCGAAGAGATGTTAGATTCGCTGACTGATGAACAATGGCTATCTATAGGCCATGATGATTATGAGGGGGAATACAACTATGATCACATTACAGAAGACTTCATACGTAAATATCTGCAGAAAGTTAATTTGATTGAAATATGTTTACGGAAAGATTTATCGGAAGAGTTTATAAGAGAATTAGCTGATAAAGTTGATTGGGAGATTATTTCAGGAAGCCAAGACTTATCAGAATACTTTATAAGAGAATTTGCAGATAGAGTTGATTGGAAAGAAGTATCGTAGCTATCTGAAGACTTTATTAATGAGTTTATAGATAAAGTTGATTTTGATGCTATATCTTACAAAAACGAACTCTCTGAGGCCTTTATACGAGAACACGCAGATAGAGTTAATTGGTGGTACATATCTGGAACTAAACAATTATCAGAAAACCTTATAAGAGATTACGCTGACAAAGTAGATTGGGAAATGATTTCAATGTCTCAAAATTTAACAGAAGAATTTATTGCAGAGTTCGAAGGTAGTGTTCATTGGCATAACATTTCAACTTTTCAAGACCTATCTATAGACTTTATATATTCGTTTAGACATTACGTAGATTGGAGAGCTATAATAAGAAAATATCATAATAATCACAATTTAGGTGATATGTTGAATGTAGCATTCGCTGTTGCAGCAGAGGGTAATGTTTAACTAATTATCTTTTATGGCTATTATACCATAAAAGTTGTATGTTTGAAAGGGGAGCCAGTGCTGGTGGCCCTCAGTTGTAATCAAATCTTCTTCTGGTGGGGATGTCCGAAACCCATTATCCTTAACTTTACGAATCTCTTATACTTAAAAACAAATCAATAACAAACTCATCATCTTCTTCTCCATCCGCATTCCGTAGGTCTACATGACAACGATGCAAAATAACAAAATCATACTTTTCTTTTACTTTGTTTAGGAGGTTAATTGAGTTTGGGTCTTTGGTTTTAAACAATATAGTCATGTCTGGATATTTTTCTTGTAAGCATTGTAATCTTGTCTTTACGTTGCACTCTTGAATTCTTCCAACCCAATACCTATAACTCTCATAGCTCTTTACTTGTTCTCTTCTGTCTGTTTCGTACTTTTCTAATATCTTTTGTAGTTGAATAGGGGAGAGATTCTTTTTAACAATAACTAGTGTGTGTACTTTCCCTGGATCTTCTGTATGTTCTGCAGCTATTGACTTGAGTTTTGATATTTCTTGTGCTTGTTCTTCGTTTTCTATTTTTAATCTTTCCATTACTTGTTCTATCTCTTCTACTCTTGATTGCAATTCTTCTTGGTCTTCTTGAATTTGTTTAAAACTAGAAACGAAATAGTCTTCGATGATATCATAGCACTTGTCATAGAAATCATCAGACAACCAAGTTGCAATATCTAAAAGAATCTTTTTGTAAACATATGTACCTGATATTTCATTATTGACTTCTGTGCCGCCAAGTCTAATCTCATATAATGGCTGATGATGGTCCCCGGTTTTCCGGGAGCCATGCTTTTTCTCATAATATTCAACTCGTCTCTTAGATCGTTTATTTTCTAACCAATGATCAAACCTCTTTCCTCCATCTCGGCACAGCTTAGTAGCATTGAAGTAACCAGTCTTCTTATCTATAATCAGTCTAAAATCACCAAAAATACCGTACCAGTAATCATCATTAATCTGTTGGTAGCAAATATCGTTTAAACTAAGAGAACTATCCATAGTAGCCATATTTATTATATAGAAAATCTTTATTTTTAACTTCATTTTCGTTACCAGCTTGTTTTACTGTGTAAGACGAGTTTCTGAAGTTCCTAGCTTCGGAGAAAGTTATTTCCCCATGTGCAAAATCCCACACAGCGAAACCAAACGAAGCAAGCAGATGGTACTAAATTTCAGAAAATTTTTAGCCCCTCTGTATTTGGAGGTCCAAAATGGCTGATGATGATTCCCTCCACCTTTTACTAGATACATAGAGCGACTCCCAGAATTCTGGGAGTCGGTTTTTTGTTGATGAAGATTGTATGAGGATGTACACTTGACAATGTCCTGGAAAACGGGACCTTGATTTGTTTGTATGTAACTTTGTTTTGGAGCGACCCCTATGATTAGAGGAGTCGCTTATTTTTTGATAATTTCCACAGTTAGAATTAGATACGTAAAGCAATCCCTCATATATGAGGAGTTGCTTATTTTTTGTGTTGTTAATTTATTAAATCTCTTGGTATATCTCTAAGTTTATAATTTAACACCTTGAGCACCTCTTCGGGAATAATTCTATCCTGTAAAGCTTGCAAACGAGATAGCTGTAACTTAAATCTTTTTATAGTATCATACCATGGTTTTCTTACGCAAGCAGCTTTCGTTTCTTCACAAGTACTGTAAACCCAACCACTCTCTACGGAACAATCATCACAAATGTAACTACTCAAACCTTTTGTTAATGACTTACTACCACAATAACTGCATTGTAATGGTCTAGAGCTATAATTCGACAACAAGTCCTTTAAGGTAATTATTGGACGTAACTTTTCTAACTCTTCTTCCGTGTACAAAAATTTCGGTATTAACCTTTTCCATAGATCAATAGCATTGTATACGTTGTTTTTATCTTTTAAGTCTATCTCGCTAACATCCTGAAAATACTGATAAAAATTATATCTAACTAGATCATCGAGTTCATCCTCATGCTTCTCAAAATATTCTAAAAATCTATTGTGTATAGCTTCCATATTTATCTTAAAGCAAAACTTTTATGGATACAAACCATAAAAGCACTTAATCATTTTTAATCATATACATAACGTCGCTAAAAGAATACCCTTGATTTAGAAGATTTAAAACCTTAACACAAAGATGACCACATATAACTGAGTTAAAGTCTTGTATTCGTTCGTCATTGTAAAGCAAGTTTTCGGTACCAAGATATTGTACCAGTTGTTTAGGAGGAACACCACCATAAGAATCGAACACGTACTTTATGTTGTTATCTTTCCAATAGCATATCCAATGAGAACCAATGTTTTCTGATTTATCGAGGTTAACTACACCACACTCATTTACATAAGGTTTTTGTGGAAGTTCATCATTCATAAATACACCTCTAAATCGTTTTATCTTTAATTCTTTAGCCAACCTCTCTATATCGAAGTTGGTTAATGGTTTTAGTTTTTTGACTTCTTTGGTTTACCTGCCCCTTGCTTTTCTTCCATAGCCATATTGTGTCTTTTTTGTTCTTCAAGTTCTTGTTTATTCTTCTTAGCATCAAGTACAGTTTTAGTAATCGCTGCTGCACCACCTGCTAATGAGCCAACTGCTCCTAAAGGTGCTAAAATGGCTGGAATTGTAAAGATAAAACTGCCAATATGCTCTTTCTTAATCTTTTTCATTTGTGCAGTAGTTAAAGTTAAATCCATTCCGTTACCTTCTTTAATTTTCTTAGCTTTATCGTTAAGTTGTTTCTCTGTTAATACATGATCAATATTTAAATTCTTTAGTTCGTTATAAGGAACACTAAACATACAACCTTTAATGGAACACATCTTCCTATTTATCTAAGAGAAAATCTTGGTTTGCAAAAGTACAGTTGTTGTTGCTCCACCAAAATCAATTAAGGAATCATTTTCATCTGTTATCCTTATCTCAAAATTATCAACCTTGTCTTTGGATATAGGGAAAAATAATGGATAAGTAGGCTCGTAAATAATACTATGTTTGAACTCAGCATCTGTTTTGAATGATGCTATAATTCCTGTTTCTCTATGTGTGTATTCTGTATCTTTAACAAACATGTTATCTGCTATATTACAGTAAACATTTATAGTATCGAATGGGTGAAACTTTGGTAACTTACTTCCAATATGTGTTTTGTTTTTTTCTAAAAGTTCATAAGACTTAAATCCAAGAACAGTACCTAAAGTTCCCATCATGATATTAACATCACCTCTTTCTATTTTTAATCTATTTGTTATATGATCCTCTTTTAACGTTATGTTTATGGATTCAGATTTTAAATATTCATTAAGACTGTTTAAGCTGTATTGTCCTTTTGGTATATAAACATGATGAATTCGACCATTACCATATGAGAAAAAGTGGTTTTCTGGTGTTATATTTGGTGTTAGATATGTACTGTAAAACCCAACTAGTCCTATACTTAAATAGTTGCTGCTGTTGTCTAATTCGTAATGGAGCTTCTTCTTTAAAACAGAAGTATCACTCGTTAGCTTAAATACCTTAGCCATTTATTATATAATAAATGAATGAGTTTGATTTGCCTGGAGATATTCCAAGAGAGAAAGTAATCAAGCTAATAGAAGATGTCATTCGAAAGTTAGAATGCAGTTTAAAGAAGAAAAAGAGAAAACTGCGAATTGTTAAATATGCATACTACACTTTGATCACGTTGTCGGTTATACTTTCTGCAACAACTGGGTTTATTAATATTTTTATACCTGTAACAATTTACTCGATATTAACAACGTCTCTTGCAACTGGAAGTGCTATAATAACAGGTTTGTCTTCGAAGTTAAACATAAGCAAAAGAAAAGACGAATATAAAACCATTGTCACTTGTATTAACTCATTTAAAGAACAGTTAGAGATGATAATAACATTGAATGGTGAAATGGACAGCGAATATATAAAAGATACGTTGCTTAAGATCAGAGAACAACTTAAAGATATAAGATCATAAGATTTACCCCGCTGTATTCGGAGGTCCAAAATGTTCTTAAGGGTGAGCAAAACGCTCACCGTACAGTTCATCCTCAAACTGTTTGAAAGGGGGCCAGTGCTGATGGCCCCCTGTTAATTCACAGCCTCATACAATCTTCATCAA
This sequence comes from Thermobia domestica, assembly GCF_964235325.1. Taxonomy (NCBI): domain Eukaryota; kingdom Metazoa; phylum Arthropoda; class Insecta; order Zygentoma; family Lepismatidae; genus Thermobia; species Thermobia domestica. The sequence continues at coordinate 150,849,972 of NC_137471.1, read as the reverse complement.
TGAGTCTGGGCTGTACTCTTTGGATCTACGTTCAAAACTACCCAAAGCCAAAGAGTTTAAGAGATGGATAACAACCGAAGTGTTTTAACAGCTACACAACAGCCGTCGATTTTCCCGACGTCTGTAAAGGACGATTTTCTCTATAATAAATGAGTAAGAAAACTATTAATTGGGATGTAAAAGAGATGATAAAAGAAACAACAGCTAAGAAAAGAAATGGAGAGCTTATACCTGATGATATTCGTTGTCTTATCATAGGTCCCTCGGCGTGCGGAAAAACGTTTTTGCTATTTAACTTCTTATTACAGCCAGGTTGGTTAAACAATAATTACTTCTACATATATTCTAAATGCATGAATCAGCCAAAGTATGAGCAGTTAAAAGATCGATTTGAAAAATCAGAACTAAAGTTTAAGAAGCAAATAGCAACGTTCTTAAGCGGTAATGATTCTATTGTACCTATTGATGAATGTGAAAAATACTCTGTTGTTGTGTTTGACGATTACATTTTGGAGAATCAAGATACTGTTAGAAATTACTTTACAAGAGGTAGGCATAGACATTTAGACTGTTTCTATCTTGCACAAACATATTCAAAAGTACCTAAACAGCTTATAAGAGATAACGTCAACTTCCTATGCATATTCAGACAAGATGATACTAATCTTAAACATGTGTAGGCCTATAATGAGTTTGTTGGAGGAGATATGTTTTATGATAAATTTAAAGAGTTGTGTTCAAAATGTTGGCAAGAAGATTATGGTTTCATAGTAATTGATATGACAAGGAAGGTAAACAATGGTAAGTATAGGAACAAGATAAAACATTTAATGAACGTTTGAATAAGAGTCTATCGTTCTTCGTATTCATTAATAGGCTTGATGAACATGTTCATAAAGCTAATTGGTGTATGTGAGTTATTCTTTATCGCTGTCTTGGACACTGTCTTCAACTTGATTAAGCTTGTCCTTGTGAACTTTAAGTATCTCCATCATTAGGTCCGACTCGCTCAATGTTGAATCAAGGGATAAGTGCATCTGTTTTGTTTTTATCTTGTCTTGTAAGCGCTCTTTAACCCTATTGAATAGATTGATTGAGTTGGGGTCTGTTACTTGCATTATGATTTCCATTTGTGGGTAACGTTTGCGTGCTAAGTCGAGTCTTGATTGTAAGTTTTGTTCTTGGACTCTAATGGCGTAGTATTCAAACTCAATGTTGCGTCGGTTTGTCTCGTCGTCTGAATCATCTCCATCTCTGTAGTTCTTTTTGATTAAAACAAACTTGTGTAACTTGAGTTCATTGAGTGTGTCGGGTACTATCTTGGGCTCTACGGCTTGGAGTAGGCTTTCGCGTTTAAACAAGTTGTGGCTTAATGTGTTGATCGTATCTGATTGGATTGCTAACATATTCTTGAAACTTGACACTAGCTGGAGAATGTTGTTGGGTTGATCTAGTTTGTATTGACCTGTTCGTCTGATTGACGGTAGTACTTCGGTTGTTATCCATCTCTTAAACTCTTTGGCTTTGGGCCTCTTTGATGATAACACTAAGGAATACAGACCAGACTCGTTGATGAAGATTGTATGTTGTTGTGGATTAACGCGGGGCGGTGAATTACCGCTCCTAACTTCTGAAAATTTTTTCTTATCTTCTTCGTCTACATGGTCTTGAATAGCATCTCTTGGTCGTGAATACTCTAAAATTGTGGCAACGTCTTTACCTTTGTACCATACATTGCCTTCTACGTCTAATAGTGTTAATAACTCTTGATTATCAAGTTTAAATATCAACATATTTCAAAGCGTTTCTAATGGCTCTTTTGTTGCTTCATTTTCAGCGTGTACATACTTCCAACTCGAACAAAATAAAACACTTCTTGAACGTTTGATGTTTATTGACGTTTGACGTTCTTTGACGTTTATTGACGTTTATTGACGATTATTAACGTTCGTTCGTTTGCTATACAATAAATGGATGAGAAAGAAATTGATAAGAATATTAAGCTGAAGGAGTTCTTGATAAAGGGCTTCAAATCTTGGAAGAAAGAAAAAGCAGGTATATACGATAAATTTAAGACACAAGAGCAACCTGTAATTGATGCTATTCAAAACTTGGGGAGTGAGATCAAAGAAGTAGCAGAACAAAATAAAAATCTAATAACTGAACTTGTTCCAGTTGCACATAAGACGGCTTCAATAGATCCCAGTCTACTAGAAACACCTAAAAAGATACCTTATGATAGTTCTCCAAGTAGTGGTGATACGCCTATAACGGGAGAAATAAAACAAATGAGGAAACAAATTAAAGACAGAGTGGAAGGAGTAGAACCTTTAACAACAGCACAGTCATTTGGTAAGATTGCAACGAAATATTATAGTAAAAGAAATGACACTGTGTTTGGAATAAGAACTGTAGAAGAAGATGGGAAAATAATAAACAAGATAGGAAATTTGGAAGTTAAAGTGAATGGCGATGATTTGATAATTAATGGTAAAACTTACAAAGGAACAGAAGGTCTATGGGAATTGTTAACGATGAATACTAGTAAAACCATTGAAGATTATGATGACGATGATTTTGAACAGTACAAAGAAATAATAATAGACTGAGATGCTGCCTTCCAAAAATATAATCGAGATAAAAACGTAGCATCTAGTAGAGGTTCAAAGTACATTAATATTATCAAACCTATTTGGGATAATTATATTAAACCAACTTTACCCCCAACTCCTAAAAGGAACACGACACCTAAAAGGACTGGTGAAGGAATTAAACAATATACAGAGATACCTAAAGAATATATATGGATGGATGATGTGAGAAAGTTAATTGATCGGTTAATAGTTATAGATGGAGAAGAAAAGGCTGGAAATCGTAACTTTTACAATGAGAAAGTAGGTATAGTGAGTATGATTAATAATAAGCTTTCACAATTCGTTCCTAATGATCCAAAAGGTATAGGTTATTTGATTAAGATCTTAAATACGTTACCACCGCGATTCTGGAATGATGAGAAGCTTGGGAAAGGATTAGTAAATGATTTGATTAATAAACTCCCATTTGAATTACATATTCCAGGTTTTAGATTTTGCGGGCCTGGGACTAAGCTTCAAGAAAGGTTAGAGAGAGGTGATAAAGGCGTTAACCCATTAGATGAGGCCTGTAAAGAACACGATATATACTACAGAGACAATAAAGATACAGAGTCGAGACATATTGCAGATAAGGAACTGGAAAGTAAAGCATGGAAAAGAGCATTTAGCAGTGATGCGCCAATTGGTGAACGATTAGCTGCGTTTGGAGTTGGTACTGCTATGAATGCTAAGGTTAAGTTGGGATGGGGATTATAAGAGCGGTGAATTGGCGCTCTTAACTTCTGAAAATTTTTCCTCGGTCGACTTTACGACAATGCTAATATTTATATAGCTTGATGGTGTTTACCATAAAGCGCTGTTTCAAGATTTTCTTTATAATAAATGGATAGTATTGAAAGTTACGAGTTACAGAGTTTTAAAGCTAACACAAGAACATTTAATAATTTGAATGAAGCTAACAAAGATATTGAGTTCGATTTCAACGTGGGGGATGGTTTTATACATCCACACAAAGCAGATTGTCATATGACTTTTGAAGTTGTTGGCGCATCAGTCGGAGGAACATTTGGCGCAAACGATACTATAAAACTTGTAGATAACTTCTTCCCATTCTTCTTTTCTCAAATTGAGGTTAGATAGCATGGAGTTGTTATAGATAAAATCGAGTTACCTGGTTTACATCTACAGCTGTCGGAACATTAAAGATTTCCAAGCCAGAAGTTGAATATTTAAAACAAGCAGGATTTGAAACAGATGATAAACTTGGTCTAAGAAAGGACTTTAGCGTTTTGTATCCATTAAGATTAATTCCAGGCTTCTTAAGTGATTATAAAGAGGTTATGTGGAAAGGTGGATTGAGAATAACATTTACAAAAGCTAACAACAATAACGATGTTTTGTACAAATGGACTGGATCGGGAGCAGGCGCACTACCTCCTCATGATGGAAAAATAACAATAAAAAGTATGGAGATAAGAATGCCTATTGTTGAATACGAATCTAATTACGAAAACAAGTTAAAGTTGAATATTCTTAAAGAACCAAAAATCATGTTTTCATTCCATACTTATCAATGTGTTCAGAAGACTGTTGTAGGTTCTTTCTTAGAGTTTGATGTCACAACTCAATTTAATTCTAGACAATTTGATATGCCTGATTTCGTAGTTGTAATGTTCCAAACTGATAGAAGTGGCAAACAAACGGCGGATGCAAGTAAGTTTGATCATTGTAAGGTAAAGAATATCTATCTTAAGAATGGGAGGAATGAGGTATTTCCAAAAGAATCAAGAAACTTAGATATTGCTAACAAGGATTACTTTAAGATGTACGAAGATTATACTGCGTTTAAGAGAATAACGTGTGGCAACACCGAAATGTACTATGATCCTAAAGAGTTTATAGACAACAGACCAATGTATGTGATTAATTGCAGTAAGAGGAAGAATGTATCAGTAAATGAGAGAACAAACATAAAGATTGTTGTAGACTTTGCAGAAACAGTGTCTGCTAATACTATATGTTATACGATTTTAATTGGGCGAAAGAACTTTACATATGATCCCAAGAATGAAAAAGTAGTAGAAGAGTTTTAGTTAGCAAAATATCAACGGGCATAAGGGTATCGAAAAGATACCCTCAAACTGTTTTCATTAGCGATTGTTTTATGGAAGTTTTTCCATCAAACGAAATTAACGAAAATGATTAAATATTTTTTGGTGAAGATAAAAAATGAAGATTGATTTTCTATATAATAAACACGATGGCAAAACACGTTGGTTTTTTAAACAACCTTGGAAGTCTTGAACAAAAACGGTTATTGGATTAAGAGAATTAGAATTAAATACGGAATATAAGATTGTGAAAATGGTAAAGATTAAAACTAAGTTTGGGAAGAGCGTTTTAGTTGAATGTGAAGAGTTTAAAATATTTCTTCCACCTAGATTTACAAAACACTTAACAGATAAAATGATTGATGAGATCGTTAAAGATGGAATAAAAATCAAATACACTGGTCTAAAAGAAAACTATCCAACTGTTGAGTTCTGTATGTAAATCCAAAAATGAATGAAAATGACAAAAATATATTGTCAGAACCAAAAAATGTAGTGTTTAGAAATGGACCCTCAAAAGAAGTTCATCCTTACTAATAACTTCAATGTAATTGTGAAAAATGTGCAAACCGAAGTTCAAGTTGTTTTTGATATTAACGGCTGTCTTTTCAGTTTGAATTACGATCAGTGGACAGAGTTTAAGAAGTCATTGTTTCCTATTGAGAACGAGGTTAACAGAAGATTCCATTATCAGTATCCCAACTTGTAATTTTAAGTATGTTCTAAGTGTTTTATGGTGATAAAGCCATAAAACTAAGACCTTTAAATATACAGATACAACTCTAGAAATGTAGAGAGGAAAAGGGATCCGAGAATGCGAGAAAATACATTTCGTTTATGTACTACGCTAGCGCGCGCATGTGACGCGTTTTGGAACTAAATAGCAGCTCTGTCAACAAGGTCACCGTGTAACAGCGCGAAATGTTTCGCTAGAATTCTGTTCGTTATGAGATCGTTACGAGAGAAAAGATGAGCGAAGGATACTACGCGCGAGCTATGTGAAGCCGTTAAATCCAATGTTATTTAAATGGAAAGCGACACATGCCGCGGCGTTAATCATTCTTTCTCTGTTTCTGTTGTATAAACCTCTCTCGTTCAGAGTTGATGGGAAGGAAACAGAAAGAGAATGAGAGAGAGAAAAAATTGGCAAGCGTCCAAGATTTACTTCCTCCTTCTTCCTCTTTGCTATATATGTATATGTATGCTCGACAGCTGATATTGTAAATGTGTGTGTGCGATTGAGCGAGAGTGCATATACATATATCTGTAGTATGCAACATAGTAAATTTTAAGTTCGCATTTCTCAGTTATTTTTAAACCAATTTACACCAAACAAAAACTATTTTTTCAATCAAAGACAGCGCTATAAGTTGTAAGTTTTAGATGTAAGTTTTTATGATTTTAAATGTCATAAAAGCATATGCGCAGTGCAATTACCCAATCTCGCTTTATGCTAACCTTCTGTGTTAAAGTTCAATGGTCAGTGGCGTATATGTAATTTTTGGTAGTCAGGGGTGGAGGGGGAAAGTGGGCCCGTAGTTAGGTAACCAAACTAATTAAATGGTTTGAATCATACCTTAAAGATCGGAAACAAGTAGCTGAAATCACAGGAATAGTTAGAAGCAAAAATTCAAAAATGTGTGTCAAGTGAAGAAATTATTAATCGTGGAGTACCACAAGGATCAATTCTAGGACCACTTCTCTTTCTTCTTTATATAAATGATCTTTCTGAAAGTATTAATAGTTCATGTGTGACTTTATATGCAGATGATACAAACATAATAGTTAGTGGGAAAGATGAATGGGAATTAGCTTCAAACTGCCGAACGGCAATGAACCAACTTTCAAGTTGGATGAATAAAAATGACCTAATTATTAATGTAAATAAAACATGTGCCTTACATTTTAACAATGGTAAAAGTAATCAAGCCAATGCAATAATAATAATAAATAATAGAACAGTTAAATATGTAGAAACTGCTACCTTTCTCGGAGTTAAAATATCTAATAATTTCAACTGGGAACCACATAAAGAACATGTAAGAAGTAAGCTAAGCAAACTATGTTATGCAATTAGATGTGTAAGAGATAAGATTAATATAAAAGCAGCTAAGTGTATATATTACTTAAATTTTCATTCTACAATAAAATATGGTTGATGTTCTGGGGAAATGCACCTAAAAGTATTGCTATCTTTAGGCTACAGAAGAAAGTAGTAAGAATACTTGCAGGAGTAAAATGGATTATTCTTGCAGAATTATTTTTAAAGAACTTGGAATAATGACTCTTCCCTCAATGTATTTGTTCGAAATATTAATGTACTTGAAAAAGCATAGTAGTGAATTTATTGTTAACAAAGACATTCACAGTTATAACACAAGAAGTAAAGACGACATTCACTTGCATGCACATAGGACAAATATATACAATAAATCAGTTACGCACAAAAGTACTCTATTACACAATCCACTTCCATCATGTATAAAAAATCAGGTCTCTGTCAATAGCTTTAGATCCAAACTTAAAAGGTACTTGATAGAACATTGCTTTTACTCGGTTGAAGAATATGTAGAAAATAATTCGTATACGTAAAATTAAATGTATAGTAAGTAAATTAGTGAAACCATAAGAATCTATATGTAATAATAATAAGTATGTTTATGTATACTGGTACATATATAAATGATATGTCCAATTTCGGTGTATGACGATGAACGGATGCAATAAATTATAATTATGATTATGATTATGATCCCTTTCGAACTTTCTCGAAATATTTTGCGCCTTTTACATTAAATGCGATTTAGGTTAGATTAAGTTAAATGAGTAAAGTGCTGTTAGATATAATGTCCCTGTACTAAGCTTTTCAAAAATCTGATTCTTCAAATGGCCTACTCATGGCAGAATCACACTCAAAAAGAAAAATCGAACTGTTTCCCAAAATTGTATAACGAGGCAATGACAAACTTTTGATTTTATTTATGCTACGGCAACTAAGACTGTTTTTTTAAAAAAAGAAAAAAGGCTGAACACGTAGAAAACGAAACGAAGCAATGATAATATGTTATTTTTCAGCCAATGGACTTACCACCCATATCTGCATTAGGCACATTCATAAATCTATCCCATATTTAGCACTGGTTAAGAATAACTAGTCAAGCAAGTAGTAATTTTACTGTCAAAATATGTGAGTGCGTATGAAAGAGGACTGTTTGGGATAATAATTTCCACTGACGGAACATGCCTGTATAATGTAGGAAACAAGTATTTTATGTTTGGAAGTTTAATGTTAACAGCATCAAAACATTACAAGGACTATAGTTGAGTTCATATGAGTGAATATGATGTCAAGCGTTTTTTGTACTAATCGTATTCTTAAGTTTCTTGCACTATAACCTCCGTCGATGACGCGCCTGCTCCCGAGAGACGTACTCTCGCGTGGGCACCTTTCTATGTTCCTGCCCTGACACTGTTAACTAGCATTCTCGATTCTAATTTTATTTTTAACTTCGTATATGCGGCATATGTCTGAATACCCTTTGTAACTTACGGTAGTGTCATCGTAAAATTAACCTGCACGCGTGAAGGCAACTCGTACTTTAAGAAATAATTTCTGAAATACTGTGTGTGAATTCCGTAATAAAATAATTGCATGTTTTATAATAGGACAACATGTAATAGTTTCCAGGGTACTAGTTTGCAAGCATAACATCAATCTGTACGGAATTATTTTTATTTTTTTTTCCCAGATTAATAACCGTAGAAAACGTCTTATTAAAGCAAGAAAATTAGAATATATATATTTTTATTTAATGAACTCTTCTTTCTTAATCTACACCCGATATTCTTGTAGGGGTATATTAAGTCCTAAAATTAATACTTATACCTATCATTGCCTCAAAATTTATCAATAATTATGGGCATGCAAGCACTGTAGCTACATAAATCGTATATATTATGAAGAAAAGTACGAACAATATCTTCCAGCCCAGATATTAGCTTTTCTTTATTATCATAAGCACACTTTTGAACATTAGATAATTATGGAAAAGAGTAATAAAAATATATTTATTGAACAATTGCCGGTATGTCTCACGACGCCATCATAATTGTTTTGTATTTTCCTGCACTGAATTCGAGCGCTGATTGACTTTAGAATGCTTTTGAAATGGATTGTTTAGAACAGGACAGACACGAAATCACTTGAACGAAACTATTCAATTCAATACAAAAATTACGTCAGTGCTGACGTTTTTTTTCATCGAATAGTCTTGAACAAGGTTCCTGTTCAAGCTTTCTTGAATCGTCTACAAGCAGTACACCTTGTCTCAAAAAGGTTGAGCGCATTCTTTATTGCTGTTTCGAGGCAAAAATTTTCTAAGTCCAACTTCGGGTATCTTCGGGAAAAAGTAAACCAGGTTCGAACCTCGAAGCCAACCTTTGCAATCGGGAAAAATCTTGCAGATGTGTTTTTCTTCTTTTAAATATAATAAGACTTGTTACCAATTATATATAAAAAAGCAACATTGATTTAAATACTTAATGATACAATATTTCGAAACTGTATTAATGCCAGCACATGCTTGTTTGTCATTTTACTCTCCATACTTAATGGAATATTTAGATACGTAAACGAATCTTTCCGTATGTAAAAGAATGGTGAAAGTTAAGACATAGAACATTATTCTCTCCTGAGTACTAAAATAAAAGTCAAAGTAGAACAAAAACATCGTTTGCAGTGGATATGAATGTAATTATTATCTTAAATACCGCTATATATCGCTAGAAGTATTATTTGAGGAACGGTTGTGTTAGCTCAGTGGTACGCCGTTGGATTTCAAATCGTAAGGTCGTTTGTTCGATTCCCATCTGAGTCAATATTTTTTTTTATGAAATTCTATTTTCCGCAATGCATGAACAATTATATAAAATAATTACATTAAAATACGTCAGTTGTATATATATATAACATATAATCATTGCAGAACATAGTGATTATTATGTTTAAAATATAACAGGTGTTCACAGTACGTTGGTATTCTATGATATATGTGAATATTAAATACAAATTAAGAAAATAATATCATCGCAATAAATAAATTATGTAGTGTATTTATTTGCAGCTATTTGTCATATAGAGGATACTTCTGAACATTCGTATTACAGCATGCCATTGACATTCTTTAAAAATTATCCGAGGCATAAAAAGAGGGTATAAACAGAGAATCCAAAGTCGGAACGCTCGCAAGAAATTCATGAACCCCAAAGGTCACGTGAGCAGACTGGAATTGTCCTTATGAAGGTCTTTACACAGCAGAAGGTCTTTACATAGATTTTCAATTCAATACCTGATATATGCTTTTGCAATGTGGAAGTGGTGATGCCTTTGGTCGCTCTCTCTCACTTTCTCGCTCACTCACTCTCTATTTATATATATGAAAGTGGACTATGTGTGTGTTTCGACATATTTCTGATATGTCTATAGCAATTTTAACCATATTTCTTACAATCTGGAAAATAGTACTGTCGGGATACATATCAAAAATGCTAGAAAAGGATCGATATTAGTATCGAATCCATAGTTTCGTGGTCGCTTAAGTAAACAGTTCTACTTTCAATTCAAGTCCAATTAAGCTCCCATTAGCACCCAGGGTGGTTACGTAGCGACAAAAAATATCGAAATCAACCAATATTAGAGTCGAAGCGTAAGTTTTCAGTGCCGCATTTCCCATTAGTCCTACTAGGCCCGTGCCTAGAGGGCAACATATTTGAAGAGCGCAAAGTTTAAAATTTTATTTTTTTTCGTATGAAAAAGTTAAAAAAATCGAGAGCAAATATACTATTTCATGAGCAATCCTCTTTTACTATTCTAATATATTTAATGATAGCGTAAGAAATCTGAAAATAATTCAGAACATATTTCCCATTTATTTTTTGTTACGTAATTGTAGCTGTAGCATCTAGTGAGTGGTATTTAACTGCAATAAATTCACTAATTAAGCATATTCGAATTAAGTTTTATTTGTAAGTTAGGGATCAAGGGAAGGAGAAATGTGTAGTTATTGGGGACGCCGAGAGCAAAAGTGCGTAGGGACGCCGAGCTTCTAAATGCAGCACTGTTCGCTAAATTAATTGGTAGAAATTTTAATGCCATTTAAGACCAAATTTAGTCCTAGCGGTGGCAGTATCCGTTTGCTGTCCTAGGAGGAATGAAAGGGTCTGACATCAAAATTATGAAAAAAAAAGACCTACATTAGTGTCGAATCTATAATTTTGGGAGTCTCTTAGGTAAAGAGTCGAACTTCAGATGCCATGTAAGTTAAGCCCTCATTAACACAATGAAGGAGTTTGCGAAATTTGTGACATGTAGAAATAATTGAAAATAACCAATGTTAGTATACAACCCATATCTTTCGTGGTCGCCAAGTTCATTGGGAGCAGTTCTGGTGACCTTTAAGTTTAAATTCAACTTCCAGTAGGAGTAAGATCCCCCAGCACATCTAATAAGGAGAGCGTATTTCTTGAATGTCTGGGACAACCTTTACCAAATTTGGGGGACATATTACTTTCAATCTAAGAAGAAAATATTCTAGTAGTATGAAGTTATGGAAGTTGGGAGGTGTGACATGTAAAAATAATGTAAAACGACTGATCTTAGTGTTTTATCCATAATTTTCTCGGTCGTTGAGATGGATAGTGATGCTCCCAATGGAGGTTACATCCAAATTCATCCCTATCTTCACAGGATGATGGCCTGGGAGAGCTAAAAATAAAATCTCAAAAATTACTTAAATATTTGTCGAATTCATAGTTTTCGGGGTGAGAAAGCGTTTCTAATAACTTTGGAAGGTAATTTGTACCCACGTCAAGATGGGCTTTTTCATCATATCAATTTCTCACCTTAAGAAGAAATTACCATTACAATTATGATATTAAGCCAACCTTCGCAATCGATGAAAAAATTATGTGGATGTATGTTTCGTCTTTTAAATGAAACAAGACATGTTAAAATCAAAGATAGAGTGGGTCAGTGGGTCGGTTGGTAAGTGGGTGAAATGGGTCAAGATTTGTGAGTGGATCAGTAGATCGTGGATCAAAAGGACGTGACCTACTGTGAAACACCACTCACCGTGACTCACACTGGCCCACCCGGCGGCCACCCTTTTAGTCCAAAGATATTTCGTCCAAGGAACATTTCGTCCAGAGACATTTAATCCAAAGACATTTGGTCCAAAGGACGATTCATCCAAATGACATTTCGTCCGAAAGACAATTGGTCCAAAGGACATTTCGTCCAAAGGAGAATTGGTTCAAATAACATTTCGTCCAAACTACAATTGGTCCAAAGGACATTTCGTCCAAAAGACAATTGGTTCAAAGAACATTTCGTCCAGGGATGTTTAGTTCAAAGTACATTTCGTCCAAACATTTGGTCCGGTAACGCTTGGGGGTCAAGGGTTTGTTTCTATTAGAAGAGTAAAAGTGATTCATATAACATTATGACTTAGTAGCTTCTTATTTCTAAAGGAAATTTGAAATAGAGATTTATTCCGCAATTATCATTTTGATAGAACAAATAATGCTGAGATATTCAGAAAAACGTAAACGCCTGAAAACAATATGGCCGAACAATAGGAGTGAGGGAAAGGTTGCAGTGTGAAGTATGTTGCTGTAATAACTGCTATCATGACATCTAAAATTTTCATGTTGTGAATTAAATAGTTCTAAAATAAGTACCGGTAACTAAAATTAATGAAGTTTAAATTTGAGTAAGTTAAATATTAGGTATTCAAACCCTTGTGTTAGAAAATTGAAAAAATATGTGACAAGTATCTTTGAAGAAAAACTGACTGGGAAGGGTCACGCAGTGGCTCCGCTGAGATCCGAACGAGACAATTGTGTTTTCATTTGATATGTTATAACTAGACGAATCCTAAAGTTATACGTGCCACGGAACGGAATGTCGTGAGTTACAACATATCTTGTAATATAAAAGCTACAAAGCTGGCAAAATAGTTTGAACCGAGTCATGTCTTCGGAAACGGTTGGGTAAATGGAAAACTCGGACAATACGTATTCCAACATTTTCAAGGAAACACTGTTTCGGATAAAAAAAGTTTGCCCCAGGATCTTCGCAGGGTCCCAGACGGGATCCAACTCATTTTTTTAAATGGTAAGGGGGGTTAAGTAGCACATCGTTTGAAAGCTGTTGTAAAATGAAAGAAAATGCAGCTAGTCTCGACTCTCTACGACAACCCTGTGCAAAATGGCGGAGGATCAAAATGTAAACAAAATCTTAATTGAAAATTCCATGGCCACCCCTATAAATCGGAAACGGTGAGACAAATATGAAAATAGGAAAGGGAGTGTGGCATTATTTTCAAAGTACAACAATTTAAGTTAAAGCGTCTTGTCCCAGGGTGCCAACAGGGTCCCAGGTGGGGTCCAACTAAAAAGTTTCAAATGGAAAGAGAGGTTAAGAAACTCATCGTTTGCAAGATCTCGTTAAAAGAAAGTATATTGAGCAAGTCTTGACTTTCTATGACAACCCTGTCCAAAATTGCGACGGATCAAAATGTAAACAAAAGCTTAATTGAAAAACTATGGCCACCTTGAATCCAAGTTGACTGCTTAAAACCTATGTCGTTCATAACAATACAAATCTAAATCTCTATTTTTGTCTATTATGTATCTAGAAATAATAGGAAGACTAAAAAACAATTGAATTTCGATTCACTTCAACTATTATTTCATTCGGTAACAACACATATATGTTTTGTTCTTAACGCACGTTCGGCACGGATCTCTCGACATTATTTACTTGAATATAACGAATATGCGATGAACACACAACTCTGACTTCCTACTCATACTGCTAAACGGAAATTGTATACCTTCGGGTATTTTTCTAATTTTGTCATACGTAGTTCATACAGAAAGAACTTGCTGCACCAGTATTTTGGGGGCTCTATTGTAACGTAATCGTGATGGTTACATTTGTATGTCATTCGTTGGTTTGATCGCATTACTTCAAGTAATACAAAATATACAAAAAAAATCATTTGCAAGATTGGCGAGTAGCACCAAACATGTGTAAGTCATTTCAGTACATCAAGCTGCGTCAAACTTTGTTTGGTTACAGTATTCCAAGAAATAATATATTTATATACAAACTCATTTTTTCGCGCTGGCGGCCATATTGGATTACTGATTATACTCTTTGATATTTTGTGGATATCTACAATTAATCATAAACGTTCGCTTCTCCAATACCAGTGGTGTGAGCTGGATATGCGTTCGATACATAGTGCGGCATTTTGAACTCAAGATGTCGCGTTTTTGAACATTTTGCATATTTTAGTCACTTACTAATCAACATTAATGCCAAATTTGTTTTCGTAGCTTCAGCAGTTTGGTATGCTTATCCTTTAGATATAGGTTTTAAGCTGCCATTTTAAATTCAAGGTGGCCATAGATTTTCAATTAAGCTTTTGTTTACATTTTGACTCGCCGCAATTTTGGACAGCGTTGTCTTAGAAAGTCGAGACTTGCTCCATTTTCTTTCACTTAACAAGAACTTTCAAACGATGTCCTACCTCTCATGTCATTTGAAACTTTTTATTTGGATCCACATGTAAGGACTCTGGAACAAGACCTTTTCACTTAAATCGTTTTACTTTGAAAATAATGCCACACTTCCTTTCCTGTTTTCACATTTGTCTCACCGTTTCCGATTTATAGGGGTGATAATGAACTTTTCAATTAAGTATTTGTTTACACTTTGACCCGTTGCCATTTTGCACATGGTTGTTGTAGAGATACGAAACTTGCTGCATTTTCTTTCATTTTGCAACAGCTTTCAAATGATGTGCCACTTAACCCCCTTGCCATTTGAAAATTTTTAGTTGGACCCCTTCTGGGATCCTGCGGGGGACCCTGGTACAAATTTTTTTTACCCCAAAAAGTTTGTCGTTGGAAATGATGGGATACGTGTTGGCCGAGTTTACCACTTACCCAACCATTTCTTAACAAATGACTCGGTCCAAACTATACTACCAGGTAATTTTTCTGCAGATCTTACATTACAAAATATGTTGTAACTCACGATATTCCGCCCGGTGGCACGTATAACTTTGGGATTCATCTAGTTATGACTCAACAAATGCAAACACAATTGTCTCGTTCGGATCTCAGCGGAGCCACTGCGTGACCCTTCCTTGTGAGAATAGAAAAATACACATGTGTGAAATATATTCTTAGTGTCCAAAGATAATACTCTTAAACAGTCACATTCTTGGCTGCAACATTGTGAAAAGTGATTGACAAATATAAGATGAAAGTTGGAACATTTCGTGTAGAATATACGTATATTTTTAGGTTAACCACAAGTCTGGTTTCTATTCGTAGACTATTGATAGTGTGTAACTTCGGCAGACGTTTCTACATAATTAGTGAGTTGTATGACAAACCAGAATTGTTAACTTGTCTTGTATTTTTATTTCAGTGTTAATCCTTATGCAAATATAGTATATACTTTTGCTTTCATATTAATTTTGTCGGTACAGCACAGTACATTTAAGATATCCATTGCAAAGTCTCAAACCAAATACAAGATTCACATGACCGTGCGCAGGCGATGTTTTCCGCAAATGAAGAGGAAGTATGCTCTTCAAAGGGTTGTTTATCATTTTGGGAGGTGAATTCCTTTAACTAACGAAGCTACAACTGTATTTCTGCGAAGCTAAAACTGTATTTTTGTAAAATTATTAATGAAAGCAAAGAAAGGTAGCCATTTAGTTTTCAGGCGTTTACGTTTTTTCTGAATATCTCAACATATATTTGTTTTAGCGAAAAGAAAATTGCGGAATAAATCTCTATTTCAAAATTTCCTTTAGAAATAAGAAGCTACACAAGTAACACGTCCCAAGTGTAACACTCCAATTTTGATAAAAATTTGGCAGGCAGATACTACACATAAAATAAGTGAATACGTGTTTTTTTATTTTCTGCGGAAAAATGGTTTTAGAGGGCAAAAGCCCCCACCCAAAATTTTGAAAGTTGTCGCCCGAAAGGCAAGAAGAGGTGAACCGAAGTGAATGAAATCGTGCACAAATATTGTAGAGGAAAAATGAGAGAATACGGGTTTCGTGTTTTCCTAGAAAGAATGGTTGGGTGGGGCGCGGCCCCCTCCAAACCTTGGCTCATGAAATATCAAAAATGCTAGTAACAGTATGTCAGAAGTGCCTAAATTTACATGAAGAATTGCAACGAAACTTTGTGTATGGACAATATGCAAAAAACAAATGAACACGGGGTTTTTTATTTTCTGCGAAAAAAGGATTATAAGGTGCAAAAACTCCCACCCAAACTTTTGAAAGTTGAAGCCTGAAAGCCAAGAAGAAATGGACCGAAGTGAATGAAATTGTATGTAGATATTGGATACGTAAAATAAGGCCTTCCGTGTTTCACAAGTGTCTCCATCTGATTTCTTCAAATTTGGCAGATCAACAACAAGCACAAACAGTATAGTGTATTTTATAGCATTTCAGGAGGCACCTTTAACCCTTACAATGATTTTCCGCATAAACAAAAACACGTGTCGATTAATTTCCTGTTAGCTGTTGATGTGCCAACTTTGAAGCAAAGCGGATGGGGACACTTCAGAAACACGAAAGAACTTATTTTACATAGGGTCTCTAAAATGTTTACCCACAATTTCATTTCCTTTGGTCCACTACTTCCTGCGCTATTACGGTAATATTTACTTTTTTTCGGAGGAGGCCTAGGCCCCAAAACTGTTTTCTGCACAGATTAAAACACGTTTCGTTTATTGTTTTGCGAATTGTTCCTATATGAGGTTTCGTTGCAATTCTCCATACTCTTTAAGAACCTCTGACGTATACTTGTTTGCACTTTTGACATTTCGTAATCAACAGTTTAAAAGGTCCGTGATATACGCAACCGTTTTTTTTTTTTTTTTTTTTTTTAGGAAAATACGAAACCCAATTACCTCAATTTACGTCTACAATATCTGTGCACAGTTTCATTCAATTCTGTACATTTCTTCTTGCCTTTTAGGCCTCAAATTTCAAAATTTTGGGTGGAGGATTTTGTCCCTTAAAACCGTTTTCCCTCAGAAAATAAATTGGCATTCGTTTATTTTTTGCGTATTGTCCCTACACAATGTGTCGTTCCAATTCTTCATGTCCTTTAAGCACTTCTGACATACTGTTATTCGTACTTTTGATGTTTCACGATCAAAGTTTTGTAGGGGTCTGTGTCCCACCCAAACCTTTTTCTTTCTTTCAGGAAAATACGAAACCAGTATTCCCTTATTTTACGTCTGCAATATCTGTGCACAATTTCGTTCACTTCGGTCCACCTCTTCTTGCCTTTCGGGCGTCAGCTTTCAAAATTTTGAGTAGGGGCTTTTGCCCCCCCCTAAAACCACTTTTCCGCAGAAAAACACGTATTCGTTTATTTTGTGTGTAGTATCTACCTGCCTAATTTTTTCAAAATCGGAGTGTTACACTTGGGAGGTATTACTTGTGAGTCATAATGTTATATGCATCACTTTTACTCTTCTAATAAGAAGCAAACTCTTGACCCCCAAGCGTTACCGGACCAAATGTTCTTTGGACGAAATATGCTTTGAACTAAACATCCCTGGACGAAATGTTCCTTGGACCAATTGTCTTTTGGACGAAATGTCCTTTGGAAAAAATATCTTTTGGACCAATAGTGTTTTGGACGAAATGTCCTTTGAACGAAATGTCCCTGGACCAAATGTGTTTGGACTAAATGTCTCTGGACAAAAATCCTTTGGACGAAATGTCCTTTGGACCAATTGGCTTTTGGACGAAATGTTCTTTAAACCAATGTCCTTTGGACCAAATGTCTTTTGGACGAAATGTCCTTTGGACCAATTGTCTTTAGAACAAAATGTTCTTTGGAGAAATTGCCCTTTGGACCAAATGTGTTTGGACTAAATGTCTCTGGACGAAATATCTTTGGACGAAACGACCCCCAACTACCCACAGTCCCATTCTGTTCAGCGCATTGTAGACAGGATCTTCTGAACACTGGTGAGCTTGTCTACGTTTTACTTTCAATATCTCCATTTTTCTTCTTTTTTTCATTTATTTCTAATGAAAAAAGCTTAGGCATTTTTGGATTTTGATATTTGCAATTGTAAGAGTGGCAAGAGCAATAGGAGTTCAATTTTGAGATACAGCTTGTGAGCTTTTAGAGGAGCTAACTGCTGAAAAACATTTTGAATCACCTTTAATATATGAATTATTATACCTAGTATTAAAAACTGAAAGTAACTATGTCTGTGTAATTATCATGGTCAAATTGCAAAGTCAAATGAAATGATATTTGGTATATAATCAGGCCCAAATCCCAACTGGGAAGTTATCGTACGCGTATCACTTTAATTATAAAACATTTCCTTAGTGGAGAGTAGGTGTCCGAATGTTTGCAAAAAACTGAGTATCTTACAAGCCGTTCAACTTAGAGAGCTTAAATTCAGTATATAACTCTTTACTAAAAATAAACAGAACGTGTCCTGGCATTTTTAAAAATGTGTTTTATTAGCGGGGGGATTTTTTTATATATATTGGAAATTGGTAGTGGGTCTATTTGTAAAAATTATCGAAAACGATTGATATTAGTTGAGAAACTAAATGTGAAATGAAAACTACAGTCGTTTGCATTTTATACCCACTGCTTTCTAATATAATAATTGCTGAAGCTGGAGTTTAATATATGGATCGTTCAGAGCATAA
Source organism: Thermobia domestica (assembly GCF_964235325.1). Taxonomy (NCBI): domain Eukaryota; kingdom Metazoa; phylum Arthropoda; class Insecta; order Zygentoma; family Lepismatidae; genus Thermobia; species Thermobia domestica. The sequence continues at coordinate 150,831,477 of NC_137471.1, read as the reverse complement.
GGAAATCAAACCATAAAGTTGTGAGAAAAATAGACATAACATTTGTATTCCAAGCTTAATTTCATGGCATTTTAAATTAGTACGGCATGCTTAATTATATGGAAAACTAGTTTTTCTTTCTTTTCTTCTTACGTTGGTCTACTTTATCTTGATTTGATACTTTCAAATTTCAACCTGTTTTCTACTGAAATGTATATGTAAGTCAAGAAAGAAATAATTATATATGATAAATTTAAATTCATCTTAATTTGGAAGATGAGAAACACTTTGCCATTGTATATCGTAAAGGTCAGATCCACCGGTATTGTAACAGAGCGCTGCTTGAGCGATTGACGGTAGGAATTCAAACTCCGATAAGTGAAAATTTCAGTCTTGTTTTATTTCAAGTGTAACCTCTTTAGTCAATGGAGAGAAGGACGTGGATCATGGGTCAGAGTTGATTACGTTGGTGGGTTGGAGTTGGTCACAGTGGTTCAGAGTGGTTCATAGTTGGTTGTGGGTCACTTCTGTATTCTACCATTAATTTCATAATTCGCAATCACCCTGTTCTTTAGCTTAAAGACACAATCGTGGAACGCAGAATTTAATATTAGTGATGTAATAAGCCCATAATGGGTCGCTTCTTATTTTACCTAGGTGCATTATACTTTTGCAATGGTAAGACAAGTGTTTACCTCTTCTGGGTAGTTTCACAGTTTCACATTTCTAGAGGTGGTCAAGGAGTTTTCAATGAATGATTTATTACCATCTTGAACGATCACTATTTTGCACAAGATAGCATAAAGTCTCGAGACTCTTACTATTTTTTTAATTTTAGTAATACTTTTAAATGACATACTACTTGATTCCCCTTGCCATTTTCAAATTTTGAGTTGCACCCCTCCTGAGACCCTCCGGGGAACCTTGGGGAAAATCTTTTTCCTCGACACGGGGTACCTTTGAAATTATAAATACATGTTTTCCGGTGTTGACATCTGTTTCATCGTTTCAGACTTTTATTAGTGTCAACGGGCTTCATGGATACCATGCTTGTTTATTCTCTTAGTTTTCAGATACAAGCCCCCATGTCGTAAGCGTCAGTGGACCAGCGATGCGCAACTGGCGACATTTCGCCAAAAGTTGGTGATCCCGCAGCTACGATCCGTGGTGGCCCTACTTCGGTTTTGAAAATTATACCACCAGCGGCAGAGACTCAACGAAACGCCAACGAACCACCAAATTCCTCCCCCAAAATATGTTAAATCGCCCATATGCTTGATTTGTTTATATTCAGGTGAGTGTAAAAAACACTAGGGGAAAAAAGCAAGTATCCCAAGGTGGGCGCGAACCTTCAACCTTAAGTTTACTTCCCGCATATTCTTCTGACTTCGCCACGGAAACGATGAAGAGAATCTCGCTTGTAGAAGGATAAATTATTGAGGTCTTAATTTAGCCAATCAAACAAATCCCTCTATCTCGAGTTCTGTGAGATGGTGCTGTGAACCGTTTCGAGATTTTTTCCTTTCTGGTGGGGTACTATCTATGTGCAAAATTTGAGAAAATCGCCGACGCGCACCTTCGGAAACTCTCCTCTTTAGTACAATGTTGATAAGAGATGGTGTGGGTCAATGAAACCTTGATCCACAACATACTGACCCACCACACATCGTGACCCACAATGACTCAACACCCAACGTGACCCATTCACCTACCATGACCCACTCTGACCCACCACCAACTATAAACAACTCTGAACCATTGTGACCAACTCCAATCCACTAAAATACATCGTCATTAAGTTTGATCCATTATCCACGCCATCCTCTCTACTGACTTAAGAGGTTATATTTGTAATAAACCAATTTTTTCCAGTAGTTAGCTTCTCTAAAAACTCATAGCCTGTATCTCAAAAGCCAAGCAGTAAGTCCTATTGCCATTGTTACAACTGGAAATATCAAAATCCAAAAGAGCCTCAACTTCTTTCTTCATTACAACCAAATGAAAAAAAGAAGAAAAATTGAGGTCTTGAAAGTAAAACGTAGACAAAGTTGCCAGTGTTCAGAAAATGCTATCTAGAAGGCAGTGAGCAGAATGGGTTGGTGGGTCAATGGGTCAGTGTGAGTCACAGTGATGGGGTTTCGCAGTGGGTCACGCCTTGCTGACATACGATCCACTGACCCACTCATAAATATTGACCAATTTGACCCACCGACCAACTCAATCTCTGATTTTACATTTAGTATATCATGTAAGAGACAAAACATACATCTACACAATTTTTTCTCGATTGCGGAGGCTAGCTTCATTCATATACTAGTTGAGATGCTAATTTCTTCTTAAGGTGAGAAATTGATATGATTAAAGAGCCCATCTTGAAGTGGTTACAAACTGCATTCCAAAGTTATTAGAAACACTTTCGTGACCCCAGAAAACTATTACTTCGACAAATATTTAAGTAAGATTTTACATTTTATTAATCATATCTCCAAGCCCCTCATCCTGTAAAGATGGGGATGAATTTGGATATAACGCCATTGAGTGCCTCGCTACTCATCTCAACGACCGAGAAAACAATGGATAACACTTTACAATCAGTCATTTTACACTATTTTTACATGTCACTCTTCCCAACTTCCATCCCTTGAGGTATCTATTTTTACAATATTTTTTTCCTTAGATTGAAGGTAATATGTCTCCCATGTTAGGTAAAAGTTGCTCCAGACATTCCGGAGTTTCGCCGGAATATACACGTATACATACATCAAAACATTTAGAGCTGTGTGAGCAATGCTTTCGATGTTGCTCCTGTAAATTAAAAATCCAGGAGGCAAGTCACTCATACCAAAACGTGGCATTAAATGACATTGTGTTTGTAATAGTGTCATGAACTCAAACTATGGATTTGACACTAATCTCAGTCACTTGAGACATTTTATTTTTCATCCTTTATCGCCCGCCATAATAATGGGTTTTGAATCAATTGAATTGATTTTGAGTTTAACGTCCCGTCAGCAGTGAGGCTATATGAGACGTAGACCTACTAATTAACGCGAACTACATGAGCTCTCGCTGGGGGTCGAATCTGGGTCTCCCACACCGAAAGCGTGTACGCTATACGCTTAACCAGAAAAGAGCTTTACGATGAGAGATAAATTTGGACTTTAACGCTTTCGGAGTTGTAATTATTAATTTCTGCAACAACGAGAACTATGGATTCGACAGTAATATCGATCGCTTTTACTTTATATATATTGGCGGAGAGAAAGGGACCACATCCATATACAAAAGCCTTACAGATTATTGAACTGAAATCCTTTGGAAAGAAATTCTATTCTGCCTTCTTTATCGAGTATAAATAAGTCTCTTAGACATGACTTCGTGTTCGTAAATATTCTGTTTACATAGTTTTGGGGATCGGGAGTTTTGTGTCTGTAACGAAGATTGGAGTTAGTATAATAATTTCTGTTTATACCCGAATAGTCTCTTTACCTTTCAGAAAGCGTAAATCACTTGCTGTAATGAGAAAATTCAGAAGTAACTTCCGATGACAAATAGCTCCAAACAAATACACTACATAATTTATTCATTGCGATGATATTATTTTCTTAGTTTGTATTTAACATTCACATATATCATAGAATACCAACGTACTGTGAACACCTGTTATATTTTAAACATAATAATCACTTTGTTCTGCAATGGTTATATGTTATATATATACAACTGACGTATTTTAATGTAATTATTTTATATAATTGTTCATGCATTGCGGAAAATAGAATTTCATAAAAAAAACATTGACTCAGATGGGAATCGAACACTCGACCTTACGATTTGAAATCCAACGGCGTACCCCTGAGCTAACACTAGCGCTCCTCAAACAATACTTCTAGCGATATATAACTGTATTTAAGATAATAATTACATTCATATCCACTGCAAACGATGTTTTTGTTCTACTTTGACTTTTATTTTAGTACTCAGGAGAGAATAATGTTCTATGTCTTAACTTTCACCATTCTTTTACATATGGAAAGATTCGTTTACGTATCTAAATATTCCATTAAGTATGGAGAGCAAAATGACAAACAAGCATGTGCTGGCATTAATACAGTTTCGAAATATTGTATCATTAAGTATTTAAATCAATGTTGCTTTTTTATATATAATTGGTAACAAGTCTTATTATATTTAAAAGAAGAAAAACACATCTGCGAGATTTTTCCCGATTGCAAAGGTTGGCTTCGAGGTTCGAACCTGGTTTACTTTTTCCCGAAGATACCCGAAGTTGGACTTAGAAAATTTTTGCCTCGAAACAGCAATAAAGAATGCGCTCAACCTTTTTGAGACAAGGTGTACTTTTGACGTGTGCAAAGTAACCCCGATTAGCGCCTGAAACCGCCTTCTTCCAGTTTTACTGTTTTACGACATAAAACATTTCACATTGCAATTTCAACTGTTGCATCAAAGTCTCATTATATACACTAGTATTCTACAAAAATGATTTAACTTTGACGGAAAATCTTGTACGTGATACCTTTCAAATTTTGTTGGCCTATACAGTGACTGCTTTCCATGCCTCTAAAACAACGAACTCTCCCTTTAATTAGAACTAATGTTAACTACCAACGTTAAAGCCAAAATACAGTTAGATGTTCTATCTTACGGTGGCAGTTGAAACTTCCTCTTTACTGTTCATGGTTTGTCAACAGAGGACTGAAACTCTTTTCATATTTTGTGCAAAGTAACCCCGTCTTACGGTATCTTAGTATCTAGGTATATTATGAAGAGCTATATACGAGGAATACAGAAATATGCATACTATAAATTTCCTCGATTATTTTACAATTGTAAGCATTCTTTATGACATACAGGTCTTTACACGCACACATATTGACAGACATATCTTAAAAGCTTTGAATGTTTACCGATTATCACTATCTCTTTGCTTTACATAATTTCAAGCTTGAAAATAATATTTCACAGAAAAATGTATAAATTCAAAATTCGTGGCAACCACCCTCCCTCGGGACCCGTGCCAACTCTTATGAAGGAAACTGGAAACTGCACTTGCCCCTAAGTACGTAAGGTCGATATATTTATATTTGCATTCATAAGAGTGCGATAAAGAAGAAAGTGAAGGCTGCGTTCTATATTTCCGTAACCAACTGCACTAGACGAGATAGAGGGTTTGTTCCACACTGAAACGCCGTTACCCTGAAGTATTCCAGAATACCAAGAACACTTGCACAATTTGACAGAACGATATGTGCACTTTAGCACCGCCAGGCATGGGACCATATAGAAAAATTATCAGTTGTGATCGGGATTTGAACCAGGACTACCCAATTCGTAGTCAGAAGCATTACTACCTGGATCAGAATGGCTCTATGTATTCATGAAAGTGCAAAAAAAAAAGTGTGGATTCTTTCCACGCTTAAAACCAAAAATAAACATAGGGACAAATTAGAAACCAGAATAATTCTTTGTTATCCCCGCCTCAAGGGAAATCCTTTTCAAGGACTATTTTATTACAGCACACATAAGACATCGTTACTCGCAGCACAACTCCCAAAGTTACTAAAATTAGTCATTAGAATTTAAAATTTTATACAAAGTTTTTCTTTTCGAAACAAGACAATACTGAGTAAATATTAAGGGAAGAGCTGACACCAATGCTTATAATGTAAGTCTCCATACACGTGTTAAATATCAAGGGCTCCGGTAACTCAGTGATAGAGCGTTCACTTAAAAACAAAGGTCCTTGGTTCGATCCCAGCTCTTACTATGCAAACTTTATGGTGGACAAGCATTATGTATGTGGGTTTTCTCAGGTTCTTCCGCTCCCTTCCTCTTTCTTAACTCCACCCTTCCCGTTCAGTTCCCATAATCATAGTCTTCTCCAGCCTAGACGGCATAATCACGGGACATAAAATTTAAAAATAGATTTCTACGATATCAAATGAAGAATAAACAAATTATATCACATTACAATTGTTAGTATATATCGGAGCATTAGGACTACTCATCCAGACTGTTCTACCAAATTTTGACACATTCCTTGCGGCTGATTTTCAGGTTAGGTTACATATTTGTACTTCCCTTAGCACAGCATTCACTAAATGAGAAGCGCCATTACTACTTGCACTTTGGTTTGAGGAGGGCTCAGTATAAATACTGTGTGGATATATGGCATAAAAAAGTACATAACACATGAACCAATTTGTGCTAGGTGGCCAATAAAAACGTAAATGATATCTAACCGAGTCTCGGCAGGAGCGCATTACGGGTGCCGACCGGAAGCGGGGGACTGTGCGCGTAGGGAGCAGACGCGTCAGTAGAAAGGAGGATAGTGGAAAAACATACTTACACATAGAATACTTTCACTACCATTCAAAATTCATTTCAATATACTGTGCATTAACAGTGGTTAAGGGATAATTTGGCAACAGTGGGGCCAAAATCAGGTAAAATCCTCCATATTCACAGAAGTTATGAGTTAATGTTATGGCCGGTAGGGTTCGTGTCTTGTCTGGTACGCCTATCTGGTGACTCAACTGAGTACGATTCTTTCATTCGGGGGGGGGGGGGGGGCGGTGGCTCAGTGGTAGAGCGTTCACCTCTGGTGCTTGGGGTCCCGGGTTCGATCCCAGCTCCCGCCAAGTGAACTTTGTGGTGGACAAACACCATGTGCGTGGGTTTTCTCGGGGTTCTCCCGTTTCCTCCCACTTTCTTCATTCCACCATTTCATTCATCACTCATCATCACCGTCTCCTTTAGCCTAACCGGCATAACCGTGGGACGTAAAACTCAAAGATTTCATTTCATTTTCTTTCATTCGGGCACTAAAGATTATCATTTATAGTGGTCTAACGGATGGAACGGAATGAGAAACTCTTTTCTGTATAGTAGTGGTTAGAGATTGTGGGAACAATTGCACCAGATCACAAGTCAAGATGGGTTCGATCCAAGCTGATATATACGCGTACCCACCCTCAGTGACACGCCCACTTCGAATCCACACAATTTCTATAATACCAAGTACAATATTCTTGCCGTTCTTGTAGTGATTTGCGTATGAAACTGGTATGAAACAACTGAAAACAAAATACATATATGAAATTGATTTTACTTAAGTACAAACATTATACATGTAACATACATACCTACTTCTGTATTTTGATTAATGTGAATTTTATTGATACCTTTTGAAGTTTTGTATTTCAAATTTTCCTTTTATCATTTTAACATATTAAATTTAAGTCCATGAATTTTTATAGGAGAATAAAATATAAAAAAAAAAAAAAAGAATTTTGAAATATTAACTCAAAATTATATGCTGTGTCGACGAAGCCGGCTCATTGCGTAACAAGAAACATGACTACTTTGGACATATTGCTCACTGAACACTAATTCACACAACACTTCGATTTTGGAGATTCCAGAAGAAGAAAGGGGGGGTCAGTGGATTTTTTCGAGGGCAATCCTTTTAGATTCTTCTTCCCATTTTTGAATGGATTTTAGGCTTTCTTGACTAGCTCCAATTTCCATCGTCCGGCAGGGTAGTCGACCGTGAACTTACTTATGGTGCCACTGATTAACAATTCAAGAAGTAAATTTATCCCTTGTCTTACCTACATTACTTTATCACAAATATAAGTAAAATTCAATAATAGATTTGGTTTATGTTCTTGAATAACAACATTTGCAAGGAACTGAGACAACGTGGTTTTCCTTGATCTCGGATAAGTTAAGTTATTTCAATGCATTTTCGCTGAAATTCACTTCAACTGACGTAGGTAACGAAACAACATGAGTTCCACAATACACTGATACATATTCTAGCACAATAACATAATCGATGACCAAATTATCGATGGATTTCCTTAGTAAGTTCTTCACATCTTCTCTTTTTGATGGCTTCCATTCGCACAGTAGTTCTCGCGCCTTCTCTATCTAGCGTCTGTATGATTGCGCTTGCAATGACAGAGAGAAATTTTAATAATATCTATACGAAATGTTCTTTACAAGGAATATATATATCAGAGGTGTTATAAGTATTCGCCATTAGAGTAATATATTTAAAGTATTAAAAATAGTAAAAGTGTTCTTCGATTAAACTAGATTTAATGGCACTATTTTTTATAAAGTCACAACCGCGTCTCATTCCTTTGTGCGATGAACAAAAGATACAAGTCACCATTCACAGTACTGCCAACTCATTGAAAAAGATAAAACTAACATAAAGTTTGCGTCGACGTATAATCCATGGAGCCTTATTCCACTTCAGCCGAGAGTAACTGGGAAAATTAAAATGGAATGGGAGTGAGGGGGGCCACACGCTCACATATGGCTTGCGGAAGGGACGATGATCTTCTTTGAAGATTATCAGAATCCTGGGATCTTGAAATTTTCCTCTTCTTAAATTTATTTTTCCGGTTTTTACTCCTCTTCTTTCTTGCACTGTTAATATTTGACTTATTATGGTTCAGCAACACTTTACACAAACGTAGATGGGCTATTTTATTTTTATGGGCTATTCACTTTAAATGGGCTTTTTTGTATACACAACTCCAAAAGTGCATTACCACCTGCAATTCTCGTTTTCCTGCAATAGGAGGCAACCCAAAAAGCTCGGCGGTTGGGTTGGTTCCGAACTCGAAAGGCGTTGGACCAAACCTCAATTCTGTTAAAAATATATCAGTGTGACAAACTGAAAAATAAGGAAATAAAACAAATTGTTAAGAATGACAATTTTATTATCGTGACGGAGTTGGATGACATAAAAAGTTACAAAATGATAATACTTAAGCACCTCAAAAAAGATGAATGGCAAAAGACACACATCAGAAAAAACATTTCTCTCCATCTCCCCCAAAAAAGAATTTAAAAAAAGAAAAAGTTACATAAAATAAAGGTTTAATATAAAAGCCTCACCCAAAATTTTGAAAATAGATACGCGAAAGGCAAGAATATCTGAACCGAAGTGAATAAAATTGTGCACAGATATTGCAGACGTAAAATGTGGGAATACAGGCTTCATATTTTCCTAAAAAAACGATAGGGTAGGGCACGGACTCCTCCAAACCCTTGATCACGAGATATAAAAAATGCTAGTAACAGTATGTCAGATGTGTGTAAAGGACATGAAGAATTCTAACGAAACTTTTTCTATGGACAACTCGCAAAAAATAAAGGAATACGAGTTTTTAATGTTCTGCGGAAAACAGTTTTAGGGGGCAAAAGCCCCCACGAAAAATTTTGTAATTTGACGCCCGAAAGGTAAGAAGAAGTGAACCGAACTGAATGAAATTCTGCACAGATATTATAAACTAAAAATGAGGGAATACTGTTTTCTTATTTTCCATTAAAAAACGGCTGGGTAGGGCACGGACCCCTCCAAACATTTCATCACGAAATATCAAAAGTGCTAGTAACAGTATGTGAGATGTGTATAAAGAACATGAAGAATTGCAACGAAACTTAGTGTATGGATAATATGCAAAAATCATACGAATACTGTTTTTTTATTTTCTGCGTAAAAATGGTTCTATGGGGAAAAGCACCCACCCAAAATTTTAAAATTTGACGCACGAAAAGCAGAGTCAAGTGAATCCAAATGAATGAACTTGTGCACACATATTGTAGGCGTAAAATGAGTGAATACGGGTTTCGTATTTTCCTTAAAAAAAACTGATGGAAAGAGCACGGACCCCTCCAAACCTTTGATCACGAAATATCAAAAGTACTAATAACAGTATGTGAGCTGTGTGTGCAAAGGAAATGAAGAATTGCAACGAAACATTTTGTATGGAAAATAACCATAAAATAAATCAATACGAGTTTCTTATTTCCTGCGGAAAAACTGTTTTAGGGGTCAAAAGCTCCCACCAAAATTTTGAAAGTTGACACCCGAAAGACAAGAAGAAATGAGCAGAAGTGAATGAAATTTGCATAAGTACTGCAGACTTAAAATGAGGATAAGGGTTTCGGACTTTCCTAGAGAAAACAGTTGGGTGAGGCGCCAACCCCCCCAAACGTTTGATAACGAAAAATCAAAAATACTCTTAATAGTATGTGAGATGTGTGTAAAGGAAATGAAGACTTTCAACGAAATTTTTTTATGGGAAATGCGCTGAAAACAAAAAAATACGGGTTTTTCACTTTTACTGAAAAATGGTTTTATGGGGCAAAAGACCCCATCCCAAAATTTTGAAATTTGGCTCCAAAAGGGAAGAAAAAGTGAACCGAAGTGAATAAAATTTTGCGCAAATATTGTAGACATAAAATGAGGGTATACGGGTTTTGCATTTACCTAAAAAAACGGTTAAGTATGGCACGGACTCCTCCGAATATCTGATCACGAAATTTCATAAGCGCTAGTAACAGTATGTCAGATGTCTGTAAAGGACATGAAGAGTTGCAACGAAACATTGTGTATGGAGAATACGCAAAAAGAAAATGAATACTTGTTTCTCATTTTATGCGGAAAAAATATTTTGCGGGCAAAAGAACCCACCCCAAAATTTTGAAAGTTGACGCCTGAAAGGTAAGAAGAATTGAGCCGAAGTGAACGAAATTGTGCACATATATTGTAGACATAAAATGAGGGAGTACGGGTTTCGTATTCTCCTTGAGAAAACGGAAGCGTGGTGCGCCGACCCCTCCAAACCTTTGATCACCAAATATCAAAAGTGCAAGTAACAGTATCTGAGATGTGTGTAAAGGACATGAAGAATTACAACATATCTTTTTGTATAAACAATACGCAAAAAATAAAGGAATACGGGTTTTTCGTTTTCTGCGGAAAGACTGTTTTATGGGACAAAAGAACCCACCCCAAAATTTTAAATGCTGGAAAGGTCACAACAAGTGAACCGAAGTGAGTGAAATTTGCACAGATATTGAAGGCTTAAAACGAGGGAATACGGGTTTCGTATTTTCCTGGAAAAATGGCTTGAGTGAGGCACGGACTCCTTCACACATTTTGATCACGAAATATCAAAAGTACTAGTAACAGTATTTGAGATGTATGTAAAGGACCCGAGGAATTGCAACATAACTTTTTGTATGGAGTATACGCAAAAAATACAGGAATATGAGTTTCTAATGTTCTGCGAAAATACGGTTTTAGGGTACTAAAGACCCTATCCAAAATTTTGAAAGTTGATGCCCGAAAGGTAAAAAGACATTAGCCGAAGTGAATGAAATTCTGCACAGATATTACAGACGTAAAATGAGGATATGAGTTTCGTATTTTCCTGAAGAAAAAGGTTGGGTGAGGCGCCGACCCCTACAAACCTTTGATCACGAAATATCAAAAGCGCTAGTAACAGTATGTCAGATATGTGTTAAGAACATGAAGAATTGCACCGAAACTTTTGTATGGACAATGCGCTGAAAACAAAGGAATACAAGTTTTTTTATTTTTGCGGAAATACGGTTTTATGGAGCAAAAGACCCCATCCCAAAATTTTGAAATTTGACGCCAAAAAGTAAGAAAAAGTAAACGGAAGTGAATGAAATTTTGCACAAATATTGTAGACATAAAACGAGGGAATACGAGTTTCGTATTTACCTAAAAAAAAAGTTAGTTGGGGCCCGGACTCTTCTGAACCCTTGATCACGAAATATCAAGAGTGATATTAACAGATTGTCAGGTGTGTGTGAAGCCCAACAAGAATTCCAAAGAAACTTTCTGTATGGACAAAACGCAACAAATAAAGGAGTACGTTTTTTTATTTTCTGCGGAGAAACAGTTGTAGGGGGCAAAAGAGCCCACCCAAAGTTTTGAAAGTTGATGCCCGAAAGGCAAGAAGAAGTGAGCCGAAGTGAATTAAATATTGCACAGATATTGTAGACATATAACGAGGGAATACGAGTTTCGTATTTTCCTGGGGAAAACGGAAGCGTGGGGCGCCGACCCCTCCAAACATTTGATCACGAAATATGAAAAGTGCTAGTATGTCAGATGTGTGTAAAGGACATGAAGAATTGCAACACAACTTTTTGTATGGACAATACGCAAAAAATAAAGGAATACAGGTTTTTTTATGGTCTGCGGGAAAACGGTTTTAGGCGGCCAGAGACTCACCCAAAATTTTCAAAGTTGACGCCCGAAAGACGGCAAGAAGTGAACCAAATTGAATCAAATATTGCACAGATATTGTAGGTTTAAATTGAGGGCATACGGGTTTCGTATTTTCCTGAGAAAAACGGTTAGGGGGCAGGGACCCCTCCAAACCTTTGGTCACGAAATATAAAAAAAAATGCTGGTAACAGTATGTCATATGTGTGTAAAGACCACGAAGAATTCCAATGAAACTTTTTGTATGGAGAAATACGCAAAAAAATAAAGGAATACTTTTTTTTATTTTCTGCAGAAAAGCAGTTTTAGGGGGCAAAAGAACCCACGCCAAAGTTTTGAAAGTTGTCGCCCGAAAGGTAAGAACAAGTAAACCGAAGTGAATCAAATATTGCACACATATTGTAGGTTTAAATTGAGGGCATACGGGTTTCGTATTTTCCTGAGAAAAACGGTTAGGGGGCACGGACCCCTCCAAACCTTTGATCACGAAATATAAAAAATGCTGGTAACAGTATGTCATATGTTAGTAAAGGCCATGACGAATTCCAAGGAAACTTTTTGTATGGACAAATACACAAAAAAATAAAGGAATACTTTTTCTTCTTTTCTGCGGAAAGACGGTTTTATGGGGCAAAAGAACTCACCCCAAACTTCTGGAAGTTGACTCCCGAAAGGTACATGTTATCTCAAAGGTCGAGGGCATTCTTTATTGCTATTTTGAGACAAAAATTTCTAAGTCCAACTTCGGGTATCTTTGGAAAAAAGTAAACCAGGTTCGAACCTCGAAGCCAATCTTTGCAATCGGGAGAAATTTTGCAGATGTGTTTTCTTCTTTTAAATATAATAAGACTTGTTATTAATTGTATAAAAAAGCAACATTGATTGAAATACTTAATAATACAATATTTCGAAACTTTGTATTAATATCAGCACATGCTTGTTTGTCATTTAGCTCTCCATACGTAATGAAACATTTAGATACGTAAACGAATCTTTCCATATGTGAAAGAATGCAGAAAATTAAGACAGAACACAATTCTCGCCTGAGTACTAAAATAAAAGTCAAAATAGAACAAAAACAGCGTTTGCAGTGGATATGAATCAGAGCCCTGCACGGGCTGGGCGTGTCCTGTTCGGCCCGGACACTAATGCTATAGGGCCGAACCAGGTGCATGTATTTCCGGGCCGAGCCACGCTGGCCCGGTTCGGCCCGGGCAGACGGGTTGGAAACTAATGTTGTCATTTTTTTTCCTTAAATGTCCTCCACTACCCCTGCCTTTGCCGTGTTCGTACGGTCTTACTGTCAGTCTATGTTAATCGTAGTGTGTTTGGGAAACTGACTCTTTATTCAAGACTGCAAAGTACTTTAATACTACTAATATTACTACTTCTATTACTACTACTTCTATTATTACTACTACGACCACAGTTAATACTACTATAACTGCTACGATTTCGCGTCAGAGTTGACATGTCTGATGGTACAGAATTTACTTTCTAAGTTCAGTATTTTATAACAAGAGGTTTCAAACAGGGTGAAATATCCCTATTTTCATTTTCCAACCATTTTTGACCATACATCGACTTTTGCGAGGTGAAACAGGAAGATACGACAGAAGGAAAACAACATTATTGTAAAAGCATTATCATCAATATTTTGCATTCCAAAATACGAAATGTTTCTTAAAAAAACATAACTTTAAAAGAAATATCTTCTAAAATGAAAGAACAAATCATGGCATTTTAGGTGTGTGCGTAACAGTTATAGACAAGATAAATAAATAAATATTACAATACTTTTGAGGGTCTAGATCATTTAGAATATATATTTGTATTCCAAAAGTAAACAAATGAAATGTTTTTTTTTTTACTTTTGACTGAAAACGTGATTTTGAATTATATATATATATATATATATATATATATATATATATATATATATAGACTGTTCCATAATTCGAGTAATTTTCTACAGCACTGAGAGAGGATGAAGTTTTCACACCATTAATATAAAATTTGGCACTCTTATTGAGAAATATCTGAATTTTTCGAATTTTTAAAGGAAACAGGAGAAAATTGCTGTTTATCCCCCCTTTTGGGAGTGTAAACACAAAAGTTCATTTTCCTTATAGGAGATTCAATGTTAAATTTTGGGAGCAGTTTTCTCCAATAATTATTCGTAAAGATTTTGGGGCAAATGAGTTGTATTTGTTACGAAATGCAAAAACACTCATTCACAAAGCTAATAAAGCCGTCTCAAACATTATTTTGGGAAGACCCCCTTTCGGGGGGCAAGGGGCGTAAAAAGATGGTGGGTGATGTGTTACCAAAATCCCAAAATTTATTTTCGGAGTGCCAGTAAACGTCAGATTAATCTCGAATGTCACAGAATCAATGCTCCAATGCTCCTTTCATGTAAGAGTGACTGATAATGGGGCTACAGCCCCCTTTCAAAAGTAAGAAAATCACCATAAATATCCTTAGTAGGGACATACGAGAAGTTATTTTTTGTTAATTAATGTGAAATTTGGCGTTATTGTAGCAAAAGGGTATGCATTTTTGAAATCTGGAATGCTATTTTGGTAACGCACCGCCTTAGGGGGAACAGGGGACGAAGCATTAGATGATGTATCTTTATAAAAATTCAAATTTTGTTCCGGAAATGCCAGTGAGCGTCAGATTTTTCACAAATGTCACAGAATTAATATTCTAATGCTCCTTGCATGTGCCAGTAACTTATGTGGGGCTATAACCCCCTTTCAAAATAAAAAAATATCACCATTTATATCCCTAGTAGAGATACGAGAAGAAGGTATTTTTAGTCAATTAATGTGAAATTTGGCGTCGTTGTAGCAAAAAAGTATGCATTTTTCATATGTGGAATGTTATTTTGGTAAGCACGACCTTATTGGGGCACAGGGGGCGAAGCATCTGATGATTGATCTTTATAAAAATTCAAAATTTTGTTCCGGAAATGCCAGTGAGCGTCAGATTATTCACAAATGTGACAAAATTAATATTCTAATGCTCCTTGCATGTGCCAGTGAGTTATATGGGCTTATAGCCCCTTTCAAAAATAAAAAAATAATCATAAATATCCTTAGTATTGACAAACGGCAAGAATGATTTTTCTCAATTAGTGTGCAACTCGGCGTCGAATTAGCAAAAAGTTATGCGTTTACCAAATCTGGAATATTATTTTGGTAATGTACCGGCTTAGGGGGCACAGGGGGTAAAGCATAAGCTATTGGATCTTTTTAAAGTTTCAAATTTTATTTTGGAAAATCCAGCGTGTGTCACATTGATCGTAAATAATGCAAAATTAATATTCGGATGCTCTTTGCATGTGCCAGTGACTGATATTGAGCTACAGCCCCCCTTTCAACAATTACATTAAAAATTTATAATAAATATCCTTAGCAGGAACATACGGAAGAAGCTATATTTTGTCAATTAATGTGAAATTAGGCGTTGTGCTAGTAAAAATCTGGAATATTATTTTGGGAATAGGAGGCACAGGGCACGGAGGGTAATTTGGTACTTTTGGGGATCATAGGAAGGGGGCTGATAGAAATTCCAAATTTTATTTTGGGAGTGCTCATGAGTGTCAAATTAGTTGCAAGATGCGCAGAATTAATACTCCGTAGTGCTTTTATGTGCCAGTTGCTAATATGTTACTATAGCTATCTTTGAAAAGCATCATAAATTCAATATGATTATTCTTACGCAAAGACCTACTGGCAGAAGCATTTTTTTTGGAATGAGAAATTTGGCATTATTTTTTAGAAAATAAATGTTTGTGACAATAAGATAATACCCATATGTGGATTTCTTTTCGGGCGTGGACTCAGAATTTCTTTTGCCTGATGGGAGTGTGACATAGGTAAATTTGCATTTTTAGTTAGAAAATACAATAACACTCTTTCGCTTGTATCTATGATGGTGCATGTGTCTGGAATTTTATTACGTCCATTCCTCCTTATTGGACAACATAAAACAAAGAATTGTCCAGAGCGTAGTCATCCAGATATGTTGGAGAAGGTGTTCACAGTGGCTCTAGTAAATCGCATTAATTCATTCATGTCTTGCTCGTTTACGAGAGCATGCCGAATTAAGTAAGTTCATTTTATCTGTCTTACACTTAGATTAATGAAATATTTAAGCAGTTTAGTTAATGACAACGCAGGGATAATATGTTTTCTTGGATTTATGGTATAGCCTGACTCAACCTAATCCTTATCCCTCGCGAGACATTTGTTTTTACTATAACCATGTGTCCATAGTATACGATTTCCTGACGTGCTTACATGTGCAGTATACGAGTGGAAGGTGGGATCATAAAGTTATTGTGGAAGAAGTAGGGAAAAGATACGCCTCTTCTATGAATAAACAAACAATATTTTAATTTTTAAAATATTACTTCTCTTTTCGTTCGTGGTACCTGCGGTATTTCCCATTGTCATTTTGTGTTCTATTTCTAGCTGGTTTGCTAAAGTGTGCAAAAAATATGCTGGTAACTTTATGTATGATTTTATGCTATAAGAAGGGACCAATTTAGTTTTTAAAAATGCAAAATTCTTTGATTATATTCCAGTGATGCCAAAAAAACGAAGCTATATCCTCAATCTGTTACACTGACAGACGATATTCATTAACACTAGATTCGAAATTTAAAAAAGAAATTAAAACATTTTTCCACAATAATGGCAAATTGCACATTAATTGTAAAGCATATTTACCTCCTTCCCGTACGTTCCTACTAAGGATATTTACCGTAAATTATGTGATTTTTGGAAGGGTGGCTGTACCCAATATCAGTCACTGGCACATGCAAGGAGCATCGGAATATTAATTTTGTATTATTTGTGATCAATCTGACACACATTGGATTTTCCAAAATAAAATTTGAAACTTTAAAAAGATCCCATAACTTATGCTTCACCTCCTGTGCCCTCTAAGGCGGTACATTACCAAAACAAATATTACAGATTTGATAAATACATAACTCTTTGTTAACCCGACGCCGAGGTTCACATTAATTGAGAAAAATCATTCTTCTCGTATGTCTCTACTAAGGATATAAATGGTGATTCTTTTAGTTTTAAAAGGGGGCTATAGCCCCACATAAGTTACTGGCACATGCAAGGAGCATTAGAATATTAATTCTGTGACATTTGTGAAAAATCTGACGCTCACTGGCATTTCCGGAACAAAATTTTGAATTTTTATAAAGATACATCATCTAATGCTTCGTCCCCTGTGCCCACTAAGGCGGTGCGTTACCAAAATAGCATTCCAGATTTCAAAAATGCATACCCTTTTGCTACAATAACGCCAAATTTCACATTAATTAACAAAAAATAACTTCTTCTCGTATGTCCCTACTAAGGATATTTATGGTGATTTTCTTACTTTTGAAAGGGGGCTGTAGCCCCATTATCAGTCACTCTTACATGTAAGGAGCATTGGAGCATTGATTCTGTGACATTCGTGATTAATCTGACGTTTACTGGCACTCCGAAAATAAATTTTGGGATTTTGGTAACACATCACCCACCATCTTTTTACGCCCCTTGCCCCCCGAAAAAGGGGGTCTTCCCAAAATAATGTTTGAGACGGCTTTACTAGCTTTGTGAATGAGTGTTTTTGCATTTCGTAAGAAACACAACTCATTTGCCCAAAAATCTTTACGAATAATTATTGGAGAAAACTGCTTCCAAAATTTAACATTGAATCTCCCATAAGGAAAAATGAACTTTTGTGTTTACACTCCCAAAAGGGGGCTAAACAGCAATTTTCTCCTGTTTCCTTTAAAAATTCAAAAATCAGATATTTCTCAATAAGAGTGCCAAATTTTATATTAATGGTGTGAAAACTTCATCCTCTCTCAGTGCTGTAGAAAATTACCCGAATTATGGAACAGTATATATATATATATATATATATATATATATATATGTATATATATATATATATATATATATATATATATATATATATATATATATATATGTGTGTGTGTGTGTGTGTGTGTTATAGTATTTTGACTCAGTTTTCTGACCAATGTTACGTTACTTCTTAGGAATCTACAATTGCGTCACTTTTGAACAAAGAGACGTTAATTTTTGTTTTCCCTATGTAGTTCGTAACACTTCATAATTTTAGAGAAAAATACCTGTAATGTGTATCACTTCTACTCTGCTGATTTACATAAAGAACCAATTATCGGTTGGTCGGAAACTGGGATTATTATTTTCAGCTGAGGAATCTTATCAAATTATCAATCACATTTGGCCCACACATGAAAAGTAATGGCCTTGTCGCAGAGGAATGATCACAAATTGCATGAAATCAATAATAATATATCCACAGAAAGCTATATTGGTCCGTATATCCACCCAAATTTGTTGATGATTTGCGAATGAAACATCGCAACCAAAATCTCACGGCCCAGAATCCCGCCTGGCGAAAATCTCACATAAAGAAAATCTTGCCAGACGATAATCTAGCCTGGCTAGATCCTCGAGGGATAAAACTTAGCCATCTAAACTCTCGCGGGACCAAACCTTGCAGTAACGATTTCTTCTGTATAGAAAGTTTAAAATATATATTTAAAATATTCACTGTACACTTTGAAAATAATAATAATTATTATAAATAAACTACAAGACAGAACATAAGTGATTTTATTAATTTTTAAAAGAGGAAAAGAAAGATAGATAAGTAGTTACTTCCCGGTTTATGCGTCGAAAATAGATCTTTACATTTCACGCTCACCAAATAATTTAATTAAATAGAGAAACAGAACAAGAATTAGGTGGCCACTTGTTTTGGGAAATTTACGGATAAAACCCGTCAACTCAAAAACGAATAACTTATTTATGTAGGCGGATAACTTGTAACTCATGTAACTGAGATACAGCACTAGAAAGTTTGTTCCATCACCATGATATTGTTCTATATGAACAATGCAATGAACATACGTATTTAGTAAAATTATGAAGTGTAACTTGTATTTATGGACTAAAAATTATGAAAAAATCTTTTGATCGGTGGCGTATTTAGGGGCTATCGGGCTTATACCCACAGAAATAATTTCATTATTACGTTTTCGCATCATACGTACAACACAAATGATATAAAAGCAATATGAAGAGCATTTATCTACGTTTAAAATATCCTAGTCATTACACAATTTACTCCAATAATAAATGTGGTTTAAATGTTCTTATATCACACTATTCGTGGAACAATCGTGACGCGGAACGGTTGTGAAAACTCCTAATTGAAATTAAGAAAAAATAAGACATATTTGTTTTTAAACATAAATTAACAAATTGTGTTATCAGCAATAAAATTTCGAGACAAGAGCGAAAAAAGTCTTCAATGATCGAGACTAGACTAGGCCTATTAAACTTATGAGACGAGACGAGAAAACCTTACTTCTCGTCTCGTCTCATGAAAAACTATCTGAACGAAGCAGATATCATTCTTGCTTGTAGTGACTAGCTGGGAGATGTTGGTGCATTTTTGCATGAATAGTCGATTTTATGGCATATCAATTTCCAAGCATATCATCAATCTGTACGATATTATTGGTTATTAGCCAAGAATAGAACGCTGTAGAATGCATTAGGTTATTATTTAGAAATGAATGAAGTCTTTTAGTTTTACATCCCATTCTTATACCGGATACACTAAAGGGGACTCTGATGATGAGAATGAACACGAAATGCTGTAATGAAGAAAGTGAGAGAAACGTGAGGACCCCAAGAAAACCCACGCACATGGCGTTTGTCCACCACAAAGCTTACTTGGCGCGAGCTGAAATCGAACCTGGAACCTCATACACCAGACGTGAGCACTCTACCACTGAGCCACTATGGTCCCCGTTATTATTCAGGGCATAATAACTGATGCAAAAAGAATTCTTGAAATTCCCATATTCTTAATCTGCACGAAAATAGATTTAATGAATATTTCATCTTTCTGTGTTTATTATACTTCCAAACGATGTTATGCATAACTATTGGAAGTCTAATAGAACGGCTCTGCCTGTTGACAGGTATCAGACCAAAAGCGGCAAAAAAAAAAAAAAAAAATATTGAGAAGGATTTTCCGGAATAGATTTAGCGTCATAAGAATAGGTTCTATCTCCTCCGTCAATCTTCTATACAAATCGGAAGTTATAGAGATCGACTACTTATGGGTCATAATAGCTAGCGACAAGCAAGTTTAGGGAATTGATTCAATGTCCCTCAAAAATATGCCATTTCTACCCCTATCTTTCTATCTAAACCGGAACTGGTAGAAATTTACTACTACTTCTAGTTTCAATATTGATTTTCGTAGAGCAAAGAGGATAAGATATATCAAGAAGCAGTTTTCTGGAATCCATTCAGCACCCTAAGAATAGCTTTCTTGTCCGTCTCCTCCAACAACCTTATATTTATACCGTAAGTGGTAAAAATCGACCACAACCAGTTTCAACATTAATGGCCATAAATCAAAGACGGAAATAACTAGGGACGTGAGGATTTCGGAAATCGATTTAACGTCAAGAAAATTTACCACCTATACCCCTATCTCATTATTAAAACCGGAAGTGGTAGAAATTTACTACTATTTCCGGTTTCAATATTGAGATTCATAGAGTAAAAACTGTCAGAGAGGTCGAGAAGTGTTCGGGAATTCAAACAACGTCTCAAGAATAAGCTTTCTTTCTTCCGTTAATCCTGTATTAAAATCAGAAGTGGTAGGAATAAACCGTTTTCGTTTCTAACATTGATCGCCATAAAAATAAATTGGTAGTAGATAGCAACAGTTTTCGAAAATCGATCGAGCATCTCAAGAAAAATACCATCTTCACCTATTTCTCTCTACTGAAACCGGAAATGGTAAAACAATTTTACTCTTTCAGTTTTAATATTGATCCCTATAGCTCCATAGAGCTCTCTCAGGCCTATGTGGATAGCATACGCGTCTTTGGCGCGGGAAACCCGGGTTCGATTTCCGGTGGGTTCGTATTCCCTCGCTGTAGGAATATAGCCTCCATGTCTCATATAGCATCCCTGCTGAACGGTACTCGAAGCTGAAATCAAACTAAAATCAAATCCATAGATTCATAAAGCAAAATCAATAAGTGATATCAAGAAGCAATTTTTTATTATTATTTAAAGTTCACCCACAATTTTCTTCTGTCCCACCAGGCGAATATCACCAGGATGATGTAAATGAAAACTTTGAGTTTTACGTCCCACGGTTATGCCGATTAGGCTAAAGGAGACGGTGATGATGAGTAATGAATGAAATGGTGGAATGAATAAAGTGGGAGGAAACGGGAGAACCCCGAGAAAATCCACGCACACGGTGGTTGTCCACCACAAAGTTCACTTGGCGGGGGCTGGGATCGAACCCGGGACACCAAGCACCAGAGGTGAACGCTCTACCACTGAGCCGCCGCGGCCCCCAGAATGATGTACTCCCCACATATGCTCTGCCTGATTTCCATATTTCTTTGCCTTTGTTATTAATGTTTCGGTATAAAATGGACTTTCGGCTCCATTTGACATTTCGTTTTCTAAAGTAAATATTAATTAATGCATTTAAATTTACTCGCCAGTTGTGTGTGTGTCTAACACAGCAGCGGTCTATTTCTCAAAACTACTCGTCTTGTAATGTTTTTTGAGAATCCATCAAATATCATGACGCAGAAATACTAGAATAATAGTAAAATTCATTTCTAAGTACTATTGCTGACAATTTTAATTTGCCGCTTTTTTACAGTCCGACCGCGAAAACTATGTATTTGATACTAATATCGGTCATTTTGGGCTATTTCTTTACATGTCTCGGTATCCACCCCCCGCTGACTCCCGGCCCGCATACTTGCAAGTCATCGCTAATGGAAGTGTCACCATTGATTTCAGCGACCGCGCAAACTATGGGTTTGACACTAATATCGGTCATTTTGGATTACTTTTACATGTCTTGGTATCTCACCCCTCTCCGGTGACCCCCGACCCGGAGCCGCATAGCGTGAATTTAGAAGTTAATGCGACTGGAGTTTCACCATTGATTTCAGCGACCGCGAAAATATGAATTCGACACTAATAGCTCAAGTGGTAGAGCGTTGGCTTCGCATTCAGGAGGTCGTGGCTTCGAATCCCGCTACCTACCATCCTGACAGGTTTTCCAGAGTTTCCCTCAGTCCTACCAGGCAAATGCCGGGATGGCACCTACTAAACAGGCCCTGGTCGATACCTTCCCAAATCCTTTACATTGTGATTGTTGTTGGATATTCAATGTAAAATGGCCTCTGAGCTGTATCTGGTGATTGTTAAATAAATAAATAAATAAATATCGGTCATTTTCTACTACTTTTACATGTCCCGGTAAATGGCCCCCTGAGACCGCCCTGGTTTGAAGTAGGACAAAAACGTTTAACTCTGGTCTGTAGCCTGGACCAAGGTATTCGTGACTAACATTTGGTAACTCTCGGACAATTTGTCTGGTTCCCAAGCCGGTTCCGGTAAACGCTCCCCCTGATACCCCACTGTTTCGAAATTTAAAAATACGCTTCGTCTTGATCTGGGGCCTGGGCCAAGGTACCCCTGACCAAAATTTGGTAACTCTCGGTCCACTCGCCTGGTCCCCAGGTCGAACATAGACAGACAGACAAACACACAAACAAACTCTTGATTTTATTTATATTAGAAGATAGTTTACAAGACAGTATTAAGTGTGTACTTTTTATAATAATTGAGGTAATAACGAAAGGAAAATTGTTAAATTGAATAAACAGGAGAAGGCCGTACATATTGCAAAATCTTTTTCAATCCTTTTTTTATTATTTTGCTCGAAATTTCTTCATAGTTTGTTATTAAAATACTTGCCAACATATCCTCATTTTATTGTCCTAACAAACCAATATATGTTGATAGTAAAGTAGTTTAAATTGATCGAGCTCCTGGGCCTTCAGAATTTCATGCCACTCCCCCCCCCCCGTTACGAAATCCTGGCTAAACGAACCAATATATGTTCCAGTAAAATAGTTTAGAGTGATCGAGCTCCTTTTGTGATGACCACAGTATTTCATGTCAGGGACACCCCCCCTTCACGAAATCCTTGCTACGTGCCTGCCCCTACTATATATGAGAATTAACATTTCCCTTTATACTTATTATGGAAATAACAAAATGGATACTCAGAACAGTTTTGGTTTTCAAACACTTAATGCCAAGAAGCAAGCATATCTCCATGAAACAAGCATATCGTTTTGTTTATTTCTTTCTTTCTTGACAATTCTAGCTAGATCTAGTCGATCGCCTGAAGGCAAAACATCGTACAGCAAACAAGCTGATTTGACACGTGCCAACGACAGAACGAAAGTCTTGATTTTAGTACAGAAGCTACACTCAGGCAAAAAAAAAAAAAGCAAAATGCCCGCAGGCTTCTGTGCCTTGTAACATTGTGCTAAAAAAAACACACACACACACACAAGGTCAGTTGTGACTTATGAGTTCCTTGCTTCTTTCTAAAACACCTAATAAGACTTTTATACAAATCGTTGTTTTTTGGAGGCTCTTTATTCCTCATAAAAACAATACATCCAGAAACGCGAAAGCCCACAGGGATTGTATTAGAAAGTTAAAAAAATATATTTATCATTCAGATCCTTTATTATTATTATTATTATTATTATTATTATTATTATTATTATTATTATTATTAGTAGTAGTAGTAGTAGTAGTAGTAGTAGTAGTAGTAGTAGTAGTAGTTGTAGTAGTAGTACCACATATTTTTTTCGTTAGTTCTTACAGCAATTAATACTTAGCAGCAGAGGTAAAAGTGCTTGGGAATGCAGGGGACGCCGTCTCCCACCTCCAAAAAATGTCTACGGCGTCCCCCCAGTTCCTAAGAAATTACAATGGGCAAAGATAAGCATGGGGGACGGCGTGACATCATGCCGCTACCTACCGTTCCCCAACCTTTTCAGATTCACTTTATCTTTGCTTTGCAGGAAATCGATACTAGAGTTAGTAGGACAGCTACTCTTTATTGATAAAAATCGTAATTTGGAGGTTATTAAAAACAATATTTCTGTGTCTAGAGGTAGAAGAGAGGGGACCATGGAAGTTACTATTGCCACGTACAAAAATGAAACCTGTATTCAACACTGACTACGTATAATTCAATGATTTTTTTTTAAAAAAAAAAAGCAAAATGCTTACACCTTTTCAAAAGTAAAATTAAAATAATTACTAAGAAATACATTCATTGAAAAACTCAGAGGTGGCAAGTCCACCGTCTCAAATCCGCTTGAGGGGCCGCGGTGGCTCAGTGGTAGAGCGTTCATCTCTGGTGCTTGGGGCCCCGGGTTCGATCCCAGCCCCCGCCAAGTGAACTTTGTGGTGGGCAAACACCGTTTGTGTGGGTTTTCTCGGGGTTCTCTCGTTTCCTCCCACTTTCTTCATTCCACCATTTCATTCATTACTCATCATCACCGTCTCCTTTAGCCTAACCAACATAACCGTGGGACGTAAAACTCAAAGATTTCATTTCATTTTTTCATTTTTTTCAAATCCGCTTGAGAGCGCTCGAGTCCAAATTCAAGTAAAGTTAACACATGGAAGACCTAGGTTCGATTCCCGGTGGGAGTTCATGTGATTCGGATTCGACGTTAATTAATAGGTCCACGTTTCTATAGCTTCGCTACTGAAAGGGACGTTAAGCTCAAAATCAACTCAAGAAAAGTTATAACAATGAGAATGTTTTCTACTGTTTTGGCGTATGCAATTCTATGTTAAATAAGACTACATACACTATTTGATAATGGAAGTATTGTCAGAAATACCGTATCCAATAAATCAAACTTTTCGAGGAGGGTTTATCTGAAGATACATACAAATATTGAAAATAGCTTAAGAAGGTGCATAATGCAGAAATACTATTTTATCACTACTATTATGTATGAACTTGAGGCTTCTAGAACAGCAAGTTCTGACCACATATTAACACCGCAGAACCAGGATATGATCAAGGGATGGACTAAACCATAGTTTCCAACTTTACCCAGTGTAATTAAAGTAGGGTTGAAACACACTCTATCCACTGTATACCTGAGCGTCATGGGGGGGCTGTAGCCCCTATAAAATTCCCCTTGGATCGCGCCTTTTGAAACCAATTCATATTTTATAACTTCATACACGGCACGATCAAGCACTGAATCTATTGAAATCTTACTATGTAAAATAATTATTGAGTGTCCACACTTTTTCTATTAAAGCTCATAGTATATTCTATCATAACATAAATTGCCACTCATGTAGTGTGTGCTAATGTAACTAGGGATGCGCACGAGACAAGATTTGTGGCTGTCTCGTCTCGAAAATGTGCTGTAAAAGTGATGTCTCGACTCGAAAAATGTATATTTCTCTATTGGAAGTGCCGTGTCTCGACTCGAATTTGGCAGGAAAATCCTGTCTCGATTCGTCTCGTGCCCATCCCTAAATGTAACTCATGACAAGAATGTTTCGTTTTAAAACAAAATGAAACTGTTGAGGTGGACTCTGCCGAGTAGAAGACATCCAATTTATTAAATCGCCTCGCAACCCACTTGGCCGCACACTTAGGTTACAGTCTTCACCTTTTTTCCATGCTATCTAAAGTGTTGGCTAATCTTAAATTCGCATTGCCGACCCGGGTTTTCTAACAAAAATTATTATGTTCCAACTTAATTTGGATGTGAAATCTTTACTTAATTAGCATTTAAAAACTTCACAGTGTGCATTAAAATCATGACAGAAATATAGTTAAATCTCTGTTTTAAATTTCATGTCTACCTTGCATCCAAATACTTGTGCTGTCATTTCTTTCAATGTTGGTAGGAGCCGAAAGTTTCAATTGATCCCAAATTTTCGCTTTAATTCCCTCTATTTGTTCATACAATTTTAAAGAAATATTATTATTAACAAGCAACACTTCTGAAATGTAACACTCCGATTTTGATAAAATTTGGAAGGTAGATACTACACATGAAATAAACTAATATGTGTTTCTTATTTTCTGCGGAAAAAACGGTTTTAAGGGGCAAAAGACCCCACCCACAATTTTGAAAGTTGACGCCCCAAAGGCAAAAACCAAGGAAACCAAAGTAAACGAAATTTTACACACATATTGCAGGCATAAAATGAGGGAACACGTGTTTCGTATTTTCCTGGAAAAACGGTTAGGTGGGGATCGGACCTCTCCAAAACTTTCATCACGAAATATTGAAAGTGATAATAACAATATGACTAATGTGTGTAAAGGACACAAAGAATTACAACGAAACTTTGTGTATGAACAACATACCAAAAATAAAGGAACACGGTTTTTTTTATTTTGTGCTAAAAAATGGTTTCAGGGGGCAAAAGCTATCAGCCAAAATTTTGAAAGTTAAGGCCCGAAGGCCAGAGGAAGTCAACAGAAGTGAATGAAATTGTGCACAGATATTGTAGACATAAAATGAGGGAATACGTTTTTCTTATTTTCCAGAAAAAAAGAAAACCGTTTAGGTGGGACACACACACCTCCAGAACTTTGATCGTATAAAATCAAAACTGCTAATAACAGAAGTGTTTGAAGGACATGACGAATTGGAACGACACATTGTGTAGGGACAATACGCAAAAAATAAACGAATACGGTTTTTCTTTTATTTTCTGCGGAAAAAACGGTTTTAGGGGGCAAAAGCCCCCACCCCAAATTTTGAAATTTGGGGCCCAAAATGCAAGAAGAAGTGCACCGAATTAAATGAAATTGTGCGCAGATATTGTAGACGAAAAATGAGATAATTGGGTTTCGTATTATCTTGGGAAAAGCGGTTGAGTGAGGCACGGACCTTGTAACCGTTGATTACGGAATATCAAAAGTGCAAATAAGCATACGCAAAAGTTCCTAAAGAATATGGAGAATTGCAACGAAACTTGGTAAAGGGACTATTTGCAAAACAGTATATGAAACATGTTTTAATTTTTGCGGGAAAACAGTGTTGGGGCCTAGGTCCCATCCGAAAAAAAAGAAAATATTACCTTAATACCTCAGAAAGGAGTGGACCCAAGCAAATCAAATTGTGTGTAGATATTATATGTAATATAAGGGCTCTCGTGTTTCTCAAGTGTTCCTATCCGTTTTGCTTCAAATTTGGCATATCAATAGCAAACTGGAAATAAATCGACACGTGTTTTTCTTTATGCTGAAAAAACATTGCAAGGATTAACCCTCTCCGGATCCTGGCATTTTGGGCTATTTTTTAGACTTTCAGTCAAGCAGCTACTGCATCGTCACTATTTATCCTAGGATCATGGTTTATACCTCATTCTCTTTAGAATAAAGAGTGGTATCACTTTCATGCCCATACCATATACCAGGAGAGGGAAAACTGATGTCAAAGGGAAACTTTTGATGGGAAATTTTTTTGTCCAACTTTGGGCCCCCTGCCCCCCTTCCCTGTGTGAACATAGAGACCTCCAAAAACTCTGATGAATAGTACTTGGTAAACTAAATGTGTGTACCAAATTTCAAGTTTCTATCTTGAAAAGTAAGGGCGGGAGAAATTTTATCAGGAATTCCCACCATGCCCAAAACGACCGCAAAACACCATGATCTCAGGGAAAAAATTTCCTGAGACATCCCTAATTACTCTAGGGTCATGTTTCCCCCATCATTCTCTTCAGAACAGAACTGCCTTTCAGACGGTATGACTCACGTGTCTCTATCATGTATGTAAAGGGGAAAATGTTCCAAAAAAAGGATTTTTTGGGTCTAAAAATCCCTTTTTTCAACTTTTGCCCCTCTGGAACCCCCTGGTTTAACGCAGAAATCGGAAAAAACTTCTGGTAAATACTACTCGGTGGACTGAATGTTTGTGCAAAATTTCAATCTTCTACGTGAAAAAATAGGCCCGCCAGAAAAAATTTGCCTACCATGCCCTACTTTTACCTTATACACAAGTATATTTGGTTAAAAATTCACTGAAACGGCCCTAATTACCCTAGAATAATAATTCGACCGTCGTTCTCGTCAGAATGAAACTGCCTTTCAGACGGTATGACTCACGTGGTCCTATCATGTACGTAAGGCGGGAAAATGACGAAAAACGAGATTTTTGGGGTAAAAAATTCCTTTTTACGCCTTTGCCCCTGAGTTTCCCCCCTGTTTTAGCACTGACATCGGAACAAAAATCTGGTAAATACTACTCGGCGGAATGAATATTTGTGCAAAATTTCCATCTTCTACGTAGAAAAATAAGCCCGCCAAAAAATATTGAACATAGGCTTAGAAAATGAGAAGAAATTTTTTTAATTATGACGTAATCACCTCCTATGTCTGGACGCAGGACGGTCTAAAACCATACGTAATGTCTTTTACAAAGAACCTGGACTTGGAAAACAAAAAAAAAACCGGACGAAAAAGCTCAAATAGAAGAGAAATAACGCAATGTACCATGAAAAACGCGTATGGGCCAAATTGTACCATGGATCTGGAAAGGGTTAAAGGTGCCTCCTGAAATACTATAAAAGACGCTATACTGTTTGTGTTTGCTGTTATTTGATCTGCCAAATTTGAAGAAATCAGATGGAGACACGACACTTGTGAAACACGGAAGGCCATATTTTACATATCCAATATCTACATACAATTGCTTTCGCTTCGGTCCACTTCTCCCGCAACTCAACAACTCGGTTCACTCACAAGTTTTTTTTACTTTCAGGAAAATACGAAACACGTATTCCCTCACCTTATCTCTACAATATTAGTGCACATTTCATTCACTTCGGTCCACTTCTTCTTGTCTTTTGGGGTCAAATTCCAAAATTGTAGACGGGGGCTTTTGCCAACCAAAACCGTTTTTAACCAAAATTTAAAAATGTATTCGTTTATTTTTTGCGTATTGTTCAAACACGCAGTTTGATGCAATTCCTCATGTCCGTTACAAACATCTAATGTACTGTTACTAGATATTTTGATATTTCGTGATGAAGGGTTTGGAGGGGTCCGTGCCCCACCTAACCGTTTTTTCCAGAAAAATACGAAAACCATATTCCCTAATTTTGTGTCTACAATATCTGTCCAAATTTCATTCACTTCAGTTCACTTCTTCTTACCTTTCGCGCGTCAACTTTCAAAATTTGGGTTTTGGGTTCCTTTGCCCCTAAAACCGTCTTTCCGCAAAAAAGGAAAAACATATTCCCTTATTTTTTGTCCATACAAAAAGTTTTGTTGCAATTCTTCATGTCTTTTACACACATCTGACATATTGTTACTAGCATTTTTCATTTTTTGTGATCAAAGATTTGGAGGGGTAGGTGCCCCACCCAACCGATTTCTCCAGGAAAATACGAAACCCGTATTCACTCACTTTATGTCTACAATATCTGTGCACAATTTCACTCCCTTCGGTTCGCTTCTTTTTGCCTTTCGGGAGTCAATATTCAAAATTTTGTTTGGGAGGTTTTGCCCCCCAAAAACCGTTTTCCTGCAGAACATAAAAAAACCGTATTCATTTACTTTCTGCGTATTGTCCATACACAAAGTTATGTTGCAATTCTTCATTTTCTTTACACACATACTGTTACTATTACTTTTGATTTTTCGTGATAAAAGGTTTGGAGGGGTCTGTGCACCACCCTACTTTTTTTTTTTCAAGGAAAGTACAAAACTCGTATTCTCATTTCACGTCTGCAATATCTGTGCACAATTTCATTCACTTCGGCTCACTTCTTCTTGCCTTTCGGACGTCAACTTTCAAAATTTCGGGTGGTGGCTTTTGCCCCTGAAGCCGTTTTTCCCCCAGAACAGAAAAAAAGTATTCATTTTTTTTGCGTATTGTTAATACACAAAGTTACGTTAGAATTCTTCATGTTGTTTCCACACATCTGACATACTGTTGGTAGCACTTTTAATATTTCGTGATCACAGGTTTTGAGGTGTCCATGCAGCACACAACCCTTTTTTCCAGGAAAATAGGAAACCGTATTCCCTCATTTTACGTCTACAATATCTGTGTAGAAATTTATTCACTTCGGTTCATTTCTTTTATTTTTTCGGGCGTCAATTTTCAAAATTTTGTGGGGAGCATTTTACCCCTAATACCATTTTTCAGCAGAACATAAAAGAACCCGTATTGCTTTATTTCTGGCGTATTATCCATACAAAAATTTCATTGCAATTCTTCATGTCCTTTATACACTTTCTACATACTGTTATTAGCATTTTAATTTTTTGTTATCAAAGATTAGGAGGGGTCCGTGCTCCACACGACCATTTTCTCCAGGAAAATACGAAACCCGTATCCTCATTTTATGTCTACAATATATGTGCACATTTGCACTCACTTCGGTTCACTTCTTTTTGCCTTTCGAGCTCAACTTTCAAACTTTAGGGTGGGAGCTTTTGCCCCTAAACCCGTTTTACCGCAGAACTTAGAAAAACCTGTATTCGTTTACTTTTTGCGTATTGTCCATACACAAAGTTATGTTGCAATTCTTCATGTCCTTTACACACATCTGACATACTAGCACTTTTGATATTTTGTGATCAAACGTTAGGGAGGGTCCGTGCCCCACCCACCCTTTTCCTCCAGGAAAATAGCAAACTCATATTCCCTCATTTTATGTCTACAACGTCCGTGCACAATTTGATTCACTTCGGTTCACTTCTTTTTGCCTTTCCGGCGCCAACTTTCATAATTTTGTGTGAGAGCTTTTGCCCCTAAAACCGTTATGCCGCAGAAAAAAACCCTTCTACATTTTTTGCGTATTGCTCGTACATAAAGTTTCATTGGAATTCTTCATGTCCTTTACACAAATCTGATATACTGTTACTAGCACTTTTGATATTTCCTGAGCAAATGTTTGGAGGGGTCCGTGCCCCACCTAACAGTTTCTTTTTTCAGGAAATACGGAAGTAGTATTCCCACATTTTATTTTCACAATATGTGTGCAAAATTTCATTCACTTCGGTTCATTTCTTCTTGCTTTCGCGGCGTCAAATTTCAAACTTTTGGGGTGGGTTCTTTTGTCCCCTAAAACCGTTTTCCTGCAGAACATTAAAAAAAACGTATTCTTTTATTTTTTGCGTATTGTTCATACACAAAGATTCGTTGCAATTCTTCATGTCCTTTACACACATTTGACATATTGTTACTAGAACTTTTTATTTTTCGTGGTCAAATGTTTGGAGGAGTCCGTGCCCCACGCGGCCGTTTTTTCCAAGGAAATACGAAACTCGTATTCTCATTTTACGTATGCAATATCTGTGAAAATTTTTATTCACTTCGGTTTACTTCTGCCTTTCAGGGGCCGCGGTGGCTCAGTGGTAGAGTTCACCTCTGGTGCTTGGGGTCCCGGGTTCGATCCCAGCCGCCGCCAAGTGAACCTTGTGGTGAACAAACACCGTGTGCGTGGGTTTTCTCGGGGTTCTCCGTTTCCTCCCACTTTCTTCATTCCACCATTTCATTCATTACTCATCATCACCGTCTCCTTTAGTCTAACCGGCATAACCTTGGGACGTAAAACTCAAAGATTTCATTTTTTTCTTCTGTCTTTCGGGCGTAAACTTACAAAATTTTGGGTGGGAGCTTTTCCCCCCTAAAACCCTTTTTTCCGCGGGAAATAAAAAACAATATTCATTTATTTTTTGTCCATACATAAAGTTTCGTTGCAATTCTTCATGTCCTTTACACACATCTTAGATACGGTTACTAGCACTTTTGATATTTTGTGATCAAAGGTTTGGAGGGGTTAGTGCCCCACCGAATCGTTTCTTCCAGAAAAATACTAAACCCGTATTCCCACATTTTATATCTACAATACCTGTGAAAAATTTCTTTCACTTCGTTTCACTTCTTCTTACCTTTCGGGCGTCAAATTACAAAATTTTGAGGTTGCCCCCTAAAACCGTCTTTGCGAAGAACATAGAAAATCCTGTGTTCCTTTATTTTTTGTGTATTATCCATACAAGAAGTTTCGTTTCAATATTTCATGTTCTTTACACACATCTGACTGACATACTGTTACTAGCACTTTTCACTTTTCGTGATCAAATATTTGGAGGGATCGGTGCCCCACTTAACCGTTCTTTCCAGGAAAAACGAAACGCGGATTCCCCGTTTTGTCTACGATATCTGTGCACAATTTCATTCACTTCGGTTCACTTCCTTTTGCATTTCGGGCATCAACTTTCAAAATTTTGGGTTTGAGCTTTTTCCCCTTAAAACCGTTTTTTCACAGAAAATTTAAATAAATGTTTTCTTATATTTTTTGCGTATTGTCCATACACGCAGTTTGATTAAATTCTTCATGTCCTTTACACACATCTAACATGCTGTTACCAGCACATTTGATTTTCCGTGATCAAAGGTTTGGAGGGGTCCGCGCCCCACCCAACCGTTTTTTCGAGGAAGATACAAAACTCGTATCCTCATGTTACGCTTGCAACATCTGCGCTTAATTTCGTTCACTTCGGTTCACTTCTTGTTGCCTTTCGGATGTTAAGTTTCAAAATTTTGGGTGGGATATTTTGCCCCTAAATCCGTTTTTCCGCAGAAAATTTAAAAACCCCGTATTCCTTTAGTTTTTGCGTATTTTCAATACAAAAAGTTCCGTTGCAATTCTTCATGTCTTTTACACACTTTTGACATACTGTTACTAGCAGTTATGATATTTCGTGATCAAAGATTTGGAGGGGTCCGTGCCCCACCCAGCCGTTTTTTCCAGGAAAATACGAAACTCGTATTCCCTCCTTTTACGTCTACAATATCTGTGCACAATTTCATTGACTTTGGTTCAGTTGTTCTTGCGTTTCGGGTGTCAACTTTCACAATATTGAGTGGAGCTTTTATATTAAAACTTACGTAACTGTATGTAACATTTTCTTTTTTATGAGATTCTTTTTTTGGGAGGTGAGGAGAGAAATGCTTTCCTCTTATATATGTTTCTTGCCATTCATCTTGTTTGAACTGCTTAAGTAAGATTATTTTGTAACTTTTGATGTCATCCATCTCCGTCACGATAATATTATTGTCATTTTTAACAATTTGTTTTATTCCCTTATTTGCAGTTTGCCACACAGTAGTATTGGCCTGACTTCAGGACACTTTTTGGCCCCTGGGTCCCTGCCTCAGGACCCATGGTCCCTGGCCGGGGTCAATGACCTAGGGGTACATAGGACCACCCCCTCTAAATTTTGGCAGGGGTACCATGGCCCACCCCTAAATTTTGGCAGGGGTACATAGGACCACCACCCCTTAAATTTTGGAAATTGCCAAATCTAAAAATTTGGTATGGTAGCCTAGGACCATAGTATGTACACCTTGTCTCAAAAAGGTTGAGCGCATTCTTTATTGGTGTTTTGAGGCAAAAATTTTCAAAGTCCAACTTCGGGTATCTTCGGGAAATAGTAAACCAGGTTCGAACCTCCAAGCCAGCCTTTGCAATCGGGAAAAAGTTTGCAGATGTGTTTTTCTTCTTTTAAATATAATAAGACTTGTTATCAAGTGTTGAAAAAAAGCAACATTGATTGAAATACTTAATGACACAATATTTCGAAACTTTGTATTAATGTCAGCATATGCTTGTCTGTCATTTAGCTCTCCGTACATAATTGAACATTTAGATACGTTAAAGAATCTTTCCATATGTAAAAGAATGCTCAAAGTTAAGACATAGAACATAATTATCGCCTAAGTACTAAAATAATAGTCAAAGTAGAACAAAAACAGCGTTTCTAGTGGGTATGAATGTCATAATTTTCTTGAGAACCGTTATACATCGCTAAAAGTACCATAGCAGAAGTCCTTGTGTTAGCTCACTGGTAAGCTGTTGGATTTCAAATCATAAGGTTGTGAGTTCGAATTTTATCTGGGTCAATGCTCTTTTAAAATTATATTTTCCGCAATGCATGAAAAATTATATAAAATAATGACATTAAATACATCAGTTGTATATATATAACATAATCATTGCAGAATGTAGTAATTATTATGTTTAAAATATAACATCTGAAATAGGTAGGTGTCCACAGTAGGTCTGTATTATATATATGAGAATGTTAAATACAAGTTAAGAAACTCGTTCACTAGCAATAAATAAATCATGTGTATTTATTTGCAGCTATTTGTCATATAGAGGGTGATTCTCAACATTCATAATACAGCATGTCATTTATGTTCTTGAAAACTTATTCGATGCATAAACCGAAGGTTTAAACAGAGAATCCAAAGTCGCAACGTTCGCAAGAAATTCATGAACCCCAAAGGTCACGTGAGCAGACTGGAATTGTCCTTATGAAGCACGCCACAGCAGAAAGTCTTTACATAGATTTTCAATTCAATTCCTGATATATGCTTTTGCAATGTGGAAGTGGTGATGCCTTTAGTCGCTCTCTCTCGCTCGCTCGCTCACTCTCTATTTATACAGAATATAAAAGTGGATGTATGTGTGTGTTTCAACATAATTCTGATATATCTAGCGCAATTATAACTATATTTCTTACAGTCTGGAAAAGAGTACTGTCGGGATACATATCAAAAATGCTAGAAACTGGTCGATATTAGTATCGAATCCATAGCTTCGTGGTCGCTTAGGTGAATAGTTCTACTTTCAATTCAAGTCCAATTAAGTTCCCATTAGCACCCAGGGTGGTTACGTAGCGACATAAAAAAATCGAAATCAACCGATATTAGAATCGAATCGTAAATTTTCAGCGTCGCTAACAGTGCCGCATTTCCTATTAGTCCACATTAGTCCACATTTCACACTAGTCCCATTGCCTAGAGGGCAATATATTTGCAGAGTGCAAAGTTTAAAACTTGAATAATATTTTAATTTTTTCCGTATGAAAAAGTTAAAAATCAAGAGCAAATATACTATTTCATGAACAATCCTCTTTTACTGTTCTTATATGTATAATAATAGCGTAAGAAATCTAAAAATAATTCAGAACACGTTTCACATTTGTTATTTTTTGTTACGTAGTTCTAGCTGTAGCATGTAGTGAGTGGTATTTAAATGTAATAAATTCACTAATTAAGCATACTCGAATTAAGTTTTATTTTTAAGTTAGGGATGAAGGGGCGGAGAAATATGTAGTTATTGGGGCGCCGAGAGCAAAAGTGCGTAGAGGCGCCGAGGTTTTAAATGCAAGACTGGTCGCTAAATTAATTGGTAGAAATTTTAATGTCATTTAAGACCAAATTTAGTCCTAACAGTGGCAGTATCCGTTTGCTCTCCTAGGAGAAATGAAAGAGGCTGACATCAAAATTATATATATATATATAAAAAGACCGACATTAGTGTCGAATCCATAATTTTCGAGGTGGATTAGATAAAGAGTGGCACTCCAGGTGCTTAATTATATAGAAAATTAGTTTTTCTTTCTTTTTTTACGTTGGTCTACTCTTCCTTGATTTGAGACTTTCAAATTTCATCCTATTTTCTACTGAAATGTGTCTGTAAGGCAACAAAGAAATAATTATATATGATAAATTTAAATTCATTTTAATTTGGAAGTTGAGAAACACTTTGCCATTATATATCGTAAAGGTCAGATCCACCAGCATAGTAACAGAGAGGTGCTTGAGCCATTGACGGTAGAAATTCAAACTCCGGTAAGTGATAATTTCACAGTCTTGTTTTATTACAAGTGTAGCCTCTTTAGTCAACGGAGAAGAGGACGTGGATCATGGGTCAGAGTTGATATCGATGGGTCGGAGTTGGTCGCAATGGTTCAGAGTGGTTCATAGTTGGTGGTGGGTCAGAGTAGATCACGATGGATGATGGGTCAGAGTGGGCCAATGGGTCATTTGGGTGGTGGGTGATACTGGATCATGGTGGGTCGTGAATCAAATTTTCATTGACCCACACCATCTCTGGTTAAAATTGTACTAAAGATAAGAGGCACCGAAGATGCATGTCGGCTATTATGCTCAAATTTTGCATATAGATTGTACCCCACCAGAAAGCAATAAATCTGAAACGGTTTACGGTATCACCTCCTAGAACTCGAGATGTAGGGGTTTGTCTGATTGGCTAAATTAAGACGTCAATGATTTATCCATCAACAAGCAAGCTTTTTATGATCGTTTCCGTAGGAAAAAAAGAAGATCACGTGCCTAGTAGTCGTAATATTGATAGTTCGCGTCCACCCCGGGGTATTTGTTTTGTGTTTTTTTGACTCACCTAAATATAAACAAATCACACATATAGGCATTTGAACATATTTTGGGAGAGTAATTTTGTGGTTCGTTGTCGTTTCATCGCGTCTCTGCCGCTGGTAGTAAAGTTTTCAAAATGGAACTGGGGCCACCGCGGATTGTCGCTGCGGGGCCACCAATTTTTGGCGAGAGGTCAATAGTTGACCATCTGTAGTCCACCGACGCTTACAGCTTAGGGTAATGAACGATGTCTTTGCCTTGTAGAAATCATGACTACCGACGTCGGTAGTCAACTAGCTTTTAGTATTCCTTTACTAAGTATCTATCGTTCATGTTTATACACGGTGTTGTAATAATAATAATAATAATAATAATAATAATAATAATAATAATAATTATTATTATTATTATTATTATTATTATTATTATTATTATTATTAGTTGTAGTAGTAGTAGTAATAGTAGTATAATTGATAATAGAATAATTATATTGTCTATGTATTGTCTAGGTAGAACTACACACAGGATTTGGCTCGTTTTAGTTTGACTCGACTCTAATCCGAGTCGAGTTGGAGGATATTTTTCGCGCCGAGTCCTAGAGTAGACCTCAAAGATGTCTGTTTCGAGTCGAGTCGAGTTTCAACGAAAAGTCGCTCGTGCCCATCCCTACTAATGAGAGCTTAATCGGAGTTAAGCGAAATCGAAAGTCACACTATTTATCTAAGCGACCCCGAAAATTATGAATTCGTCACTAATACCGATCATTTTCTAGCAATCTTTTATATGTATCCCTCTCCCATTCCCATAGGTAACCCGACAGCACTCTTTTTCAGACTATAAGAAATTTGGTTAAAATTACTCTAGGCCAGTGGTTCTCAATCTAATTCCTATCACGATCCCCTTTTATCACATCCTCTTGCCAGCGCCCCTTTTATAATTTGTGTTTTATAATAAGCTTGTGTGGGATTTTTAACATACCTATTTCTAAAATAGTAGAATCCATTTCTTGTTTATAGTGAACAGTGCCGTGGCATGGAAAATCAGCGCTCGGGGGGAGAGTATACGACGATGTCTCCGTACATATGAGTGAGGTCGACAGCCTAGCTGCGAAGCGCCACCATGGTTGGCACGAAGCTCAATAAAATTTTCAAAAGTAAACTCTGCCTTTTCTTGATTTTGAGCACATTTTATTACGTTTTTCCTTCTATTTTATACATGTGCACATGCACTTTCCTATAGGGATGCACGCGAGACACGAGAAGTCTCGTCTCGCCTCGCATTTGCGATACGAGACACGAGACGAGAGTGAACATTTTATGCGAGACGCGAGACGAGACTAAACCATGCGAGACGAGACGCTAGACGAGACTCGGTTAAGTCTCGCGAGACTTCTCGCAGTCTCGCAACATTTATGAATTACATTTAATTGTATATTTAGTAATTTTACATTTATTGAGTTTTCTAAGTTGAGCGTTAATGCCTCCAGGAACAAAAAAGTGATTGGGGCAATAGACATTTTATGAGATTTATTATTAATCAAGGTTAATTTTCAGAATTAAAGCCTTCTTTAGTTTCTAAAAAAAAAGCTTTGTAAATTGGAAATTTATTACAGCATCGATTTAGGACTTTATTTTGCGACACAAACATATACACGCGGGCGCGCACGAATACATGAACTTCTATTTTTGGTCTGAAAAGCGAATAAGACTCCCTATTGCTGCGAAATATGATATTTCTGTTGTTTCTGTCTTTTTCGCATTACTACTAGTGATTAATGTTGGGGGATGGCGGAGAAATCCCCTCTCGTCAAAGTTTATTCCCGGCCCGGCTCGCAGAAATAACATGATATTTTTACATGGAATAAGTATTTTCTTTCTATATATTTATCAAAAACATCCCCCTCTAGTTCGGAAGTTTAATTCAAATACTGGTTTGGCAGGATGTCCCTATAGGTTTTGTGGGAGATGGTAGGAATGGCCCTATATCTGTCAGTAATTTTATTTTCTAGATCTGGCAGTATAAGTTGAAAGCGAAAGTTGATAAAATGCGATAATCCAACATTGCTACAAGCCCGAAAGAACCAAAAGATTTGGGTCGTATTGTGTTGTGAGGAGTTCTTTTGTTGTGTACAAGCGCTTTTGGTGGTATAAAAACATCTTTATACTGAAAAATCACCCTTCAAGGAAACGACCAAAACGTGTAAATGTTGATAGTGGCGACGATATTTTAGAAGAGGCAAATATTGCTGGAGACCTCTAAGCTGGAAAACAATGTTGGATCCAGCAACAATTTATGCTGGTTTTGCTGTAAATTATGTTATTAATTTGACGAAAATTAATGGTCCAGCGATCAAATTCCAGCACAACTATTCTTTTAATTTGGAGCGGAGGGGACACAAGTTCGGATACCATATTGAACTCTAGGTTCCGTCTTCTTAGGATGTTATGAACATACATCCCATGGAAAGCAATGGCAAACCACCGTTCACCTTGCCAAGGGACTTTTAGGTCAAATACCTGCCTTCGGACAGAATATCACATCATCATTCATTAACAGCCATAGAATAACACATTGCAAAATTTTGACCTAGAATATATGCGAGACCATGCAAGAAAGTCTCGCGCGAGACGCGAGATGAGACTCAAAATTTTATGCGAGACGCAAGACTAGACTTCACATTTGCGAGACGAGACCTTACGCGAGACGAGACCAACGCTTGAGGTTGCGAGACGAGACGAGACTTTTCCATTTCTCGTCTCGTCTTGTCTCGCGTGCATCCCTACTTTCCTAACATGAGTAACACACTTCCTCCGAAATTTGTGGCCCCTTTTTTCGGCGCCCGGCATTGACAGTGGATACAGTAACTGTACTATCTATATTCCCAACGACGAAGGTGCTGGTTCAAGATGGATGTTAAACTCCTTCTTTGAAGAGGCCATTAACGTATCTGTTCTAAGCCCACAACATCTTAACCAAATAATAGAATGATCACGCTACAAGTCTTTGCAACTGGTTTTCTGTAACAAAGATTTGGACAAGTTCTGCCTGATGAGGAGAGAAGAATATCCTGGTCTGGTATCTGCTGCTTTAAAAGTAATAATTCCATTTGCTACATCGTACTTGTGCGAAAGTTTTTTTTCATGGTAAACATTAAAACAAAGACAAGAAATCGCTTATCAGTTGAAAATGGCTTCATAATGTTCGTCACGAAGATTGAACCGGGCATTGCTGCACTAGTGAAATTACACCATGCTTAGGTATCTCATTAGGTTTCAATTTTAATTGTATTTCAATGTGCAGGTTTTGTTCCATGTGTATTTTTCTAGTATTTCTATATACAGTTCTCATTAGTATCATATCATACGTCTTTCATTTAAATTCATTTTTAAGCAACTCTGCACCCTTTGACAATGTTCAGTAGACTTATTTTTTATTGTTATGTACAGTATGTATAAAAAATAAAAGTATGCCTATCAGAACAAAATTCAAAATAATTTCCGGTATTAAATTCTAACTATATTTATCTCTTCCGCTTATCTTCGCGACCTCCTAGGGGCCACGACTCCCAGGTTGAGAAACCCTGCTCTAGGCATACATGAGTTATGTTGGAACATACATACATACACTTTTATATGTATAAATGCAGATAAGAGAGAGTTGAGAGAGAGCGATTAAGGTATTACCGCTCTCAATCTCTTCACTTTACTTTTGCGATTCATGAATTTCTTACGTGAAAGTTTGGGGCTAGCTAGTTTTTTGTCTTGAACCACGATCCGATTTTCGATATGCTCTACCTAAATGCTGTAATCCGAATATTGAGAAGTTACCTGCGTATGAAAATAGCTGCAAATAAATACATTACATAACTTATTTATTGCTATTACACGATTTTCTTAATTTGTATTTAATATTCACATATAACATACCGACGTTCTGTCAATACCTCAAATGTTATATTTTAAAGATAAGAATTGCTTATGTCGTGAAATGATATGAATATATTTATATATTCAACTGATATATACAACTGATGAATTGTAATGTATCTATTTTACATAATTTTCATGCATTGAGGAAAGTAGAATATCATAAAAGAATCTCACCTGAACGGGTATCGAACTCACGATTTAAACGCTCGGGGGTGTACCACTGAGCTAACGTGACCGCTTTTCGGAAGCTGCTTCTGAAATATAACTGAGCTCATGCTCTTTTCCGAATGGAAATCACGATGACGAAACGAGAGTGTGAATATATAGTTTCGAAATATTGTATCATTAACTATTTCAATCAACTTTACTTTTTTTCTACACTTAATACCATTTCAACATGTCTTATTATATTTAACAGAAGGAAAAACATATCTGTACATTTTATCCCGATTGCTAAGGTTGACTTGGAGGTTCGAACCAGCAGCTTTAGTTTACTGTTTTCAGAAGATACCCGAAGTTGGACTTCGAAAGTGTTCGTCTCAATACAGCTATCATCATATCGCTCAATCTGTTTGGTATATGGTATATGTTTTTATACGTGTAAAGTCAGTATAACAATTCATTCTTTAAACAGTTTTCGTATGTATTAATACTCCCTTATAAAAACTGTTTCTAATATTATTATTACGGCGCACCATTTTCAGATTTCTTTCGCGAGTCGTTGACCAAGTCGTTCCCCACAATAGGCGTGTCGTGCAATTAACCAACCAAGCGTCAGGTACTAGCTTTTACCTATTGCTTCCTGCTCACAGCTCAGAACATTGGTAACTATGGATAGACGTACAGCAGTAATTACTTTATGGGAGTTGGAAGGCTATTCTGCAACTGCAGCTAGCAGGCGAGTAGGTGTCCCGGCCTCTACAGGAAAGCGATAGATTCGGAAATATGGTCCTACACGTCAAACTGGTAATTTACGATCTTCTGGTTGTCCGCATGTGTCAACCGAAGCCGAAGATGCGAGATTAGTAAACGAAGCCCGGCTAGACCCACTAAGGACGTCTAGACAGCTAAGGGAAGCTTCTCTTTTTCCTGGTAGTAAGCATACAGCTCTGCGAAGGATTCGTCATGCCGGGTTACGTGGCTGTGTTGCTGCCGTGAAGGAAAACTCTCAGACAACCACAAAATTTACCGTCTCGCGTTTGCACAGGCGAATGTGGGTCGCAATTGGGAAAACGTAGTTTTCTCAGATGAATCCATATTCACAACATCAAATGAGGGACGCCGTTTTGTGTATCGCCCGAGAGGCACCCGATATGATCCTGGATGTGTTGCTGCTTGAAATCGCAGTGGCCATGTATCTATTTCATGTTGGGGTTGGATTTTCAGGCGCGGAGCAGAACAGCTTCACAGAATTGAAGGACACCTGGACAGTGCTCAGTACTTAGATATTATGAGTAATATCATGGTGCCATCTGTACGAGTATTTCAGCCTGATGGTGTAATTCAGTTCCAGCAAGACCAGTCGCCAATACACACTTCCCGTGTGGTTCCGGAATGGTTCGCAGGGCAGCCTGAGATTGATTTAATTGACTGGCCGCCTCGTGAAGCAGACCTCAATCTCATGGAAAATATGTGGGCAGAAGTGAAGAGTACTCTAAGGGATAGTTGGCCTGAGGCAGATCCACCAGAACCCAAGATGACCTGTGGCATCTTGTTTCCGAAGCATAGCTGGAGGTAGGGGAAGGAGATAAATTTGTAACCCATTTAATAGATTCCATGCCCAGAAGGGTGTAATAAATTCAGAAGGGTGAATTTTTTTTATTCTAGTGTTTGTTTTAAATTGATAACATAGATGTAATATTTTATTTTATGTAAGACTCCTGTAATTGGGATTCTCCTGTTGGAGTCAGCGGATTTAAATAAATAAAATAAGTATTGGACACAATATTAATGTCCCCGCCTTAACTCCCGAAAACAGTCCTTTTCAGGGCTACCTAAACGCTTCTGAAAATATTTCTAGAAGTAAACCACTCCTTGAATCCGATTTCTGTGCAATTCTACTAACAAAATAATAATAGTAATAATAATAATAATAATAATAATAATAATAATAATAATAATAATAATTCTCTGCAGGCTTTGAACTCAAGACGACCTCATTAACAAGTCCGTATTCTACCAGTGAGCTAACATGAACACGCAAATCCAACCTGAAGAAACACGACTTTCAATTTCCGGTATTCCATTGCACTGATGGTCATATACTTTGCAAATGTTGTATTCAACTTGGGATATTCCGCAACACATAAACAAAGCGAAAGAGAGAGACAGATAGATAGAGAGAGAGAGAGAGAGAGAGAGAGAGAGAGAGATGAGAGATAGAGAGAAATGAATATACAAAAGCATATTCAACGTATTCGAATGAGACTCTAAGTAACGATCTTCCGTTCTAAAGAGAATTTGTGTTTCTTCCCGTGACGTTAAGGGGATCGGGAAAAGTTATGTGTCTTGAAGCAGGATCCGACTTTGGATACTCTGTTTACACACTTTCTATATTCGTAGGAATATACTGTATTTCACGAATGTAAATGACATGCTGTATTGAGAATATTGAGAAGTTACATCTGTATGACAAATAGCTGCAAATAAATACACTACATAATTTATTTATTGCTATTAAACGATTTTCCTAACTTGCATTTAACATTCTCATATATAATACCGACCTACTGTGAAAATTATCTCAGATTTTATATTTTAAACATAATAATTACTAGATTCTGCAATGATTATGTTATATATATACACAACTGATATATTTTAATGTAATTATTTTATATAATTTTTCATGCATTGCGGAAAATATAATTTTTAAAAAAGACATTGACCCAGATAAGATTCGAACTCATAACCTTATGATTTAAGGTCCGACAACTTACCAGTGAGCTAACACAAGGACTTCTGCTAAGGTACTTTTAGCGATGTATAAATATTCTCAAGATAATTATGACATTCATATCCACTACAAACGCTGTTTCTGTTCTACTTTGACTTTTATTTTAGTACTCAGGTGATAATTATATTCTATGTATTAACTTTGAGCATTCTTTTACATATGGAAAGATTCGTTTACGTATCTAAATGTTCCATTACGTATGGAGAGCTAAATGACAAACAAGCATGTGGTGACATTAATACAAAGTTTCGAAATATTGTATCATTAAATATTTCAATCAATGTTGCTTTTTTTCTACACTTGGTAACAAGTCTTATTATATATAAAAGAAGAAAAACACATCTGCAAACTTTTTCCCGATTGCAAAGGCTGGCTTGGAGGTTCGAACCTGGTTTACTATTTCCCGAAGATACCCGAAGTTGGACTTTGAAAATTTTTGCCTCAAAACACCAATAAAGAATGCGCTCAACCTTTTTGAGACAAGGTGTACCTCTATTAGTATTGGGTGTCTATGTCGTTCCCTTTTATGGGTAAAAAATTGCCAAAAATTCAAATTTCGGGTTTTTTGACCTAATTTATTCCCTTTGATGAGGTGTTATTACCTTATATAGTTATATGGGCGTATACAGGGGTCCATTACCTTTCATAAGACATGGGTATATTAATGCACCCCTTGAAAAATTTGGGAGGGGTACCATGGCCCACCCCTTAAATTTTGGAAATTGCCCAATTTCAACATTGGGTATTA
The DNA here is from genome assembly GCF_964235325.1 of Thermobia domestica. Lineage (NCBI taxonomy): Eukaryota > Metazoa > Arthropoda > Insecta > Zygentoma > Lepismatidae > Thermobia > Thermobia domestica. The sequence goes on along the minus strand of NC_137471.1, from coordinate 150,787,578 downwards.
TAGTATAGAACCCTAGTATGTATTATGATAAACTTGGGTGGTCCACCTCATTCCCTTTTAGGGGTACATAGGACCATCCCCCTTGAATTTTGGAAATTGCCAAATCTAAAAATTTGGTGTGGTAGCCTAGGACCATAGTATGTACCTCTATCAGTATTGGGTGTCTATGTCGTTCCCTTTCATGGGTAAAAAATTGCCAAAAATTTAAATTTCGGGGTTTTTTGACCTAATTTATCCCCTTTGATGAGGTATTATTACCCTATATAGTTATATGGGCGTATACAGGGTCCATTACCTTTCATAACATATGGGTATATTTGTGCACTCCTTTAAAAATTTGGGAGGGGTACCTTGGCCCACCCCTTAAATTTTGGAAATTGACCAATTTAAACATTGGGTATTATAGTACAGGACCCTAATATGTATCATGATAAATTTGGGCGGTCCACCTCGTTCCCTTTTAGGGGGTACAAAATTGCCAAAATATAAACGTAAGCAATACGTTATACCACGTGTTTCGTTTTTGGTCGATTTTATCCCCTTTGATGAGATGTTATTACCTTATATGGTTATATGGTCATGTATAGGGGTCCATTACCTTTCATAAGATATCGGTATATTTGTACACTCCTTTAAAAATTTGGGAGGGGTACTTTGGCCCACCCCTTAAATTTTGGAAATTGCCCAATTTAAACATTTGGTATTATAGTACCGGACCCTAACATGTATTATGATAAATTTGGGTGGTCCACCTCGTTCCCTTTTAGGGGTACAAAATTGTCAAAATATAAACGTAAGCAATACGTTGTACCACGTGTTTGGTCTTTTGGCCCAATTTATCCTCTTGGATGAGGTTCTATTACCTTATATGGTTAAATGGTTATGTATAGGGGTCTATTCCCTATCAAAAGACATACGTACATTTGTGCACTCCTTTAAAAATTTGGGAGGGGTACTTTGGCCCACCTCTTAAATTTTAGAAATTGCTCATTTTATATATTTGGTATTATAGTACTGGACCCTAACATGTATTATTATGATAAAATTGAGTGGTTCACCTCGTTCCCTTTTAGGGGTACGAAATTGCCAAATTTTACTACAACCACGTGTTTGGTATTTTGGTTCAATTTATCCCCTTGGATGAGGTCCTATTACCTTATATGATTATATGGTTATGTATATTGGTCCATTCCCTGTTATAAGACATGGGTATATTGATGCACCCTTTAAAATTTTGGGAGGGGTACCTTGGCCCACCTCTTTATTTTGGAAATTGCCTAATTTAAACATTTGGAATAATAGTATAAGACCCTAATATATATTACTATAAATTTGGGTGGTCCATCTCGTTCCCTTTCATGGGTAAGAAATTGCCAAATTTTAGTACAACCACATGTTTCGTTTTTGACCAAATTTATTCCCTTGGATGATGTCCTATTACCTAATATGATTATATGGTCTTGTATAGGGTCCATTTTCTATCATAAGACATAGGTACATTGATGCACCACTTTAAATTTTTGGGAGGTGTACCACAGCCAATCCCTTAAATTTTGGAAATTTTTCAATTTAAGCATTCACTTTCATAGTGCATGACCTTAATATGTATCATGATAAATTTGGGTGGTCCACCTTGTTCCCTTTCATGAGTAAAAAAAAATTGCCAAAATATAAAGATAAGCAATACGTTGTATCACGTGTTTGGTTTTTGGCCCAATTTATCCCGTTTGATGCGGTCTTATTACCGTATATGTTTATATGGTCATGTATATAGGTTCATTTCATAAGACATGAGTACATTGATGCACCCTTTAAAAATTTGGGAGAGGTATCTTGACTCATCCACTCAGTTTTAGAAATTGTTTAATATAAGCATTTGGTATCTTCGTACAGGTCTTCAATATGTACCACTATAAATTTGGATGGTCCACATCGTTCCCTTTCGTGGGTAAAGAACTACCAAAAATCAAATTTCGGAGGTTATTGACCCCTATCGAATACGTTATTATGGTTTATTACCTCTATATGTTTATGTTCTCTTTTAAATTTGGGAATTATCAAATAACAAAATTCGGTAAACGTTTTCTAGGACCCATTGGTGTTCCTCTTATGGCCAAATATTCAAAATTTAAAGGTTATTGACCGGCTTTATTATTGAATAAGTACAGGATTTATTACTTTTTCATAAGACACAGGTGTATTTGTGTACCAATCTTAAATTTTGGGAGGGGTACATTTCTTATTGTCATATCAATAATTGGTAATTGTTCTTTGGGTAAATCATTGTGAAATATGAGTATGATCACGTGATCAGTTATTGATCTATGATGGGATTAGGAGTCCAGGACATTGGTACATTTAAACTTTGTAGGATAATTTGAGAATGCGTCATTGGTATTGATTATTACAGCCAAATATAAACGTAAGCAATACGATGTACCACGTGATTGACCTTGATGAGGTAGTGTACAGGGATACATAGCTAACCTTATTGAATCTTATGACTCATAGTCTTAAGGGAATATATGCTACAACACTGGCAAAGTTATTGTTGATGCAATTTGATTGGTTGATCACTATCTTTCGTGCAATCTGATTGGCTGATCACTATCTTTCGCGCAATTTGATTGGTTGCTGATTTTCAAATCTTTGCTGCATTCAGTTTTAAGTTTTGTTTAACACTTAAAAAAATTTTTGAAATTTTTGTTTGAAAATTTTGTTTGAAACTTTGGTTTGACATTTTTTTCATTTGATATTTTTAGTTTAAAAATTTTTGTTTCGAAATTTTTTTGTTTGAAACTTTGGTTTGAAATTTTTTCGTTTGAAATTTTTAGTTTGAAAATTTTGTTTCTAGTTTTGTTTAAAATTTTTTGTTTGAAATTTTTGTTTCAAAATTTTTGTTTGAAATTTTTTTTGTTTGAAATTTTTTGTTTCAAAATTTTGTTTGAAATTTTTTCGTTTGAAATTTTTAATTTTTTTTCCTTTCAAAACTAAAAAAATATTTGTTTGAAATTTTAGTTTAAAAATGTTCGATTTTTTTTCTGTTTAAGATTTTTTGTTTGAACATTTTTGTTTCGAAATTTTTGTTTGGAAAATTTTGGTTTCAAATTTTTAAGTTTATGCACTCATTAGTGAAGAACCGGAACTGCTTAGAAGAAAATTTGGTTTGAATTTTTTTCTTTGAAAATTTGTTTCGAAATTTTTGCTTTGAAATTTTTCGTTTCCAAATTTTTTTGTTTAAATGTTTTTTGTTTCGAAAGTTTTTGTTTGAATTTTTTGTTTCAAAGTTTGGTTTGACATTTTTAAAAGTTTGTGCACTCATTAGTAAAAAACCGGATCTGTTAGAACTAAAACATCTGGCAACATTGTGGTGCAATTGTACACGTCAGAACATAGGGTTGTACTTGAAATGAGAAAACACAATTCATTGAAATGGATCATTTTATTACACTCCACATACATCCATACCAGATAGTGGTTCTGGATATTGTCGATACAATGTATTTTGAACTTCTTGCACTAGTTTGTCTTTAGCAAATAATTTTAATTCCAATTGAAGTCTTTTAAGGTCTAATGCAATATCAATTGGTGGAAACTCAATGTCCATTTGATTACAAATAAACTGTTTATCAATACAGGTATGCACCCACGAACGATGTTGACAACCATCACAATATCTAGATACATGTTGTACAATATGCATAACACATTTTTTAAAATAGTACTTTTTCAGGAATATACTAGTTTTGTTGCACACTTCCACTGCATGTTTCACACACTGAACTACGTTGATAAATTTGTTCCATTCTGTTTGCGTTAGATACACCATGTTGCGATGGGCATGAAATGTACTCTTTTTACGTAACAGCACCATCTTCTCTTCGAGGACTGTACGTAGTACCACTTCATGATTTGAGCCTAATGATTTGACTATGGTCACATTTAGCTCATCATGAAAATAATCGTTCATTTGGTCGATTCGTGAACATAATATTTGCCATTCTTCACAGGTCAGTTGTACACCAAATTGTTCTGCTTTGCCCAATCGAATCACTGGTTCAAATGTTCTAGCACTGATACCAATCATCACATGTTTTGTATGAAATATATTTATTGGATAATAGCTTGCGAAGATGAACTCTTTATCGTTAGAAGTACACATCTTTCCTCCTGAAAAGCACTTGCTCAAATGATTTCGTGGGATGACACTGTATTGGTTAATTTATAGAACTACGGCTGACGTCATTGGAAAGGAATGTGCTGACGTTTGAATTCATGGTTTCATCACAGTTACTGACGTCATGCCGACCAACCAAATTCATACAACTATGTCTGACGTCAAAGGAATGTGCTGACGTTTGAATTCATGATTTCATCACAATTGCTGACGAATCCGGCTGTGTACTAAATTCAAATTGATGACTTCGACCCAAGAATCCTTTGTAACATAAAGATACAGATCCAGTATTTAAGAAACGCAGCAGTTCTTCTTGTTTTGATGCCTCCATGGGAAAATATCTTGCTGGTACAATTATATTCTTATCATTTTCTAGCTTCACTACGATTCTTAATCCAAACTTTGTAGGTATCATTTGGCTAGCTAAGATTCTATAAGGTACATTCTGTTGTAAATCAGTAATCTTGGTAAATGATTTCATCACATCGCGTGTGTTTAGAAACTGCAGAAAAGTAGCCATGATGACGTTATCATGAATACTAACTCGAACGATACTTATATATGATGCAAAACTGATGACGTTGCATTATCGTGTTCTGACGTGTACTATTGCACCACAATGTTGCCAGAGGTTTTTGTTCTAAACAGTTCCGGTTCTTTACTAATGAGTGCACAAACTTAAAATTTTGGAAACGAAAAATCGAAACAAAATTTTGAAACGAAACAAATTTTCAAACAAATTTTTGAAAAAAATCGAAACAAAAAATTTGGAAACGAAAAATTTCAAACCAAAAATTTCGAACAAAAAATTTTAAACAAAAAATTTTCAAACAAAATTTTGCAACAAAAAAATTTCAAACAAAAAAATTTTCAAACAAAATTTTGAAACAAATTTCAAACAAAATTCTGAAACAAAAAATTCAAACACAAATTTGAAACAAGAGTTTTCAAACAAAAACTTTCAAACAAAAAATTTTCAAACTAAAAAATTTTACGTTTCACGGTTAACCGTCAAACTTTATCCGGTTTTTAACTATTCGATTAACAAATAAACGGTTTTCATCATATTTATCAGTGAGTGCAAAATGTTGAACGAAACCAAGATTTTTAAATGTTAAACAAAACTTAAAACTGAATGCAGCAAAGATTTGAAAATCAGCAACCAATCAAATTGCACGAAAGATAGTGATCAGCCAATCAGATTGCACGAAAGATAGTGATCAACCAATCAAATTGCATCAACAATAACTTTGCCAGTGTTGTAGCATATATTCCCTTAAGACTATGAGTCATAAGATTCAATAAGGTTAGCTATGTATCCCTGTACACTACCTCATCAAGGTCAATCACGTGGTACATCGTATTGCTTACGTTTATATTTGGCTGTAATAATCAATACCAATGACGCATTCTCAAATTATCCTACAAAGTTTAAATGTACCAATGTCCTGGACTCCTAATCCCATCATAGATCAATAACTGATCACGTGATCATACTCATATTTCACAATGATTTACCCAAAGAACAATTACCAATTATTGATATGACAATAAGAAATGTACCCCTCCCAAAATTTAAGATTGGTACACAAATACACCTGTGTCTTATGAAAAAGTAATAAATCCTGTACTTATTCAATAATAAAGCCGGTCAATAACCTTTAAATTTTGAATATTTGGCCATAAGAGGAACACCAATGGGTCCTAGAAAACGTTTACCGAATTTTGTTATTTGATAATTCCCAAATTTAAAAGAGAACATAAACATATAGAGGTAATAAACCATAATAACGTATTAAATAGGGGTCAATAACCTCCGAAATTTGATTTTTGGTAGTTCTTTACCCATGAAAGGGAACGATGTGGACTATCCAAATTTATAGTGGTACATATTGAAGACCTGTACGAAGATACCAAATGCTTATATTAAACAATTTCTAAAACTGAGTGGATGAGTCAAGATACCCCTCCCAAATTTTTAAAGGGTGCATCAATGTACTCATGTCTTATGAAATGAACCTATATACATGACCATATAAACATATACGGTAATAAGACCGCATCAAACGGGATAAATTGGGCCAAAACCAAACACGTGATACAACATATTGCTTATCTTTATATTTTGGCAATTTTTTTTTACTCATGAAAGGGAACAAGGTGGACCACCCAAATTTATCACGATACATATTAAAGTCATGCACTATGATAGCGAATGCTTAAATTGAAAAATTTCCAAAATTTAAGGGATTGGCTGTGGTACACCTCCCAAAAATTTAAAGTGGTGCATCAATGTACCTATGTCTTATGATAGAAAATGGACCCTATACAAGACCATATAATCATATTAGGTAATAGGACATCATCCAAGGGAATAAATTAGGTCAAAAACGAAACATGTGGTTGTACTAAAATTTGGCAATTTCGTACCCATGAAAGGGAACGAGATGGACTACCCAAATTTATAGTAATATATGTTAGGGTCTTATACTATTATACCAAATGTTTAAATTGGGCAATTTCCAAAATAAAGAGGTGGGCCAAGGTACCCCTCCCAAAATTTTAAAGGGTGCATCAATATACCCATGTCTTATAATAGGGAATGGACCAATATACATAACCATATAATCATATAAGGTAATAGGACCTCATCCAAGGGGATAAATTGAACCATAATACCAAACATGTGGTTGTAGTAAAATTTGGCAATTTCGTACCCCTAAAAGGGAACGAGGTGAACCACTTAATTTTGTCATAATAATACATGTTAGGGTCCAGTACTATAATACCAAATATATAAAATGAGCAATTTCTAAAATTTAAGAGGTGGGCCAAAGTACCCCTCCCAAATTTTTTAAAGGAGTGCACAAATGTACCTATGTCTTATGATAGGGAATAGACCCCTATACATAACCATTTAACCATATAAGGTAATAGAACCTCATCCGAGAGGATAAATTGGGCCAAAAGACCAAACACGTGGTACAACGTATTGCTTACGTTTATATTTTGACAATTTTGTACCCCTAAAAGGGAACGAGGTGGACCACCCAAATTTATCATGATACATGTTAGGGTCCGGTACTATAATACCAAATGTTTAAATTGGGCAATTTCCAAAATTTAAGGGGTGGGCCAAAGTACCCCTCCCAAATTTTTAAAGGAGTGTACAAATATACCGATATCTTATGAAAGGTAATGGACCCCTATACATGACCATATAACCATATAAGGTAATAACATCTCATCAAAGGGGATAAAATCGACCAAAAACGAAACACGTGGTATAACGTATTGCTTACGTTTATATTTTGGCAATTTTGTACCCCCTAGAAGGGAACGAGGTGGACCGTCCAAATTTATCATGATACATATTAGGGTCCTGTACTATAATACCCAATGTTTAAATTGGTCAATTTCCAAAATTTAAGGGGTGGGCCAAGGTACCCCTCCTAAATTTTTAAAGGAGTGCACAAATATACCCATATCTTATGAAAGGTAATGGACCCTGTATACGCCCATATAACTATATAGGGTAATAATACCTCATCAAAGGGGATAAATTAGGTCAAAAAACCCCGAAATTTAAATTTTTGGCAATTTTTTACCCATGAAAGGGAACGACATAGACACCCAATACTGATAGAGGTACATACTATGGTCCTAGGCTACCACACCAAATTTTTAGATTTGGCAATTTCCAAAATTTAAGGGGGGTGGTCCTATGTACCCCTAAAAGGGAATGAGGTGGACCACCCAAATTTATCACAATACATATTAGGGTCCTATACTATAATACCCAATGTTGAAATTGGGCAATTTCCAAAATTTAAGGGGTGGGCCAAGGTACCCCTCCCAAATTTTTGAAGGGGTGCATTAATATACCCATGTCTTATGAAAGGTAATGGACCCCTGTATACGCCGATATAACTATATAAGGTAATAACACCTCATCAAAAGGGATAAATTAGGTCAAATAACCCAAAATTTGAATTTTTGGCAATTTTTTACCCATAAAAAACCCAATACTAATAGAGGTACATACTATGGTCCTAGGCTACCATACCAAATTTTTAGATTTGGCAATTTCCAAAATTTAAGGGGTGGTGGTCCTATGTACCCCTGCCAAAATTTAGGGGTTGGCCATGGTACCCCTGCCAAAATTTAGATTGGGTGGTCCTATGTACCTCTAGGTCATTGACCCCGGCCAGGGACCATGGGTCCTGAGGCAGGGACCCAGGGGCCAAAAAGTGTCCTGAAGTCAGGCCAATACTACTCACACTGATATATTTATTACAAAATTGAGGTTTGATCCAGCGCCTTTCGAATTCGGAACCAATTCAACCGCCGAGCTTTTTGGGTTGCCTGCTATTGCAGGAAAAGAAGAATTGCAGGTGGTAATGCACTTTTGGAGTCGTGTATACAAGTATAAGATTATAATTGTCCTCATAACACAATATTTGAATATGAATTGAATAACATATTGATTATCTATTATATTTTCATTATATATCACATATATGTAATTTTCATATTCTACTTATTCACATCACATAACTAATATATTTCTTACACCATTACATAAATCGTAAAATTTCAACCTTTTTTGTTTTGTAAGTATCTGACTCGTATTATTACATCTTACACTAAACATCCTTGTTATACTACACTGGATATATCAAATTTTCAATATTTTGAAAAGAATGACACATAAAATGCAAAAATAACTCTTTTATACGTATATACTTACTTATAACTAATTTTCAAAATAACTTTTAATAATGTATTATTTTCATTATTCAAACGTTTAAAATACGACACTTAAACAACAGTATATCAACTTACGAGTTAACTTCAAACATAATGCAATGATACAGCAACATCAACATACGAAATAAATTCTCTTATTAGTAAATAATTTTTCAAAACATATTACACATTAAAAACTTTATTTTCACACAATATTGACTAATATATTTAAATACGTTTTCGTCGAGATTTAATAAAATTCACCGGCGCCTTTAAAATCAACAGCTAAATTTTTACAACGTAATAATTCAGTTATGATTCTCTCTGACCACTCGACAAGGTCTGCCTGGCTAAATTTCGAAGATACCTGCCCACAATGAATTATTTGTTTTCCACCCCGAGATGAGGCCGAAATATAGAACACAAGGTTAAAAACTCAAAATAATAAAGAATGGGACTTACCAAAATTGCTTACTCCGAGCGTTAAAGAAATATTACATTGCCCAAAATATATAAGGGGGGAAACCTCATCTCAATGACTTTGCATATATCTTTGCTGGGTTTTCCATTACTTTGGAAATGAAAACATCAACGGCCATCTGGAGATCGCATAGCTAATCACAGATGCCTGCTTATATCGTATGAAACAACTTTTTTTACATTCCTTGAACTCTCTCATTCAATAACACATAAGGATTTTGTAGGTTTACCAACGCAAATTCCAACACATCAGATGAGCATAGATTTTTACAATACAGAAAATTCAAATACTTATCAACATCTAACAATTTCTCTAAAATTTTATGTATTCGTTCATTATTACTTCTCGACTGAACACTTTGAAACAAACATACTGGTATTGTGGTTAATGCGTTGCAAAGAAAAGTTTCAACACTACTTTCTAAATCTGAATTTTTAAATTCACTTGAAATTACATCATGGTATTTTTCAGAACTATGTTTCACAGCGAAATCTAACCAAATCTTTGGAGTTTGTTTAGTAGGATTCCACACTTTAAGTCGGTCTACTGAATGCGATCCAATTGATTTACCAGTTAAAGGATCTAACAATTCGAACACCTTTTCTGAATTTGATGGTTTATCAACACAAAGATAAGGTCCTTTGAACACATTAAAGAATTTTGAGATTTTCTTGTCTGTTGCGTAACTTAAGTTTGTCTGTTTCAAGAAAACCAAATCATTCACCTGTATTTTGTGTTTACTGTCCTGTTGTGAATTGTACCTCTCATTTCGCTTTCGAATCACTTCTTTTCTTTTAAAATCTGCCATTACCAATTTGTTGTCCCAACTTTCATTTTCATTTTCACTTGTATCATTCGTGAAGATACCAAAATGTTCGAAGATAGGTTTTTCAGCTTGAATGTTCAAATATAAACTAACTGGACTCGCGCTAAGACTACTTGATATCGAATAATTCAATAGCACAACAACTTGTGGTATAAATTTCTCCCAAGAACCATGATCATCTTTAGAAAATAGTCTGAACAACCTGTTCGTCTCCCGATGGATTCTCTCGACCGCGTTCCAGGCTGGATGGTACGGCGTGGAATAAAATATTTTAACACCATATTCTTTCATTTTCTGTTTGAAGTTTTTAGAAATAAAACAACTACCGTTGTCCGCTAATATAGCTGAAGGTATTCCTAAGTGCACAAAGTACAATGATTCCAAACATTTAACTACACACATCGTAGTAGCGTTCCGGATCGAATAAAGAACAAGGTAGCGAGTAAAAACGTCCAAGACTGAGAGTATAAATTTACATTTTGAAGGAGATGGCACAAGAGGTCCGATGATGTCAATTGAAATCAATCTCCTAGGGTCTTTCACCTGTATGGTTTCTAGATGTCTAGCTGGGGTCGAGTATCAACTTTAATTCGTTTACACTCGAGACAATCGTTAATATAGTTTATCACGTCTCGCAGCATAGATTTCCAATAACATATTTCGCAGATAAAACTTACTGTTCTTTCACATCCGAAATGTCCACGGTTGTTATGCATTTTTTCAATTACCAAATAGTAGTATAGGCGTCTGTACGGACCACTTTTTTGGACCACTTTTTCAATGATCAAGTTCAAATTTTACGTGTCTGTACGGACCACTGTCTTTGGAGAACATAAACCACACAGAACATAAGAAGACAGAACATAATGACCTTTATGATATATAACCATAAAGGACTTAAATCTAACTAAAACTAAACCTAAATCTAAAACTTAAACCTAATAACCATAAGGTAAAGTATTGATGGTATTATCTTTTTCCTTTAAAACAACTCTTTTGTCGTAATCCATTTGAAACTCTTTAGTCACAGGCTTGTTAACTAATTTTTTTGTTCTCTTGTCTCTTGTTATTTGATTATAATTAAGAGTTATGTTCGCTAGTTCTTTGTTAACAACCTTCTTTATGTTTTCACCATTAAGATTCAAAGAGTTCTCATAATTAAGAGTAAATCCTTTAATTTTTCATCACAGTTTTGTTTTTATCTGTTTTGTAGTAATATCTCTTTGCACCAGTTGAATACCACTCAATAATATAAACATCTTTTCCTAACTCATCTGTCCACTCACCAAGGTTACTACCAATCTTTACTTCTATACCATTAACAATATAAACAATAGAATCAGTATCGTAATACGCTACATCTTCACCTAACTTATCCAACATGTCATAAAGTCTTAACCTCGCATGTGCTGTTGTAAAAGTTGCAATGTGAATATTAGTGGAATAAGAATTGTTAACATATACGTCTTTGTATTTATATGAAACTTGAACCATCTCGTCGCTGATAAACAAACATTCAGATATTTCTAATTTGTCATCTAAAAGTAACTCGTACCATCTTCTAACATCTGTAATGTATTCAGTTTGAGTTAAGTTTTGTCTTTGGCCAAACTTTCCCCATAACGAATTTAAACAAATTTTTGCAACTGCTCTCTTACCAGGATTTGCCATTATTTGATCAGGATTTAAATCAATATTCAGTGTGTCTTTAATAGTTTTAATATAATCATCTTTTGTTTGAAAGTCATCTTCCCATGGTGATGTTTCTAATTTGATTTTCATGAAGTCTTTAATGTAACCTCTAAAGAGTTTGTTACTTGTTTTGGGAAAATGTTGAATCTCGTAAATTTCAATTAACTCATAACCTTTCTCTAAAGCTTTATCTAACTCTATAGTTGTCCAAGTACCTGTTATCATTCTTTGTTTGTCACTGTGTGTACACGCCTTAGTTTGATTTATCATACATTGATTACATAAGGGAAACACCAACTTATTAATATTGTTATCTTTAACTGGTAATACAGGATGATACAATTGTTTTGGCGGAAGAACTTTACAAAGTATATAACCAAAGTACTTTTTACACTTGTATTTTTCAGGAGAGATAGACTTTAGTGTTGTTGAGTGGCCAATAGGAAATTGATCATAAAACAAAACAGTTGGATACAAGCTGCACACATCGATATATTTCATCTTTTTATTAGTAACTTTTAATTTTGAAGCATTGGTTCTACCACCAAAGAATGCATCTCTGAACTTTAGTTTCTCAATAAGACTAGTTTTTTGAATTAACTGTTTGGCTCTTTTATCTTTTAACCAATCACACTCCCACATCTCTATAAGATTATAACCAGCTTCTTTTATTTGTTGAGATCTTCTTCTTGTCTTCTCATATAGATCTTCCATTGTTTCGTGATTGACATTGTTGATAGTATACTTCTCAAAACATTTGTTGCAACCATGCCAGAAACAACGTGATATTGATACACTGTCTTTGTTTTATAATCGTAACCATCAACTTTAGATCCACATATCGTTACTTCTCCATTGTTTAACGCGTGTTTAATATTATTGTTCTTAAAAGAATTTAACCATGCAATAGACTGTTTAGAGTATTTTTCTTTCTTTTCTTCTTTAATAATACCAATTGTCTTTTCTTGTATGTATTTTGATCTATAAACGCCCATACACACACTTGCAATTGTTAAGTATTGAAATGGATCAATGTTTGCTATTTCTAAAAACTGATTTCTTAGTTCTAAACAACCTCTTCTTAAAATATCTACATCCGAATCACAATACTCTCTTAACTCTTTTTTAAAGTCAAACACATAATTTTCTTCTCTTCTTTCTTGATGCCACTTAAGAAACGCTTCTCTTTGATCTTTTTTCATGGTACTAATCCCATAGTATTTTGCGTTAGGTATTGGCCCAACATAGTTTTGATTTTCAGGCTTATTAAACAAATGTGGAAAATAACCTTTCTTTAGTTCTTTTAGACCGAATGTCTTAGAAAAACTCGATAATGGTTGTGCTACAAAGTTAATACTATCAATAATTTTTATGTTTGCTTTTGGAATTTCAAGTAACATTAGCTTAGAGCCGTTATATATAGTGTAAGGTTTCAAAGCATTCTTAATGCAGTACTGAAGAACAAAGTACGAATCATAAGCTTTGGCATTATGCGCAATACAAGTGTAACCACTATGTTCTTTTGAAACTAACCACTTACAAAAATCGTCATTTGTTTCAAAGTAATATTTGCTACCTTTAAAGTCATGAGCAACTACATAATTAGCTTTATGAATTCCTGTGTCTTGTTGTGCTTCGTAATCAAACCATATATACTTTTCTGTGTAATTGCAACTGTTCATTTGTTTAATACTCGACTTTAGAAAGTTCTTAATTATATACTTAAAGTCATCTACTGTTAACTTGTTGTTCCATGCATCATATATCTTTTGAAGTTTCCTCCACTTAGACATGTTTTTTTCTTTAAAAATTTTCTTACCACGATCTTCGATACCATAAGTCTTGTATAGCATAATAAACAAATCTGTAACAGTTAATTCTTTTTTAGCATTACACACACACTCATCATCACAATAACCTTTCTGGCGTTTGTATTGCATGTAACATTTGTGAACGTTTTCTTTAGCTACACAATTACAGTTGATACAGTAGTAATATCCACACTTGTGTTTCTTATATCTTAATAAAATATTATTACAGCCTTTACACTTATAAACTTCTTTACAAACAACTGAATGGTTATCTTTACATGTTTGGTTATAACAAAGTCGATTACAAGCTTCACAATAAATGTTATCAATCTCTTCTTCTTGATGTTTAGGTTGCTTACACATATTACAAATTGGTAATATTCGTATACATGATTTGTGTTTTTCTTTATGATCGTATGCTGTATCACACTTTTCACAATAATAAACACTTCCAATAAAAGCTTGCATGCTGTTAATTGCGTCAAAATGATTTTCACTTTTATATAAATAAATCTTCACCTCTTTGTCTTGCCCTGAGTAAATAATAGCGTTCATGTTTTCAGCACATACAACTTTAATTTGAATGTTTAATAGTTCTTCACATTGTTTAATATCGTCTAATGTAAAACCGTCTTCACAGTAACTCGGTAAACGATTACAAAGTCTCTCAGTTAATTTTGTCTGTATTTTTCTTCCACGTCTTATATCTTTAATGTTTTATGGTGTTAGCTCTTGATCAAGTATTACATTTGTTTTGTACGTTAAGGCTGAAATGATTGCACGTGAACAACACAAATTGTCATTGTTATTGATTTTGGTAATACATCTTTTAGCTTTTTTGTCTTCTGCAAGGTTTCATAATCGTCTGTTTGTTTTACTTCCTCTAGGCATGTTAATGATTTGAATATTAAATGTTGTTTCTTCAATATTGATTGTTTCGTCAGATGTTACAATTCTTTGCACGTGTGTTAATACATTTCTAGCATTTAATTCAGTTGTTATTGGTGTTGATATTGCTTTAGTCCAAAATCCATCGTTGTGCACATCAACTCTTATTCTGTCATTCTTTTTAAAATTGGAAGCTTGTTTAGCTTGGTCAATCATATCGTCTACTGCTGTGTGTAATCTTTGTATTGTTTCAGTAAGTGTTTCACCTGTTATATTTGTCAGTTTTATTTTGTAATCTGTTGTATAGGATTTAAATTTTTCATTGTATGTCGGCTCATTAACATTTAAGATCTCGTAATATTTTTTATTTGTAAATAAATCATCATCAAATGGAAATAACTTTTTCAAATGCTTTCGCTTTAACTTTGGTGTATTTTGTGTTATTTCGCTTTCAGAGAACACTTCTTGTTGAAATGGGTATATATTTCTAATCTGCCTTCTGCTTTGTTCATCATCATGTTGTTTAAGAAGGTCTATCAGTTCTGCTTTTCTTAATCGGGAATATCTTCTGATTCCCCTCTCTTTACATTGGCGTCTTAACTCTACTACAGTAAATCTATTACAATTACTCATCTTATTTATACTATAAAAAATCTTCAATTTTTATCTTCTCCGGATTATTTCAGTTCATTTTCATTTGTCCTTGTACAACGCTTAACATTGTACACCCCTGCTATTGTCTACATATTATGCGTTGTATTAGAACACGGCTTTCATGGGATTAACCCATCAAAGTCACATATACACATTTAAAACTGAATTATTTTTTTAAGCTTACTCATTATCATCATCATCATAATCATCACTACCATATTTGTATTCATCATCACTACTCAAATCAGATGTTTTTTTGTCGCATTACTAATAACTCTTTTTCCTTTAACAGTATTTGCTTCTCTAGTAGTGTTGCTAAGAGTTTAAGATCATGATGAATTAGTTCAAGTCTATCATGTAATAAATCAAAATCTTTCTCCATATTTGTTATATAGAAAACCAACAATAAGAGAATCCATCTACAAACACAACAACCAAGCTTGATGACAACAGCCATAAAACGCTTACAACACTGCCTTGACTTATGGCCTTATACTCAAAAACAAATCAACAAGAAACTCATCGTCGTATTCTCCTTCAATATCCACGTGACAACCATACGAAACAACACAGCTGTATTTTTCTTTGACTTTGTTTAGGAGGTTGACCGAGTTTGGATCTTTGGTTTCTGATAACACTGACATTCTTGGGTACTTTTCTTTAAGACGCTGAAGTCTTGCTTTGATGTTTCGCTGCTGAACCCTTCCAACCCAATATTTGTATGACTCGTAACGCCTAACCTGATCGCGCTTGTCTGTGTCGTACTTGTCTACTATGTCTTGAAGCTGACCAGCTGTGAGGTTCTTTTTAATAATAACTAGCTTGTGTACTTTCCATGGATCTTCTGTGTGTTCAGCTGCGATTGATTTAAGGTGTTGATTTTCAGTTTCTAATTTCTCATTGTTTATACGTAATTGATTCATCTGTTGTTCTATTTCGTGTACCTTTGTTTCGAGTTGTTCTTTATCATCCTTATATCGTTTAAAGTCTTTAGAAAAGTAGTCTTCGATAATATCATAGCACTTATTATAGAAGTCTTGTGATATCCAAATAGCAATAGAGAGAAATATCTTTTTGTAGACATATGTTCCGGAGATAATAACATTTGTTTCTGCATCTCCTCCTTTTACTAAATATGTAGAAGAGCGACCGCTAGAATTCCGGCAGTCGGTTTTCTCATCGTAATACCTTATTAGTTCTTTTGATTGTTTATTTTCTAGCCAGTGTCTAAACCTCTTACCACCACTCTGATACAACTTAGTAGCATTGAAGTATCCTGTACTCTTATCTATAATCAACTTGAAATCACCAAACAAACCATACCAGTAATCATCTTTAATCTGTTCGTAGCAAATATCGTTTAAACTAGGAGAATTATCCATAGTACTCATATTTATTATATAGAAAATCTTTATTTTTAACTTCATTTTCGTTACCAGCTAATTTTTACTGTCTAAGATGAGTTTCTGAAGTTCCTAGCTTCGGAGGAATTTTGAAGTGGCCTATATACCCATCTTTATTATCCCCAGTTACTTCGTAGCCAGCGCCAGATATCCCGCACCGGCTTTGGGGGTTTGTTTGTTCTAATACAACGCTTCGTACTTTGATGGGTTAATCCATAAAAGCAATGGTATATTTAGTTTCTCTTACTTAAATGTCTCTTAACTGAATAAACCTGCCAACAAGATCTATATCACTTAAATCTGTGTTCATATGCGAACCGTGCCAAGTTATTCTATCATCATAGCGTTCTTTAGCTCTGTTGTATAAGTTGACAGAGTTTGGATCGTCGACGTTAAGAAGAATACTCATACTTGGATACTTAAGTTTGAGTTGTTTAATCCTACTTTCCTAATTGCATGTTTGTATTCTTCCAACCCAATACTTATATCGTTCTATTCTTTCTTTTTGATCTCGTTCTTCTTCGTCATAGTAAAAGAGTATATTTTCAAGTTGTTCTTTTGTAAGGTTTTTCTTGATAATGAATAGCCTATGTATCTTTCCTGGATCTTCTGTATATGGTGCTGCAACTGTTTCAAGATAATCAACTTTGCTTTCTAGTTCTTGATTGTACAATCGTAATTGCACCATTTGTTGTTCTATCTCTTCTACTCTTCTTTGCAACTCTTCTTGGTTTTCTCGAATTCGTTTGAAGTCTTGGGTGAAGTAGTCTTCAATAATGCTGCTACACTTATCATAAAAATCAAACGATAACCATGAAGCTATTTCAACCAACACTCTTTTGTATACATATGTTCCAGAAATCAACAAATCGTTTTGGTTTGTACCTTTTGATTCTATATAATAATGTGATGATTTTTGGTGGAGCATTTCTGCTCCGCCTAATTTTGTGTTATCATATTCTAAAAGGTTTTTTGATCTAGATAATCTTAACCAATCTTTAAACGGCTTTCCTCCATCATGACACAGCTTAGTAGCATTGAAAAAAACAGTCTTCTTATCTATAATCAGTCTACAGTCAGTAAACAAACCATACCAGTAGTCATCTTTAATCTGTTCGTAGCAAATATCGTTTAAACTAAGAGAATTATCCATAGTACCCATATTTATTATATAGAAAATCTTTATTTTTAACTTCATTTTCGTTACCAGCTAGTTTTTACTGTGTAAGATGAGTTTCTGAATTCCCCAGCATGAACGGGACCTTGATTTGTTTGTATGTAACTTTGTTTCGGAGCGACCCCGGAAATATGCTATGAGGGATAACGTTTCGTTACCCCCTTATCTCGTTCAAACTATCCTTTTATGGCATAATAACCATAAAAGACAAACATCTATATTTACACTACAACATTACTCTTATCTATCCAACTATTATGTGGATCATCAAAACCTAGCCATTTAACATATACTTTGTCACCTTTCTTTCTCAACACCTTTTCCACCAAGTATTCATCTTTGTGTTTCGTCTTTAATAGTTCTGGTTCGTAAAATCTACCTTGCACATCCTCTTCTTCTAAATCTTTAATTCTATAGGTAGGCGGATTGGATGGAATAACTTCACTGAAAACAAATACTTCTGTTGACCAATTAGGTGTATATCCTTTCTCAAATAACCCTTTCGACTTACTTATACGAACATGATCACCTAACTTGTATTTGGGCTTAACACGCTTATATTCTTTTTGATACACTTTCTCCAATATTATTTGCTCATTCTTCTTATTAACTTCTACAGGCTTTAAACCAATTGTTCTATGAATTTGATTATTATACTCTTTAACTAGTGTTGGTAATATCTCTATCCATTTGTAATTCCCTTGTGTCGTGAACCTTTTCCACATGTTCTGCTTAAGCGTTCTATTGAATCTTTCAACCACAGAAGCTTTCTTACCACTATAGGTTGAGTAGTGATTAATCTTATTTTCCTCCATCAACTTCTTAAACTCTTTATTGTAAAACTCTTTACCTTGATCTGTTTGTAAGTTGCTAGGTTTTCTCGTTCTTAATATGGATTCGAATGCTTCTGTAACATTCTTCCCACTCTTATCTTTAACAGGAACAGCAAACGCATATTTCGAGAACACATCTATAATCGTTAGCAAATACTTATAACCTTTATTGATTTTGGAAACGCCTTTTAATACTCCACTATCCATTTCCACAAGATCAACCTGCCAAAGATCATCGATACCTTTTATAACCACACTTAATCTGTCAAAGTTTCTTCTAGATGGTTTGTGAATTTCCTCTACAATGTCTTCTCTAACACCTTTACCTTCTTCTAGTCAATCAGGCTTTTTAACGAATTGAGTTTTAGTAACACCACATACAGAACAAATAGCTTTCTTTAGATATCTTCCATTCTTTGTTTGTTCAATTCTAATGGTATCTTTCTTCGTATCTGTCGATTTCTTGCACTTAACACAATACATCCTGTTTATTATATAGAAAATCAATAACTATCGCTGATTTATATTATGCTATCAACATTCTCACCATCATCATCACTATCTTCATCTTCTCTTTCTACATGCATAAGAAGCAATAGTAATTTACCATGTTTCAGATCAGAATCTTTAGACGGCCTAACTGCTAATAGATCATTTGTATTAAAGTGCAATGGAAAAGTTTCAACTAGAGAATCATTTAAATATATATCTATATAATACGTATTGCAAGATGACTCTATATGCATTAGTCTACCTTTATAAAGAAATTTGTATGCGATAGATAGATTATGTATTAAAAAGAACGGAGTTTCAACATTTTTTGATATCAATCGACTATGAAGCTCCATAACATGACTCCGTTTGATGAAGTTAAGCTCTTCTTTCAACATTGCAATATCTTTTCTCACAACTGTATTATCTAACTCTGATGTCATTTTAACATTACCAAAGATATCCATATTTATTATATAGCAAACGTCCTTAAGAAAGCTCTCTTTCTATGTACATCATAACAAACAATAATTGTCCTTCTTCCATAGCTGAATTTTTAGTTGGTTTAATCGTAATTATATCGTTCTTCTTAAAGTCAAAAGGTATATCTTTAATCAAAGTATCACCCAAATATATATCTAGAAAGTATTTATCCAAACTTAAGTCTATGTGCATTGTTTTCCCATTATAGAGAAATTTGTAACCGTTAGAGAGATTAAATATTCTAAAGATTGGCTCCGTAACGTATTTAACTTTTAATCGATATAGTAGAGGCATGGTTTCTTTTTGCATAACCAATCTAGTAGTATCCATCCTAACCTTTTCAATATCTTCTTTCTTGATGTATGTGTCTTGTAACGTTTCTAATGCATCTTCAAATCGTTTTCTATCGTTCTCTAATTGAGCTTCTACTGACCTAAGTTGACTTACGCTAACAATATCATTTAAATTCTCCAACAATTTTAATTTTTCTTCACTAATACCAACATCGCCTTTTGTATCTTTAACATTGCCAAATATATCCATACTCATTTATTATACAGAAAATGCCCATCCTAGTTTTTCAAAACATTTCTTTAACATCTCTAACGAGGGGGCGTTGATTCAACGCCCCCTAACTTCTGAAAAATTTTTCTGCCCATCCTAATTTTTCAAAACATTTCTTCAACATCTCTATTTGTCTAGGTGAGCGTTTAAAATCAATATCAACATGAACATCATGCTTTTTCAACAGATGGTGCAATACACATTTCAAGTTAATAAACAATGCTCTTTCCGGATACAGCTCCCTAAAGACCTCGTGTAAGTTTTCGAAGTCGTTTAAAAGTGTTTCCTCCATATGTTGTAATTTTAATGGTTTTTGATTGGTAAGGTGATAGTGTATTAAATAGACATCATCATAATATTTTGTGTATTTGTTTTTCTTTAGTACTTCTAGAACATCTTTTGTTGATATTAAATCTCTTGGTATATCTCTAAGTTTATCATTTAACACCTTGAACACCTCTTCGGGAATAATTCTATCCTGTAAAGCTTGCAAACGAGATAGCTCTAACTTAAATCTTTTTATAGTATCATACCATGGTTTTCTTACGCAAGCAGCTTTTGTTTCTTCACAAGTACTGTAAACCCAACCACTCTCTACAGAACAATCGTTACAAATGTAACTACTCATACCTTTTGTTAATGACTTACTACCACAATAACTGCATTGTAATGGCCTAGAGCTATAATTCGACAACAAGTCCTTTAAGGTAATTATTGGACGTAACTTTTCCAACTCTTCTTCCGTGTACAAAAATTTTGGTATTAACCTTTTCCATAGATCAATAACATTGTATACGTTGTTTTTATCTTTTAAGTCTATCTCACTAACATCCTGAAAATACTGATAAAAATTATATGTATCTAGTGCATCTAGTTCATCCTCATGCTTCTCAAAATAATCTAAAAATCTATTGTGTATAGCTTCCATATTTATCTTAAAGCAAAACTTTTATGGATACAAAACCATAAAAGCACTTAATCATTTTTAATCATATACATAACGTCGCTAAAAGAATACCCTTGACTTAGAAGATTTAAAACCTTAACACAAAGATGACCACATATAACTGAGTTAAAGTCTTGTATTCGCTCGTCATTGTAGAATAAGTTTTCGGCACCAAGATATTGCGCCAGTTGTTTAGGAGGAACACCACCATAAGAATCGAACACGTACTTTATGTTGTTATCTTTCCAATACCATATCCAATGAGTACCAATGTTTTCTGATTTATCAAGGTTAACTACGCAACACTCATGTACATAAGGTTTTTGTGGAAGTTCATCACTCATAAATACACCTCTAAATCGTTTTATCTTTAATTCTTTAGCCAACCTCTCTATATCGAAGTTGGTCAAAGGTTTTAGTTTTTTGACTTCTTTGGTTTACCTGCTCCCTGCTTTTCTTCCATAGCCATATTGTGTCTTTTTTGTTCTTCAAGTTCTTGTTTATTCTTCTTAGCATCAAGTACAGTTTTAGTAATCGCTGCTGCACCACCTGCTAATGAGCCAACTGCTCCTAAAGCTGCTAGAATGGCTGGAATTGTAAAGATAAAACCGCCAATATGCTCTTTCTTAATCTTTTTCATTTGTGCAGTAGTTAAAGTTAAATCCATTCCTTTACCTTCTTTAATTTTCTTGGCTTTATCGTTAAGTTGTTTCTTTGTCAATACATGATCAATATTTAAATCCTTTAGCTCACTGTAAGGAACACTAAACATACAACCTTTAATAGAACACATATTCCTATTTATCTAAGAGAAAATCTTGGTTTGTAAAAGTACAGTTGTTGTTGCTCCACCAAAATCAATTAAGGAATCATTCTCATCTGTTATCCTTATCTCAAAATTATCAACCTTGTCTTTGGATATAGGGAAAAATAATGGATAAGTAGGCTCGTAAATAATACTATGTTTGAACTCAGCATCTGTTTTGAATGATGCTATAATTCCTGTTTCTCTATGTGTGTATTCTGTATCTTTAACAAACATGCCATCAGCTATATTCCAGTGAACATTTATAGTATCAAACGGATGAAACTTTGGCAGCTTACTTCCAATATGTGTTTTGTTCTTTTCTAAAACTTCATAAAACTCAAATCCAAGAACAGTACCTAAGTTTCCCATCTTGATATCAATATCACCTGTTTCTATTTTTACTCTATTTGTTATATGATCCTCTTTTAACGTTATGTTTATGGAGCGAGATTTTAAATACACATTAAGACTGTTTAAGCTGTATTGTCCATTTGGTATACGAACAAATTCGCCTCCATACGTAAACCGCGCATTATGTGTAACGTTTGGTGTCAGATATGTACTGTAAAACCCAACTAGTCCTATACTTAAATAGTTGCTGCTGTTGTCTAATTCGTAATGGAGCTTCTTCTTTAAAACAGAAGTATCACTCGTTAGCTTAAATACCTTAGCCATTTATTATATAATAAATGAATGAGTTTGATTTACCTAGAGATATTCCAAGAGAGAAAGTAATCAAGTTAATAGAAGATGTCATTCGAAAGTTAGAATACAGTTTAGAGAAGAAAAAGAGAAAACTACGAATTGTTAAATATGCATACTTCACTTTGATCACGTTGTCGGTTATACTTTCTGCAACAACTGGGTTTATTAATATTTTTATACCTGTAACAATTTACTCGATATTAACAACGTCTCTTGCAACTGGAAGTGCTATAATAACAGGTTTGTCTTCGAAGTTAAACATAAGCAAAAAAAAGACGAATATAAAACCGTTGTCACTTGTATTAACTCATTTAAAGAACAGTTAGAGATGATAATAACATTAAATAGCGAAATGGATAGTCAATATATAAAAGATACGTTGCTTAAGATCAGAGAACAACTTAAAGATATAAGATCATAAGATTTGCCCCGCTGTATTCGGAGGTCCAAAAAGTCCAAGACTTCAACGTGTATATTTTTGGTAGAACCAATCGGAGCTCCCTATCTGTTAAGAATTTTCTCGCATCTAAAGGTACAAATCCAGCAGAGCAGAAAATTAATCATCGGAATTCCGAGGGTTTCAAACAAGCTTCATATGAAGTCAAATTAGCAGGTAACAAGATCAATAACACCATATCAGGCACAAGGGTAAGGACGTTGGGAACATTCTTGATATCAAAACCCATCAGAGATCAAGAAGCAATCAGAGATCATGTAAGAACAAAAATATCAACGGGCATATAGAGATTTTAAGGGTGAGCAAAACGCTCACCCCCTTTCAAACATACAACCTCAAACTGTTTGAGAGGGGTCCAGTGCTGGTGGATCCCAACGCGGGGCGGTGAATTACCGCTCTTAACTTCTGAAAATTTTTCTTATCTTCTTCGTCTACATGATCTTGGATGGCGTTTTCTAGGTTGTGAATACTCTAAGACAAATAAGGTCATAAAAGGCGATGATTTTCTCTATAATAAATGAGTAAGAAAACTATCAATTGGGATGTAAAAGAGATGATAAAAGAAACAGCAGCTAAGAAAAGAAATGGAGAACTTATACCTGATGATGTTCGATGCCTTATCGTGGGTCTATCGGCGTGTGGTAAGACGTTTTTGCTATTTAACTTCTTATTACAGCCAGGTTGGTTAAACAATAATTACTTCTACATATATTCTAAAAGCATGAATCAGCCAAAGTATGAGCAGTTAAAAGATCGATTTGAGAAAGCAGAACTAAAGTTTAAGAAGCAAATAGCAACGTTCTTAAGCGGTAATGATTCTATTGTACCTATTGATGAATGTGAAGAATACTCTGTTGTTTTGTTTGACGATTACATTTTGGAGAATCAAGATACTGTTAGAAATTACTTTACAAGAGGTAGGCATAGACATTTAGACTGTTTCTATCTTGCACAAACATATTCAAAAGTACCTAAACAGCTTATAAGAGATAACGTCAACTTCCTATGCATATTCAGGCAAGATGATACTAATCTTCAACATGTGTATAATGAGTTTGTTGGAGGAGATATGTCTTATGATAAATTTAAAGAGATATGTTCAAAATGTTGGCAAGAAGATTATGGTTTCATAGTAATTGATATGACAAGGAAGGTAAACAATGGTAAGTATAGGAACAAGATAAAACATTTCTTAAACGTTTGATGGTTATTGGCGTTTTACGTTTTAACGTTTGACGTTCTTTGACGTTTATTGACGTTTATTGACGTTCTTTGACGTTCATTGACGTTCGTATGCTATACAATAAATGGATGAGAAAGAAATTGATAAGAATAATAAGCTGAAGGAGTTCTTGATAAAGGGCTTCTAATCTTGGAAGAAAGAAAGAGCAGGTATATACGATAAATTTAAGACACAAGAACAACCTGTAATTGATGCTATTCAAAACTTGGGAAGTGAGATCAAAGAAGTAGCAGAACAAAATAAAAATCTAATAACTGAACTTGTTCCAGTTGCACATAAGACGGTTTCAATAGATCCCAGTCTACTACAAACACCTAAAAAGATAACTTACTATAGTTCTCCAAGTAGTAGTGATACGCCTATAACGGGAGAAATAAAACAAATGAGAAAACAAATTAAAGACAAAGTGGAAGGAGTAGAACCTTTAAAAACAGCACAGTCATTTGGTAAGATTGCGACGAAATATTATAGTAAGAGAAATGATACTGTGTTTGGAATAAGAACTGTAGAAGAAGATGGAAAAATAATAAACAAGATAGGAAATTTGGAAGTTAAAGTGAATGGTGATGATTTGATAATTAATGGTAAAACTTATAAAGGAACAGAAGGTCTATGGGAATTGTTAACGACGAATACTAGTAAAACCATTGAAAATTATGATGATGATGATTTTGAACAGTACAGGGAAATAATAATAGACTCAGATGCTGCCTTCCAAAAATATAATCGAGATAAAAAGGTAGCATCTAGTAGAGGTTCAAAGTACATTAATATTATCAAGCCTATTTGGGATAAATATATTAAACCAACTTTACCCCCTACTCCTAAAAAGAACACGACACCTAAAAGGACTGGTGAAGGAATTAAACAATATACAGAGATACCTAAAGAATATATATGGATGGATGATGTGAGAAAGTTAATTGATCGGTTAATAGTTATAGATGGAGAAGAAAAGGCTGGAAATCATAACTTTTACAATGAGAAAGTAGGTATAGTGAGTATGATTAACAATAAGCTTTCACAATTTATTCCTAATGATCCAAAACGTATAGGTTATTTGATTAAGATCTTAAATACATTACCACCACGATTCTGGAACGATGAAAAGCTTGGAAAAGGACTAATGAATAAGATTTTAAACATGAAGGGAATGCCAGAGTTACATATACCAGGCTTCAGATTTTGCGGGCCTTTTACGAAACTACAAGAAAGGTTAGAGAGAGGTGATGAAGGTATTAACCCATTAGATGAGGCTTGTAAAGAACACGATATATACTACAGAGACAATAAAGATACAGAGTCGAGACATATTGCAGATAAGGAACTAGAAACTAAAGCATGGAAAAGAGCATTTAGTAGTGATGCACCAATTGGTGAACGATTAGCTGCTTTTGGGGTTGGTACTGCTATGAATGCTAAGGTTAAGTTGGGATGGGGACTATTAGTTTTTAAGAAGATAAGAGCGGCAATTCACCGCCCTGCGTTAATCCACAATCTTGTTATTATGTATGAGTCTTTTATGGGTATATCCCATCAAAGCGTTGTTTCAAGATTTTCTTTATAATAAATGGATAGTGTTGAGAGTTACGAGTTACAGAGTTTTAAAGCTAACACAAGAACATTTAATAATTTGAATGAAGCTAACAAAGATATTGAGTTCGATTTCGACGTGGGTGATGGGTTCGTACATCCACACAAAGCAGATTGTCATATGACTTTTGAAGTTGTTGGTGCATCAGCTGGAGGAACATTTGGTGCAAACGATACTATAAAACTTGTAGAAAACTTCTTCCCATTCTTCTTTTCTCAAATTGAGGTTAGAAAGCATGGTGTTGTTATAGATAAAATCGAACTACCAGGAATTACATCTACAGCTGTCGGAACATTAAAGATTTCCAAGCCAGAAGTTGAATATCTAAAACAAGCAGGATTTGAAACATATGATAAACTTGGTCTAAGAAGGAACTTTAGAGTTTTGTATCCATTAAGATTAATTCCAGGCTTCTTAAGTGATTATAAAAAGGTTATGTGGAAAGGTGGATTAAGAATAACATTTACAAAAGCTAACAACAATAGCGATGTTTTGTACAAATGGACTGACTCGGGAGCAGCTCCTCATGATGGAAAAATAACAATAAAAAGTATGGAGATAAGAATGCCTATTGTTGAATACGAATCTAATTATGAAAACAAGTTAAAGTTGAATATTCTTAAAGAACCAAAAATCATGTTTTCATTCCATACTTATCAATTCGTTCAAAAGACTGTTGTAGGTTCTTTCTTGGAGTTTGATGTTACTACGCAATTTAATTCTAGACAATTTGATATGCCTGATTTCGTAGTTGTAATGTTCCAAACTGATAGAAGTGGCAAACAAACAGCAGATGCAAATAAGTTTGATCATTGTAAGGTAAAGAATATCTATCTTAAGAATGGGAGGAATGAGGTATTTCCAAAAGAATCAAGAAACTTAGATATTGCTAACAAGGATTATTTTAAGATGTACGAAGATTATACTGCGTTTAAGAGAATAACATGTGGCAACACCGAAATGTACTATGACCCTAAAGAGTTTATAGATAACAGGCCAATGTATGTGATTAATTGTAGTAAGAGAAAGAATGTATCGGTAAATGAGAGAACAAACATAAAGATTGTTGTAGACTTTGCAGAAGCTGTGGCTGCTAATACTATGTGCTATGCGATTTTAATTGGACGAAAGAACTTCACATATGACCCCAAGAATGAGAAAGTAGTAGAAGAGTTTTAGATAGTTAACAAAATATCAAAAACAGTTCAAGGATCTAAGAGCCAGTATCAGTTAGCCATCCTCAAACCGTTTTCATTAACGATTGTTTTATGGAAGTTTTTCCATCAAACGAAATTGAGAAAAATGATTAAATATTTTTGGTGAAGATAAAAAATTGAAGAGTGACCGTTGATTTTCTATATAACAAATACGATGGCAAAACACGTTGATTTTTTAAACAAGCTTGGAAATCTTGAGCAGAAACAAGTTGTTGGATTAAGAGAATTAGACTTAAATACGGAATATGAGATTGTGAAAATGGAAAAGATTAAAACTAAATTTGGAAAGAGCATATTAGTCGAGTGTGAGAAGTTCAAGGTTTTTCTTCCACCTAGATTTACAAAACACTTAACAGATAAGATGATTGATGAGATCGTTAAAGATGGAATAAAAATCAAATACACTGGTCTAAAAGGTAACTATCCAACTGTTGAGTTCTGTATGTAAATCCAAAAAATGAACGAAAATGAACAAAAATATGTTGTCATAAGTAAAAAATGGTGTGATTAGAAATGGATCCTCAAAAAAAGTTTATTCTTACTAATAACTTTAATGTAATTGTAAAAGATGTGCAAACCGAAGTGAAAGTGGTTTTTGATATTAACGGTTGTCTATTCAGCTTGAATTACGATCAGTGGACAGAGTTTAAGAAGTCATTGTTTCCTATAGAGAACGAGGTTAGCAGAAAATTCCATTATCAGTATCCGAACTTGTAATTTTAAGTATGTTCTAAGTGTTTTATGGTGATAAAGCCATAAAACTGAGATCTTTAAACATACACAATGTATAAGGAGAAGCAGTACTTTTGAATGTCATTTAAATTTTAAAGATACATGTATAAATAAGAGATTTATTTGAGTTTTTTGTAATTATATCCATAGAGTTATGCAATTTGTAAGACATTCAGTAGATAGGAAATTTATTTGCCTATTGATTGTCGTTTGAATTTTGAAAATCGGTTAATAAACAACGGAGATATAACAAATTCGGAATAGTATCCTTAGAGGTATGCAACCCACAATACATTCACAAGATGGCAAATTTATTTTTCTGTCGAATGTCGTTTGAATTTTTTAAATCGGTTAATTAGGGACCGAGATATTAAATAATAACTTTATTTGGGGTTGGGACTGCAAGTGTTGCCAACTCACTTTTAACAATTATCATATTTGTTAGTAATGGGGTGAATTCATCCCTATATGTTTTAAAGCGATATCTTGAAAAATTAAAATCCTGGAACGTTCCGAAAAAAATATTGAGTTGGATACACTGACTTTTTTCTTTTTTGTCTTGCAACTTAGGATTTAGTTCTGATATTCTGGTATTGCTGAGTGTCGATCGGAAGGAGAACCAAGAGATATTTCGTCACGGATTCAATGACGTCATGTATGATGTATTCTCCCCGAAGGAGACTACGTCACAAGAGCGCCATCTGTCCAGTGCGGGCTAGAAGTACTGTTAAAGGAAGAGCGGCTAATGTGTATGTTGATATGAGAACAAGGAAAGAGTATCGGATTAGACAGTCCTGTGCTGGTACTGGAATCGTTCAAATGAATCAGTGACAGATCACCTATTCCGGAGCAGATGTAATATTTGTATGTATTCCTTCTCATTGAGTTTTTAAAGTTAATTATTAACGGATTTTCATGATTCAAGTGTCAAATGAAAGCTTAGAAGCTGGAGATTAAGATGCAATAAATATATTTTGTGTAGAATTCCATTGTAATATTTTAGATGTAAGTTTTTTATGATTTTAAATGTCATAAAAGCATATTCAATCTCACTTGGGGGTATCCTTCTGTGTTAAAGTGTAATGGTCAATGGCGACTTCATAAATTTATCATTGAAAAAGTGGTCCAAAAAAAGTGGTCCGTACAGACGCCTATACTACTCCAAATTTACTAAAGATGGTGGAATGCAAATTCTCCAACTGTTAGGGAAATGGAAGTTCTTATACAACAAAATTCCGTTTTCCAGTTTGTAGAATTTCTCTACATTTCTATTTTGCATCTTACTATAAGGATCGTTTGGTTTCTCCAAAAATTTAATAATTTTACTGTACTCAGGATGCTCTTTTTGTTTTTCGGTTAACTCTCCTGGTGTGGGGTTTCTGAAAAATGATGGGAGGACTTCTAAATTGTTTATGTCTAAGATTTCACTAGGAGGGGCTAAAACTATCCTGGACAATGCATCACTGGCAACATTTTCACTCCCAGAAATGTGCTTTATTTCTAGATTAAATCCCTGTAATTCGAGACTCCATCGAGCCAAACGAGAGTTCCAATGGCGAATTTTATTCAAAAACACTAAGGAGTTGTGGTCTTTGTAAATTTTCACGTGATGGCCATATAACAAATGTCCCCATTTACGTACAGCTGTAACAATTGCATACGCCTCTAATTCCGTGATAGTGAAATTTCGTTGTGCACCACTCAGAGTTTTACTGTAAAAACCAAGTATGTGTTTTTCACCATTGATTTCTTGGAATAATATACTTCCTACTGCTACCAGCGAACTGTCTGTCACTAAACAAAAATCGTGATCTAACAGCGGATGATTTAACAACACATCTTCAGATAATGATTATTTCAACTTAACGAAACTTTGCTCACATTCGTCAGTCCAGATCCACTTTTTATTCTTTTTCAGAAGTTCAAACAATGGATTGGCTAGATGAGCGAAATGATATACAAATTTAGAACACCACTCGAACAAACCTAACACTCGTTTAAGTTCCTTTACATTTTTCGGACGAGGCAATGTTCGAATTGTTTCTACATACGACGGATGCTTTTCTACGCCTTCAGGTGTGACTACGAAACCAAGAAATTGAAAACTCGTATTGCAAAATGAGGATTTCTTTAAATTTACAGTCATATTGGCTTCTTCTAATTTCGTAAACAACAAATTCAAAATTTCTAACTGTGCATCAAAAGAAAGTTGGTACAGATATATCATCAGTATACGTAACTAATTTATCAAATAATGCATGACCTAACACAACCAAAAGACAAGCCAATAATCCTACGCCTCCATTTGCATATCCAAAAGGTATGGATTTAAATCTATACATTTTACCGTTCCACGAAAACGCTGTGTAATCTCTACAATTTTTAGAAATTGGAACTTGTGTATAACTTCCTACTAAATGAATATTTGATACATATTTCGCACCCTGAAACTTGAACAACAAGTCATCAGTTTTGTTCACCTTTAATTGTTTTATTTTTACATGCTTGTTCAAAACAGTCAAATCCACTACTACACGCATCTTACTAGTATTTTTCTTTGGCACGCAAAAAATTGTGTGTGAATGGATTGATACACAATATTCTATTACACCACATTGTAACCACTCATCAATTTGTGAATCAATATGTTCTTTGAATTTATATGGTATTGTATATTGCCTTTTAACTAAAGCTTGGTCAGTGTCTACCTCAATTTCATACTCAATTTTGGTACAACGTCCGGGAATATTTTTAAAGATTTTCCTGTTTTAGCAACAATTTGAACAATTTTTCTTTCTCAAAATCAGACAATCGAGCCTCCTTAAACCTTTCCCGTATTTCTGAAATTGAAACAAATTCATTTTCTGTTTTACTATCAAATGTGTTACAGACTGCAACTCTATCTAACGACTTACAATGCGATTTATCGATCTCACAATCAATCTCTGACATTTGTTGTGAATAATAATCAAACACAAATTTATCTTCATTGGCAATTTCTAAATTTAGCACTTTCATTTCCTTTTTGTTACTACAAGAATTACGAATTTTATTATAAGCTTGATCAGAAAAAAACATGATTAACCCATTCTTTTTCTGATTTTTGCTTTTCACTTACCAAATTATTTACTATGGGACATTCTGCATTAACTTTTCGAATCTCATATACTATTTCCGAATCATCATCACTATCACTAAAAACATTCATTTTAGTTTCAATACTACCTTGAGACACAAAATTTACCCTTTTCTGTACATCACCTTTGGCCAGAATTTTTGTAACTTTAGTATTATCAACTTGACCACCTAACATAAGTACGTTAACGATTTCTTCTTCCTTTTCAACCGTAATAGAATTATCACCAAAATCTATCTTTGCCTTGGATTGAGTAAGGAAATTTCTACCTAACAAGCACTCAGTATTTAAGTCAAAGACAACTAACACACGTACGTCAAAACTAAGTTTCCCTATTTCAATACACAATATTGTTTCACCTTGCAGCTGTTTCTTTTTCTTACGTGAAAAATCCACCAACAAAATATGTGGAGCTGGCCGCAAGTGAGAGTGTGATATTATTGACGCTACTCGTTTCCATGTCACTAAAGACAAAAGGCTAACTGATGCTCCAGAGTCACACAAGGCTACTATTGGTTGATTTAAAATCTGTACCTTTATCTCAGCTGACCTAGATTGACCGCACTCGCGTTGGAGAGTTTTTTAGTATAAATTTTGATCTTTGTTTTCTGGAAACATAACTCTTGGACTATAATACGGAAATTGTGGTGCAGATTGAGTATATGTGGGCATTGGCTGTGCTCGGTTCATACCTTCATCATGATTACTATTTACAAAGTTCACTCTTTCGTTTTGATTTGAATTTTCATAATCATGATAATCTTCGTAATTACTACGATTATTACCTTGGCCATCATTGCGATCATTATTTCTTGCATAACTATTGTTACCTTTGTTCCAATGGAACTTTTTCTTATTCGGACTTCCCTTCCTTTTTGTTCCGTCAAACTTACCTTTAACTGAATTTTACGGTTTTCGTTACCATAATTTCCCTTTTTATTGAACTTCTCATAATTCCCTTGCACTTCATCTACCTGATTGACACGTACAGTTCTACCATGAAAATTTTTCCTATCGTTAATATTTCTGCTGTCATAATACAGTGCTTCAAGATTTTGTATAGCAGTTAAAAATGAATTGAAATCTAAATTTGGGAACAATGCTAACTGTCGTCGGTAAGAGATAGGTATCAGCTGTTTAATAGTGTTCACAATGAAAGTTTCCGGTATTTTAGATGACAAACCGCGTATCTTGTTAAATCTTTTGTGAACAAAGTCGGTAACGGTACCATCAGTTTTTGGGTTAAACGCTTGCGATTGCAACACGGATAGTTTACTTGCAGTAACTTGTTCAGAAGCAAAATGGGCTTTAAATTCTTTAGTGAAATCTTCAAATGAACGGAATGTACCTAGTTTTGACTTGTACCACTCGCGAGCATTACCGGTAAAAACAAACCCTAGTACATCTAAATATTGAGATTCAGGTACATCTACAGCGTGCGCTGCAATCTTAAACTGCTTTAAAAACGAAGTTGGTGACTCATCATCTTCTAAACCTAAAAACTTTCGGAACATTTCGATGTCACCGTAACGCAATATTCGTCGTTTAGGCTTTTTCACATTACCCCTATCTGATTTTCTCACTCTAATACGCTTCTTTAATTTTGTTCTCTCACTTGCTGTCGAATAACTAGAATCAGTTTGGTTGGAGCTACTAGTTTCTCCCTTACTGTTGTATTTTGACCTGTGACTACTCCTATCGTCACCCGATATACTTGATCTACGCCAATTACGTTCACTCCCCTCACCATAGGCGCAAATCTGTCTTCAACATTGGGGGGGACGGGTAAGCTTGTTCCCATATTTTATATATATACCCGTCCCATACAAGCTTACCCGTCCCATATATATAAGCGATGTTCAAAATATTTATGAAGTTGAAAAACAATGCTGTGAAGGATCAGGGGAGCAGAATTGTCTTCAATGGCGTATTTAGGAGGCTATTGGGCTCAAGCTCCCCCCGAAATAAATTTGTTAGTTTTTCGCATTCCACGTACAACAATAATCCTTCTTACCATTTCTAAGAATGTCATTGACTTTCCATTTTCTTATGCTCTTTGTTCAGAAATAATACTGTATTTGTCAAATTTCATTCCATGTAAGAACTGCGTCCTTTTGTTCTTTCTTTCGTCCTTTCTACTTTTCTGTTTCTTTTTCTTGACGTTACTTTCTTTCATTTCGCCTATCATACTTTATCGGCCGTTGCCAGTTGTGATTCAAGTCGGCCGTCATCAGTAACACCAAAACTAAGAGGAGTTGATAAGCGAAACTGGTGTTTCACACCAACTTGCGCGGATATCAACATGACAGGACTTTAGTTATTATAACAAAGGAAAAATTATATCGTTTAGTTATTTTTAAAAGAAGGAAATGTTCGAATTAAAGAAAATCAAAACAGGAGAATAATTAGCCAGGGAAATTAGGAAGGCCAAGAGGATGCTTCCTTTTTCTTGTATGAATAGAATAAAGGGTTAGATTCACTCCTAAATTTTTGTATCATATATAGGATTTATAGGTCTGCAATTCTTGCCATTATAACTTCAATTTATGCATAAATTAAAATATATTTAATTCTCAAGCTCAGGTGGGCAATTGCCCACTTCCTTCCTTGTGTTGGGCATAGCCCGTCGAAAGAAAATTGTAAATACGCCATTGGTTGTCTTCAACATTGGGAGGTGGGCAGATTTGAGGTTCATTCTACAGAAGGGAGAAGAAACTCATATTACGGTAGATGAATCTGATCAACTGTAGAGTATATTATATATTAGGCGATGTATATTATATATTAGTAGATGAAGTAGTAGTATATATCAGTATTACAAATCATTGCCATGAACACATTCTGAAATCTGAATACGTGCATATTTATAATTGGTATGTTTCTAATTAGGCATCCACAAAGATCCACGTTAAAATTGTTTTATAATAATTTAAATAATGACTTCCCCAAAACTATGAAGAAAGAATATCAATTATGTATGACGTAACAATAGTCTTTGAGCAAACTGATGATAATCTCAATAACATTACAGGAATCGTTACAGAAATCTGACGCATGTTATATAATTACTCTTTAGTTAACTGATGTAACCTTAAGATTATGGAGAAAAATATTCCAACAATTGAATTCTTTTCTTTGCTTACGAAGTATCCTCTCTCAAAAGAAAAATTGGGACACGCGGAAATACGTAGGAACAAACCATGGTTCGAACTAGCAGAGAAGAGAAAACAGGCGAAATTACGTTGGCTACAAAATCCGAATGTAATAACTACGGAAAATTTCGTAGACATCAGGCGGGAAACTTTCAAAACTTTAGAACAAGGAGACGCGATTTTTTGAAAGCTAAAATTTAGGAACTTGAAGATAATAGTAAAAATAAAAACATTCGGGACATGTATAAAAGAATCAACAAATTTAAGAAAGGTTATCAACGACGTGCTTATATTAAAGAAAGCTGATGGAACAGTTCTCACTGATACAGATAGCATTTTAAATAGAAGGAAAGATTTCTTTGACGATTTGCTTAACACGGAGCCAAAAACTAATGTGCGTGGAGAAAGAGAGATACACACCGCAGAACCGTATATTCCAGAACCCAACCGAATAGAAGTAGAAATCGTTATAAAGAAATTAAAGAACCACAAATCTCCGGGTGTAAACGAAATTCCGGCTGAGTTAATTTTAGCTGGGGGCGAAAAATTGTGGAACAAGATACACAAACTCATTATCCTTATCTGGAATAAGAAAGAATTGCCACAAGAGTGGAAAGAATCAATCAATCCACAAGAAAGGCGACAAAAATGACCGTAATAATTATCGAGGCATCTCTCTTCTGTCAACATCCTATAAAATCCTTTCAAACATTTTATTACCAACATTGCGCAGATGAAATTATTGGACATTATCAGTGTGAATGTAGACAAAATCCATCAACAATTGACCAAATATTTAGCATCCGCCAAATACTCGAAAAGAAGTGGGAATACAGTAGCCCCATAAATCAACTATTTATTCATTTTAGAAAGGCTTACGACTCAGTTAGGAGAGAAACATTGTACAACGTTCTTACAGAATTTGGAATACCGAAAAAGCTAATTAGATCAATTAAGGAATGTTTAAATGAATCCCAAAGTAAAGTCCGGGTAGGAAAATTTTTGGCCACGAGCTTTCACGTCGAGAATGGCCTGAAACAAGGAGATACGTTGTCGCCATTATTATTCAACTTTGTCCTGGAATACACTATAAGGAAAATCAAAGACTGCAACCAGGGCCTACAGTTGAACGGTGCCCACCAGGTTATGGCATATGCTGATGATGTAAATTTAATAGATGATGACAGGAGAACAATAGAAAGAAAGTAGGGTGCACGCGAGACGAGACGAGACGAGAAATGGAAAAGTCTCGTCTCGTCTCGCAGCCTCAAATGTTGGCCTCGCGTCTCGTCTCGTCTCGCAAATATGAAGTCTAGTCTCGCGTCTCGCATAAAATTTTGAGTCTCATCTCGCGTCTCGCGCGAGACTTTCTCGCATGGTCTCGCAGTCTTGCATATATTCTGGGTCAAAATTTTGCAATGTGTTATTCTATGGCTGTTAATGAATGATGATGTGATATTCTGTCCGAAAGCAGGTATTTGACCTAAAAGTCCCTTGGCAAGGTGAATCCATGGTGGTTTGCCATTGCTTTCCATGGGATGAATGTTCATAACATCCTAAGGAGACGGAACCTAGAGTTCAACATGGTGTCCGAACTTGTGTCCCCTCCGCTCCAAATTAAAAGAAAAGTTGTGCTGGAATTTGATTGCTGGACCATTAATTTTCGTCAAATTAATAGCATAATTTACAGCAAAACCAGCATAAATTGTTGCTGGATCCAACATTATTTTCCAGCTTAGAGGTCTCCAGCAATATTTTCCAGTATGCCATGCGGGCACATTTTTGCCCCGAAAAAGAGTCGAAAATGTAATTAGGATATAAAGAATATAACGTTTCCGTATATGTTTTTCTGAACTCATTGAACCAAACCCGGGTCATTTTACTATATCTATATGTAAATTTCTTCGTCTTTATTTAACCGGATTTCAACCTTGTCTTTGCCTGCTTCTAGTCCAAGGAATGCTCTAACGTCCCAATATCCAAAATTGACACGGATTGTTCACTTAGAATATGTTTGAACTTTCTTTTCAGAAAGTTTAAACTCTCTAGCATTAAATTTGTGGAAGCAGCAGAGAAAATATAAAAATACGTTACTTGTGTAGGAAACCAGTGCTGCCATCTATTGTCGCCTCCCTTTACCCCAACCACCAAGGAATAACATTGGACATTTGTGTCAACGGACTTGTGGATAACGCAATATGTTAACAATTGCGAGAATCAAAATATCCAGCAAACTATACTTGATACGAAGAAAGCTTTCTGGATCAATTTCCAGATCATACAGTTGAACTAACTGCAGTGTTGCCAGAATATCAAAACCTGAAAAGTTTTGGTTAACCCGACAGCAATGGTGTCAATCCACACAGATACAGACCACATGTCTTTTGATCCTGAGCTAAGTAAAATCAACCTTGAATAATAATAAATCTCATAAAATGTCTATTGCCCCAATCACTTTTTTGTTCCTGGAGGCATTAACGCTCAACTTAGAAAACTCAATAAATGTAAAATCACTAAATATACAATTAAATGTAATTCATAAATGTTGCGAGACTGCGAGAAGTCTCGCGAGACTTCTCGTGCGAAACTTAACCGAGTCTCGTCTAGCGTCTCGTCTCGCATGGTTTAATCTCGTCTCGCGTCTCGCATAAAATGTTCAGTCTCGTCTCGTGTCTCGTCTCGCAAATGCGAGACGAGACGAGACTTCTCGCGTCTCGCGTGCATCTCTAAAAGAAATGCAGAGATCTTATTAAACGCTTGCAGGGGCAAGGGTTTAGAAATAAATGCAGAGAAAACTAAATACATGGAAGTGCGCCGGGACCGTAATACGGTAAATTATGAATGCGTTAAAATTTTAAATAATACTTTTGCTAAAATGGATACTTCAAATATCTAGGATCAATATTAACAGACAGATTTTCTTCGAAAATCATATTCACGAAGAAATTAAATGTCGACTAGATACGAAATTCGTGTTATTATTCAGTTCAAAATCTCTTGGCGTCGCGAATTCTGTCGAGGAATTTGAAGCTTAAAATATATAAAACCATAATCATACCTGTTGTTCTATAAGGTTTCGAAACATGGTCGCTTACTCTGAGGGAAGAACATAGACTGAAAGTATTTGAGAACATGATGCTCAGACGGATATCCGGACCCAAGAGGAACGGGAATAGAGAATGGCGGAAACTTCATAACGATGAACTACATAAATTATACGGCGTCCCAAACATTGTTATGTTCATCAAGTCTAGGAGGCTTAGGTGAGCAGGACATATAGCCAGGATGGAAGAAAGTAGGAACGCTTTCAAAATGTTAGCGGTAAGACCAATCGGAAAACGACCATTAGGAAGACCTAGGCGCAGTTGGGAAGACAATATTAAGATGGATCTCACAAAAATAGGAATACAAAGTAGAAACTGGATCCAGTTGGCTAAGGATAGAAGTCAGGGGAGAGCTTTTGTGAACGCGGCATTGAACCTCCGGGATCCATAGGCTATAGATTTAGTTAGCTTACGAAGCATGAATAGATGTCTAGGCTGATGCTACAAATAGATTAAATGCGCATTTACTGAAAACATGGGTTCTACTGACATTGGGTAATCTATATACTCTTCATGTGCTACGGCCTATGGGGAGGAAGAGATAAGATTTGATATCAGGTTACGTCACGCACAGTTGCCCGCCTTCATTTTCATTAAAAATGGAAAAACCAAGAGAAATCAATTTCATCTCACTTTCCTTTGTGGCAGTCGAACACAAATCATCACACTTATTTGCAAAAAGCGCTTTTCAAATCGGATTATTGAGAGAGCCTCCAGTTCCAATGTAGGAGGGGACATGTCTCCCCATTTTTCCCGGAATTTGTGCCCGTACCTACAGCTGGGACAACTTTCCAGCATGAGGAGTGGGGCATATCCTCCTCTGGCATTTACTGCAGTTTGTGCCCAAGTAGCGGAAGTGAAAGTAATACATATTGATGAGAGTACTAAACGCACTACAGCACGAAGTTCAGTTTGAAATACTACAGAATACGATTCTTTTTAAAAAATGGACAAGCAAAGAGAAATCAATTTCATCTCACATTCCTTTGTGGCAGTTGGACACAAATCATCACACTTATCCCAAAGAGCACTTTTTAAGTCAGATTATTGGAGGGGACAGTCCCCCTCAGATCCAAGATTGGAGGGGACATGTCCCCCTCGTCCCCCCTGGGATTTGCGCCAGTGCCCCTCACTATTAGCACTCTCAGTTAATGAGGTTAACTTAGTTTGGGTTTCGTCTACCTTTATTTCTAAGTTTGACAACCTATCACCTATTAAAGCAATATTTTGGTTCATATTGATTACATCAATACCGGGAGGGATAGTGTTCTGTGACAGAGTATCGACCCTACTGTGCAATATTGCGACGTTTCTTTCTAACTTGTTTTGTATTTCAAATTTTCCTTTTATCATTTTAACATATTAAATTTAAGTCCATGAATTTTTATAGGAGAATAAAATATAAAAAAAAAAAAAAGAATTTTGAAAGATTAACTCAAAATTATATGCTGTGTCGACGAAGCCGGCTCATTGCGTAACAAGAAACATGACTACTTTGGACATATTGCTCACTGAACACTAATTCACACAACACTTCGATTTTGGAGATTCCAGAAGAAGAAAGGGGGGGTCAGTGGATTTTTTCGAGGGCAATCCTTTTAGATTCTTCTTCCCATTTTTGAATGGATTTTAGGCTTTCTTGACTAGCTCCAATTTCCATCGTCCGGCAGGGTAGTCGACCGTGAACTTACTTATGGTGCCACTGATTAACAATTCAAGAAGTAAATTTATCCCTTGTCTTACCTACATTACTTTATCACAAATATAAGTAAAATTCAATAATAGATTTGGTTTATGTTCTTGAATAACAACATTTGCAAGGAACTGAGACAACGTGGTTTTCCTTGATCTCGGATAAGTTAAGTTATTTCAATGCATTTTCGCTGAAATTCACTTCAACTGACGTAGGTAACGAAACAACATGAGTTCCACAATACACTGATACATATTCTAGCACAATAACATAATCGATGACCAAATTATCGATGGATTTCCTTAGTAAGTTCTTCACATCTTCTCTTTTTGATGGCTTCCATTCGCACAGTAGTTCTCGCGCCTTCTCTATCTAGCGTCTGTATGATTGCGCTTGCAATGACAGAGAGAAATTTTAATAATATCTATACGAAATGTTCTTTACAAGGAATATATATATCAGAGGTGTTATAAGTATTCGCCATTAGAGTAATATATTTAAAGTATTAAAAATAGTAAAAGTATTCTTCGATTAAACTAGATTTAATGGCACTATTTTTTATAAAGTCACAACCGCGTCTCATTCCTTTGTGCGATGAACAAAAGATACAAGTCACCATTCACAGTACTGCCAACTCATTGAAAAAGATAAAACTAACATAAAGTTTGCGTCGACGTATAATCCATGGAGCCCTATTCCACTTCAGCCAAGAGTAACTGGGAAAATTAAAATGGGATGGGAGTGAGGGGGTCCACACGCTCACAATGTTACATTACTGTAACTATCACGTACTAAGACAGCATAACCCAACCTAAACTAAACTAACCTTACCTAAACCATTAAAACACAGAAAATAAAGAAAAACGTTACGAATTTTAAGTAAAGAATTCTGGTCCCCCAAATCCAAATATCCTAACCTAACGTAAACAAATCCAACCTACCTAAAACATCAAACAATACCGAAAATACAGCTAGAAAGTGCGAAATTTAAGCAAAACATTGTGGCCTTCAGTTCCAAAAATAAACGGTAATTACTTATATTCACGCTCGCGTTCTCTCACGA
Source organism: Thermobia domestica (assembly GCF_964235325.1). NCBI lineage: Eukaryota > Metazoa > Arthropoda > Insecta > Zygentoma > Lepismatidae > Thermobia > Thermobia domestica. The sequence continues at coordinate 150,747,498 of NC_137471.1, read as the reverse complement.
CAAACGTTTCACATAGTATTTTACCGTTTAGATATTGGTAGAAATATCTGCTCGAAACCCAACATTACGATAATTGTCAATAAAAATATACAATATATATATATATATATATATATATATATATATATATATATATATATATATATATATACAGGGTGGGCCATTTTAATTAATCCACGGAAATATCTGAAAAATAATAAAACATAGAAGAAATGTTTGAAGTACACGTTATATATAGCTAAGGGGGAAAACCATTTCCGCCAAAAGTACCCCTTCCCACCGCCCGGAAATGGGGGTAACGGGGGGTAACTTTGAAATGTCAAATGGGAACATGGGTCGAGTAATACCTCGTTCGAAAGGTCTTGGAAAACTAAATAACGCTGTATCAAAATTTGTTTCATATGGAGCACCAGTTTCAAAATGGCCGCCATGATATAGTTCGGAAACTCCAGTAGCCGTAGTATGAAAACCATGGGAGGTAAATGAATGGAACAAATTGAAATACGTAAATATCATAGGGCATATCGAATGGTGTGGTCCCTGTGATCCCAGTGGCCTCCCTGAAGGGGTCTTGGGGGCTAACTTCAAGATTTCAAATAGTAACATGAGTCGAGTGGTACCTCGTTCGATAAATCTTGCCAAATCAAACATCTTGCAGGAGAAAACGATTGAGGTGAAATGGCAGTGTTCTCAAAAGGCCGCCGAAACATAGTATCAGTGTCAGAGAAAAGGTTTAGTATCCGTAGTATGAAAGCGATTGGAGATAAATCAACAGAAGAAAAACTGGAGTAGGTAACTGACGTAAGGCACATCGAGAGATGTTGTCGGGGGTGACTCCAAGGGCCAACTGAAAGGTATCCGGGGCCAACTTGAAAATTTCAAATAGCAACTTGAAGCGAGTAACATCATGTTACATAGACAAATGAATATCAAACAGCTTCTGTAAGAATATTTTCGACATGAGACACCGTTTTCAAAATGATCGCCAAGACATGGTGAATGTGTCTAAGAAAACGTCTAGTGCCCATAGTATGAATACGGGTAGAGATAAATGAAAATAACGAAAATTAAATAGGAAAACCACGGAGGCGTTCCAAGGCTCGAGAATGATACAACAGAGGTAAAGATGTTAGAGTAAAATTGCCATAATGTATAAAGAGATATCCAAGTCCTGCAAAATAATCTTTTCCTGTGCTCTGTATGTGAGTGGGGTGGAAAGTAACAGTGAAAGTTCAAATGAGAACTCTACTTTAATTCGCAAATTAAGGCTACCTTACAAATAGGTATGGTATGGTTGAAGCATTTGTTTGTAAGGATGACGCTGTAGTGACTAAAAAAAGGTGAAATTTTATTTGAATGGTAACGCATATCTGTATGGCTAAGTATGATTTGATGCGAAAACAGAAGAAACGTTATACGAAAGAAGTTGTCGAATAATGCAGTTGCTGGAACTTACAAACGTGTGAATTTGCTAATCTCCGTCGCCTCAGAAACTTTTATGCAATGCGTGCTGGTTATTCGGAAAGCATTTCCGGGATATACGTACATACTGTTTCGTCCCTCAAGCTCACAATATGACATGAGTGCTAATAGTTAATCAAAATGTAACTGTGGCCAAGGGCGCCCATGTTGTGGTTTCCAAGGAAGGCAATAAAAAGCGACATTTCAAATATAGTTTCAAATTTTGCTGTAGTTATTCTAAAAATTCTATTGAGTTTTCGATATTCTGAAGCACAATTTACTCTACTGGGGCGATAGCCCCCCTTGCCCCCCTTATGGGCACCCTTGACTGTGGCCATCCGCATTAACTGATGCACTAATTCTCTATCCCTGAAGTCTGCCTTCCAAACAGCATTGGGTAGGTCAAGCGTACGCCCGAACCGTTGTCCGGTCGGACATTGAACTTTTGAAGTTAACTCACAAGATCCCTTCAGGGAAGCCACTGGGATCACAGGGACCACACCATTCGATATGCCCTATGATATTTACGTATTTCAATTTTGTTCCATTCATTTACCTCCCATGGTTTTCATACTACGCCTACTGGAGTTTCCGAACTATATCATGGCGGCCATTTTGAAACTGGTGCTCCATATGAAACAAATTTTGGTACAGCGTTACTTAGTTTTCCAAGACCTTTCGAGCGAGGTATTACTCGACCCATGTTCCCATTTGACATTTCAAAGTTACCCCCCGTTACCCCCATTTTCGGAGGGTGGGAAGGGGTACTTTTGGCGGAAATGGTTTTCCCCCTTAGCAATATATAACGTGTACTTCAAACATTTCTTCTATGTTTTATCATTTTTCAGATATTTAAGTGGATTAATTAAAATGGCCCACCCTGTGTATATATATATATATATATATATATATATATATATATATATATATATATATATATATATATATATATATATATATACAGGGTGCGGCACGTAAAACCGGCCCGTAAAGTGAACACATAAAATGAAATGTAATGTATTGAATATGATTAACTACAACACATAAATGAAATGTAATGTATTGAATATGACTACTCACCTTCACAGCAGCTTTCACACCAGGTGCTGAAAGTGTCCTCCGCCGACTTCAACACACTTGTGAGCACGATTGAGGAGATTCATATATACCCTTGTCAGTTCTTGTGTTGTAATGCTATTGGTGACATCCTGGATCCTGCTCTTGAGTTCTTCAATTGTGTGTGGATTTGTTTCGTATACTCTTCCCTTTAACAGTCCCCATAAGTAAAAGTCACACGTGGACAAGTCTGGTGACCGAGGAGGCCACAAGCCTTTACAGATTGTCCTCTCAGGTGTAAACATCTCATGCACAAGGGACAATGATGCAGCTGATGTATGGCATGTTGCACCCTCCTGCTGAAAGTAACACAACTGACGCTCCTCTTCGGTCAAGTGTGTATAAAACTCCTCCAGGTTTCCCATATACACGTCACTGTTCACTATCGTCTCAAAGAATATGGGCCAAATAACGCGTGTGCCGGAAATGGCACACCAAAACACGAATCTTCTCATCAATCAGCAAAGTCTTGTGGCCTCCTCGGTCACCAGACTTGTTCACGTGTGATTTTACTTATGGGGACTGTTAAAGGGAAGAGTACATGAAACAAATCCACACACAATTGAAGAACTCAAGACCAGGATCCAAGATGTCACCAATAGCATTAACACAAGAACTGACAAGGGTATATATGAATCTCCTCAATCGTGCTCACATGTGTGTTGAATTGGGCGGAGGACACATTCAGCACCTGCTGTGAAGGCTGCTGTGAAGGTGAGTAGTCATATTCAATACATTACATTTCATTTATGTGTTGTAGTTAATCATATTCAATACATTACATTTCATTTATGTGTTGTAGTTAATCATATTCAATACATTACATTTCATTTTATGTGTTCACTGTACGGGCCGGTTTTAGGTGCCGCACCCTGTACTTACTTGATTGGAATCCATTCTTTGATATCTTCATTTTACATATTTTAGTTGACTCTTCTGCTGGCTCCAACTTATTATGGTTCCATCCTTGTACGTCCCTGCTTAGGAAGACATTTTATGACTATCGGGTTCGAGTCCCTGTGAATTCGTATGAGGGCTTAGGTATTAATGATATCACGGAATTCGATCGTCTATATCCTGAACGTCTCCTTTAGGCTTTAATGGCAGTTCGAAGTGTTTACCAAAGCCTAGCATATAGCCATTGCATAGTACGGTTTAAAGTTCGGGTCAGAACATTCTGGGAAATCGACATAAAGACTAATTCCAACTGTCTCTCTAATGTCAATATAATTTAATAATGCAAAAATAATTACGTTGCATGGGCATTAATTATTTATGCTGGAAAGAAAAATGAATTAGATTATCTTAAGCTGTAATATACGAATTTAAATCATAATGATAATTTTGATAAATTATGATGAAAAGATACGTGTAATTATATTTTATGGATTTTAATCAGTAACATTGAATCTTCACTAATGAAAGATAAATTACACTTTGGCACTTTAATTTCAATAATTGAATATAAAAATTGAATTTAACACTTGGCTCAATATATTAATTTTCTTCTTTAAATAAATAAATAAATAAATAAATTATCTTCACTCTGAGTGCGGAAGACGTGGGTTACTGGTTGAACTTCAGTACATTGTTACTTTCCGTAATTTCGCACTGTCACTGGTCCATAGGTTTCCAAACTCGCGAGCCCGACGCTCGTGAGCTCGGCACTCACGCTCAACCGGGCTCGGGCTCAATAAATGAGCGCGAGCCCGAGTGAGCTCGAGCCCCAATGAAATAAGTGAGCGTGAGCCCGAGCCCACTTGAGATTAGTGAGTGCGAGCCCCAGTGAGCGCGAACCCAATCGAGAAAAGTAAGTGCGAGCCCCAGTGATCGCGTGCTCAGTTAACAGAAGTGATCGCGAGCCCGAGTGATCGCGAGTCTAGTTAAGAGAAATGAGCGCGAGCCCAGTTCAGAGAAGTGATCGCGAGCCCACTTGGGAGAAGTGATCGCGAGCGCGAGTGAGTGCGAGCCCAGCTGGGAGAAGTGATCGCGAGCCCGAGTGAGTGCGAGCCCAGTCGAGAGAGATGAGCGCGAGCCCGTGTGATTGCGAGCCCAGATAAGATTAGTGAGTGCGAGCACGAGTGAGCGCGAGCCCAGTTGGGAGAAGTGATCGCGAGCGCGAGTGAGTGCGAGCCCAGTCCAGAGAGATGAGCGCGAGCCCGAGTGAGTGCGAGCTCAGTTGAGTGCGAGCCCGCGCTCACTTCACACTCACGTGGACTAATTTGCTTTAGAGTAAAAAAAAAAAGATGGGAAATTCATTCCATGTGCAGAATTGTAAAGGAAGAATTAAACAACTTTACAAAATGAAAAATCACATTCTTGAGGTCTGAGCTGTCATTTTATTGTCCAGAGGGCTTCAAACACCTTTTGATAGAGAACCGACTTTTTCATGGCTATTATGAGAGGATGGTATTTGAGGCAGGTATTTGTTTTTGTTGTTTTAGTAACAACTTACATGACCCAAGCTTTGTGTGTGTGTGTGTGTGTGTGTGTGTGCGCGAGATCATAGAATAAGGAAACTACTTGACCTTGCGAAGTAGGAAATTTATTTTCTAACAACTAATGAAGCTGTGAGTTCATAGAAAAGTCGAGCGAAATAATTATGTATTATTTATTTATAGCTTCTTTAAATCCCAATAAACAAGAGTAGCTCTTAAGAGTGTTGATAACTTGCATCATAATGGTTATTCAGCCCATTAATTTATATGAGGAAACAAAGAATTTTAGCCAGTTAATTTTACTGACTACTTCTTCTTGAGATCTTTAAATGTGTTCTATGCGAAATTTAACCACTGTATTATGTAATTTTAATATACAGTATATAAATAAAAACTAAAACAATATTATTACATTGAATATTTTTAAAGCAAGGAACCCTTAAATAGGCCAGAAGAAGAAATTAGTAAAATTGAATGAGTAAAATCTCGTCTATTTAAAAGAAAAATACTTCCTCATATAAGTCAATGGGCTATTAAATAAAAAGATAGCAATTCAACATCCGAAAAAAAACCACACACACACACCTCCTTGAATTAAAGTATTTTTTCGAAAGCTACCCTGAAACGATGGCGTGTCGTTTGTTGCAACCAGAAGTAAAAGTGAAGGAAAACACGGGGGACGTCATCTCCCACTTCCAAAAATATCTATGGCGTCCCTCCACTTCCTAAAAATATAGTGGACAAAGATAGGCACAAGGGATGACATGACGTCATGCGTTCCGCAACCTTTTCAGATCAACTTTTATCCTTGGTTACAACTCGATTTTGATGTTGTTTGACTTTATTAAAAACAGACTCCAAATAGAACTGAACCCGCTTGATATAGACCGAGCTCACAGAATGGATAAGGGCAAAAATAGACCGATCATTGTTAAATTTGCATACTACAAAAGGAAAGAGGCCATACTGAAAAATGCATATCGTGCCAAGGGGACACCTGTGCATATAAGTCAGGAATTTTCCTATAGTATTAGAGCCATTAGAAGAGAACTCAATGAATACCGGGTTCAAGCCAAGGCACACGGACAAAGGGTGCGAATGCAACTCGATAAGTTGTATATTGATGGGAAATCTTATACTATCGAGGACCTACGAAACACAGATGACAAAAATCTAAGTGATACAGTTGGTGTGTGTTCAGTGAGTGTGAACAATGGAGACGCTTCAAAAAATTCAGCAGTTGCAGGTGCTTCTTGTATTGTGTGCTCACCTGCAGAGCCTGTGGGGGTGAGTGATGAAGAGTTTCCAGTTTTGAGACAAACAATGAATGCAGCTCGAAGGGGCAGAGATCAACCACGCCCTAGAGGAAGAAACATCCCTTGACAAACAAGGGAGAATGACCTTCAACAAGGTAAGACTTCTCAAAGTGAGTGCAGTGATGTGTTATGTAATAATGACAGCAAGTGTGTTGTAGATAACGCAAAAAATGATAATTTTCTAATGTATTATATGAATGCGAGATCACTTAGGAACAAAGCATGTGAGTTTTCCAGCAACATTTCATTGAACAATTATGATATCGTAGTAATAACAGAGACCTGGTGTCTTGTGATTATTTTGATTCAGAGTATTTCGATAACAGATACCTAGTGTATCGTAAAGATAGGGACTATAATACAAGTGGTAAAGCAAGGGGGGTGTTGCTGGCAGTACAGAACCTGGAAGTGAGTCAGGTGACTGTTACTGACCAGATCCCAGAAGGCATTCTAGTGAAAACTATGGTTAATTACAAACCGCTTTATATCTGTGTTGTGTATTTTGAACCAAACTCACATCTATCATTATACGAATATTTTTTTTCATTTTATCGAAAGTAATTATACGATAAGTTGCACTGTTCTCCTTGTAGGTGATATGAATTTGCCTGAAATAACTGGAACAAACTTTGATTGTATACAGTCAACGAGTAAATCCTAAAGTCTCTATCATTTTACGTTATATCATGACATGGAATCACTCAATAATGTTACAAATAGCTTAGGGAGAACATTAGATTTAGTAATAGGTAATCTTTCCAATGTAACAGTAATAAGAGAACCACACCCATTAATTAAAGAAGATAATTACCACCCATCTATTTGTATAAGCTTTCCGCATGTTAAATCATCTAGAATAAAAAGCAAAAGAAACATATTTGGTTTCAATTTTAAGAAAGGAAATTATGATAATCTCTATAATGAGTTAGCGAGAATAGATTGGCAATATCTAAACGAATATACGGATCCAAATAAAGGAGTAGAAGAATTCTATAAAGTAATTTATGACATATTTGAGAAGTGCATTCCCATGAAAAGGCCAACGCAAAAAAGGTACCCTTGCTGGTTTAGTAACAGTATAATACAAAAATAAAACTTAAATGGCAACATCGCATAAAATGGCTTAAGAGGAGGGGAACGACTAATCACCAATATCATTATAACGAGTACTGCAGACTACGTAGAGAAGTGAAGCGTGAAATAGCAATAGCACATAATGATTTTATCTATAATGCTGAAAATAATATAACCGAAGACCCACAACACTTCTGGATCTACATTAAAAGTAAATCCCGACATCTTTCTTCTGATTGGTGATGGACAAAAGCTCACGGATAGCAAACATAAGCTTCCTTGAAGGACTTGTAATAAAATTCACCGAATATTGAAATTCAGGTGTTAGTTACTTCCTAAGCAGAAAATGGAGCTACTATCTTATATGACTTATCTATCAGGTATAAAAAAATAATAAGGACGTTGCGGAGTTGCGTTGTATTAAACATGGGCAGACCTTGAGGAACTTGTAATAAAATGCCCTGGATACTAAAATCTAGCTTTTGACTACAATTACAAATAGGCCAAATAACTCGGTAGAAAGTAGAGCTACTAATGTCGTATAGCAGTTATCAGGTATCATAATAAAATAGGGATGTTGCAAGTTTAATGTGTGAAGCATGGGCGACAATAAGCCTAATTTTGGCCCTGGAAATTTTCGAACCAAATTTTTCTTATAAGCCTGACAATTCATCAACTGCATTAAAATAATTTCATGATAAGGCATGAGTACTTACATAATAGAATTTTCTTGCTAACAGGACTGGTGATTTTTTTTTAATGTTACGAAATCATCATACTCAGATAGGCTTTGCTTCTTAATGCTGCCGTCGTGCTTGCAGACAATCACTCGAACGAGTTTCTTTCGTATTTACTAACACTAAGCTTATTTTTTTTCATAAGTTGTTTTGATCTTACTAAATAAGAAAGAGATTCATTTAATGAGTATTGGTCTGCAAGTGTGATGACAGCCTTAAGACTTGAAGTCTGCAACACTCTTAATATTTTATTCTGATGTCTGATAACTCCTATGTGACGTTAGTCATATAGCCTATTTTCTATTGAGGAACTAGGCCTACTAGTAGTCAAAGCCCAGATTTAAATATCTGGAGCATTTTATTTCAAGTTCCTCAAAGTCCGCCCACGTTTAATACATTAAACCCTGCAACATCTTTATTATTTTATTTTTATATCTGACAACTGATATATAGCATTAATAGCTCTATTTTCTACTGAATTAGGCCTACTGCTAGTCAAAGTCTAGATTTTATTACCTTTTTATACCCATCATATACCCGCGAGCCCAATTAAGGTAAGTGAGCGTGAGCCCGGGTGAGCGCAAGCCCAATTGGGAGAAGTGATCGCGAGTTCTACTGATCGCAAGTCCAGTTGAGACAAGTGAGCGCGAGCCCGGGTGAGTGCAAGCCCAGTTGGGAGAAGTGATCGCGAGCGCGAGTGAGTGCGAGCCCAGTCGAGAGACATGAGCGCGAGCCCGAGTGAGTGCGAGGTCAGTCGACAGAGATGAGCGCGAGCCCGAGTGAGTGCGAGCTCATTTGAGAGAAGTGAGCGCGAGCCCAGCTGAGACAGGTGAGCGCGAGCGCGAGTGAGTGCGAGCCAAGTCCAGAGAGATGAATGCGAGCCCGAGTGAGTGCGAGCTGAGTTGAGAGAAGTGAGCGCGAGCGCGAGTGAGCGCGAGCCCAGCTGAGACAGGTGAGCGCGAGCGCGAGTGAGTGCGAGCCCAGTCCAGAGCGATGAGAGCGAGCACGAGTGAGTGCGAGCTCAGTTGAGAGAAGTGAGCGCGAGCCCAGCTGAGACAGGTGAGCGCGAGCCCGAGCGAGCCCAGTGGAAAATGGCCACCTTTGCACTGGTCTCTCACTTTGGTGTTTAAGAGTAGGAATTTCTAGATGGTTCCAGGGGGATGCACTGAAAGTTGGAGGGACGCATCTCCTTACTTTCCATTTCATCTTGTTTCAGGTGATCTTGAAATTTCTCCATTCCTCAGCTAGCTCCATGCTGTCCAGACGACTTTACAAGCAACAATTACGGACAAATATTTTGAACTTACCCCGTCTCACACAGATCTGAACTATGGCCTCAATCCAGGTTGCAACTTAACAGTGTTGCTTAACTCAAACTTCCATACAATTTATTTTATCCTGAGGTGATGTAGGGGTTTCAGACGATCCTTAAAACTAGGTAGGTTTTACCAGCAGAGCCTCTCGTGGTCGGTGTGTTAAACAGACAAAAACACTTGAAGAATGTGTTACGCACATTGCAATCAACTGTCGTAAGTGTAAATATTATTGTTTATCTATTTCAGAATATGAGTTCAGAAGATGAAATAGCCGTAGTAGTGATATCTGCTCCGTTGTTGACACAGAATCCGCCCTCCCTTCCCCCGAAAAAACGAGAGAGAAAGAGTAAAAGAGGAGCTGCTGGTCAGGGAGTGAATTCTTCGCCCTAATAATGCACAGTAAAGCACCGTATTTTCAATGGTGAATAATGAACTACATACAGAAGATCGCCGTTCCTACAAAAAAAAAAATATATATACATATATATATTCAGAGTGTACTATTCAGAATTCCATACGCTATTGAAACTAGTAACTCCGAAAATTCGGCAGCGAGATACGAACAAGAGGGAGTCTGTATCAGCTGAAAAAAGGTCTGTAGATCCTTGTATCCACCAGATTGTAGAACTGAAAATCAAATGACTTGTCCACATATGCAAATGAGGACAGTTATCAGGCGCGGAAAGCTAAAATAAAGAAAGTGCAATTTTTCTAGTATAGGTACTGAGTTTATCCGCTCAGCTCACTACCCACCAAAAATGCCCACATAACCCATAAAGTAAACTTATACTTCGCCGGGAGCTCCTCTGATGCACTACACCCGGACTTTCTGTATTGTGCCAGCATTGTAGAACTGTCCCCAGGGACGTGTAGTGCGTATTACCGCTGTTACCGGCGGTAGCAGTGAAAATATTAAAGTATTATATTAAATATTAAAAAATATTAAAAAAAGGGATATAGTTGACATAAGTCAGCATCAGTTCCAGAAGGAGCTGGACGCTCATACTTTTAGGGATTATTCATTGAGTATCTACGAACTTAAAAAGGGGGTAACAAACCCACTTTCATTTACTTCGCGAGTGATAAGAAAATAAAAAAGAACCTACCTGTTTGTTGTTCTTCTCCCTTTATTAACATTAGTGATTTGCACGTTTAGTGATGTGCAAATGTTTGAGAGATGTATGCAGTAGTAGCAGGTCTAGCGTGATTGCTTTGCGGTTTTTGTGCAATGAACAGAAAGTTGGGGCTTATTCTGTACAGGTTTGCGTCATTGTGTACAGGTTTTTGTGAGCTGAATGCAACGCGAAGTTTCGTTTTTTTTTTTTTTTTTGGCTTAGAATTACGTAAGGGAAAAATATTTCTTTGTACTTACTTGTTGAATTACGAGTTCTGAGGTCTTCTTTTTGGAACGCCATTCAGGTCGGTCACACACCCGATGGTTAGGTCAAAAGAGAAGTACCTTGATCTTCTGGTTTGGCCTTCGGTTTCGTCGTCCCAGTAGTCATATAGGGCTCTTATCTTTCTTTCAGCCCCTGGGTTTCTCCTTAGCGGTCCCAGTTCCCGCAGTACATCTATGAGTAGTTCAGGGTGTACCCCGTTGACGTAACCGAAGGTTGCTAGCACCATTCTGTCATGGTATTTTAGGTTATTCTCCAAAAAGCTGTTCTTATAAATTGAGGATACGTCCTTGCAGGCCCAATTATATCTTGTAACTCTAACCACAGGTGTGTTCTCCGCCGAGATGCCATTGCGTACTGAAGGGTCTGCGCACATTGACGCAGCGCTAGTTGTTCTTCCGGTAGATGGCAGGGTGGTACGAGAAAGAAGACAATATGGCTGGAATTGTGATGGTGACGCCATGCTGCGTTTTGTGTTCATTAACAGAATACGAAGTAGTTGAAATGACGACGAAAGAAAAAGCCACTCAAAGCATCGGCGTTCTTCCGGTAAGTAAATTGTGCCCTGGATGTGGTAGAGATGCATTTTTCAGTAGGGAAAGAAAACGTGTTTAGCTGTCGGAAAACACGTTTCATTGGAAATTCGAGGAGGAAGACGAGGTGCAGTTTTTCCTCCTCGCTTTTCAATGGAACGTTCTTTTCTGGAGCTAAACTCGATTTTTGACGGTGATGCGCCTTATGGGTTACTGGTGTTTGAATAGTCGTCCAAACATCAGTAATGCTATTACGAATCTGAAGATCTGCAGAAGAACATGTGTCGATTGGTTTAATTTCTGCCGTGAGGTTTGCGTCTGCTGGGCTATGGATTACTCTACTAAACTTGGTGGTCCAGGAATAACAGTTCAGATAGATGAATCCAAGTTCGGGAGACGGAAAAATCACTGCGGTCGTGTGATCGATTGCACCTGGGTTTTTGGAGGTTATGAGGTTGGTTCAGGGAATGTATTCATATGTGTCGTGAAGGACAGAAGTGCTGAAGAGCTGTTGAACGTTCTTCAGCAGTGGGTGAAACCTGGTACAACCATTCATAGCGACTGCTGGAAGTCATATGATAGGTTGGCTGAGGTGGGATTTCAGCACTTCACTGTGAATCATACCCTAAATTTCGTAGATCCCGTTACTGGCGCTCATACGCAAAATATCGAGCGGTTGTGGCGAGACGCGAAGGACAGCATTCCTAGGTATGGAAACAAAAAACACCATTTCATAGGACATCTGGCCTCCTTTCTTTTCCGGAAAAAGTATTCTCTAGAAACGCGGTTTCACAACTTTCTACTTTAAGTAGCCAGAATATATCCCCCCACTATTTGATGGTGAGTCTAAATTAATGCTTTTTGCTCTTTATTCTCTTTTTTATTGCCCTTGTACTTATAGGGCCCTTGTACTTAGAGTGCCGTTGTACTTTATGTATGACTGTATGTGCTGGGGGCGAGATTTAACGCATATCGCATGTCTTGTGCACATGGATACTTCTTACTCTTGCATTACGTAGAAAATTGATGGTTTTTCGTGTAGAAGTAGTAATTGGAGTGTGAATACAACATTATCTGCGTTTCCTCTGTGTTCTGTTACCACTTTTACACGAAATACCATCATTTTCCTACGTAATGCAAGGGTAAGAAGTATCCTGGAGCACCGAAAACAGGGGCAGTCTCATGTATACTATTACCAAAAAAAGTTTGGATGGCCTACCGTATGCTTCAATTACATTGCGAACGAATGCAACATGCCAACACAAAATAGGAGCATACTGTTGTTGAGACCGCAGATTTCAGAGTTAACGCGAAGCCCGATAGCGTTCGTTCACTCCAGAAGCATCTTTTAGCGGACCAGCCAGAAGCATCCTGCGCGCTTGTATTTGTATTTCGGCTGAGTGGAACAGGAAAAAATAGGAACGTTCCCTGTCAAAACAAGGAGAATCTAGAATATCATCAACTACTCACCGCCAGCTTAGGAGTCTATTCGCTCTCCTCTCGCTGTAGAGGATCGAGCGGGCGGTAATTCTACTATACTGTTTCGTTTGCTTCCCCATTCTAAGGATAGAATCTTGGCTGCAATTTCAGTATTCATAAGGTTATTTCATTGTCTTAATAGCATGTAATTTCGGACAAATATAAGTAGCAGGCTTTTCATACTAATAGCATTTAACACGTGCTACTGTGAGACTGATGTTTCAGTGCTATATTTATATGTTAATCTATCATTTTTACACGACTTTTGTACGTTAATACGTTATCTTTAAATTTGAATAATACAGCAACAGTGAACAAGAAGAATATATTCCATAGGATATTCTAACAAAAATTTAATATAGGTTTACTTTGATTCAAAATAAAGTTTCTCACTGAATGTTAATAAGAGCTAATGGGCATGACTTTTTTAATTGAGATTTTATTTCTGTTGTCCCTGTTCAAGATATTATCAGTCCCTGAAGTGCAATTAATTATACTGAAATGCCTATTGATGAAACACATTGTGCTATATGGGAACTGTTTCAAGAGCAAGGGGGAATAGTAATGATAATTAGAGCAAAGCCCGCGCTCTTTCCAATTCGAGTAATTATTATTATTTAGGATTTAAGCTAATTAAGTTGAAAATATTTTGTTTTTAATTTAGTATAGAAAACTTTCGATGCAACAAATTTCCAACTCTAGCCGCTAGCCTACTAGTTGAATTTGGACTTTGATGCAGTTTGATGTGTTGAAAAAGAACTGTGCAATCGTCTTCATGGTGCCGCAGTTTGACTGTCTAACTAATTTTCAATACGGAAAAGTTATTGCTCAAACATACGATGAAACTCCAGTTGTGAGTGAACTGTAACCTCTTGTTAATTATATTTTCATTCTTATCCCATAGACTTAATTTAGTTTTAGAAAAGTCCGTTGATTATACAAAAGGGCATAGTCGTAAATAGCACCCCCGCACCCCTCCAGGCGGGGGAACGAGCTCCAGGGGCGCATAACTAAAGGTTGCGGGGAACTGAATCTTCAAGTTACGCTACTGGAAAACGGTATAAGTTTTCTTTAATGTGTTGGAACTTTTTTCTTCTTCCTCCAAGTCTTCAAAAAGAACAAATGCTCTGGATTATGTAGTCAATAAAAGTATCCCTATAGTTTCAAACACAAGGTATGGAACTATAGAAGTAGGGTATATGATGGCTCTAAAGATGAACTATTAGGAGTCTAAATCCATGATGGATAAAACCGACGAATAGGATTCTCAAACCAGAGATTGTGTATCAAAATTCTATCAAACCTTTCAAAGTTTTGACTCCAATTTTTTATTTGAACTGTTTTCTGTTATAGGATAAAGATAAGAAAACTGGTTCAATATCTTACAAAAGAAAGTTCATGATGTAGGTTACTGCAGAAAGAAAATAGATGACTTTGAAGAGTATCTAAGATCATTGAGAGATAGTTTCAATTATATTTAGTAAAAAATGAAAGAACATGAAAAGCCACATTGTTCTAAAAGGTAAAGAGTAAATGAAGTGGAATTTGACCACTTTGCCAAGCCTATAATTTGAAATGGTTGATACGCTGGAAGATAAAGTGAGTACTAGATTTTCTGATATTGAGAAACAAGAGTTACTTGTAGTATCAGCAACCGGTAACAATCGTCAAATTGTCACGCTACGTCACTGACTGTCCCCTAATATTGCACGAAGGCCACACAACATTGATGACAATTAACTCCCAATGTTTCTGTTTCTGGTGCTGGTTTATTATAATTTTAATTATAATTATAATTTTTCAACAATTGCTTATTATACCCCCTTGAATTTTAACTATTCATTGTTCAAATTTTCATGTCGCCCAGCACAAATCATTTAGAAAACATTAAGAAGGGAATCAGTTAAGGATTTCTAATTTTTGAACAACTATTAACAACTTTTGAATAAAAGTAAACCTGCACACTATTTAAAAAAAAAAAACTTGTTACATTTTTTGGTATACAAGTTTCACAACATACATAAATAACCTGTGTTCGCGCGGACAATACTTACTTCACTGCATACTTTCTCTAAGGTCTTTATTCTTGTAGTTTTTTAAAATATAAATCCTGCTTCACATTATCTAAAAATTCATATTTTTCATATGATTCTATTAATATTATTAATATTTCTCTTGTCCAGGCAGCATTGTTTTGGAATTACAGCGAGAAACAAAGTTGAACGTCGTCAGGCGCTACTCTTTTCTGATTGGTACCGGTAGTTGTATGGAAGTGTCAACCAATCAATAGCTGAAAACTCAGCAACATTTGTTGGAAATGTTCGGCAGAAGAAAAACAATGTAAATGTAAAATCCCACAGTAAATACGAAACGCAGTTATTGGAGGACAAAGAAAAGGTCGAAACAAATAAAAGTAAACCGCGATATAATCTGAACTCACAAATTTGTATGCGTAATATAAATAGCACACAATAACAACAGGTAGGTTCACCATAAGGCATTAGAACTCAGAATAGATTTGTAGTGCTTGAAGATGAAATGGTCAAAAAACATTTTAAAAGCAGTACGTCGCAGGACAGGGAAAGTATTCCGAAATTCTTTCAAGATGGTGAAACCCATAACAAGCTGAGAACAAAAATAGACGTGACTCGACAAAACAACAGAAGAAATAGGAATGCTGAAGGGAGTAATAGACAGGAAAGTGACCTGAAGAAAGTAGTTATATTATCAGATAGCCAAGGTCGTGGGTTAGGTACACTTATGAACAACAAAATAAATAAGGTAAGAACAGTTAACTTTGTTAAGCCAGGAGCTCGATCTGAGCAAGAGTTGAAAGACTGCATACAAGAAACAGAAAAACTCACAGAAGAGGATTATGTGTTAATAATTACTGGAACTAATGATGTATCGAAAAACGAAGCAAATAGTGTAATAGCTGCTTATGAAAGTGTGTTAGATATATTAAGTAATATCAATGTTTTAGTTTGTACAGTCCCTCACCGATACGACTAAATTGATAAATCTTGTGTCAATTTAGAAATGAGGAAAACCAATCAAGAAATCAGGAAATTATGTAACAAATATACTAATATACCAAATTTCTCAAAAGTAAATCCCCACGTTGAGCGGGTTTGCATATCCAGGCTCCTAACTATGAAAACATTTCCAATCACCCTAACCCCAATCATTTCACAGATTCAACCTGTTGTATATAAGTTATTAGGACGTAAAATTGAATATATTTTATACGAAAAAGACTTTTATGCATTGCAAGACCTGTAACTGCCAAATATTCACCACAAACTTATAGTCGTATCGACATAATCAAAAAGAAGTGTGGAGCAGGAAACTACTTTACCTAAAAGTCAAAAGAGATTCACTGAAGACATACGAACTGGTCGAGCGGTTTGGGTCACTAGTCTATCAATTAGAAGTTTGTCTTCAAACCCTGAAGGAAGTATTCGTTTTTCTTTTGTTTTTTTAAGTATGTTCCTATGTTCATCAGAGGACTGGGAACATTTCTGTAAATAAATCTTTGGTAACTACTTTTCTCTCAAATTCCATTAGAAGGGAAAATTATATGAATTGCAAATCTAAAATCCACAGCTGAGAACAAAATATTATGTTCAATATTTCATTATTATCCTTTGATTTGTAACGAAAAACTAATTATAAGCAATGACGATTTTAGAAGATTCTCCCCCGGTAATGGTCAATATATGAATGAGAGAAAACTGATAAAACATTATTAGTCCACTTTGAGCATGATCGAAGATAACTTATGGCCACGAAGGGGGAAATGTATGTCGACAGAGTCTCAAATTCTCCCACAGGCCATGCCCTGAAATCATCAGTTTGAAAGGTTTCCTTAACAAATAGAATATTACATTTATTTCTCGTTCTACGTTTTGAAATGGAAAAATCATAATTTGAAAGTGAATTATAATACGATAAGCATAAAGATTTATAGAACTAATGAAGTAAATATTCATGTGTAAGTTATCGATTTCTAATCAGATTAAAACTCGAATATTCGTTTGTATCGCACTTTAAAGTAAATCCTCTCTATATATAATTCTTACTGGAAAGTATGTTTAACTCCAATTACTTAATCAATATTTTTAATAATATATTTTTATTGTAATACTTTTACTATTCAATGTTGTATACACTTCATTTTCCAAAGCAAAACCTCGCAAATGTATAGTGGACTAGTGAATATTATCAAATAAATTATCATTCTGTTTACGTAAATACTGCATCGCCTCATTTGAAACTTCGTACTTTAAATAATAATAATAATAATAATAATAATAATAATAAAATCATAGCCACACCTTTATCAGAATTTCAGGCTTAGTCAATAAATGAATTCAACGTGGTCTCTATTCGAAGTTCTATTTAATCGAATCCGATAGAAATACAAAGAGAAACTTCCAGAACAAATAAAAGAAAAATGTCACCTTGGTGGGACTGGAACTAACCTTTAAGAGTTCCTTTCAATTTACAGAAAAATACCTTAGGCACTTTGTTTCTTTTCTTTAAGTTAACTGATTCACCGAACGTATCTGAGTAGCTTGTCTCTATTTTCTACTCGGTTATATACGTTTTACAATCATTTCCGTTAATCTTTAACGACAGGAACACGAATACAAAAACATCTAAGAGAATTAAAATTCCAAACTCCCCCACCGGGAACCGAACCCGGGACCCCATACACCTTAGACACACGTGCTAACAACTAGACCAGCGGGGTAAGCAATTAAAATGCATTTTGTAGTATCTGAAGTTTACACCTATTTCATTCTGCTTTAATAATGTTTACCGTATTCGTTACTTTGAGGAATGATATATGTTATTCATATAGGTTCTATTACATATTCGTTCATAAATATTATATAAATTATCAGAATTATTCATGATTTTCCATGGAAATTCACTGGCGCATGCACAGTAGACAGACAGTGTAATTGAAAGGTGAGTTCAACAGATATTATATATTCCGCCGACATTATTTAATAGCTATGTAGAAGAGATAGCAAAAATGTATTTTCATAATGAAGATGGAATCTAGGTATTAGATAGAATGATGAGGTGTATACGGTTTGGGGTTGATATGATTGTTGTTACAGAATCTAAAAAGAAAATTAATAAGATGTAGAAAAGTTGAGAAAGGCTTCTGAAGAATTTGGGATGAAAATAAATTTGAGAAAGACAAAATCCATGGTGATTGAAACGAAGCGATCGGTGTCAAATATAGAAGTAGGAGCGAGAAAAATCAGGTGACTAGTTTTTGATGTCTGAGTAGTATTATTAGTGATATGATATGCGAACGTGAATGAAAACAAGGATAGAAATGGCGAAAGAAGCCTTTAGGATGAAGAAGATAGTATTTTGTGGGGCCTTAGAGTTGAAAAAAAAAGACTCATAAAATGCTTCGTGTACTGTATTTTACTGCATTTATGGGACAGAAACATGGACATTACGCAGAAATAATGAGAAACAATTGGAGGCTTTCGAAATATGTGCGTGGAGATGAATGGAGAGAAATAGCTGGGTCGAGAGGAAAACGAATGAGTGGGTTGGAAATGGAAGGAGAAAAATTTTATTAAGAAAAAGAAGAGAAACTTGTTGGAATATTGGTTAAGAAGGAACTGTATCATGAGGGATATGCTAGAAGGTATGGTGGCATGAAAGATTGGGAGGGGACGAGTTAGACTATACAGAAACATAATTAGGCTATTGACGATATCAAAACAGAAAAATCGTATGTGAAGATGGAGAGGTTAACACAAAATTGTGGAGCATGGCAGCTTCTCAGCTGCGGTAAGTGACCCGCTGGTAATGGCGGAATACTTCTGATATAATAATGCAGATGATGCACAAAAGAAACAGAAAGATCCACTTTACTGTCATTGCTAATACGGATCACAATGCAAATTTCTACAAGTTGTCAAAATGCCTAGCTTTAAAGGCTGTAGAGAACTATCTCTTAGTCTCCGATGAGAAATTGTAGTCGAGTAAAAGTGGAACAAACTCTCATTCAGATCGCTTGAGTTTTGGGCTGTGACGAGAAAGCAGTGAAGAAATTGATTTAGCAGTATGACAAATAATAATAACAACAACAACAACAACAATAATAATAATAATAATAATAATAATAATAATAATAATAATAATAATAATAATAATAATAATAATTATTTTACAATTCATTTCTGCCGGTAGCTTTCGCCCCCTTACTCTCACTTTATGCTTACTCAGGAGGAAGCTGCGCGTCCCCAGGTTGGGAATCACTACTTTCCATTAAGGAATTCTGATAGCCTGTTAGAAATTTGCATTCTGACTAATATCAGTTAACTGCATTCTTCTGTTTCTTCAACGCATGCAACAGTGAATTTCCATGCAAGGTTATGAATAATTCTGATAATTTATATAATATTTATGAACGAATATGTAATAGAACCTATATGAATAACATATATCATTCCTCAAAGTAACGAATACGGTAAACATTATTAGAGCAGGATGAAATAGCTGTAAACTTCAGATACTACAAAATCCATTTCAATTGCTTTCCCCGCAGGTCTAGTGGCTAGCACGTGTGTCTAAAGTGTATGGGGTCCCGGGTTGGATTCCCGGTGGGGGAGTTTGGAATTTTAATTCTATTAGATGTTTTTGTATTCGTGTTCTTGTCGTTAAAGATTAACGGAAATAATTGTAAAACGTATATAACCGAGGACAAAATAGAGACAAGTTACTCAGATACGTTCGGTGAATAAGTTAGCTTAAAGAAAAGAAAAAACTGTCTAAGGCATTTGTTTGTAAATAATAAAGAACTCCTAAAAGTTACTTCCAATCCCACCAAAGTAGCATTTTTCTTTTATTTGTTCTCAAAGTTTCTCTTTGCATTTCTATCAGATTCGATTAAATAGAACTTCGAATAGAGACCACGTTGAATTCATTTATTGACTAAGCCTGAAATTCTGATAAAGGTATGGCTATGATTTTATTATTATTATTATTATTATTATTATTATTATTATTATTATTATTATTATTATTATTATTTAAAGTACGAAGTTTCAAATGAGGCGATGCAGTATTTGCGTAAACAAATTAATAATTTATTTGATAATATTCACTAGTCCACTATACATTTGCGAGGTTTTGCTTTGGGAAATGAAGTGTATACAACATTGAATAGTAGAAATATTGCAATAAAAATATATTATTAATATATTGATTAACTAATTGGAGTTAAACATACTTTCCAGTAAGAATTATATATAGAGAGGATTTACTTTAAAGTGCGATGCAAACGAATTTTTCGAGTTTTAATCTGATTAGAAATCGATAACTTACACAAGAATATTTACTTCATTAGTTCTATAAATCTTTATGCTTATCGTATTATAATTCACTTTAAAATTATGATTTTTCCATTTCAAAACGTAGAACGAGAAATAAATGTAATATTCTACTTGTTAAGGAAACCTTTCAAACTGATGATTTCAGGGCATGGCCTGTGGGAGAATTTGAGACTCTGTCGACATACATTTCCCCCTTCGTGGCCATAAGTTACCTTTGATCATGCTCAAAGTGGACTAATAATGTTTTATCAGTTTTCTCTCATTCATATATTGACCATTTCCGGGGGAGAATCTTCTAAAATCGTCAATGCTTAAAATTAGTTTCTCATTACAAATCAAAGGATAATAATGAAATATTGAACATAATATTTTGTTCTCAGCTGTGGATTTTACATTTGCAATTCACATAATTTTCCCTTCTAATGGAATTTGAGAGAAAAGTAGTTGCCAAAGATTTATTTACAGAAATGTTCCGAGTCCTCTGATGAACATAGGAACATACTTAAAAAAACAAAAGAAAAACGAATACTTCCTTCAGGGTTTGAAGACAAACTTCTAATTGATAGACTAGTGACCCAAACCGCTCGACCAGTTCGTATGTCTTCAGTGAATCTCTTTTGACTTTTAGGTAAAGTAGTTTCCTGCTCCACACTTCTTTTTGATTATGTCGATACGACTATAAGTTTGTGGTGAATATTTGGCAGTTACAAGTCTTGCAATGCATAAAAGTCTTTTTCGTATAAATTATGTTCAATTTTATGTCCTAATAACTTATATACAACAGGTTGAATCTGTGAAATGATTGGGGTTAGAGTGATCGTAAATGTTTGTATACTTAGGAGCCTGATATGCAAACCCGCTTAACGTGGGGATTTACTTTTGAGAAATTTGGTACATATTGTCTATCTTTAGTCCCTCGACTGAACCCACCATACTCAGCATGGTCTACATTTAAACCGGAGAGGTAAGCTTTTTATTGTAGACAAGATAAATCAAATAATAAGTAATAAATCCAGTGCAAAATCATATAGTATAGCACAGTGCAGAAATGGGCAAACAAAATCTTTAGCCTGAAAACAGGTTACTTATAATACAAATGTAACGCCTAAATGCACAGTTTTAGTTTTAGTTTTAGTTTAGCTATGGGGAATGGATTGGTTTAAATGCATAGTGATGATAGCCAAATGTTATTAGTAGCAAAGAAGATACTACACAATTTGGGGCGTACATCAGTAACACTAGTAAATGTTAATAGTGGGAAGACAGTAACCAACCAAGCATGGCTGCTTTCTTTAATGGTAACGCAGAAGACAATGAAAACGTTTCGGAAAACAACAAAACAAACGCAGAAGTTCTTCCCCCAATTTCTCAATGCATGACACCACAAAAGAAACGTACACATTCAACGGTAGGCGCCCCGAGTAGTAGTATGCGTGTGACAAATCGGCAAAGGCGATTACCCGGAAAATTCAGGAATAATGATTTTTTATACGACTAGACTATAATATCGCTTCTAAAGTAGTTAATGGGGAACATGAATCTAAGTTAGATGAATATCTAGTTATCAAAGAGATTACAAATGATCCACTCATCGACATAGATACCTCTTTTAGGTCAGTATGTTATCAATCAAACCAATGTAATACAGTCGAACTAAAGGTACTACATCAGAATATAAAATCCATTTGAAATAAAATAGATGAACTAGACATACTAATTGAAAACGACAGTGAGCTGATGAACCCTGATATAATTTGTATTACCGAACACTGGTTCAGGGAAGGTGAAATAGAGTATACAGTCCTATCAAATTATATATAAGTTGGTGGATTTTGCCGGATCTTCAGTAGATGCAGTGAGGCTTTAATGTTTGTGAGAAAAATATTAAAGTATAAAGTAAAAACCAACAGCATGTAACTATATGAGGAACAGACATTTGAGCATGCGGTAATAGAAATCGAAAAATCAGGATATAGGTTCATTATAATAGTCATGTATAGAACACCTGACAGCTCCTTTCCCCGTTTTATTGAAAAATTAGAACAACTTCTAACTCTAGTTAAGAAAGAAAGTAAACCAGTCGTATTATGTGGCAACATAAACATTTAATTTCTGACACCATCAAATCACCTTACATTATTATCAAACACTTTGCAATCCTTCGGCCTACCACACACTGTAAACACTCCAACCCGCATTACAGAAAACTCAGAATCTTGTATAGATCAAATTATAATAGATAATGAAACTACATCCTTTAAAGCATATTATCTTAATACATCACTCTCCGACCATAATGCAGTTCAAATAAACATAACACTTCAACCTCAACATCGGAAAATTAATAGGAAAGAATGTAAATGGGCAAGAAACTTTCATGAAACGAACGTTAAGTACTTTCAATATCTTCTTAGCAAGGAAGACTGGACGGACACATTTCTAGAAAATGACGTAAACAATAAATACAAACATTTCATTAATACCGTTAGGCACTATTTCGAAATAGCCTTTCCACTTAAGAAGATAAAGGTATATTCTCAAAAAACTAGATGCAACTGGATAACACAAGGCATAATTAATTCTTGCATGAGAAAGAAACAACTAGATATAATTGTGAAAAGGACGAATAGTAGGAAATTAAAAGAATATTTTAATAAATATAGAAGTATTCTTAAAGGAGTAATAAAAGAAGCAAAGAAAATGCACACATCAAATAACTAACTAACTAACTAACTCTATGGCCTATGGAACCCGGAGGTTCAATGCCGCCTTCACAAAAGCTCTCCACTGACTTCTATCCTTAGCTAATTGGATCCAGTTTCTACTTTGTATTCCTATCTCTTCGAGATCCATCTTAATATTATCCTCCCATCTGCGCCTAGGTCTTCCTAATGGTCGTTTTCCTATGGGTCTTCCAGTCAAGACTTTGAAAGCGTTTCTACTTTCTTCCATTCTGGCTACATGACCTGCCCACCTAAGCCTCCTAGACTTGACGACCCTAACAATGTTGGGTAAACCGTATAAACTATGTAGTTCCTCGTTATGAAGTTTCCGCCATTCCCCATTCTCGTTCCTCTTGGGTCCCAATATTCTTCTCAGGATCCTGTTCTCAAATACTTTCAGTCTATGTTCTTCCCTCAGAGTAAGCGACCATGTTTCGCAACCATACAGAACAACAGGCATGATTATCGTTTTATATATTCTAAGCTTAAAATTCTTCGACAGAATTCGCGACGACAAGAGATTTTGAACCGAATAGTAACACGAATTCCCTGCTTTTAGTCGACATTTAATTTCTTCGTGAATATGATTTTCGTCTGTTAATATTGATCCTAAATATTTGAAAGTATCCACTTTATCAAAAGTATTATTTAATATTTTAACACCTCCACAATTTGCCGTATTACGGTCCCGACGCACTTCCACGTATTTAGTTTTCTCTGCATTTACTTCTAAACCCATGTCCCTGCAAGCGTTTAACAAGATCTCTGCATTTATTTCTACTTTTCTCCTATCATCCCCTATTAAATTTACATCATCAGCATATGCCATAACCTGGTGAATACCGTTCAACTGTAGGCACACATCAAATAGGATATCTAAATCTGATAACAAGAACAAAACTCTATGGCACGTACTAAACGAACAATCTACCGCATCAAAACCGCAAAAAATAGGAATTAAAAAAATAGTACACCATGGACAAGAAATAACCTATAAACACCAGGTTGCAAACCTAATTAATGATTTTTTGCCAACGTTGCGAAAACATACTCAAATTCTGAGTCTGAAAAGACAGAAATAATAATAATAATAATAATAATAAAATTATCTAGTAATTCTGTACTTAATACCTACCATAGAGTTAGAAATAAGATCGATTATTAAAAAAAATGAAGACGAAAAGATCTTCTGGGCCCGACGACATTCCTTATTATTTGCTTAAAATGTGTGCCGAATATTTTCTTATACCGTTGACTGATATATGCAATTCCTCCCTTGAAACGGGAACATTTCCAGAAGATCTTAAACTTGCAAAAATAAGACCTATACACAAAAATGGATCAACTACTGACCCAGGAAATTATCGTTCTATCTCTATTCTATAAAATTTTAGAAAACGTTATGTATAACAGAATGGTGCCCCTTTTGGAAAAGAATAATATTTTCACGAAGAGCCAATTCGGGTTTAGGAAGTGCAAATCAATTAACAATGCTGTAGTTGCTTTTCTGAGTGATATATATAAAGCGGGAGAGAAAAGAAATAAAATATATGGAATATTTCTGGATCTCACAAAACCTTTGACCTTGTTAATCACAAAATTTTATTGAATAAATTGCGTAGTTATGGCATTAGAGGTCATGCTAATTTATGGTTCCAATCCTATTTGACTAACCGCATGCAATATGTAGAAATAGGTCCAACCAAGTCAGAGGTAAGACACATTAGGCACGGAGTTCCACAAGGATCAATATTAGGTCCTATACTTTTTCTTATATACATTAACGATCTTCCCGATTATATAGTTCCAAGCAAAAGCGTACTTTTTGCGGATGATACAAACATTTTTGTTGACATACCAAATAACGAAGAACTCATGCACATATCTGACACTTGTAAATTTTTAGGGTTAAAATTAGACTCTAAGTTAACATCGGATGATCACGTGAACGATTTGTTGAGAAAACTAAGCGCGAAAATATATCTTATACGTGAAGTTTGTAAGATTCTAACTGCATAAACATTGAAAACAATTTATTTCGAATTGATCCAGTCAATTCTATCGTAAGGAATCATTTCCTGGGGTAATACCTGATTTGCGAAGAAAGTATTTACAATGCAGAAGAAAATGTTACAAATATTGTTATCAGTTCCGTTTCATACACTAAGTAGACAAGTGTTTCAGAAACTTAAAATATTACCATTGACGTGTATATACATTCTCGAAACAACATCATTCATACATATGAATAAAAGAAACTTTCAACTCAATTCGGACCTACACCAATACAACACAAGAACAACGAATCATATTCATATACAAAATTTCCGTCTAACAAGAACTCAAAATTCGTTCCACCACATAGGAATAAAACTTTATAATAAATTACCAGATCGTATCAAACGAATGCCAAGCTTGCAGTTTAAAAGACACCTCAAGTTACTGTTACTTAAACATCTTTTCTATGGTTTAGATGAATATCTTCAGTGTGATATTTCTTTGTAATATAAATATTACGATTTACTTGAATTTTGAAATATATAAAATAAGGTACAATTTATATCTTCTCTAAAAATGCAGTTTTAGTTTTTATTGTTACGTATATATTTTGTATTATTATTATATATATTGTATTAGTATATAATATTTTTAAATAACTGTATTATTAATTGTAGCGTTTCTCTTGTATTTATCATTATTATTAATTGTAACAGTAACTGTATCTCGTGACGAAGCCATGAACGCTAAGTTCTTACGGCGGAAAATGAAATAAATAAATAAATGATTAAATAAATAAATAAATGATTAAATAAATAAGTGCAGAAGAAAATAGAAACTTTTTCTATTTCTTCCAAGTCAGGATCCAAATAAAAACAGCAGAAAATTTCAACCTGACCTAAAGGCAAATTACAGGGGCGTCATTTAGGGAGGGCAGGAGTGGGCAATTGCCCCCCCCAAGAGTTTGAGGAATACCTATACTTTAGTCGATTGTTCACTAATATACTAGTACAAAAGGTGAAATTCTTATGTCGGTAGTATTCTTGCCCCCTCAAGCAAAGTCTGAAATGACGCCCTTGGCAAGTTACCTCTCACACGATCGTTAAGTAAGGTCGTGAGTTTTAGATCGTGAAATGCAGATTTACTTCAGTCCCGTCTGAGACAGGCATTAGGTTTTCTTTTCTCGACGTCATTATAGTCATAATCAATGCACTTTATATTTAGTGTTGGCTCATCGCTGTACTATTTAAACTTTTGATGCGCTAAGCATTGTAATTGAGTGCATTACGTATGTACCATAGTTCACTATATGTAACTAGTATGTAACACTGTTGTTCGTCTAAGTCTTTGATTTAGACACTGCGTGGTTACATGCTATTATCACGCCAGAAACAATCGTCAGACTGACTTGTTTTTTCCCCTCCTCTCCGTGCTTCTACTCAGCGGAGAGGCTCACAATGAAATCTGTTGGTTAAAGCGACGTTCACCTGAACGATTCGTATATAAGTGGTGTGTCCTTAAGATTCGTTAACATAAGATTCGTTTCCTTTTTATGAGCACTTTTAGAGGTGTATTCATTCCCTTTTATGATTACTTTTTCAACCTCTATTTGAACATTTTAACATAGCAGAAATTTATAAACACATTCTCCACCCCTATTTTAACGTAGCACTTATTTCGTTCACAACCCTTAATTTAACATAGCAGAAATGACACAAGCATGTCCCCAAACTACTGACCATCGTGAACAAAGGTCAAACTCAAAAAACAAAACAATATATCGAGGTGGTGTTTCCACATTTAGTAATTGGTCACCAGCAACTACATGTTCCAAAAATAATGACCATCGAGGTCAAAGGTCACAGTACTTAAAACCTAATAACTCGGAAACGGATCCACATATTGAGATGGTGTTTCCACAATTAACAAGTTCCAAAATAATGACCATCGAGGTCAAAGGTCAACATACTTAAAACCTAATAACTCGAAAATGGATCCACATATTGAGGTGCTGTTTCCACATTTAGTAATCTGCCACCAACTACTACAAGTTCCAAAATAATGATCATCGAGGTCAAAGGTCAACATACTTAAAACCTAATACCTCGAAAACGGAGCCACATTTAGTAATTGGTCATCAACCACTGCAAGTTTCAAAAATAATGACCATCGAGGTCAAAGGTCAATCTCGTAAACGAAGCCACATATTGAGGTGCTTTTTCCACATTTAGTAATTGGTCATCAACTACTACAAGTTCCAAAATAATGACCATCGAGGTCAAAAGTCAAAATACTTAAAACCTAATAACTCGAAAACGGAGCCACATATTGAGATGGTGTTTCCACATTTAGTAATAGTTCATCAATCACTGCAAGTTCCAAAATAATGGCCATCGAGAGCTCTTAAACGGAGCAACGGATAAATTATGTACCAAGCAGAAAAAGTGAAGGAGAAATAAATTTGAGTGGCCTATTGAAGTTTGCACCAACGAGCAATCTAATTTGTAACTAGCTCAGAATTTCTGTAACGAAAAAAATAATTTGGATGGACTAACGAAAAAGACAGCAAATATATGCCATTTTAACTAGCTGAGAATTATAGGTCTTCTTGTACTAATTAAATAAACGAAGGAATATTGTACCAATGAGAAATGTCATTTTTCTAGACCATGTTCTAATATTTAAACAAACGAAGGGGTGAATTTGAGTGACCTATTCAATTTTGCACCAACGAGAAATAACTGCGTATTTTAAATCATTTTGTACTATATAAAGAAGCAAACAATCAGATAAATTTAACCGGCTCAGAAGTTCAATACTATTTTGTACTCTTGAGTGAGCTTTCCAATTTTGTAGCAAGAAGGACCATTTTTTAAACTAACTCAGAATTTCATTTCATTTTTGTAATACTCAAATTTGGATGGAGTGTTTAGTTTTGTACGAACCAGAAAATTTGATTGGATTATTTCCTTAGGTACCAACTGGAAAAAGTGAAGGGCCATTATTCAAATAAACGAAGGAATAGAGTATTTAGTTTTGAACCAACTAGAAAAAAAGAAGTGAAGTATGAATAAAATTTAGGTGGACTATTTTTTTTGTACCAACTGAAAAAGAGAAGAAGAGCTACTTCAACTAGCTCATTATGTACTGTTTAAAGAAACGAAAATTGACCATTATGTAACTTTTCAACTACTGAAATGTTCTATTTTTGTATCAATCAGAAAAAAACGAAGAAGAGCCATTTTAACAAGTTCATAATTTCTGTAACGAAAGAATAATTCGATGTTCTACTTTTTATACCAACGAGAAAAAATGAACTAGCTGAATATACGAAAGAACAAATTTAAGTGACCTACTCAATTTTGTACCAATGAGAAAAGGCTCAGCAAAAGGCGAAGAAGGACTATTTTATATAATTTTACTACTCAAATAAACAATGGAGTATTTAGTATGGTACCACCAAGAAAAAAAGAAATTGCACCATTTTGGAGTATTCCAATAAACAAAGGAATAAATTTGAGTGACTTATAATTTGTGTCAACTCTAAAATCAATTAAACGAAGTAATGCATTTGAGTGAGCTATTTAATTTGAAAAGCCGAAGTTGAGTATTTTATACCATTTTGTATTATTTCAACAAACAAAGGAATAAGCAAAAAAGGATCATTTGATATCATTTTAAACTAGTCTAATAAACGAAGTCATAAATATGAGTGAGCTATTTAATTTTGTAGCAACCAAAGGATCATTTTAACTAGCTGAGTATTATCACGAAAGAACAAAATTGTACTAATCAGAAAAAGCGAAGAAGACCCATTTTAACTTACTGAGAATTTCTGTACCTTTTTGTACTATTTAGACAAACGATGGGATAAATTTGAGTGACCTGTTTTTTGTACTAACCAGAAAAATCGAAGAAGGTCCAATTTAGCTAACTCAGAATTTATATACCTTTATACTAGCTGAATGAATGAAAGAACAAATTTGGGTGTTCTACTTTTTTATACCAAACAAGGAAGAACCTTTTAAACTTGCTGAGTATTTTATACCATTTTGTACTACTCAAATAAACGAAAGAAAAAGCGAAAAAAGACCATTTTAACTAGCGCAGAAATTCTGTAACGCAAAAATTAATTTGGATGGAGTAACAAGAAAGAAAGCAAAGATATGCCATATTAACTATTTAAATAAACGAAGGGATAAATTTAAGTGATCTATTCCATTTTGTACCAAGGATAAATGCTATTTTTATCTAGCTTAGAATTTCTAGTGCATGTTGAATTATTTAAACAAAACGATGGGCTAAATTTGAGAAAGCGAACATGAACCATTTTACTCAAATTTGGATGAAGTATTTAGTTTTGTATGAACCAGAAAAAAAAGTGAAGAAGAACTATTTTAACTAACTCAGATCTTTATACCATTTTTACTACTCCAATAAACGAAATTTTATTTTTGTACCAATCAGAAGAAAATCAAAGAAGGGTCATTTTAACTAGGCAAGCAGAAAAAAGGAAAGAATTAACACTTTGTACTAACCAGAAAAGGATAAGGATCAGCATTCTATACTTTTTGTGCCATTTATTGGGGTGTCCTATTTCCTTTTGTACCAACGAGAACCATTTTTAACTTTCTTAGAATTTTATGTATTTTTGTAAAATTTGTATCAAATCGAAAAAAGCAAGGAAATGCCATTTTAAATAGCTCAGCATGTTATAACTTTTGTGTTTTTGGTCACACCAATTTATTCCTTTGTTTGTTTAAATAGTACAATATGGTCAAGAAATTGGTGTGACCAAAAACACATGCTCTCGATAGTCATTATTTTGGAACTTGCAGTGATTGATGAACTATTACTAAATGTGGAAACACCATCTCATATGCGGCTCTGTTTTCGAGGTATTAGGTTTTAAGTATTTTGACCTTTACCTCGATGGTCATTATTTTGGAACTTGTAGTAGTTGATGACCAATTACTAAATGTTAAAACAGCACCTCAATATGTGGCTCCGTTTTCGAGTTATTAGGTTTTAAGTATTTTGACCTTTGACCTCGATGGCCATTATTTTGAAACTCGTAGTAGTTGATGACCAATTACTAAATGTGGAAACACCATCTCAATATGTGGATCCGTTTTCGAGTTATTAGGTTTTAAGTATTTTGACCTTTGACCTCGATGGTCACTATTTTTGGAACTTGTAGTAGTTGCTAACCAATTACTAAATGTAGAAACAGCAACTCAATATGTGGATCCATTTTCGAGTTATTAGGTTTTAAGTACTTTGACCTTTGACCTCGATGGTCATTATTTTTGGAACTTGTGTATTTGATGACCAATTACTAAATGTGGAAACAGCACCTCAATATGTGGCTTCGTTTGCGAGATTGACCTTTGACCTCGATGGTCATTATTTTTGAAACTTGCAGTGGTTGATGACCCATTACTAAATGTGGCTCCATTTTCGAGGTATTAGGTTTTAAGTATGTTGACCTTTGACCTCGATGATCATTATTTTGGAACTTGTAGTAGTTGGTGGCAGATTACTAAATGTGGAAACAGCACCTCAATATGTGGATCCATTTTCGAGTTATTAGGTTTTAAGTATGTTGACCTTTGACCTCGATGGTCATTATTTTGGAACTTGTTAATTGTGGAAACACCATCTCAATATGTGGATCCGTTTCCGAGTTATTAGGTTTTAAGTACTGTGACCTTTGACCTCGATGGTCATTATTTTTGGAACATGTAGTTGCTGGTGACCAATTACTAAATGTGGAAACACCACCTCGATATATTGTTTTGTTTTTTGAGTTTGACCTTTGTTCACGATGGTCAGTAGTTTGGGGACATGCTTGTGTCATTTCTGCTATGTTAAATTAAGGGTTGGGATCGAAATAAGTGCTACGTTAAAATAGGGGTGGAGAATGTGTTCATAAATTTCCGCTGTTAAAATGTTCAAATACGGGTTGAAAAAGTAATCATAAAAGGGAATGAATACACCTCTAAAAGTGCTCATAAAAAGGAAACGAATCTTATGTGTTACCTGCTCTGCTATGTAATTTCAATTAGGTGTGGAAAAAATGGTCATCAAAGAGAATGAATGAATACACCCTCTAAAATGACTATCTTTGCTCATTGTCTGCTATTTGTGTTATGTTAAAATAAGGGTTGGAATTAGTACACCCCTGCTATGTTACATAGTCTTGTTACGTATTCTTATGTTATTTCTGTTATGTTAAAATAGGGGTTGAAAAATATGTTCATAAAAGGAAACGAGCTCACCCCTAAAATGGAGGTCATAAAAGAGAACGAGTTCACCCTGCTATGTTACGTAGTCGTATGTATTCTCTGCTATGTTCCAATAGGGGTGGAACGAATCTTATGTATTCTCTGCTATGTTAAAATAAGGGTTAGAAAATAAGCCATGCACTTTTATTAGCTCTGTTATGTTAAAATAGGGGTTGGAAAATATGCTCATAAAAGGGAACGAGTTCACCCTTACTATGTTACATTGTCTCTGCAATGTGTTATCTGCTATGTTCCAATAGGGGGTGAAAAATATGCTCATAAAAGGTAACGAATACACCCTTGATATGTTATGTGTTATCTGCTCTTCTATGTGTTCGTAATTTCTGCTATGTTAAAATAGGGGTTGGAAAATATGGTCATAAAAAAGAACGAGTTCACCCCTGCTATGTTACGTAGTCTTATGTATTATCTGCTATGTTAAAATAGGGGTTGATGTTTAAATAGTGGTGGAATGAATACAGGTCTACTATGTGTATTTGTAGTCTTATGTGTTATCTGCTCTTCTATGTGTTCGTAATCTTATGTGTTATCTGCTATGTTCAATTAGGGGTTGAAAAAGTGCTCATAAAAGGGAACGGGTACACCCCCTAGAAAGTGCTCATAAAAGGGAATAAATTCACCCCTAAAATGGAGGTCGTAAAAGACCGTGGGTTCACGGTGTAAGGTGCTCAATTTTCCAGGGGCTCCTGAGTTGTTCTCATATGGCCTCATATGTTCCAGATCAATCCATTTTCTACTACTGTCGTTTAAATAGATTGTATCGATTTAATGCTTTTTTGTTGATGTCCTGGACATAGTCTTCCATGTGAGGTATCTATCTATGGTGAGTCTTAAGTATTAACGGTTTTGGATATTCTAAGACGGTTGTCGTTAAGAGTGATGGAAGTAAGTGTGAATTATTGTGAAATCTGGAGAGTTTTTAGGAGGCAGAAATACTGTAGTTTGGGTTTTAGCAGCATTGGATTTCAGTCGCCGTTTATTACACCGCAGAACAAAAGTGTGTATTATTGGTTGTAAGGCGTTGTTTACTTAGTGAATAATACGGCAAATTGCAAGAAAAGCTGTATCATCAGCGTATGGAAATAACTGAATATTTTGTGGAGGAAGAGGCATATCAACAACATAAAGTAGATATAAAAAGGATGAAAGTAAAGAGCCTTCGATATGCGTGAGTGCATAAATATTGTTTGATATGACTGTTGATTAATGTTTTCGTAAGTATGGTGACCAAACAAGAAATTGTAAATAAAACGGATATATGCGATAGGAAGGCGAAAATGTAGCAGTTTTGAAAGCAAACCCTAACGCTACACGTCAAAAAATGCATTCTCTAAATTAAAGATTACCAGACAGAATGGTTTGGTGGTATTATACTGCTTATGGATGCAGTTGAGGAGACGCAAAAACTGATCGTTGATGCTAATTTGTGGGCGGGAACCTGTTTGATGGTGTGGTAAAGATGGTAATGAGAAAGATGAACATGAAATCGTTTGAGGATATTTTTTCCTAGGATTTTGGTGAAGATTCTGTTGAGCTGTATCGGACGGTATTCTTGATTTTAAAAAAGAAGAGAAATATGGATGATTTCTAAGATTGAGCAGTATTGGTGGACTTTGTCTTACATGTCGATAGATGTTATTGATTTCAGGGTCATTATAACATTTATGATAGATGACATTAGTGATTTACGTGATAGAAATGAAGGTAGTGAGTGCTTTATGAGTAGATATGTTGTGTTGAAGATGAATATGTGGTGAATTGAAGTTGAAACGGTCTACAGGATGATAATTAAAATGCTAAGTGAATGATAGAGGTGTGAAAATCTCCAATAATTAGGAAGCAAAGGTTTTAGCTTCTTGTTGGTTTCTGTGCAATTCCTGATCGTGATGTAAGAGAGGATAAGAGGTTTGGGTAAATTTACAAGCTAATGCATTGAGACGCATCTAATATTGCGAAGGGTGTGATATGGCAGAAATTGTGTTTCAAATTTTAATCCATTGTCGTAATTTATATACTTTAAGATAATTAAACACTGTTCGGTGGAGGGCTCTATGATGCTAAAGAGCTTCGTGGTTGCCAGTGCAAACATATTCTGTATAGATTTGACGTGAGTGTTTAACTAGACGAAAGTAGCGCGGAGGAATTTTAGGATGGTGAGGTGATATATGTACGGACTCAGGGTAAAAGATAATAAGTAATTTTTCTTCATTTTTCAAGAGAGCCAAAAAACTAATTGAGGTATAGTAAAAACACCTAAGGAAATAATTTAAATATCTGCAATTTTTACAGTATGTTTCGTTGTAGATACTTTGAAGTTACGAGTTAGAATTTTACTCTTACCAACATTATTAACGATATTATGGTATGTTATGTGACATTACTTTCAGTTCAGTTATATCTTGACATGGTAAAAAAGGAACAAGTCATCATCATAGTCAATTATAATTACTTTATTTCCAATAGAATACTATAGAACTGTCGTGTTAAACTACATAAATGTTTACATTGATACATACTTTGATTTACTAAATGTACAAATTAACCAGAATATTGTTAGAGCGTTTTCAGCAATATCACATTGTTCCCATAGATTTTAACGTATTTAAATATAATGAAAATGAACTGGAACAGACCTAGTTCACAACACTGTTCAACTTTTTTTTAAAATCTTTAATTGTAAGACTTCGTCTCATCGCATCACCACTATCGGTTGTTAAACGTTAAAAAGACAAAAAAGAATTTTAACATACACGGCTGTGACGAGTTTGCAATAAAAACTTGAAAATCTCGGATACTCGTCGTCGGATGCACCCGTCCCAGTTGCATGTGTCCCAATTCCAATTGAAATTGTTAATACATTTACTATTAATTTAACGAAAAACACTTTCTAACTATGTAATCCTTACAAAGTGCAAAAAAATATTAGTCATATTTCGACTTAGAAATGTCTATATTGTTAAGTATGCCTGCGTGCACACCGACCAAGAGTACATTTTCAAAGAAACTCCTTCCGTTTATATTAGAATTAGAAGTAATATAATAATGACACTGTGAGGAGCTAACTACAATCCCCCCATCAACTGCATTTATTCATCATCTTCAGAATCAGGCAGTGGATCTTGCACATTGGTTGCAGTAGGTAAACCTGTGTAGAAGCCATGAAATATTGGTGGAATATAAGGCAAAAGAGATAACAGGTCTCTCTTTTTCTGTGCTGAGATTGGCAATAATTCACTGTAGCACACTCGAGGTTCCAAAGGGAGATTCTTTATGCGCCGTCGAGAAAGGTCCATAACACAGAATTTATCATCATTAAGTGATGTTTTGTAATATAGCTTCAGTTGTTCATTACGAAAATAACGAAGCCACTTCACAGACTGCCATACAAATTTTGCTCCCTCTTCGATTGTTTTTTTTTTCATCTGCAGCCCAGTTTTTGCTAGTGTGGAGAAATCAAGAAAATCATCTTGGGTCATTTCAATTACTTCAAAAGGATTTTTCTTGGAAGCAACTCTTATTAAATGTGCCCAGTCATGAGGATGAGAGATGGGCATTTGGTATCGTTTTTTAAGTTTTTCGATCTTCCCATGATCAGAGTCACACTCCATCCTGCTGTGCCCTGGGACCAGAAACTTGTGATCCAAAATGTTAATGTGAGTTGTTTTGCTCATAAGTGATACACACATTGCCACAAATGGAGTGTTTTTATTTTGTCTAGAGCAAGAGTCACTGTAATGCACTACGTGATCAATGTCCTTTGGTAAAGCTGAAATAGCCTTTGATACACATGAAGAAATCTCATTTGCTCCTCTTTTACCTACGGTTTCATACCACACATAGCATGAGGTTTTCTCATTCTTTAGATTACGGACAGTTAAGTTATATGTCCAGAGTTGTCTTTTGTAAAACGCAATTGATGTTTGTATGCAGGGTGTGGGAAGACACTGTTGAAGATCAAAAACAAGCACTGTCATATTATTCCCTTCTTTTGCTAGCATTTTATCTGTGATTTTAGTTTCATAAGCTAATTCTGCCTCTTTATGGTGTTTTTCCTGTTGCTTTAATATTTCTTCCTTATCTTCACTCAAATCATATGTAAGTTTAATTTTAAATGAATCACAAGAATGGCCTGTGTCCTTTTTGGGGCTTTTAATGGCAATATTCATATTATGGAAGATACTTGCAAAAAACGAATAGTCAACAGGATTTTGTGTCTGTTCTCTGTATTTCCTATGCACCTGAGCTAATGTCATATACGGTGGCAAGTATTTTTTACTAGTTTCTTTTCGACAATAATGGCTTTCATATACTGGCAAAGAATTTAGGAAATCACGAATTTTTCTTAATCTGTATGAGTTTATTTTATTTGGAGGAGAATGTTTGCCTCGCTTGTCAGGAGTCATTGTACATCCTGGAGATTTTTGCTTTTGTTGGCAAATAATCCACAGAAATTCGCTTCTCTCATGTAATGTATTCAGAATCTAGTCATTTATAAAATATTATTATTATTATTATTATTATTATTATTATTATTATTATTATTATTATTATTATTATTTTTTTTTTTATTTTGGTTATTATTTTTACTTCACGGTATTGTAGTTTTGTTTTACGAATTTAATTTCTCACTTGTTATCAACTGGAGCATGCTGGGAGCTTTGCTGGCTCGCCATGTAAAATTTCTCAGCTACTTCAGTTGACGTAATTGCCTGGTGAGTTAACTTCATTTTTTTATAGCTCATCAATTATCTATAGTTTTGTGACAGTATAATTGAGTCTTGCCAGTAATATACGTATTGCAGATAAGTTTATATATATATATATATATAGATATATTTATGTAAATCTTACGAGTATTAGTTCATACATTTGCATACATAATAATTATAATTATTTGTCATTTTTTTTGTGGCTGACGCCATTTTTGTAAAACATAAAGAAAAGGACTATTGTGTCCTCGTGGTCAAGATAATTTTAACAAAACAAAAATATTATATACACTACTTCGAGTAGGCAAGTGTTGAACTAAATTGCTTTAGTTTCTTGTTGATTATTTTTGATAATTAAAATTATTTGTACAATTGTTAATTTTTGACTTTTTATATTTCTAAAAGCAGCAGCATAACCTCAATAGTATATAGAATTCATATACGTATTTTGGCCAGAAACCAAATTAGATTCTCGGGAAGTTAAATAACTCATCCAGATGTGTAGCGGTTTTGTCTCTCTAGCCTTACGACTTGCTTTCCAATACAGGTTTGGATTCATTCAATTTTTTCTTGGGTGGGTTGTGGGGGTGGAGAGGGAAAATGGTTACATATAATAGATTACGTCAACTCACTTTCGTATGTTTTTGTTTCTGGCCTTTAATCGAAGTAGCTCGGGGGCATTTAGTCTTTGCTATTACTTGTATTTGATTGATAGTGAAAGAAACCTGTCTGTCTTTCGTGTTATCAATTGGATTATAAACAACAGGTGTAGATTGCTGGTGTGTAGCCTTGAACTTATGAATACAGGTACGTGCTATTATTTAATAGGAAAAAAAAACAAAACCAAAAAAGCGACAGCTATATTCTGTTAAGGTCTTACAAGCTTCATTTATTGGTTTTGCCAATAAATATTTGTAATAATTCATAATGTCAGAATCTGAAGAAGATAAGGACTTGCACCTTACTCGTTCCGGAAAGGTATGGGGTTCAAAACCCGAGGCGAAGTCACAAGTTACTCAAACCGATTTTGTGTCAGGAGGTGATAGTGGGACTAGTAAACAAATGGAAGGCGGACAAACGCTACCTCATATGAATGAGAGTTCAGGTTCAATCCCTCACAGCAAATTAGAACAAAATGTACAATTGAAGCTTATTGATATGTATGTGAATCAACTTCCGATGTGCGATGGCACAGTGCCCGATCAATTGTATGCCTTTTTAGTCCAATTGAGTGAATTGGACGAGTTGAACATTTTTCCTTTTGAATGTTTAATGTTGGCAGTGAGATCCAGGATGAGAAATCCTCTTAGTGATATTTTTACTGAAGCCTGTTCTTTAGCTAGCGCTTGGGACCCTGTATGTAGGCACGTTGTTCGGCAGTTAATTTCTGACTGTGCTCAACATCTCCTTATGGTTACTAACTTTTATCGTCCCCAAGCTCCACGTGAACGTATTAAGGATTATGTAAAGAGGGTGTGTACTAGTGTAAAAATTTTAGATCTTACAGTGGGTGAAGAGAGTATATTGCGTGCAATTGCTTCGGGTGTTACTCCCAGTGTTAGGGAGAAATTATTCTATGCTGGAATGCCTAAATCTATGAGAGACTTTGAACAATTATTGGAACAGTATATGAAGCATGAACTTTATTCTCTGCAATTCAATAATTTGTTTCAACCCACACCGTCTTCTACGAGAACTGCTACTGATAGTGCTTCCCCCTCGTTTCATAAATCTAGATCGGGGCATTATTTTTCTCCAAAAGGTGGTAGAACTTTTCACAATAAAGATAGTGCTGCGCGCTTGCCTTCGTCTTCCTTTAATTCTATGAACACAAAAGGACATTCTTATAATAACGAAGGCCAGGGACGCTTCAGTACCATTTCACAAGAGACGAATAGAGGTGTTTATGTTTTGCTTAAGCTGTTTAATAAACAATATCATGCTTGTATAGACTCAGCATCTTCAATCAATTTAATAAATAATGAGGTGTTTCAGTTTTTGAAAACAAAAATGAACTTAAAAATTATTCCTAAAACATTTAAAGGAAAGGCAGTTAATAATACCGAACTTGTGTTAGACAAGTGTGTACGATTCAGTTTTAAGATACAAAACAAACTTATTAGTGTGCGCTCATTTGTCTATCCAGAACTTGAATTTCCTGTTTTATTGGGTTTGGAATTTTTGAATGATGCTCAGTGCTACATGGACTTTAAGAGT
This sequence comes from Thermobia domestica, assembly GCF_964235325.1. Taxonomy (NCBI): domain Eukaryota; kingdom Metazoa; phylum Arthropoda; class Insecta; order Zygentoma; family Lepismatidae; genus Thermobia; species Thermobia domestica. The sequence continues at coordinate 150,709,303 of NC_137471.1, read as the reverse complement.
AAATCTTTGAAACTTCAACGTTATCAACTGTCTATTCCCCTACTTACTGGAATAACAACTCAACTCCCCCCACCCACCCCTGGATCTTTTTCCAACATGGATACTGGTGCCTTTGATTCTACTTGCAGGAAGTCTGTCGATGAAGGGCACCCAATACACGCTCTTTTTGGGGATGCTGTCACCTCAGATACTTCCGGCGCTGTTCGAAAGTTTAACAATGCAGAGGATCGTCTATCTAAGGCTACAACTGTTTATTCTGTTGCTGGGGCACAGTGGAAGGATTTACATTCTCGGCTATCTGAGGGGAACCTGATTCCTGGCGTTTCTGGTGAGGTGGATGTCCCGGTAAGATACGCCACTGACACTCAAAATCAGCAGGTGAGGTCTTTATCTATTAATTATTATGACAATCGAGAGTCCACACGTTCAGCGAGTGCTTATCATTTGCCAGCGAAAAATGAAAGTTTATCAACAAAAAGACAAAATAAAAATAACAGCTGTTTTCCTATACACCTGTTTGTGCCAGACATTGAACCAGTGGAATATGAAATGTACTGTTGTAGTTTAGATAACGCAGCCACTTTGGCTAGTAGTGTTGATATGAATAGTATTATAAATGGTGTTGATAAAAAGTTGCTTGTTTCAAATCCTACATTAAGCTCGTTTGTTCAATATATGTGTGATGAATTTAAGGAAGTTCTTACAGACAAAATAGGTAAGGTTACCAATTTTGAATATCACTTAAAATTAAAGGATAACACAGTTGTTTGTGAAAAACAATATCCATTGTCGAAAGCTCATAGAAATGAGATGAGAAAATTTATAGAAGAATATAAGCGTAATGGGGTCATTCAAGAAGCGAATTCTGATTACCGATCTCCTTGTTTCATTGTTAAAAATTCTAAAGGTGAAGGTAGAGTAGTTTTAAATTAAGCGAAATTAAATGAGCATTTAATGGGTGACAATATGATCTGTCCTAATGTAGAAGAGTGTATGGCTTCACTAGCTAACGCTAAGATAATATCACATATTGATGCCAAACGGAGTTTTCATCAAATTGTCCTTGCAGAAAGTAGTAGGGCCTACACGGCCTTTGCTTTTGAGGGAAAAACCTATGTGTGGAATAGAATCCCTATGGGAATAAAGATAGGAAGTCAAGCAATTACTCGTGTTTTGTATGATGTGCTGGGTGATCAAAAAGGAAAGGGTGTTGATTTCTATATTGACGATATTGTATTAACTTCTTCTGATGTAGAATCTCACAAGAATTTGTTGCTTGAGGTATTTTCTAGATTGCGTTCTAGAGGGATAACGGTCTCGCCTCAAAAGTGTAAGCTGTTTCAAACTTCTATTCAGTATTTGGGATTCCTGTTTTTTGATGGTAATGTTTCATTACTCCCTGAGCGTATTGAGGCGATCCGTCGATTGCCACCCCCCCGTTGTAGAAGAGGGGTTCAGAAATTATTGGGAGCTCTGGGGTATTATGCGAAACATTGTCCTAATTATGCGGAAATAATGTCTCCTATTACGGAGTTAAAATCTCCTAAGAAAAAATTTGAGTGGGGGCCTAGGCAGGTCGATGCCTTTAAAAGAATAAAGGAAGCCTTTGAAGAAAATATAATACTAATGGTTCCTGACTTTAATAAGAGATTTTATCTTCAGGCAGATGCTTCTCTAAAATGCCTGGCTGCGACAATCTCACAAAAGACAACTGATGGTTCAATGCTTCCTATTGCTTTCTACTCTAAACGTTTAAAGGAGGCTGACGCTAATCGTACAATTTTTAAACTGGAACTGCTTAGTATTTTTAATGCGGTGATTAGATTTCAGCAGTTCTTGGTAAATGAATTTACTATCCTTACTGACAATATGAGTTTGGTACATATGTTACGCAATCCTAAGAAAGTATCTCGTTATGGTAACATAATTCAGAGACTTTTTGAGTTCAATTTTAAAATTGAACATATTACCTCGGGACAGAATTTAATACCGGATTTTCTCACTCGTATATATGACACCAATTTGTATGATGTGTTAGATGAACCACTGGATGAAGATGTTTATGCTAAGAATTTTATATGTAGTTTGCGAGATTTGCCTCTAGCCTATGGTGATATTAGGAATTATCAAAAAACTGAATCTGACACGAAAGACTTATATCAACAAGTGGCTAATAATGGAAATAAGATGGGTGATTATAGAATAGAAAATGGTATTCTTTACCAGCGAACTAAAGCTCGTAATGTTCAGTATAAAATATTGTTACCCTTGTGTTTGAGAAATATGATCATGAGTTACTATCACGAATTTCAGCTAACGGGGAATCATATTGGTTATTTTAAAACTTTGTGTAAAATTCGTAGGCTTTTCACTTGGCCGAATATGATGGCTGATATCAGGACTTTTGTAACCACTTGCCATACTTGTCAAATTTCGAAACCTAGACTAGCCAAACCTCAAGGGGAATTAATATCTAAATATAATAAGATTCCTAATGGGCATCTATTTGCCGATTTGGCTGGTCCTCTTCCAACTAGTTCTGGCTATTCTTATGTGTTATTGGTACTTGATAACTGTACACGTTTTCTGCATTTAATTCCATTGCGGAAGGCCAATAGCACTACTATTACACGCGAATTATATAACATTTTTTGTAAATTTGGTTTCGCGTTTTCTCTCACTACAGACAGGGCTTCTTATTTCACAAGTTATACCTTCAGGTCTTTCCTGCATGGCTTAGGTATTAAGCACATACGTAGTTCACCCTATTTTCCTGGTGGAAACGCCGTGGAACGATACGTGCAGGTTTTGAAAACGGCTATCAGAAGTTATTTTCATGACAAACAAGACAAGTGGTCGAGTTATTTGAAAGAATTGCAATTTGGCATTAATGCTGCAGTTCATTCAGAACTTAAATATAGCCCGTTTCGTTTGTATATGGGAAGAGAACCCATTGATCCCTTAATGGCTAGGTGGGATATTTCTGATAACGATATTGTAGCTCCTGAGGCCAAGGATATTTGGTCTAAGGTATTTCACAATATGGAAAAAGTATGGAATGAACGAAGACGTATTTATAATAAACGAGTAACTCCAGTAACATTTTCAGAAGGGGATAAAGTACTGTATCGCTCTCATATTCTGTCGTCTAAGAAAGATGCGATTAATAAATCCTTGTCGCCCTTATGGGTTGGGTGGGTTGTGGGGGTGGAGAGGGAAAATGGTTACACTCATCAAACACTTTCAAAAAACATGACTTGCACACTTTTACATCACTTCCATCTACGGAGACATGATATTGATAAGTAACTATTCTGTTTTTTTGCTTTTCTGGCGTGTCTCTTCTCTTTCTTGAAACTTTCGGAGAACTAAAATCAATTAAGGCTGACAAAAAACATGCTCTACGGTCACGAGAGCCCATTTTCCAATATGTATCAAACAACTTCCTTTGCGTCTCTTCACTAATTTTCTGTTTGCATTGCATACGATATGTGCCTAACCTAACAAATGATCTTTTCGTGACATATTTTCCACTTTCAGTTACGTAACCCTGTCCTGTATTCCTGGATACCTTCCTATTCTTCCTTATTTCCCTACCCCTTAATTTAACACTTTTTCTTGTACTGGCTCTGTTAAACTCATTTTCTTCTTGCAGTTTACTTACTTCCTCAACATTTGGTTCGTACACAGGATCCTTATCACTGACGTCATTACTCAAGACATATGACACACTTCCCTTTTCTTCAGTTTCTCTTTGCACTTCCGAAAAAATATTATTTTTTAGGTACGATTGACACTGTTCCAATTCCACACTGGATGTACTAGGCTGATGGGAACCTTCACCATTGGTAGGCTTAGTTAGCTTAAATTTTGAATCCATAAAATTCAGTTTTCTTACAACAGTTGAATTTACTGTAGAAACCGGCGTTCCAGTTTTACTTTCTTCATGTTGTTTTGATTTTACCATTTCTAAAACTTTCCTCCCTTTTGAACACATTGTTGCTGCATTGAATTTTAGTCCCGGCCACACTCTGCCACAATCAAACTGAAATGAGAAACATGAAGGAATAAGTCAGTATCTGATCACGACGTACAGTCAGTATTTTTAACACAAACTCCTCAGGGTAAAAGGTAACAAGTCATTTTATTCCCTTTTACCAAGTGTTGTTACTTTGTAGTTTGCTAGTTCCCTTCTGCACATCTCTTGTACTTGCTTTTGGTCTTGTTTTTTTTATTTTGCTTTTCATACAAAGGAGCACCATTTAAAATACTACAACTCTGTGTTAAAAACCGAAAATTGAAAAAAAGTCACTTGTTACCTGTTACCCTGAGTCCGTCCATATATGAGGTTAGAGAGGTGAACTGCTCAGTTGCGAGTTGAATGATTGGTGGTAAAGATTAGAGTGGATTAACCCTTAGAATACCAAGCTTACAATGTTAGGTAAGGTGAGTTATTTTGACCCATTCCTGCTTCTTGTAAAAAATATATATATCAAGTTTCATTCAAGGAGTTAAAATTTCTAACGTACAATGAATAGGGCAATGTACCTGATCGTTCTTTATATTACAGTATATATTATACGCAGTATACACTGTCAGTGGCGGCTCGTGATTCTTTCAAACAATACTTGAATTATAGTACGGTAACATTAGAAATACGCTGTCTTTGTTAGGAATAAATTCTGTCACACATTGTATTTTGTTTACACCTGGCAGTCCTTGCAGAGCGGTTTGCTGGTGCAGTGCGCTTTGAAAGCAATCATGTGACAGATTACATAATTTTGAGAATAAAGAATCACGTGGCTTGCGGAATGGTTAATGAAGGAATACCTAAAACATTAGCCCACTACCTCTCTTTGATATTGTAGCATTTCTTTATAAAACATCATCTGGGCCAAATTCATCTAGTCTCTGTATTCGAATGGTTAGATTCATTTTCAGTAAAAGGAGGATAGATCGCTGACATTGTATGAGTTTAGTAAGTTTAGTAGCGATCTACATTCCAGAGGATCTAGAATGTAGATGAAAATACTGTGGGCGAGAGATCATGTGATCACTAGGTCAGGAATAATGCTAGATCAGGAACGGATTGGTTTTGGTAATGGGTGAATGAAGCCTGTAGTGGAGGCAGTGATAAAATTGTTAAAAGCAATTTCTCTTGGTCTGAGCGGCTATGGATGTTAATATTGGAAGAGATCAGGTAATGTCGGAAATTATTAGAAATATATTGGAATGGGAGGGGAATAGGGCGACCTGGTAGAACATACATGAATGTCATTGTGACACATAAAGATTTGTAATAAATAGTTAAGATTAGATGTTCTGGAATAGTAGATGGAGAGTCAATACTATACCATGTGTATAACAGTTAAAAAGTGACATTAGTGATAGTTTGTTGATATTTATTAAGGATATAGTTATGAATAGACTGGAAGTGTGGGAAGAGGAATTTAATATGAAAGTGAAGAAAAGATTAATTTAAAAGGGAAGGCGGTTAGGGTGGAAGTCAAATCAGGAGGAGCACATTGACAAAAAGGTGGTAGTAATAGGTGATGTGACGTTGTCGGATGATGAGAAGAAAGTGTTAAGTTTAGGCTATAAGTTTATAGTGAAAGAACAAAGATTGGACGCAGAAGAGGTTATATACTCGGTAGAGCAAGCCATAGTTCAAGTTCAGGACAAGGAGATAAGGGATAAGATAAGGAGAAAGGCTAAGGTTATTGTGGAAAGGAACATAAAGAAGCCAAAGGGGAACTTTTAAAAACACGAGTACACTGTGTTGAAGGATATAAAGAAGCGAAAAGACATATGTGTGCAACAAGCGGACAAAGGTGGTGCCATTGTGGTGATGGAAAAACAATGATACAAAGAAACATTGAATGATATCTGTGATGATACTTACGAGGTGATAGGTGAAAGATCTGTGTGTGAGGAAATTAAAGAAAAAGTTTTAGTATCACTAACAAAAGCAGGTTTTGAAAGAGGTCTTAATAAAGAAGGTAGGATACCGGTAATGAAAGGTTTTCCAGAAGTTCATAAGGAGGATATAAAACTGACACCAGTATTAGATTGCCGAGGAAATATATTTGAACCATTGAAGGAGGAGTTAAAGAAGGTTGTAGAAATGTTAAGGAGGCAACAAGACAGTAGCAGTGTGAAAAACACGGTTAAGAAGAAGGTTGGAGGAAGTAGGACAGAGCAAAGCTAAAACAATCATTTTAGTGTCGATGTGAAGGCTATGTTTCCAAGTCTAAGAAGAAACAACATTGTTAAAGTCATCACTGAATTGATGAAGGATAGGAAGATCAATGGTTGGAGTGGATAAGGACTGAAGGAGGCCCTGAAGACTATATGAAATAACAGTTATTGTGTTATAGGTGATAATTTATCGAAAATCAAGGAAGGACTAAGCATAGGTTCCAGGTTGAGTCTAGTGCTAGCAGAGATTACTATGAACGACTGGGAGAAGAAAGTAAGGATGAAAGGAAGTGACAGATTAGTGTGTTTTGCTAGATCTGTTGACGATTGCTTGGGGATTTGGAAAGGAACTGTAAGGCAATTGGTATAGTTTGTAAAGAAATTGAGGATATAGAGAAAGGCATACAACTGGAGCTAGAGGTAGAAAAGGAAGAGGCAATATCACTCCTTGTTTCCACCTTATTCTCATATCCACCTTATTCTCATAGTTTTCCTGGATATGAGAATAAGGTGGAAACAAGGAGTGATATACACAGAATGGTATCAAAAAAGTTGCGCGTCGGGAAACTATTGCCACGCCCGAAGTGATGTAGATTACTCGACCAAGAGGAATTTCATCATTAACATGGAGAATAGAATTAAGCAAATAACCAGTGAAGGAGACAAGGCGGAACAGAGTATACAGTCATTTCATAAGCAGGTGGAGAATAATGGATACGATAGAAAGAGGCTAAAATACACTAGGAGATTGGAGAAAATAAACGAAGAAAAAGAAATAAGTCGAGAAGGAGAGCAAAGTGAAGGAGGAATAGAAGAAAGAAGAAAAATGTGGTGGGGGATAGAAAGTTTGGGAGAAGAAACAGAAATCATTAAAAGAATGCTTAAGAAGATGGGGACATCTCAAATTACAGAAAAGGGAGCAAGAGGCTTCTGGATGTAATAACGGAAAAAAGAAGGAAGAAGACAGAAGAAGAACAAGGGGTAATGAACGGAGAAAAAAGGACTGATTTTTAAAATTCAGTGCGGCGAGTGTGATATGTGTTATATTGGGGAAACTGGAAAGAGACTAAGAGAGCGTATAAGACAACATAAGGATGACGTTAGGCTAGAAAGGAACAAAAATGCGGTCTCCAAACACTTAAGGGACATGGGACATTCAGTTAATTGGAATGAAGTAAAAATTCTAGGTCAGGAAGAAAGAAGCATAGTTAAGAAATGGAAGGAGGCACGGTTTATAGAAATGGAGGGTAATGAAGCTATGAACTGGACTGATCATCGACCAACAGTGGAATAGGTTGTTGAAAAAGCTTAAAGTATAAGATATAAGTATATAAAGTATAAGATATGAATACACATATCTATTATATTGTGGTATATATATTGATTGTCTCACACGTGTTTATGTATTTATTAGTCCATATTAGTTATCTCTATATACGTGTGTGTATATATGTATATGTTATAGTATATGTATTTATATATAGATATATATGTGGTTGTATAGTATATGGGTATATACTAGAGATAGCCAAAACCGGTTTTTATAAAAAACCGGAAACTGGTTTCCAAAAAAGCCGAAATCCGAAAAACCAACATTTCGGTTTTCTCCAAAAAAAACGGTTCGATTTTTCGCCGAAACCGGTTTCGGTTTTCTCCAAAACCGGTTCGTTTTCGCCGAAACCGGTTTCAATTTTCTTCAAACCCGGTTCGGTTTTTCATCAAAATCGGTTCGGTTGTTCGCCGGAACCGGTTTCGGTTTTTTCGGAAGCCGGTTACGGTTTTTTCAGGAATCTGTTACGTTTTTTTCCAAAAACCGGTTCGGTTTTTCTCCAAACCCGGTTTCTGTTTTCTCCAAAACCGTTCGGATTTCTAAAAAAAACGTTCGGATTTAGGCGAAACTGGTCTCAAGTTTCTTCAAACGCAGTTTCGTTTCTCACCAGAGTGGAGTTTCGTTGTTCTCCGTAAACCGGATCCGTAGACAACAAAAGCAGTTTTTTTAATATATTGGTTTTTAAGCTTTTTCTGTGTTCTTCAAGTTATGTTAAAAAGCCATGCCTCAAAAATGCATGAAGTTTGCAATCAGTGTTACTACGAGTAGAATCCAACCCGCGGCTACAGATAGACGTTATGTATGCTAGCTTTAGCCTTCGGTTCACTGATCAGGAATAGTAATTGCACTACCTAAAATAAATATACAATTAATATTATATATATATATATATAAATTGCAGGGGTGGAACACTATATATATAAATTGAGTGTGCAGGGGTGGAACACTCAAAAAAGGCTTATGTTAGAAATAGCGATGCTAGATGATTTACGTGATGTAGGAAACATAAAACCCGGTACAGATATCAATACAGTGAAACACTGTAAAGTAAATCAGCTTAAAGTATTCCATCACAATGTGCAGGGTCTTGGCAATAAGCTGGACTTTATGGATGTGTTAGTTGAGACAGTGTTGTCAACTGCACATGTTATTTGCATCACGGAGCATTGGTTAAGCTGTACTGATATTAAATCTGTAAAATTAAAAGGTTTTGATTTGGCAAGTCATTATTCAAGAGTTAACTTGATTCATGGAGGAGTTTGTATATTCGTTCATAATAAATTAAATGCTGATGAAGTTGATGTATCGATGTTCAATCTGGAACTTCACTTTGAAGTAGTTGCAATAAGTCTCGCTCATTAAGTGTGTATATGTAGTATTTATAGATCTAATTCGGGTAACTTACGGGTATTTTTTAGAAATCTTGAACTTCTTCTTGACCATCTGTGCAAAAGATACAATATTATCATTTTGTGTGGTGACATAAATATAAATTGGATGGTTAACACTAAAGTTAAAACTGATTTACAAAACCTATTAACTTCATTTAATCTCAAAGCTATTGTTAAAACGCCTACCAGATTTGGAAAATCAGCACTTGATCAAGTAATAGTAAGCAGAGAGTGTCATAACCACAAACTTGAAATATTCAACCCAGGTTATTCAGATCATGATGCGCAATTAGTTAGCTTATCGCTTCCATCAACTAACTTACCAGTGTTGCAAAATACTACCAGAATTGAAAAAAGGTTATTTTCACCGAGTAACATTAGTTACTTTTGTTATTTGTTGGCTCTTGAGCCATGGGATGGAATCTATTGAGCTTCCACTATGGACGAAAAATTTAACTCCTTCTTAGATGTATACTTGCACTGTTTTAATGTAGCTTTTCCTCTCATGCCAATTAGTAAATGTAATAAAATTAAGAAGAGTTGGATTACAACTGGTATTCGTAATTCCAAACGAAATTTAATTAAGTATGCTAAACTGCTTAATGATACAAATGTTTCTGATGTATTCAGAAATTACGTTAAAAAATATAAGATAACATATAAGAAAGTTATTAAGACAGCAAAGCAAATGCATAATTCGAAAATGATTAATAACTCCAGAAATACAATTAAAACTATGTGGAATATTATTCACCAGTCGGTAGGACTACATACAAAGAAGGGTAATATTGCAAATTTGAATCACGTCATTTTTGACAATAAAAGAATTACAAACCCTGCTGAAATTGCAAATAAATTTAATAATTATTTTATAACTTCTCCTCAGGTAGCTCTTGGTGCTCTATCCCACCAAGCTGGTACAAGTGGTTCTTCAAATATGCCTTCTTATCCAAAATGTATTTTTGTTACCCCGGTAACTATTGATGAAATATTAGCAGTTATAGGAAAGATGAGAAATAGCAGTTCTGCTGGTCTTGATGAAGTACCGTCCACTATTATAAAACAATCTGCTTCGATAATTGCTCCTCACCTGACTCATGTAATAAATTTTTCCCTTCAATCAGGCATTTTCCCACAACGGTTAAAAGTGGCTAAAGTGATTCCCTTGTTCAAAAAAGGCAGTCGTTACGATATTAAGAATTATCGCCCTATCTCAGTTTTATCTGTATTTTCAAAAATTTTTGAGACGGTAATGTCAAATAGGATAAGGAATTACTTACGTTCCAATAATCTAATATCATTATCTCAACATGGGTTTTTAAGTGGCAAATCTACTGATTCTGCAATTTTCGATTTTCTTAGTACTGTTATGCATGCAATAAATAATAAAAAATGGGCAATTGGACTCTTTGTTGATCTTACTAAAGCATTTGACACTGTAAATCATGATCTCTTACTCAAAAAATTAAGCTTTTATGGTATAAGAGGAACTGCCAATAAATGGATCGAGTCTTACTTGAAGGATAGGTATCAGATAGTTCAAATTACGAACGAAAATAATGGCGAAATGCATAAGTTTATTAGTTATAAAGCTACAATACTAACTGGTGTACCTCAAGGATCAGTGCTTGGTCCACTGCTCTTTCTTATTTACATCAATGATTTGACACATGAAATGTTGCCTAATAAATGTGTTTTATTTGCTGATGACACCAATGTTATTATTACAGGTAACTCACGACATGATATTGAATATAATCTAAACACCGCGTTTTCACGGTTAAGTAACTGGTTAAGTAACAATAAGTTAGTTCTAAACAATGATAAAACTTCCTTGCTAAATTTTTATTATCCTCTTCAAAATAAATTTATTCCTTACGTAATGGTAAATAACAAAAAAGTCGACTTTTCTATTTCAACTAAATTTCTTGGTGTCACCATAAGTTCGAAACTAACTTGGAATGAGCATATTTCTCAACTCAACAAAAAATTAAGTAGTATTTGTTTCGGCCTCCGTAGACTAAGAGGTAATGTCACAACAGAGGCCTTAGTTTCGGTGTACTATGCAAAATTCCATTCTTTAATAACTTACGGTATTATTTTTTGGGGTCATTCTACTGAATGTATTAGCACGTTTCGCTTACAAAAGAAAGCACTAAGGGTTGTGTTTGGATTGTCACCACAATCTTCTTGCAAGCCCATCTTTCGAGAACAAAAAATATTACCATTACCTTGTGCGTATCTATATAAAGTTATCTTGTTTACCGTAAGTAACAAACACTTATTTATAGAAAACAGTAACGTCCATAAATACAATACTCGATTCGTTAATAATTTGCATGTTATCCCCAAAAATTTCTCGTTTTTTCAAAAAAGCGTATATATTAACTGTACAAAAATTTTCAATAAGTTACCTGACTTTCTAAAACAAAACAAATCATATTCTATGTTTAAATCGGATCTTCATGAGTTCTTAGTAGATAAATGTTACTACTCGGTAAATGAGTTTTTTGAAGATAATGTATAAATGTTTTTTTTCTTTGTTAATTATATTATGATTGTATAAGCTTAAAAAGTCATAGTTATGTATGTATTATTTTATGTAAGTTTTTTTCTATACCATATATGTAATTATTTTGTAATTTTGACAACGGTATGCGTGCTCGAGAATACTCTCATTTGTATGCAAAACTGGCAAATAAATAAATAAATATATATATATATATATATATATATATATATATATATATATATATTAATTTAATTTATTAGACAGTACACACTAAATGGATATGTTACTTCAAGTTATCGGGTAAAGAGGATAATAAAATACAGTATATGTTGGTTTGAGTTGGGTTCCGCCAAGTAAATCATTTTTTTTTTAAATATAAGAATGCTTTGCACTTTGTAAAAAATCAAAGTGTAATACAGTATCCATTAATGAACGAACCCTTTTATTAACCAATAAATAAGAGTTGAAATGACGGAGGCAAGTACAGTTGGAAGGACGTTTGACAGAGATATTGCCTTTCACCAACTTCTACAGGGCTTTCAAACCAACACTGACAACGTTTGGGAGATGACTCCTGACACCAAGATGAGACGAATATGAGACCAACCTGGGTGCACAAATGCTTCCTTTCGGAGTTATAGGCTGCCGAAAACATGAAAAAATGAATTTTAAAGGTCCATAGTTGCTAAACTATGGGACGTCCTGTAGTCGGGTCGAGACTTCACTTAGGAACCAATATGTCGCCTATCCAAATATCCATGTTTCAGAATCCTGGGGCATTTCCGCAACAGTTTTTATAGAGGTAATTGGTGAGTACTTGAACTTATATGCCTGTAGCCAAACTCCCTCTATAAAAATTATTGGTTGAGTTCCTTAGGATTCTGAAACATGCATTTTTGCATAGGGCACATATTAGTGCCTAAGTAAAGTCTTGACATGACAACGGTACGTCCTATAGTTTAGGACCTATGGACCTTTAAAGTTTATTTTTTCATGTTTTCGGTAGCCTATAACTCCGAAAGGAAGCATTTGTGCACCCAGGTTGATCTATACTTTTCATCTCATCTTGGTGTCAGTAATCACCTCCCAAACGTTATCGATGTTGTTTTGAAACACCCTATATATTTATAAGAAACACCAAAAAAGTATTTCACCGAAGATGACATTTTCGTAGTAGCTAGTAGGCAGGAAACTTAATTATATTTGCTTTGCAGATGCTATGGCAAATAAAGTAGTGATGGTACCGAGACCAAGACTTTTATATACCGAGACGAGACTAAGACCGAGATAGACCTCTATAAATCGAGACGAGACTTAGGTCAGTCTCGAAAAATCGGTCACGTCTCGAATATTGATAGCTATTAAAATTGCTTTTACTCAAAATTGGTTTCGTTGCTGCTAGATAATATGAGAACAGTTGACTCATGTGCAGTAGCGTATTTAGGAGTGGTTATCGGACTCAACCCCCTCCCGAAATAAATTTGTGATAATACACGTCAATTTGTGATAATATATATACACGTCAATACCGTGACCACCGCCTTTACTTGTTTCCGCACATTCTTTCCTAATGCAAGCGTTGCTTGCATTGTTTGTCATCAACATTTCTACTGGAATGAGATGTTTCATTTTCGCAAGTACATCGCTTTTTCTTGGAAATTTGTTGCCAAAGAATGACGCATGATTGAGTGCTGGGAGAGGTATGAATTCTTGCCTTTCGCTGTTGTTCTATCAACACTACGAGGAGATTTCACTCACAGAGCTTATGAATAAATGGAGGGAGAGGAGGGAAGGTCACCTATGAGATGATCACTAATACTAGAGTTTTGGGACTGTGTTTGTTGTTCGTCTGGCAAGTCGGCAGCTGTACAATCAGAAAAGTTCGCTTTCTCCTAAGGAGACCCCTATTTCTTGAATTCTGCCCCAGGCGACACATTTGCGCTTGTTCGTTGCACACCACCATCTGGATGGCAGAGTTGAGGGGGGAAGGGGTTGTTTCGTTATTTCCCAGTTCTTCCAAAGTGATCTTTTATCATTAACATATAGATATTTGAATTTAAGTTAGCAAGTTTTCCATCCTTATGTTCTTCTTGCATGTAGTGACGGGTCGCGGATATAACCTCACCGAACATAAGTTCACCTATATTAATTCAAAAGCGGACAATCATTAACCGGACATAAGCTCACTGTAAATATTCCGGTACATCATCTTTAAATTGATTTTAGAAAGGCTTACGACCCGGTTAGAAGAGAAGCATTGTACGACATTCTTACATAATTTGAAATACTGAAGAAGCTAATTAGATTAATTAAGATATGTTTAAATGAATAACAAAGTAAAGTCCGGGTAGGAAAATTTATATCCACGAGCTTTCACGTCGAGAATGGCCTGAAACAAGGAGATGCGTTGTCGCCATTATTATTCAACTTTGCAAGATAGCAACCAGGGCCTAGAGTTAAATGGGATTCACCAGGTTATGGCGTATGATGATGTAAATTTAATAGGGGATGATAGGAAAACAGTAGAAGGAAATGCAGAGGTCTTATTAAACGCTTACAGGGTCATAGGTTTAGAAGTAAATGCAGAGAAAACTAAATACATGGAAGTTCGTCAGGATCGTAATACTACAACTTATGGATGCGTAAAAATATGGAATAATACTTTTGATAAAGTGAATACTTTAAAATATCTGGGATCAATATTAACAGACGAAAACCATATTCACGAATAAATTAAATGTCGATTAAAAGCAGGGAATTCGTGTTATTATTCAGATCAAAATCTCTAGTCGTCGCGAATTCTGTATATATTAATTTGGGTAATGGGCAAATAGAGGCGCGAAAATTGAATTTGGAATAAACATAATCGTCTACGGGAAAAATACGCAAATATGCAAAAATTTACTTGTTTTTTTTTAAAAAAAAACACGATGGTTGAGTTTTTATTATATTTTTCAATAGTATTTAGTAAGACCTTTAGAAGGAGCCTATACTCACCTTGTGGAAATATACCATTAGCGAACTACGGGTAATCAAATTTGGACCAAGGTGATATTTTAAATATAAAAGCCTAATAAGAGGCTGCTTATCACATAAGACAGATGATCGAGTGGTAAACGCAGTTGTACTGCATGCCAAAGGTCTTGGGATCGAACTCTATTCCCCCCTTACGAATTGCTTGTAAAGATAAATAAACCCAATCGTTTAGAGGTTCTAGTAAAAGCTGAAAACTTGACTACACAATCACGACAGCTCGTCAAACTGAACGAAACGCAGTCTTGAGAATTTGTACTGTTAAGTCCAAACGATGTGAAGCGCTTAGATAGGAATTACAAGCTACTACTAGCAAAGTCCTACTACGTTGAACATCGGTTCAATGGAAAATACGAATTCTTCACTGCTCAAGAAACCAACGATGCAAATTATGGTGATTATAACCAGAAAATAAAACAGATGTAGGTTTATTTGCAAACAAAAACTTAAAATATTGTATTGTGTAAGTTCCGTCAACAATCCAGTTAAACCACACCAAAAATAAATAAATAAAATAAAAAAATACGGTGAGTTTCGCTAAATGTGAGGTAAACTTTTAAGGTTACACACATGTAATTTGAACCTCTCATTTAAAATAACAAATACGTATTTCAGCGTTCTTTGATTTTAGCTACGTAGAAGGGATTAAAAAAAGTCAGAATGGTTCGCTAATATATCCTCCATACGTGGTGTCGTGGAGCCATTTCCCACACAGCAATGAAATATTTTCAAAACGTTTTTAAAACGTACCATCATTTTCCTTCAGAAAATGTATCCTACTTCCCTTAAGGAAATATATTCCATATGTTTTTGAAAACATTTTCCAAATAATACTGAAAATATTCTCTGAATACACTCAGAAACGTTGCAGAAACATTTTATACGCCATTAGAAAAGTTTTCCAAAAAATGGTTTCTGTACTATTTCCAAACATTACTGAAAATGTATTTGAATGTTTCGCATGGAATATTTTAAAATTATTTACCAATAACACAGAAAATAATTTTTCAAGAGTGAAGACAATTTTTCCTAAATATTTTCACAATGTATTGGGTACATTAGTTGAAATGTTTTCTGAACATTTCTAATTCATTTTTAACAAAGATTAATGTTCTATAAACTAATAATTCTAAAATATTTTCCGTACATGACAAAAAATATTTAGGCAATATTTTCTTACATATGACAAAATATTTTCCTTATATGACAAAAATATTTAATGAATATTTTTTGTATGTCACAGAAAATATTTTCTGTACATGATAGAACCCAGAGCCCGTAGGCCAACTCGGTTGCTATTGCAGATATCAAAACAAGGGAAGACATGTAACGGTACTTTTAAATTCCAGCAATTTTTGTTTATATATCAGTATACCGCCCAATAGTAACGAAAAGTACAACGCTGCCACGGTTGGAAAACACTGAATGAAACAAAGTATGGTTTGAAATTATTTGGACCAAAGAGAACGGAAAGAAGAACACAATGAAATATTTAATCCAGGACTCAATTTCGTGTCTTTCGTATCTGATCTGTCCCCCAACCCCGTGGTTGCTACGCCACTGGCGTGGATATTGAAATCGCATGTTTATCTTTTATTGTGTCTCCTTTCAATTCTTCTCGGTGTAGCTAATTTCAGGCCACATTCTTTCATTCATGTAGTGCAACATGACGCACGGTAAGGTATTTTCTTCATTGGACGATGCACTAGCACACAACAAAACTGTCGCTGGAATTTAAAAATATCCTTACCTTGTTTTCATGTCTGCAATAGTAACCGAGTCGGCCTATGGGCTATGGACTTTTGTGTCACTCTGTATATATACCGCCTGCTTGCTGGGAACAAATAGTGGGCTGAAAACAAACCGGCCAGGCAACGACACAGCAGTTGGAAGAAAACATAAGATTCTTCTGCAGAATTTTACTTGCTGAGACACTTTTGCATCACTCTGTCTTCATCACGAGGAACCATTGCGGCCCACAAACTTAAAAAAAAAAAAAAAAAAAACAATAATAGTGACAATCGCGCTAGAGTTTATTATACAAGGTACATCTGCTTATAACAGTCCAGTGAGGACATCTTAGGTTCTCGAAATCGCATGGAGGAGAATTTTATGTATTCAAATACTGTGCTTAATTATCTCGCAATTACCTGATGTATTATCTCTCAGGTAATTGAGGGCAGCTTGTTTAAAAAGGAAGGCTATTGCATAAAAAAATGCCTGGTACAGGAATTCCATGCGACGTAAATGCGACTAACAAATGTCCGCTCTGGTTACATCCCATGCGATGTCGCTGGGATCTCCAAATGTCAGTACATCCTAGGGATATCCACGTTCTCATTGTAAAAAATTGTGACATGTCGCAATGATGTTGCACTATGAACTACAGGTGTGTGGCAACGCCGTGCATGTTGGGGTGTCTTATGTGACGTTACGATATTCAAACTGCATACCAGTGTGTTCACAATCGTCACCTGCCAGTTTTAAAAGCGGATATATTGGATTCTTTTTAAAAAAAAAAAAAAATAGGAAAAAGATTGAAGTTTAGACATCAAATTCAAGAAACAATTGTTAGCAATCCTTTTCCTATTTTAAAGATAATAAATCCAATACAGCCGCTTTCAAAACTGGTAGGTGATGATTATGAAGAGACTAATATGCAGTTTGAACCTTGTAAGATCACATAACACACCCCAACATACATGCACGACACGGCCACACACCAGCAGTAGCAGGGAACACCGAAAAACATTTTGTAAATAAATAAGATTTTGAGTTAAAAAATGCTTAAAATTATGAGAGCAAGCGAACATTATGTAGTCATAATTTACATTATCCACTATAATATATATACATATATATCAGTTTATCTCGGTTAGTCGTTACATAAATATATAAATGTATATTATTCTAGCTTTATTTCTTTATCTTCTCTTCAGCAGCATCGTCTTCATGCTGCTCATATTAATTGTTTCTACACATTAAGAACAATCTTTTCAAATATCAGAAATTCACCTTCTAATTTTTAAACACTTGTTCTAGAAAATTATGTCAGTGACACGCTAATTAAATAATAATAATAAAAAACAACAATATTTACGTATGTTGTTAAAAATAAGTTAAGGCGCTTCAAGAAATGTCACTTTTTGTCACTTTCAAGAACATACACATTGCTGAATAACCAGAAATACAAATTTGTTCCTTTATAATGTTACTTTTGATTAATAAATTTAATTTCGACGCTGCGTATTGACAGTTAAAGTTCTATGGAACTGCAGCTGAATTCTTAACAGATTTTCTTGTTCATCTCTGTTTGGCGTGTTGAAGGCAATTCTCAATAATTCCGTTAGTTACGTTCCTCTTGTGTTGGCGCAGTCTCTGAAAATAGAAAAGAGGCAGTGTTTAATAAAATAATAACAGAAGGGAATGATTAAGGATTAATTATTACATCTTAAACTTATAAAAATATTTAAAATGTTTGCATAGGACCTGTATCAGCTTCTGAAAAAACTATTGTGTCAAAAATGTAACACACTGAAAAAATGTAAAGGGCAAGGAAGACAACAGCTACAGCTGAAAATGACATGTTGAAGCAGTCACACTTTTATTATTAAAAAGTAAAGATTCTTATAAATATTACAATTACATAATATATTTAATTAACACTGTGCTGTAAAATAAACTTCTGGTTCACTTTCTCAGTCGTACTACGTAAGTCAAAAATGAGAATATTACAACTGAGGCAAATTATAATATCAATTAGAAACATAGAATAGAAAATATTTAAATAATAATAATAATAATAATAATAATAATAATAATAATAATAATAATAATAATAATAATAATAATAATAATAATAATGTGAAAACATGTGGCAGCATTTCAATTGATGAAGAGCTAGTGTTCCATTCCCAAGGCTCCGATCTCAAATCTTGGCCCGGTCATTCTTTTTACCTGAGTCGCACCAGGTGAATACCCAGGTGGTTACTAAGGCCTTGATCACCGCTACCTACCTCAATTTCTTTCCCACGGAGCAGGCCATACATACTACTTTGCCTTATACAAATGAATAATTTTAGTAACGTTGCGTTCCAAAGAATACAAGAAATCGTGAAAGTAGGAATAACTCATGAAATGCTCAAGAAAACTACCAACATGGCAGAACAGTTCAAGAAAAGGTTGAAATGTACTTAAGGCGTGAGCGAATTATCCACAACCTGAAAATTACCAGTCCAAATGCGATGAAAGTACTACAGTTTGCACACAAGTAAAACATTTTTTTTCTGTAAGATCAAGATTTAGAAGTAACTTTTTTTTTTAAGGGAAAGAGCAAATCAATCTTCCTGTGTCAGCTGGTGACAATCGCAGGTAGCTTACCCTTGTAACGTTGGAAAAATTTGACTCATGAACTGTCAGACCTTCGCGCCGTTTTGAGTTTTACATACATATTCACCTCTCCATTGCCGACATACATATACAGCTCTCTCTCTTACATGGACGCTTAACGTATCAACTGAAGATGGGAAAATTGCACATCTTGCGAAAATGAGGATTCTCAACGTCTTTTAAATGTTATAACATGCTTTTGAGAAATAAAGTATTCATGGCACAATACATTAGACTCGCTAATCCGGCCATTCCTAGCACATATGGGTGCCGTATTATTGAGTGTCTAACATGTATTTGATTTATTTATTTATCTTGTTTTTTTATTTATTTTTAAAAAATAGGGGATATAGTGTACTGTACTTTATTAAATCGAAGGATATACTTTTAAAACATAGGATATACTTTATTAAATCCAAATATACATTAATTTTCAAAGAAACCTTAGTCCTTGAGTAGTATCACTCACTATGAAACGTGCCCCTAATTTTTAACCGTCGTAATGATGATATGCGACGTGGAATTTCAAATACATACGGTATATGAAGCATTGTTTAACTAAGCACTGTTGCGCATGCGCACAATAATACATTGTGCACGTTTTACGATCCAAGGTATGCCGGTTAGGCAAAAGGAGACTGTGATGATGAGTAATGAATGAAATGGTTTAATGAAGAAAGAGGGAGGAAACGGGAGATCTCCGAGGGAATCCACGCACGCGGTGTTTGTCCACCAGAAAGTTCACTTGGCAGGGGGTGGGATCGAACTCGGGACCCCAAGCACCAGAGGTGAACGCTCTACCACTGAGCCACAACGGCCCCTTCATTGTGGACGTGTTTTTGGTTGGATGTGCGCCGGATTAGCGAGAGTATTGTGTAGTATATATTTAAAGCGAAACAATGGGCATCAGAACGTTTTTCTCACAATAGTTTAAACATAGAGTGTCCCTCTTCAAATGCCAAGTTCTACATCTTTTTACACTCTGAAAATGAGACTATAGAACAGTACGGAGAGTACGTACAATAATCACTAACCTATTATTGTGTTAGTGATTAATGAGCAGAGTTTGAAAAAACCCGGGTTTTTCTGAAAAAGCCCAACCCACCTGGGCCCATATGGATTTTTCGAGTATTTTCGGGTTTAATTGGGTTTTTTCGAAATATTTCAATGTCTTTGGGGTAAAAAGTGTTAAAATGTGATTTATATTTCAAGATTATCATCGTCACAACTTGCAACAATTTTGTATTCACTGATATTTTTCTTAAATGACCGCCATTTTGAAATTTTACGTTGGATCGCCGCCAAAATGTACACAGCTAATTTAATGTGTTTCGTGCTCATACTCTGAAAATTTCAACCTAAAAAACCAAACTTGCGCTTTGTAACGTACCTGCTATTTTGAAAGAAATGACATCCATTTTGAAATTTTACGTTGGTATGCCGACAAATATATACAAGAAATGAATTGTGTCGTGCTTGTACCCTGAAACTTTAAACCTACGAGTAGTGCTCTCAACGGGTCGGGTTGAAGACCGACCCGACCCGACCCGTGACCCGAATTGACTGACCCGACCCGACCCGACTGACCCGAACCGTGATCCGATCTGATTGACCTGACCCGAGCTGACCCGGTCGACCCGACTACCTACCCGAATAACCCGACCCGACAACCCGACCCGACTGACCCAACCCGACCCGAGTAGCCTGACCCGACAACCCGACCCGGACTGACCCGACCGGGTCGGGTCGGGTCGGGTCACGGGTCGGGTCGGGTCAACCTGACTCGTTTGAGAGCACTATGGTCACGACACTGGCTGAACGCCAAAATGCACTCACATTGGGAAACTAGTTTTAAAAGTATAATTTTAGAAAATAAAGCATAAAGCATAATTTAAAATATATAGCACAATTCTTGGAAAATTCTCTTTAACTGAAAGTTTAACATACTGTGTTAATATTTTTTAAAGCCAATATTTACAATGCAAAATCATTGAGAACATAACAATGCAACAATGAAAAGCTTATTTTCATTTCTGTAAACTTTTCGGTGTAATCCTTTGATGTGGAGAAAAGAAAGTAAAAGAAGAAATTTTTCCGACAACAATGAATAGTATGCAAGAACTCCATACTATATTGTTACAGTGACGACGCCAGCTTTAAGTTCTTAGGGGGGCAAAGGAGGGGCAGATACATTTTCGGGGGCGGCTATTTGCCATACCAAAAATGACATATTTATTACGTTTGACTTATTTTACATTACATTGTGTATTTCGTTGCTGTTTTTATGTTAGATTTATATGATTATAAATTAAACTTATTTCAAATAAAATTTGTAACTAACAAATAAGTAACGTCTGCACATGAAATATTTTTCAATGAAACTTTTGAAGCCTAAACATAAATTGTATTACTTTCGCGTATGGTACAAGTAACACATTCGTCTATATGCTACGTATCTCTCTCTCTCTCTCTCTCTCTCTCCCTCTCCCTCTCTCTCTCTCTATATATATATATATGTATGTAGAGAGAGATAATTTACGAGGAGCTGCTGAAAATGTCGTAGTCCAGTCCAGAAGGTGTAGGTACTAGGTAGAAAAACGAAACCGTAGTTTAGAAAAACATATCTCTGTATGTACAAATATAAATTTTCATATTAATAATTAAATTCTTATTGTTTCTCAGGCCTCTGAAGTGATTATGTGTGCCCAAACAGATAATTTCACGAACATCCAGATCCTTACTGTTATAACATTTTTGTGGCACCAAGGAAAGTCACCGAAGTAAATTAATTAGGAAATCAGTGAAACACCACGGGACTCTCCCCCGTTATATATAGTGGTGAAGAAGTAAGTGGCTTAGTATAAACGTAGCAATTTCTCAACAAATTATGCTTTACATCCAGGATGAATAAAAGCAACGACTCTTCCTGAAATTATGGATGAAATTTGTGACATTATTCTTGAAAATTGCAGCATTTCAGCCAGTGCTGGATATAGCCCGGGGCCGGAGGGCCTAGGCCACCCCAGTTTTTG
This sequence comes from Thermobia domestica, assembly GCF_964235325.1. NCBI lineage: Eukaryota > Metazoa > Arthropoda > Insecta > Zygentoma > Lepismatidae > Thermobia > Thermobia domestica. Next base: position 150,687,418 of record NC_137471.1, on the reverse strand, counting down.
TGTGACAAAAATAATTTAAGCTATTTATATTTTATTATAGTCTGAGGTCTGCACCCCGCTTTCTCAGTTTTTACCTTCTCAGCAAAACTTGTGTCAGGGATTCTGGGCATTTCTTTGGAACTCGTCGGTAGCATAATTCAGAATGGCTTGGGTATGCGCAAGTTCTCGGCATAATGGGTTCCCAAAATATATGTCAGGAGAATAAAAGGGTAACGGCATTAAGAGAAGTATTCTTCCAATTTGACCGTAATGCTGATCAATTTCGCCTACGAATAGTAACCATAGATGAAATATGGTTGTACCACTATGATCCTGAATCGGAACAACAGTCAATGGAGTAGTAGCACTCATTTCTCCATCGCCCCAAGAAGTTTAAGACACAGAAGTAGGTTGAGAAACTGTTTGGAACATTCTTCTGGTATAAGTATGGAGTGGTAGACTACCTCCTCAATGGTGAGATATTTAATCCAGAATCTCTACATTACTTACAAAACTGAAAGAAAAATTCAAAGTACAACGCTGCGGAAAATGAAAAGAAAGGAATTCTGTTACTTCAGGAGAATACACCTGTCAGCCCCATCAAGCCCCTGCGAACATAACTGACATTGCATAATCTAGGATTTCAATGTCTAGATCATCATTCTTATTCTGCAGATTTAGCTCCGTCTAACTATTACGTGTACTTATTTCCCAAACTTAAATAACACTTGAAAGACGCCATTTTAGATCTGATAGGGGTAGTGCTACGAACAGTGGTGCGAGGAAATCTAGATTTTTTTTAACTTTTCTGCAGAAGCTGGAGCACTGTACAAGGTTGTATATTGACTCTCGGGGGAAGAGAAGAAGAAGTAAAACTTCACCAATCCACGTGCACTCCTTCTGGGTTGGGCTACGAATTTTTCAGCAGTTCCTAGTCAATATGGTAGACGTCACGTTAGTACTTTGAAACAAAATAAGTAAAGGAGCACTAGTATAAACCAATTACTAACTAAAGATCAGCACTCTGACAATACATTTTATTGGGAATCAATTTCATTTCATAATTTTATTATTATCATTTGCAGGAAGGGAAAACACAACTCTTTTTATCTCCTTCAAAAAATTAAGCCCTGGTAGTTGCAAACTAAGCTGTTATAAGCACATCCTCTGAATATTGGAAGCCGAGAATAATATTTCAGAAAAAAGAAGTTTTAAATAAAACAAAATATGAAACTGAAAACTTCAAACCTGGACAAATACAAACAAGTTACGTAACTGGTTTTACCTTTCTTTTGTTTCCAATCGAAGTTGATCCAATGAGAAGAAAACAAGTCGACCAAATCTACTTTTGTTCGCTAGGCACAATTATTAAAAATCATAAGAAAGAAGTATAACTAAAATTTACCTCAAAACGGGCTAAATTAGAAAACAGAAATATGCGTGCATACCCAGACGCTCAAAGAAAGCTTGAGGATTAATTTGCCACATAGTAAATTCATTGAAAGTAGACTATAATTTGTCAATGAGATTGGTTATGATACTGATATATAATACTACATGAAGAATGTTTAAAGATTGTACGAGTCTGGGGGGACAGTCTAGGTGGCAGTCAGGGGGGCAGAAGTAGCTACTAGAGGGCACTCGCCCCCTTGCCCCCCTCTGGCGTCATCACTGTATTGTTATGTTTACTTTTTGAACTTAAGCACTTTCTGTACTTTTTAGTGGCATCTTTTACTTTCCCTTTCTGTATATATGTACCTATAAGGCGCACACAAATGATAGAAAAACTTTATTCGAGCAAAGCACATCTCTTTACAATGAATTAAGTAGAAAGTTCATTAAATATGAGAGAAACTAGTTGCAAAAAATATCAATAAATAGATCAAGATATTTAGAATATTTGATGTATAATAAATATACATTATACACGATTAATGTAAAATAATCATTGAAATTAACAATAAAGCATAATTTAAAGAAAGCATAATTAAACACGAAATAAACACGAAATGTGGGTTGCTCTAACAATTAAGTTGTATGAAAACGAGAAGAAAACGAAAGCTGATTCCTTAACGAATGTCGTTGAACTTCTTTGTGTCTACAAAAACGCATTCCTAAAAACCTACAAGCTAGGTATCATCTCTGTGATTATATCAGTTTCTAGTGCTACATGTGAAAGGTCATTCTCTTCTTTGAAAAAATTAAAGACTTGTATACGCAAGTCAATGACTCATGATAGGTTGAAAAACTTAGTGTTACTTTATATTGAGAAGAAAATTGCTAAATCGTTAATCTTTAACAAGTTGTGGATATGTTTGCTTCTGCCCACACGAATAGAAAGATCCTCTTCAAGTAGAGGCATGAACCTATAAGTTATTTTCTTTACCTGTAAAAGTGTATTTGCTTCCACTTAAGTCAACCAGCTACACAGATTTTAAACGCCATGATTACATAACTATTTACTTATATTAGAAATCAATTGCATTAATGAATCCTAGTTGTTTGAGGTACTAAATTCTCACATTTTCACTGTTTTCCAAAGAGTAAAATCATGAACAATAAAGATGGAAACATTCACCTTGAATACACACACACACACACACATATATATATTGGAGATGTCCCCCTCAAAATCCTCTTGGGCCCTTCATTGCCCCCCCTGAAAAAAATCCTAGCTACGCTACTGGACACCATGCACCAGAGATGAATTCTCTACCACTGAGCCACCGCGGTCCTGCTTGGGCTTGGTCGTCCATATCGAATCTCTCTTTTGGCGTTACTTAAACAACTTCTAGTTTTGTTCTAAATCCAGACTCCATATTGGCGTAGATATTAATATTACAGTCGATTGGTAAAATCAATCTTCCACAGTAGTAGAAAAATGATCGATCTGGGCCAACATTGGCCATACTAGAACAACTCAGGAGCCCCTGAGAAAATGACCACCGTGCACCGTGAGCCCACGGTCTTTTACGACCTAAAATTTAGGGGTGAATTTAATCCCTTTTATGAGCACTTTTAAGGGGGTGTATTCGTTCTCTTTTATGACCACGTTTAAGGGGTGAACTCGTTCCCTTTTACGAGCCCCCCTGGGAATTGACCACCATACAACGTGAGCCTATGGTCTTTTACGACCTCCATTTTAGGGGTGAACTCGTTTCCTTTTACGACCTCCTCCATTTTAAGGGGGTGTACTCGTTCCCTTTTATGAGCATATTTTTCAACCCCTACGAACACATAACAGAAGAGCAGATAACACATAAGACTCGTTCTCTTTTATGAGCACTTTTTCAACATAGCAGACAATGAACATAGCAAACGGGTACGAACACATAACATAACAAGGGTGTACTCGTTTTCAACCCCTATTTTAACATAGGAGATAACACATAAGATTACGAACACATAGAAGAGAATGAATACACCCTTGTGTGTTACGTATTCTTATGTATTATCTAATCTGCTGTGTGTTACGTACTCTTATGTGTTATCTTCTCTTCTATGTGTTCGTAATCTTATGTGTTATCTCTTATGTTAAAATAGGGGTTGAAAACGAGTACACCCTTGTTATGTTATGTGTTCGTACCCGTTTGCTATGTTCATTGTCTGCTATGTTGAAAAAGTGCTCATAAAAGAGAACGAGTCTTATGTGTTATCTGCTCTTCTGTTATGTGTTCGTAGGGGTTGAAAAATATGCTCATAAAAGGGAACGAGTTCACCCCTGCTATGTTATGTGTTCGTAATCTTATGTGTTATCTGCCATGTTAAAATAGGGGTTGTAAAATATGCTCATAAAAGGGAACAAGTTCACCCCTAAAATGGAGGTCGTAAAAGAGAACTAGTACAACCTTTAAAAAGTGCTCATAAAAGGGAACGAGTACACCCCTTAAAATGGAGGTCGTAAAAGAGAACGAGTTCACCCCTGTTCGTAGGGGTTGAAAAATGTGCTCATAAAAGGGAACGAGTTCACCCCCTAAAATGTGCTCATAAAAGGGAACGAGTACACCCCCTTAAAATGGAGGAGGTCGTAAAAGAGAACGAGTTCACCCCTAAAATGGAGGTCGTAAAAGACCATGGACTCACGTTGTATGGTGGTCAATTCCCAGGGGGGGCTCGTAAAAGGGAACGAGTTCACCCCTTAAAAGTGGTCATAAAAGAGAACGAATACACCCCCTTAAAAGTGCTCATAAAAGGGATTAAATTCACCCCTAAATTTGAGGTCGTAAAAGACCGTGGGCTCACTGTGCACGGTGGTCATTTTCTCGGGGGCTCCTGAGTTGTTCTAATATGGCCAAGGTTGAGCCAGATCGATCATTTTCCTACTACAGACTCGTTTTCCAACCCCTAAAATGGAGGATGTTATGTGTTACGTAGTCTCAGTGTAATTTCTGCTATGTTCAATTAAGGGTGGAGAAAATGAATACACCCTCTGTGCTATGTCCGCCATCTCTGTTATGTTGAAATAGGGGTTGGAAACGAATACACCCCTTCTATGTTTCATATTCTTATCTGTTATCTGTTCTGCCGTGTGTTATCTGCTCTTCTGTGTGTTCATAATTAAAATAGGGGTTGAAAAAGTGCTAACGAGTTCACCCCTTAAAATGGAAGTCGTAAAAGAGAACGAGCCTTATGTGTTATCTGCTCTGCTGTGTGTTACGTAGTGTTATGCTCTTCTCTGTGTTCGTAGGGGTTGAAAAATGTGCTCATAAAAGGGAACGAGTTCACCCCTTAAAATGTGCTCATAAAAGGGAACGAGTACACCCCCTTAAAATGGAGGAGGTCGTAAAAGGAAACGAGTTCACCCCTAAAATGGAGGTCGTAAAAGACCATGGACTCACGTTGTATGGTGGTCAATTCCCAGGGGGGGCTCGTAAAAGGGAACGAGTTCACCCCTTAAAAATGGTCATAAAAGAGAACGAATACACCCCCTTAAAAGTGCTCATAAAAGGGATTAAATTTACCCTTAAATTTGAGGTCGTAAAAGACCCTGGGCTCACGGTGCACGGTGGTCATTTTCTCAGGGGCTCCTGAGTTGTTCTAGTATGGCCAATGTTGGCCCAGATCGATCATTTTTCTACTACTCATGTTGAAATAGGGGTTGGAAAATATGCTCATAACAGAGAATGAATACACCCCTAAAATGGAGGTTTTTGTGTGTTACGTACTCTCAGTGTAATTTATGCTATGTTCAATTAGGGGTGGAGAAAATGAATACACCCCCTGTGCTATGTCCGCCATGTTTCGTAGTCTCTGTCATGTTGAAATAGGGGTTGGAAAATATCGTGGGCTCATAAAAGAGAACGAGTCCACCCCTAAAATGGAGGTTGTTGTGTTTATTATCTGCTCTACTATGTGTTCGTAACTGCTATGTTGCATAGTCTTATGCTAAAGGGTTGAAAACGAAAACACCTCTGTAAGGGTTGAAAAATATGCTCATAAAAGAGAACGAGTCCACCCCTAAAATGGAGGTTGTTGTGTGTTACGTAGTCTTATGCTCTGCTATGTGTTCATAGTCTCAGTGTAATTTCTGCTGTGTTAAAATAAGGGTTGGAAAATAAGCCATGCTCTTTTATTAGCTGTGCTATGTATTATCTGTTCTGCTGTGTGTTCATAGTCTCAGTGTAATTTCTGCTATGTTAAAATAGGGGTTGGAAAATAAGCCATGTTCTTTTATTAGCTGTGCTATGTAATTTCTGCTATGTTAAAATAGGGGTTTGAACGAGTTCACCCTTGTTATGTTACGTACTCTTATGTGTTATCTGTTCTGCTGTGTGTTACGTAGTGTCAGTGTAATTTCTGCTATGTTAAAATAGGGGTTGAAAAATATGCTCATAAAAGGGAACGAGTTCACCCTTGTTATGTTACGTACTCTTATGTGTTATCTGCTCTTCTGTTATGTTACGTAGTGTCAGTGTAATTTCTGCTATGTTAAAATAGCAGACAACTGACTTTACAGTATCAAAATTTTCATTGTAGAAGTTAACAGCCTGTATCCAGGTGCCCCACCGTGTCAGTACAGGCTGTGCTGGTAGCGACACATTTGGTAGCTTTGTTGTAGCACTGCACACGACCAGGTGCGTTTTAGTTTGTTTTGTCGGCACACATCCGAGTGATGTCTGCTTGCAAAGGCGATAAGCACAAAAATCCTTATATTGTTTTCTTTCTTTATATATAAAAAACATCTTTTTCTTTCTTTTTTTCAGGATTGAAAGCGATAAAAGACGACGTTTCGTTGCATATTGCACGATTTGTTTTAACCCAATTTTCCCGCAATGCAAATCGGTTGAACAAAGTGAGAGAAAAATACAGATAATTAAATAAAGTACTTTTTGAGTTATTTTTCAATATATAGGCCTATTTTTATTTGCGTATTATTTAAAGAAAATTAGCGGAAAGGAGCAAAGAAACTGAATTCATGTAAAAATATGTACAGTAGATGGAAAATATGTAACAGACTTCAAAATATGTAAAAATATGTAACGTGATTTTGGTTTATATGGCTCCTTACTTCGTAATTTGCGAACATTTCATATTTTCACCAGCGTACATACAAAGGAAAAAATATGTGAAAACAAAAATCCGGGCCTTATGTATAACAAACGGGACTGGGAACTCGAAATATTGTAACCGGTTCTAACGAACCAGCTGAATAGCACCACTGGTTATAGTGAGTTCACCTTAGAAGATTTGAAGTGACACAGAATACCTAAAACAAAATAAGTAAATTATGTGGCACTTCATTTAGCATTCAGTTCTTCTGTCAATGTCCTGTGCTGGCCACTTTTGACAAGCTAATACAAAAGAATAGTTGAAGCAAAAGTTGAGTGAGCCGTTTACAATAAACGTATGTGCACAACGTATGCCCTGTGGGTTATTATGAATCTGTAAGCAAATATTCGGCCATGCGCCCATCAGGGTAACAATTAGAACTAGCTAAACTACCCGTTTCAGGGTATTAGACCAACAATTCAGCCCCTTTCATCTTAATAAACGGAAGTTTCTAAAACTTGGACACGTGTCTGTTTATTTTTCCGATCTCCTTTCTCCCTCCATCGCCATCAAAGCCTCTTTTCTTCCCTTCTAGGACATATTTTTAAAAAAAATAGAACGCTTAATTTCGTATCTATAAGTTTCTAAGCTTATGGGATTCAGAGAAATGGACATCTTATTAAAATACCTCCCACCTCATTCCCTGTCCCACCCCTTTTCTTCCATTCTAGGCTAGTGTAAAAACTGAAATACGAGACTAATTATTTTAAACGACAAGTACAAATAAATCTTCAAGTATCTAAGCCTAAGAGATTCAGAGATATGGCCACATTATTAAAGTACTTTCCACCGCTTATTCCCCCTTTCTTGTAGAATTCTCGAAAATCCTCCCTTACTGGTACCATACGTCACAAATCCTACGTACTGTCCAAATTTGAAGTTTTTAACTTAAGCGGTTTGTCCTGTGCGAGGATCAGTCAGTCATCACTAAAAATTTTGAATTTTGGGTGCTGATTTACTATTGGCGCACCACATTTTGGAAGATCTACAGGCAAACGATTCTACCAAATTTTGACATATTCCTTCCACTTTCCGGTTTCTTTTTGCACAACATGCACTAAATGGGGAGCTCTAAAGACTACAGTGCATAAATCACGAACCAACTAAAAGGTACAAATGCTATCTCACCCAGTCAAGGCAGAAGCACAGCAGGGGGGCCCGGAGAGGCAGCAAGGGGGTGCGTCTGCAGGTAGCAGGCACGTCAGGAACAGGGGGTATAGGCATAGACGAGGATGTGGTAAAACACTTAAAATATCTGTAATAATTCTTATCTACAAAAAAAAATCGATCCTTTAAACAAAGTGATACACCAGTGTTAGATTGTCTTCCTTTCTTACCTTTGCGACAGAAAATAGTGAATGTAGGGTTACTGCCCTTGTCCTTAATTTTTACTTCTTTTCCACACATTACACACTTGATTTTACGCTTCATCATACCATGACTCTGCAGAAACTTTACAATCCTTCTCTCTTTATCACACATTAAAAAAAAGTGTGTTAGTATTACATCCATCGCAGATGTTCATAATCGACGTATAAACCGGAAATTCCCGCCTTTTGCTTCTACCCTATTTGCATACTTGCATTCTTCACCCTTCTGCTTTAGTAAATAGTTACATACAGAATACGTTCACTACCGTTTAAAATGTATTTCAATATGATATCCACTGACAGAAATTATTTATATTCACACCTGCTGCTTTTACGAAAAGTGTTTCACATCGTATTTTACCTATAAACTTTGTTTTCGGTAGAACAGTCTGCTGGAGTGAACCCTAATAATTATAATACTTCATTAATTATATCAAGTGGCACGCCAAACGTAAAACTGTATGCAAATTCTTATGACATGTCATTGAAATGGTAATGTACTCACCTTTTCTATTTTGAAAGCATCCCCTCGCTCTCGCTCGGAACCCCCATCTTTGCCCTGCGCTGACTCGGTTAGATGTCATTGCTGCTTTTTAGCGGCCAGCTACTAGAGATTGGCTTGTATTTTTTGCACTCTAGTTTTTATGCCATGCATCCGGCCCCGTATATATAAACGCAAATCATAAAAGAATAATTGGGGAAAGTTCTAGAACACAAGTCACACATATAGGTTAGCACCTAGCTTGGCTCTTTTCTGTAGTGAAATGTAATATTTAATCGAAATAGTATTGCCGAGTGAGCGTGAGCGAGCGAAGGCCTAATAGAGCCCCGCAGGGCACGTTGTTTTCAGTCTTTATTACAGCTAAATGGGAAGGGGGCCTTGCCGAATAATTAAAATTTATTGACAATTACTTGCGATGCCCCTCTTGAATTTTATCTTTGCCATGTGAGACATTTCAAGTCGCCTAGCGCAAATCATTTAGGCGACAAGAAGGAAATGAGTAAAAGAATCGGTGCAATTTTACTATACGGATCCACAGATTGTAAAATGCACGAAAAAACTTGGAGAAGTCTAATTTTCCCATTTTATGTCGAGAACAGAACCCAACGGTAAAGTTCTAGATCACAGGTCCCTCTTCCCATTTAGCTGTAATAAAGACAGAAAACGACGTGCCCTGCGTTTCTCTAACCCGCCTTCACAAGCTCGGCAATAGGCTTTTAATTAAAATTTAAACTTTGGTACAGAAAAGAACCAACCTTGCTACTAACCTATATGGGGGGACCTGTGTCCTAAAACCTTCCCGAACCAAATGAACCAATGCGGGGCTTCTAACCCCTTCCCACTCCTATTGCTACCCCTTAGCCCTACTCCTATTACTACTTATACTATGGATCCGTATACTAAAACTGCACGAAAGAATCAATTTTTTAACTATTATTTCGAGTGGTTAGCCAAAAGTAAACTTGCGCGGAATTTTATGTATAAAGAAAAAATACAAATTTAAAAAATATAGGCATTTATACCGAATTGAGAAGTCACTCTCATACGCACAAGAGATAGAATACTTTTCCAAATGTTCAGCAGCTTACAAAAAACGTTCAATATTTAATTCACAATACTTTTCCAATGTTCTGCAGCTTACAAAAAACGTTCAATATTTAATTAACACGGCATTCGCTATTCCTGTATGGATAAAATATAATATGCACTCATTCACTTTAACCGCAGAGAGTTAAAGTAAACTAAAATATTTTATGATCGTTATACTTACCGACTTCTTTCTTTCTTCTTCACTATCATTAGTGTTGAAGGAGTGCCTCCGACTTCAGGACGACATTGTAGAACTTTGTATCACACCAACAAGAACTAAAAAATAACATTTGTCGAAAAATAAACTGGAGTTCGAGATGGGCTCTCCTATAAAGACGCAATATTGCCCCGGACGCATTTTCGCCGATCCCAAGAGGTTCGTCCAGCACATGGCTGAAGTAGCACTCTTATTGGTCAGTACGGATGACGTCACAAAGATTCAAGTTCAAACTGCTACTATGCGTATTGCTTTCATTCCTCTGTTTTGTGTGTAAGCGTGCTTAAAAACAGAGAGAGGAGATTATTAATATTATTACTTGTGAAATACATTGCATTATAATTCTTGATTTATGTTCACTTCTTACGCGGTACAAATAAATTATCCTTAAATAAGTCTTCGTCCAAATAAGTGTTATAAAACGCACTTCACATGAATGTTATTATTGACTACAATTTTAACATTTTTATTAAATCACAGAGACAATATTAGCTGATAGTACTCACAATGAATACAATGGTTTTTTGCAGAAATCGTTTACTTTGTTATGCAACACCTTCTTTTGATTTCAAATTTATATACAGAACTTGGGTTCCACTCAATTGATGATGTAGGGGGGCGCGGTGGCTCAGTAGTAGAGCGTTCACCTCCGGTGCTTGGGGTCCCAGCTCGCGCCGTGTGAACTTTGTGGTGGACAAACACCGTGCTCGTGGGTTTTCTCGGGGTTCTCCCGTTTCCTCCCACTTTCTTCATTTCACTCATTTCTCATTATCACCGTCTCCTTTAGCCTAACCGGCATAACCGTTGGACGTTAAACTTAAAGATTTCATTTCATTTTTCAATTGATGATGTAAAATTGAAAACGTCTTGGCCTTGTTATCATACTTTTACCATGTACAAAAATGTTTTTCAGATTAACTTTACATTACACGCTCCAGTTCCTCTTTATTTCCATTCAAAAGTAGGTCTGGTTTAGAAGTATTTTTCGGCAAATAACGTTGTAGTGTCGTTATTGATAAGCCTTGCTCGGTTCAATTGCACGAGAAATGCCCACCAAACTGAACTAGATGGCCACTATTAGCTAGCATTCTTTATGAACCACATAAGGATACCAACTGGAACATACAATATGAATTGCATTATATTTCTTTGGAGTTTAGCGTCCCTTTCAACACCAAGGTTATAATGAGACATGGACCTACTGCTTCACGTGGAATCCGAACCACATGGGATTACGCCGGAAATCAAATCCGGATCTCCTGGGCTAAAGACGCGTGTTAACGATATAGTCACTATATAGTTCAAGACAATATAAAGTTAACCCTGCTTTTCTTTAGAATGAATATACCAGAGTCAACTTTACATTGCCTTAAACTTTAAACCAGTGGTTCCCAAGGGCCAGCCTTCTGAAGAGGACTTGAAGAAGAAGCGATTGATCACAAGCTGACTACAGAAATGAACTATAAGATTGTCAAAAAAAAAAAAAAAAGATATTACGTGTTTGATAATTTGTCTTTCTTATACTCCTATTCGAGACTTTTAAGTAATTGAACATTTAACAAATATAAAGAGATGAAAACAAGGCTAGTGGTTTGAGGTTTGGAGACCCGTTTAGCAGCAAAGCTATATGAGACTTGAAGCTACAGCTTTACGAAAATCCTAACTATGTAAGTTCTCGCCGAAAAACAAACTCAAGTCTCTCGCACCGAAGACGTTTATATCATATAGCTACGAGGGAACTAAAGACGAAAATATGGTTATGATTGCACTATCGTTATTATTATTATTATTATTATTATTATTGAAGACTTCAGATTTCAATGCTGAATTTGAAATCAGACAAAAGAGCACATATGGCCAATGAGTGGTAGACGGGTTAGCGAGAAGTATACAGGGTTTAAGAAGGAGGCGCCAGGTAAACGGTTGGGAACCACTGCTTTAAACATTACATTATCACTTACATTTTATAACCTCGCACTTGTGCTTCCTGTTTCGCCCTGCTCTTGTGCGGATTTGATGCAAAACTAGCTTGTACGTACCAGTCAGCACAGATTGACCTGTATTTTACGCATTTCATGATATAACTGCATTAAGAAACCATTATCAATAAAGACACGAGAATAGCATCTGTTACAAAATGTCTCCACGTTCAATGCACATACGAACTGCAGGAGTTATTTTTTAAAATTGTCTCTATACGAAACTCGTAATGTTTAAATGGGCCTATTCCAACAGTGGATTTTCATTCTGCTAGAATGCTTTCAAAAAGGATTTGCTTCATAATCCACTGTGAAATGTAGGAGACCTAAGAAAGCAGACACCTGAATAGCACATGGAGTGAAGTTAAGAGCAAGGATACCAGATCTGAAAACACTAGCTTTAAAAAAACACTGCAGACAATTGTATGTTGCATTTACTGCAAAATTTGAAATCACATTCCAAAAAAATTGGCAATTTACAGGAAAGATTTAGTAATTTAGATCTGATTTTCAAATTGAATTTAGCGTTCATTTCAGCAGAAGCCTCATGAGATTCTGTGGGGAGTCTAACACGGGCTTCTGCGCCAAAGGTGTGTACGCTATCCACCTACCCATTAGGAAACTATATGTAGTAATTTAGAAACGAAAGAGAATATCTTAGAAACTAGCTTGTCTATACACTGAACCATGTAAGTATAGTCTTACAAACTTATAAACAACAACGCTAGACGTCTTCGGTGTGGGAGACTTGAGTTTGTTTTTCGGCGAGAACTTACATAGTTAGGATTTTCGTTAAGCTGTAGCTTCAAGTCTCATATAGCTTTGCTGCTAAACGGGTCTCCAAACCTCAAACCACTAGCCTTGTTTTCATCTGTTTATATTTGTTAAATGTTCAATTACTTAAAAGTCTCGAATAGGAGTATAAGAAAGACAAATTATCAAACACGTAATATCTTTTTTTTTGACAATTTTATAGTTCATTTCTGTAGTCAGCTTGTGATCAATCGCTTCTTCTTCAAGTCCTCTTCAGAAGGCTGGCCCTTGGGAACCACTGGTTTAAAGTTTAAGGCGATGTAAAGTTGACTCTGGTATATTCATTCTAAAGAAAAGCAGGGTTAACTTTATATTGTCTTGAACTATATAGTGACTATATCGTTAACACGCGTCTTTAGCCCAGGAGATCCGGATTCGATTTCCGGCGTAATCCCATGTGGTTCGGATTCCACGTGAAGCAGTAGGTCTATGTCTCATTATAACCTTGGTGTTGAAAGGGACGCTAAACTCCAAAGAAATATAATGCAATTCATATTGTATGTTCCAGTTGGTATCCTTATGTGGTTCATAAAGAATGCTAGCTAATAGTGGCCATCTAGTTCAGTTTGGTGGGCATTTCTCGTGCAATTGAACCGAGCAAGGCTTATCAATAACGACACTACAACGTTATTTGCCGAAAAATACTTCTAAACCAGACCTACTTTTGAATGGAAATAAAGACGAACTGGAGCGTGTAATGTAAAGTTAATCTGAAAAACATTTTTGTACATGGTAAAAGTATGATAACAAGGCCAAGACGTTTTCAATTTTACATCATCAATTGAAAAATGAAATGAAATCTTTAAGTTTAACGTCCAACGGTTATGCCGGTTAGGCTAAAGGAGACGGTGATAATGAGAAATGAGTGAAATGAAGAAAGTGGGAGGAAACGGGAGAACCCCGAGAAAACCCACGAGCACGGTGTTTGTCCACCACAAAGTTCACACGGCGCGAGCTGGGACCCCAAGCACCGGAGGTGAACGTTCTACCACTGAGCCACCGCGCCCCCCTACATCATCAATTGAGTGGAACCCAAGTTCTGTATATAAATTTGAAATCAAAAGAAGGTGTTGCATAACAAAGTAAACGATTTCTGCAAAAAACCATTGTATTCATTGTGAGTACTATCAGCTAATATTGTCTCTGTGATTTAATAAAAATGTTAAAATTGTAGTCAATAATAACATTCATGTGAAGTGCGTTTTATAACATTTATTTGGACGAAGACTTATTTAAGGATAATTTATTTGTACCGCGTAAGAAGTGAACATAAATCAAGAATTATAATGCAATGTATTTCACAAGTAATAATATTAATAATCTCCTCTCTCTGTTTTTAAGCACGCACACACACAAAACAGTGGAACGAAAGCAATACGCATAGTACCAGGTTGTACTTGAATCTTTGTGACGTCATCCGTACTGACCAATAAGAGTGCTACTTCAGCCTGTACTGGACGAACCTCTTGGGATCGGCGAAAATGCGCCCCGGACCTTTCTTTTTGTTAGTCATCTCCAATTCAAGTAGCGCGCGGGGAATGCTGGTACTTTTGATAAACAAATGACGGCTGTTGTGGCGATACTAATTTGCAACCACACAGATGTCTGTGTGATGTCAGTCAGGATAACATAGTTTTCAGATTTTTAACAAAATATATTTGTTTGATGCTGCTACAATTAGTACAATGATTGCTAATGTCACTACGATATTCTCATGAGAAAATTTGTGATGTAGACTACAATTGGGGATATCACAGAGACGTCTTAGATATGTACCATTTGTTATTTTGGAAAAAATAACATTAAGATTTCTCAGTAATGTACACTCATGTCCAAAGTGATTGTTGCATATCTATAACTGCCTTCTTGTAAGAATATATTTGGATAATGATTTTGCAGTGTACTTTTAATACTGATACTATATGTAGAATCGGGAAATGTATATTTGTGGTAAATTTCATAGAAAAAATTATTATAAATACGAAAATTAAAATGAGTGAAACAAAACGTTGCTAAATTGACAAGAAAGTTTTATTTTCGTTTTATTGTTCTTATTGACTGCTCTTTTGACAAAGTTCGCCACATACACATTTTTGCCGATTATACACATACTATTATTATAAGAAATACCGGGCGAATTCGTTATCAAATTATATTCCTACAACAATATATTTATAGACATGCGACAATAATTTTGGACATGAGTGTACCACTGACATCTCTGGGCTATGGTGGGACATCCCCAGAACGTCTATTAGGGTTTGCAGCTGTCGGCGGCTGGCCAACTTCTTTACCACTATTGTGCCGCCATTCTCCCGAGTCGAAAAATGCGCTCATATCGACCGCCTATTGACTCACTCTTTACTTTCATATAAATTCCATTCGACTTACTTTACATTTCAATATATTTGTTTCAACGAATGTCCTACCTGAAGCGCCGACCCGTGGCTAGGGATATATATATTACGATTTTAACGCGATATACCGGCTGGGAATACAGTGGCGGTATGTTGCCTGAACGATTGCACTGCTATTTACATAATAGCTGAAAACCACCGAAGACCTTCTTAGGGGGGGGGGGTATTGAGAGACTTTGATCCTTCGCCAATTCCATTCTAAAAAAAAATATTCTTATGTTGTATTATACAGAATTGTACACGAAAATGCTCAAAAACCGAGCTTTTATATTAACAATTCCCTGCGAGAAGCTCCCAGACCCCCCACTTGACTAAGGCGTATTCCAAACTCCCGGAAGAATCACCCGAACAGCAGACAAACCCTAAATACGCTCAGCCTGAAAACACGACATTTATATGAATTAAGACAAGAAGACACACAAATTCATACGAAAGAAACAATTCAAGTGACACATCCTGACTATAAATAAAACTACATGAACTGACATAAATTAAAGAGGTACTTCCCATTGACGTGGAAAGTTGAAATTTGGCATGATTGTAGCTTTCTGGGACTAACCGATAGGAAAATTGCCAAACGTTAATATTTTTAATTTTTATAGTGTCTAAAGGGGAACGAGGAATTTCCCCGTGTTATTTAAATGGGTCTTTTTTTTTTTTTTTTACCAATAATCGCATGTTTCAGGCACTTGGAATCGGAGTAAAAACTTGAAAGTCGGTATGTTTGTTCGTTTTCGTTAGCATTACCTAACTAGATCACTAAAAATAAAATTGTCCAACTTTGGAGTGGCTGAATGGGGAACTGAATAATCTTTCCCATCTTATTTATATGGAACACCTTTTACCTCCCGAAATTATTGGGCACTTCCTGTAGGGCTACAATGATTAAATTTGACATGATTGTAGTTTTTTAGATAGAAAAATTGCCAAAAGTGGATATTTTTAATTTTTAGGGGTCTAAAGGGGAGATTCTAAATAGCCCCATGATATTTAAATGCGTCTTTTTTGGACCTATAATCTCATATTTTAGGTACTTGGAATTGGAATACAAACTTAAAATGCTGTATGCTTGCATGGTTTCGTTAGCGTTACATAAATAAATCACTATAAAATAAAAATGTCCAACTTTAGAGTGGTTTTATGGGGAACTGAAAAATATTCCCCATCTTATTTATAAGGGATATTTTCTAAACACCAAAATGTTTAAGCACTTCATAAAACATTACTAGCTAAAAGCACAAACTACATTTCATAAACACGACGGAACACAGTTTCTATTCATTATTAATATCTGTTTTATTATTTTTATTCAACATTCAATAAAATATTCTGGAAATAATTCTAAAATATTGTATGAAAATATTTCATTTAAGTTACAATAGAAAGTAACAAAAACATTTCCATACAAAATGAATAGACGTTTTAAAAATATTTCTTATATTACGAACGAATTTATTTTTGAATATTCGAAACATTTTAAAACTTATGTTTCATATGTTTTCTCGTAACAATAGAAACGATTGCAAATAACATGTTGGAAAACGTTTGTAAAATATTGGCGAACCTTGTGCGAACTTGTAACGAACCTTGTGCAGGGGATTGTTTGACACCTACCTTAATTCTATTCAAGACAAATAAGCAAAGATTAAGTTTAGCCAAACTATCTTTTGACACGGTAATGATATCTGGCATAAATAAAAAAAAAGGAATCCCCCAATTAATGCAGGCTTCAAATCTCCCAAACGAAAATGCAAGGTTATCAAGATTACAAATACTAAATATTATTTTAAATAAAAGAAAATATTCAATTGGTTTTTTATTACAATCAAATAACTATTTAAAAAAAATACAAACTAACAATAACAATTTAAATTCTGTGAATGAGCCTCTTACTATGAAAAGTAAAATAGTAATTTAAATGCAACTGAATAATAGGTGAAAATTACTTGAAAAATAGTTAAATAAATAAATAATTCCAAACAAGAACAATCCTAACCCTATTATCAATTACAAAAGTTAAAAAAAATAACCGTTATAGAAAGTGTCGAAACTTAGTCAAAAGCGACCGCGACTCGACCAAAGATTTTAATTACAATATAACGCGAAAAACTATCAAACGTAAAACTATTAAATGCAACTGAATAATAGGTGAAAATTGCTTGAAAAATAGTTAAATATACTTTGATTAAATAAATAATTCCAAACAAGAACAATCCTAACGCTATTATCAATTACAAAAGTTAATAAAAAATAACCGGAATAGAAAGTGTCGAAACTTAGTCAAAAGCGACCGCGACTCGACCAAACATTTTAATTACAATATAACGCGAAGAACTATCAAACTCGCAAAGCAAGAAACAAGAAAATTTAATTCGACGCAAAATTTAATATCTCAATGGAAATCTCAAAAAGACTATAATGGAACGATAAATACAATTTTTATTTCGATATCAAATTACGAATTGTTTTCATACCAAGTTTTAAATCTAATAATTAATACTCTAATAGCTACTTCTACTTGTGTTAGAAGGAAAAAATGTATTAGTCAATTGTTAGTTAATTAACCAAACCAAGGTTACCAGGGTTTAGTTCCTAGAAACTACAACTAGGTCTGTACTTACCAATTTTCAAATTGCTCTATTCTGCCATTGGATTCGTCTGTCTTCAATCACCTCTACTCGATTCTACTGTTCCCAATTAGTTCAGTTAAAAGAAGAAAACTTGGTAGGAAATCGGATGTTTCTAAAGAACGCCAAACCGATAACTTATAAATACTTTGTATTATTCCGATCCGGTAATTCAAACGAAGAGAAGAATTCGACTTCAAACTTTATATTCCTCCATACTCCATTAAACATTCGACCAAATACAACAGTCAGGTACTTCCAGATGGACGTTCGACCCAGCAACTAAACTGGCTCACGGCTTTCGCTCACGAGCGAGGCAGCCGCCCACGCGCAAACGACCAGACACTACGTCACGCGATTTAACCTTGAGTTTGTTACAAACAAACTCGCTTCAACAACCTTCGCTCTTCTTCCCATTACCTAAGATTTTACTTTTTCTTTTTTTTAAAAAAAAGGCAAACACAATAGATTCTCTCAAACGAGAAAAATAAAAAATTAGGAGTAATTTATACAATCAGATATTATACATTTTTCTTTCTTTCTTTCATTTCTTGTCATTAGTCCATATTTTCATTTCACATCCAGAGACCAGCATATACAGAGTGTTCCAAAAAACAGACAGCTCCAACTCAATGTAGCAGAGCATGAACATGGGCATGCTACATGGACTACATTTCCTATTCTGCCTTTTTTATCATGTATGTAAGACATTTTTAGTATTACTTTGAAAACATTTTCCCTCTCAACATTGAAAACATATTACATTACATTTAACAAAATAGGCCCTATGCAGAGGCGTTTTGACGTATGATTAGCGTCATAATAAAAGCCTGACTACTGCAGGAACCATATGTTAGTCGAACTCTTTAGTATGGCAAAATCACGCGTCAGAACGTCTCTGCATAACGCCCAAAATTTGTAGTACAATTTATACAAATTTTCCTTACATTATTTTCCTGCTAACGCTCTTAAAATGTACTTCCTGTACTTCATAAAATGTTTTCCAAACATTTTTTAAAAAGCATTTCCGGTAAACATTTGGAGTACTTTTCAGATATAACAAGGAATATGTTTATTTTCAGTATATTCTGAATACAATGTAAAATGTTTCTATAATATATCAGAAAATGTTATCCACTAAAAACACAAAATATTTTCCAAAACACAAAAGAAAACAATTCCTATTCATTTTTAACATGTTTTCTTTTTCCTGTTTTAAAGTTTTATAATAAAAATTCCAAAAAAAAAATATTCTGGAAGTAATAATAAAATATTGTACGAAAATATTTTATTTAAGTTATAAGAGAAAATTACTAAATTTTTTTCGTAAAATTAAATAAATTTTTTAAAAACATTTCTGAAAATTATTTATTACATTACCAAATAATTTATTTTTAAAATATTTTAAACGTTTTTTAAAATATATATTCAATATGTTTTGTCGAAAAATAGAAAATATTGCAAATATCGTATTGGAAAACATATTTTGAATATATTGAATATATTTCATTTCATTGTTTTCCATATCATATATGAAAAACATTTTTAGTATCATTTCGAAAATATTTTCCTTCTCAACAGTGAAAACATATTACATTATATCCAATACAATATTTCTAATACATTTTGTAAATATTTTCTTGGATTTACTTTCCGGCGAGCATTCTCAAAATGTACTTTCGGTAATTTCTAAAATGTTTTCAAAACATTTTTGGAAATTTTTTTTTCGGGAAATATTCGGAATACATTGGGGAAACCAGCATGGAAATCTCCAGAGAAGGAAAAACTTTTGGAAACCAACGAAAATATTTTCTTTTGGTTGAGAAAATATTCCTTGCTGTGTAGGTTGCTAGTACCTTCATAATTCTTTATGCGTTTAAATTTGCTGCTCATATTATCTCTTAATCTACATGCTCTTAAACATTTTTGGAAATTTTTTTTTCGGGAAATATTCGGAATACATTGGGGAAACCAGCATGGAAATCTCCAGAGAAGGAAAAACTTTTGGAAACCAACGAAAATATTTTCTTTTGGTTGAGAAAATATTCCTTGCTGTGTAGGTTGCTAGTACCTTCATAATTCTTTATGCGTTTAAATTTGCTGCTCATATTATCTCTTAATCTACATGCTCTTAAACAAGTAGAAAGAAAGTACGAAATAAATACAAAACTATTTAGAAGCTTGAAAACCGGTTTTATTTGTCTGCAAATTCTGGAGTTTTGTGTTGAAAGATAAAAGAGTTGAATTATTTTGTTTTTAAATGTTTATATATACTGTTGGTACACTTTAGAAGTTTATTAGGAAGATACATACGTAATAGATATATACTTCAATTCAAACTTTCTACATCTAGAATCAAAGCAAGATGAAAGAACACGCGTTGACATTGACAAAATTTGTGAACTCGAAATACATCAAGTTTCTTCATTACAAAGAAATGAAATTGTTATTTCATTTTATGAAAAAGTTTCTTTCTAAATATTAATGCTGTGCTATGTAATTAGTTATTTTATTTTCAAAAAATACTTCACACAGAAAAAATACACTACAAGAAATTGATAATTATACACAAGTAGTGTATAGCAACCAGATTTCTTAATAAATTTTACAGTCACTCACGAAGATACAATATGAAGCTCTGAAAGTCATTTTTAGACAACTGAGCTTTTGTCCTAAAAATGCACTGATAACGAAAACAAGAACTGCTTCTTTACATATACAAAAGTTTTTGTTTGCATGCAAATTTATGATCACAATCCTGATAATGTCATTATTTGAAATAATGTATAAATTACATAAACTTGCCAAAATTTACCAAAAGAGGAAACTGAAATACATCTCACAGATTCATGGATATATCATACCTTTATTCTTCTTAACGACATTAGATCAAAAATAGCAAAAGCGCTTCTCCTCTGTTACAAGTTTCAATAACAATGTAAAATTACTAATATTACTCTTATCTTACTTCATCATCCACTAACGTACCGTATATGCGGCGAAATATTAAAGCCCTATGCAAATATTTCACATGCATCACATAAGTCAATAGAACCAAGGACTATACATCTGTTTACTTACGCAGCGGAGAAAAGGTGCTGCAGTTCTCATCCTGAGCGTAAACCAAAGTCAGAGATATAAGCTCCCTAAACTTATCGGCAGGTGAAGCATTTTCCATCCGCTAATACTAGTCAAACAAAAACAAATACAAACTGCATGTTTATGCATTGATTCATTGAGATTGAAAGCGTTAGAAACAGTTAATTGAAATAAGAAAACGTTATGGATGCACATTATTATTTATTATGGGTTTAATTTGTACTTTATGAAAATTAACGTATTCATTCTGTATTTTATACATA
Organism: Thermobia domestica; assembly: GCF_964235325.1. Lineage (NCBI taxonomy): Eukaryota > Metazoa > Arthropoda > Insecta > Zygentoma > Lepismatidae > Thermobia > Thermobia domestica. Next base: position 150,666,514 of record NC_137471.1, on the reverse strand, counting down.
CTTTCCCCATGTCAACTTAAAATTCAATGCAGAAATCGACGAAATTTCTCGATCTGCGAAACTGCTTAAGTAGCATCAATCAAACTACATGCTTCAAATTTCCATATTTTGCGAAAGTTATAAGTTAACGGACAGTTGTAGTTTTTTTTCTTTTAATGAAGCAAGTTCAAAAATGTTCAGTAACATTCAATTGGAAAATAATAGAATGTTATCACAAACTAAACAAAGATATCAAATAATTATATTCATTCACCTAAAATTGAATACTTTACTTACGCCAGTAACTAAACCTACATAAAATAAACCCTAAGGATAACAACTTTTATTAGATAAACACTAGTGAATTCTATCAATTCAAAACAAGAAAAGAAACGTAAGAAAATATACCGAAAGAAAACTTAAAATGGTATTGATTGATATAGCTTAAGAAAAACTATCAAACTTTCACTAAACATAAATTTTACGAGTTGAGTTTGATTGTCAATGTTTGTATATTGCATTGTAAGCGTTTGTAGCGTTTTTTAATTTAAAATTTAATTCACCAGTGCAACTTGTGCTAACCTATTGAAGTTTGCAAGCGAGAGTTTTTAGATTTTTGTTCAAAAATATTAAAATATCTGCATTTTCAGGGAGAAGTCTAGATCTACTGGCAATAACGATATTACCAGCAAGTGCAGATACTCGTTCAGATTCGACTGAAGTTGCTGGAATCACCGTGAATCTGTTAGCAAGACATGCTAATTTTTGAAGCCGATGTTCGTTCAGTTTCCACCATTCAAGGCTGATGCCACTTTGCGAAAGACACTGATGTGATTTATAAAGAGTAAGCTCATCTGTTACATTAGGACTTTTTGAACACGATGGAAATATTCCAAGCAAATAGTCTAATGCTGATGACCCACCAGACGATTGCTGTGATAAATCATCTTCTGATCCTACAGATTCTACGAGCATATCATGAACCAATCTATTGATCTTTGTTTGCATTTTAAAATTCAGAAATGTAACTGTTTGTGATTCTTGTGTGTCACTGCATGAGACTACTGCGTGGTAGCGATTTGTGTTCATGCAAAGCAAAATGTGCGTACATGAGCACAATACAAAACTGAAAAAAGTTATTTATTAATGCTTATTTTCTTTACCGCAAACTAAACGCAAATATTACGTTGTGTCGAGCTCGAAAACCGCTAGTGAATGAGAGCTCAGAGCGCTTGAAAAAATTGATTTACACAATAATTTTGTACTCGGAGTCCAGGAAATGAACACCAATAGGCCTACATACATTTCAATTTCTTACTGGTAAATAGTATCCGGAATTTCGGTATCCAGTTCTCAAACAAGCCAAAAAGTTCGATATAGTAGATTAATTCAACGACGGTACTAAGAAAGAGCTGTTTCAAAGAAACAATACACAGTAATTTTTGAAAAGGCGGTAGATGAGCCTCCATAGGAATGCCTCCGTCTGTCTTTATTCGCGAAGACAATAAATCAAGCAATTTTTGTACTAGTATTACCATTTCTTCTATCTACTACACAATATTACGCAACTCTATCATACAGGGCATAGTGTTTAATTTCAGTATTCTCCCCATTAAATTGATCACTTATGACTATAAATATCTATATATTAAAATGCTAGGTTTATATGTTTGTGGGCAAGAAAAGTTTATATGTTTGTCTCCAATCCTCCAATCCTTTTGACAATGAGATCTCGAAAACCGCAAGTGCTAGAATGGTGCGATTTTTGCTGGTCGATTCCAAATTTTGTGTAGATTGGCCCAGTTCTAATTGGATATTTAAAAAACGTGGCCATTATTTCTTTAATACAGTTTTTAGGGTACACTGGAACTGTTGACATTTTAAAAAATAACACATTCTATAAATTATACACTCCAACACAACATGTTTGTATACAGTGGTTGTATATTTCTCAGGCGTTTGTTTCATGATCAATTGATAATGAAAATCGAAGAAAACTATTTCTCGAGTGATGGAGAATCTTTAATATTTAGAATGTTTTGCTAATGAACACCATATATCAGTGGCATTGTAATAAATTGTGTATGTAATGTATTTGCTTATTACATACTGCATGCAAGAAGAAAGAAAGCACTGATCATACATGAATTAGAAATTCCAACCAGCTTGCAAACGGTGCGAGATATTGAAAAAATAATCGTAAAAATCTCTCCTTTGTGGTACCCCTTGCCGATTTTTATCAAGACGTCTTTCATTTGTGTCTATAAGGGGACATGTAGAGATGTTGTGAGGAATGACAAGGAGATTCATGCTCATATCTGAATGATGCGCTGTGTAGAGAGTGCAGGTTAAGCTAGTCTAATTAAAATAAATCCAGGTTCTGAAAATCTATTGATAATAAGGAAGGTAATTGTATTCGAAACAACTAGAGATTTACAGAAGAGTGAATATTGAATCGAAGGAAAAACATGTTTTTAAGCGTAACTAATAATAATAATAATAATAATAATAATAATAATAATAATAATAATAATAATAAAGTACCGTTATAACAAAAATCCCAACTGGGTTTTGATGAAAGTTCAAACTGGATTTAAGTAGAAGCTCAAAGGTAGTTCTTGATGAAAGCGGAAGCCAATTTTGACTGAAAAGTAAGCCGATTAGAAGATCTAAGACATATGTAGATTCTCAAGGAACCAATACCGGATTCGGTAAACATTGCAATGGTTTTAGTAAAAACTAAAACTCAAAACTGTTCTGGAAAACAGATAAAACTATCTGTGGAAAGGAAATGGGTTCCGGAGAACAACGAAAAATATTATGGTCAGAAATAGAACCAGTTTTGGAAAAACTGATACAGGTTTTGATGAAAAACTGAACCGGCTTTGAAGAAAACCGAAATCGGTTTCAGTACAAAAATCTTACCGGTTTTTGAAGAATATAAGAACCGGTTTTGGAGAAAACCGAAACCGGTTTCGATGAAAACCGAACCGAAAATGAAGAAAACCGAAACCGGGTTCTGAAGAAAACCGATACCGTTTTTTAAAACCGAAACCTGTTTCGGTGAAAAGTTTTTTTTTAAATTTTGAAAAACCGGTTAAGTTTCTCTTGGAAAGCGGGAACCGAAAAACCGGTTTCTGCGCCTACCACTAGTATATACTGTATGTGTGTGTCGTCTTTTTAAGCGTATGAGTAATTGTATGTTTATCTGTTTATTTATATATTTATTTATGTGTATTTATATATATTTATAATATTATTTCATTATTTATGCCAATTATTTGTTAGTTTAGATTAGTTGTGCTAAGATCGTCCTTCTGATGTGTGTGTGTAATTTAGAACAAATAGGAAGCCTCGGTATAGGGAAAAACGAATTAGAATACTTGAAGTGGATTGGCTGCTGCCAGGAGCCAATCAGAAGCAAGATATCTCAGCTCTTGTGTGTATATAAGACTGCACGTTTTTCATGTATCACATAGTGTCTGATGAAGCCAAAATGTTAGTTGACGAAACTGTAACACGTATGTAATATTTTTATGTGAATATTTTGTTTTGCTCAGCAAATATTTTTTTTGTGTTTAAGTATATATAAAGCAAAGCTTCTACTTATGGAAAATATTACAGGTGTAAGGATAAAATAGTATTGTAACGCCGCTAGTGGCGCATCGAGCCGGAAGCTTCATATCGTGTGGAATGAGTTGATAGCCGGTAAATTTGCAATTAAGTTTCGGAGGGAGATGCGTTTTACTGATAAGTAATGTGTCAAATTGTTCCTCGTGTAATAGTTGTTAAAATATGAGTTTATGAGGTAAGTACAAGAGAATGTTGAGAAATAGAAATAAAAGTCATAGTCAAATAACTAGATACATGATCACTATGAAGTTAAATAGTTGTTTCGGGTGGAGATACATGAAAGTGTACGTACGAACCACTGTAAGTGTCATGAAAATCGAGGTGAAGAATGTTGCGAGCTGCGTGCTGAACGTGTTTTAATATTAATGGTTGTGCAAAAGACGAACGTTTTGAAGAGTGTGGGTGACAAATGTTAATAGTTTATGCATATAAAGAAATTGATTAGTCTTTCGAAGTCTCACCTTTTCGATTTTGAACATAATGAGTCAATAGTGGTACTACAAGTTTCGGCCTGAATTCTTCTGGAGCAAGCCGAGACTTGCACTTGTAGCTGTATCTCGGAGGCGGGAATTGATACCAAGTGTTGCAGATTGGAACTTGTTGCAGATTCGGACAGTTTTCATAGGAAAAGGAAAAGTGTGCACCTCTTTGTAGGATTACAGGTTCATAGGTTGCACCTGTTAGTAGGATGTAATCTGTTTTCTTGACAGCGTTGACCTGGGAGAGGAATTGGTCGTAATGAGCAAGATTGTTCAAATCGGCATCTCTTCTTGAAAATTAAGATTTGTTTATGCAAAAAGTCGTTGATAGTATCCTGTGATGTTTTCAGAATTCGAACTATGTACGTTGGTCCCTGATAGTTCCGAATACGGATGTGATGAGAACAGGATAAGAGTGAAAATGATCATAATGATGATTAAAAATTATACTACTTGTGTACTCCAGCCAAATTACGCTCGTGAAAACTCTCAATTTCTTGCAACCTGTCGCCTGTTAATGAATTAGCATCACTGTGCGCCCACATGAGTGCAATAAATAGAGTCTAGACTTGGCAGCTACGCCTCACTACATGTGCGCCAGCTGAGAAAGTATGTGAATGCACTACGTTTTACCGGCAAATCAAAGTGGCTAGCAACCTATGAGAAGGTTACGCCCTCTATAACGTGAGTGATGGAAAAGAATGTATTAACAAAGTGTAAGTGGAGATCTGTGCTCTATCGAAATTTTAAAATTATACGGTATAAAAACTAACAAAAAATCAAAAAGAAAAAGAAAAATGGGCGTATGGAACTTTGATCCTTAGCATTAAAATGTAAATAAACATATATAACACAACTTAATATAGACAGATTGATTCAATATAAATACAATTAGAGAAAATAAAAAATGTGTAACGGGATAACGAGGACGGAGAATGAGGGGAGGTGCGAAGCAGAAGTTAACACATGTGTATTGTTAATCAGACAAATGAATGTGTCTTTTGCGTAGGGTCATCTCTATGTGATGATGGGAACCGGAGAAGCCAAACTGCGCAGAAAGTGATTACTGTGCAGGATAGGATGGATGAAAAAGTGGAAGATGCTAATGAATAACATATTCAGATATAACCTTCAGCCCCAGATTAGCCCCAATTCGTAACTTTTTTGAATTATTTGTAAACAACTGCAACAACAGTTTTCTTAATTTGTATGTTAGCTACTTTGGGTGAGACACTTGTCGGTTTGCGGGGAAGATGTGGATTTCGTATTGATATGCCTAAAAGACCTCCAAAATGTGGAATTAAAATTTTTATTCTTGTTGGTGAAACATTATACTACACAACAAATATAGAAGTGTATGTGAGGACACAAGCAGAAGGCCCGTTCCAGATAGATAACAAACCTGAAGAAGTAGTGAAGAGATTGTGTCAACAGATTCATGGTTCATCATGCAAAGAGACCTTTTTACAATAATCGGTTTACAAGCTGCAATTTGGTTAAATAAATGGAATGAGACAGTAAGTTAACTATTATAGGCACAATTCGTAAAAACAAGAGAGTTGCCCCCGCGTTTGTGAATGCCAAACGGAGGAAAGAATACAGTTGTGTATTTGGTTTTCTTTAGAACTGCATCATTGGTTCGTATGCATCTAAGAAAAATCTGTTTAGTGCTGATCTCAAGTATGCACAATGACGTCAAATTAGATGAGAGTACCAGAGATAACAGGAAGCCAGATATCGTCACATTTTACAACGATACTAAAGGTGGGGTGGACATAGTAGACCAGATACCTACTGAATATGACGAAGAAAGAAATACTACACGATGGCAAATAACGTGATTTTGTCACTTCCAAAATGTAGAACCGACTAATAGTAATGCTATACATTTAGCGAACACAGCAAGGTTTTTCGGATTGACTCTAGAAGATGCTTCTGTACCTAATCATGTAGGAAAGCGAGGACGATGTTACATGTATAAACACAGTAGGGCCAGATATTTTGACAAAAGTGCTGTAAGTGGATTTGCCTAAGTCACGCAGAAATGATGTGTGGAGACTGCTGCAGAATTGAAACGTGAATATACCGCTATTAGGATAAATCCTGGTTTACTTCTTTCTAGTTAATAAATATTTTATTTTCAGTACGGGTATCTAAGCAATAAAATAGTCACATAATTATCGAACTTAATTTTAACAAGAAAGGTATTACCTCAATAAAATTCTATAGTTTCGCTTAAAGCGTATCCAGTGCCTGGTGTTTGTATTTAATATTGTAAATATAATACAAATTTAAATCCTAGTTCACATCTTATCAGACAAAAATGTTCCTGTGTCCAAGAGGCAAAATGTTACCATTCATAAAAATTTTTTTCACCTTACCACTATAAGGTTAAGAACAATGAATCTCATGAGGGTAAAGTGTACTGGCAGAGCGTAAACATTAGGGACAAGGAGTATGCTGATAGCGATTTGGTGTGGGGTCTAAAGTGAGGTAGTATATATTGCATGAATAAAGGGTGCTGAGTTTAGAAGCGTTTGTTGATATAGGTGATATTTACTTTTTCGATATATTACTGTAATATGGACAAGTTATGCATTGGTATAGCTCCAGAGTGGGACTACGTAACCGGACAATGAAAGGTATGTGGAAAACTTTTCGTTAGAGGGTCAACAGTTTTTTTTTATAGATTTTGAATAATGAAGTTATCCACACTGTAAATGTGTATGTTGTTTGGCAGTAACAAATCTTTGTATGTACTAAGGATCATCTATGCATAAAATACAAAAAGACGGCATCAAACCGCAGAAAAGTTAAAGTTCGAGGAAAAATATTTGTGCTATCTCTATGCTTTATCATTTCCATTGTGAACCCAGTAGTAAGGATACGGCTAGAGTCTGCGTTTGACAGTTCGAGATGCAGTGAAATATCGTTATCATTTATTGGTAGAGAACACTCAATTAAAGTAATTTACAATGTTCAACTCAAATAGCAAGAAATGAGTGAGAGTGACTTGGACAAAGTGATCCCACGCTAGAGAAGTGTGCCAAATCTGACGTTTTATATTCTGCGTTTAATGTGGTGATGTTCAGTAGAATGCTGCTCAAAAGTGCAGTGAACAGAAAACCACCTTTAAACTATACTACAAAAATGTACAAAGCGTTACAAAAATTTTAAAACACTGTGCCGTAAATATGGCTGTATAGTGGTGAGCGAAACATGTCTGAAAATATCGATAAGGAACAGTGGAATGTCGTTTCTCAACCAATTCTCTACATAGAAATAAGACCGCAAGTCCATAAAGGCGGATTTTTTGTAGTATTAAAACAAATGGGGCAGCAGAGCACAGAATGATCTCGTACGTGAGTGTGAAACTATTTGAGCAGAGGTAAGTCTGTCCAAAACAGTCTTTGTCGGGTGTTTCTGCAGACCATATAGGAACAGTGCTCAAAGTTTACTTGAAAGATGCCACGAACATTTCCAGATGTTGTCAGAAGGTGACAAAGTTGCTCATTTTGGTGACTATACTTGAGCTTAGATATGGATCTACAATAAACATGGGATAACGTCAAACACACATGACATCCCTTTGTCGACTATTCTACTCAAGCATCAATTTGGGATAGTACAATTTTCATAGCACGCGTAAAAATAACAGCGTAGATTATATCATCTCTATTCCTCCAACAGAATGCTACATCTCATATAAACTCTCCGCACGTGTGAGATTTTTTCCTTTCTGGATTATCATTTACTTTGCAATATGTGAACCTTGAGTAAACGCCTTGCTAAGATCTTTGCATCTCTTTGGTGATTGAGGTATGTTCAACAGCATTTCAAGGTTTGAACGTAGACTATATCGTCTTCCACACCTCTCACGTGTGAGGTTTTGATCCTGTGTGGCTCAGCACGTATGAACGTTGAATAAATTCTATTCCAAGATTTTTGCAAGGTGAGATTTTGCTACTGTTTGGATTCACATGTGTGTAGCCAATTTCGAACGTAGATTAAATGCCTTACCACACTCTTGGCATGTGTGATGTTTTACTCCTGTGCGGGTTAACATTTCTCTAGCCAAACTTCAACGTTTATCAAATGACATACCACACTCAGGGCATATTAATGCATATTAACATGTGCAGCCAGAGTTGAACTTCGATTAAACTAATAACCATCCTCTTAGCATACGTGACCTCTTTTTCCTGTATGGATTAACATGTGTGTAACCAAACTTAACGAAATTAAAATTCGCCATCGCACTCGTAGCATGTGTGATATTTTGTTCCTCTGAGGATTAACATGTGTGCAGCCTAACTGAAACCTCGATTAACGATTAATGACTGGAACCTCGACAACCAAATACGAACGACGGGTAAATGCCGTACCACACTCTTAGCACGTGTGAGGTTTCCCTCCTGTGCGGACGAACATGTATGTGGCCAAAATCGAACGTCGATTTAATGCCTCATCACACTCTTAGCACGTGTGAGGTTTTTCTCCTGTGTGGATTGTCATGTGTGTAGCCAAATTTGAACGTCGATCAAATGCCTTAGCACACTCTTGGTACGTGTGAGATTTTCCTCCTGTGTGCATTAACATGTGTGCAGCCAAAGTCGAACGATCATTAAATGCCTTACCACATTCATGGCACAAGTAAGGCTTTTCTACTGTCTGGATTAACATGTGTCTAGCCAAATGTGAACGTCTAGTAAATGCCCCACCACACTCTTGGCAAGTGTGAGGTTTTTCTCCAGTGTGGATTAACATATGTGTAGCCAATTTTGAAGGTCGATAAAATGCCTTACCACACTGTTGGCATGTGTAAACTTTTTCTCCTGTGTGCATTAACATGTGTGTAGCCAAAGTCGAACGATAATTAAATGCCTACCACACTCTTGGCACATGTGAGGTTTTTCTCCTGTGTGGATTAACATTTGTTTATTTAAAGTTGAACGTTCAGTAAATGCCTTACCACACTCTTGGCACTTGTGAGGTTTTCCTCCTGTGTAATAACACGTGTGTAGCCAAATGTGAACGTTGAGTAAATTGCTACCACACTCTTGGCACGTGTGAGGTTTCTCTCCTGTGTGAATTAACGTTTGTTTCACCAAACTTGAACGATCAGTAAATGCCTTACCACACTCTTGGCACGTGTGAGTTTTTCTCCTGTTTGTATTAACATGTGTGAAGCCAAAGTCGAACGACGATTAAATGCCTTACCACACTGTTGGCATGTGTAATTTTTTACTCCCGTGTGGGTTAACATGTGTGTAGCCAAATTTGGACGTCGCTTAAATACCTTACCACATTCTTGGCATTTGTAAACTTTTTCTCCTGTGTGTATTAACATGTGTCTAGCTAAAGACGAACGTTGATTAAATGCCTTATCACACTCTTTGCACGTGTGAGGTTTTTCTCCTGTGTGGATTGACATGTGTGTAGTCAAACTTGAATTTTGATTAAATGCCCTACCACACTCTTGGCACGTGTGAGGCTTTTCTCCTGTGTGGATTAACGCCTGAATGCACAAACTCACCACTTGACATAGTTGAACTTCGACTAGAGCGTTTAAAACTATTTTGGTACGTATGACGCTTTTCACTTTCCTGTGTCACCATATTTGCTGTCAAATGTGATCGATGAAATCCTTTGCCAAACTGCGTCGAAGTATCAGATTCCTCATAAGAATGAGAAATGGTCTTATTTAATGCAGTAAATGTATTCCCGTCTCCGTGGAAAGCAAATATGTTATCGCGCCTGAAACAAATTCAAGAAACAATGAAATGTAAATGGACATAATTATTAAGTAGCAAGAAAACATGTAACAATTCACTATATTACATGTTTTATTCCATTAAATATTGTAGAAATATGAAATGGAGTACCATATCACTATTGCTCAAAATAAGTTGCTGTAGTTTGTATATCAAATTAAACTATCGTGGCGGACATAAGTCTATGACCAGGTATTGTCGGCTGTCTTGACACAAATGCACAGTATGAGATTTAAATCTGTCTTATCTGTAGTTTCATCTGGAGATAAAACCAACTTGCGATCCAAAGGTTTAAGAACAACTCAACGTATTAATAGAAACTGTACCGACGATAATTCACTTATATCATCATAAGAGGAACACGAAAGACGTTTTGAAAAAAATTAAAAACTTACATACAACTTTCCAAGCTGAGGCAGAGAAACTTAGAGTAACAAGACTAAAGACGAATCATTTACAGCGTTGTGATCGTGGTTCAGTGGCCTGGGGGCTTGACCAGTAATCTCGAGGTTCTTCGATCAAATACACGTCAAGCATTTTTTTTTCCCTTTAGGAATTTTGATGGAAATAGATCGGCGATAACACACGCTTCATTACATTCAAATATTTGAATACTCGTTTGTTTCAGCACTTGAACTATCAAATTTTCAGGAGTAATACTAATAATATTAACAATTATCTCGAAGAATATTTAAAACTTAATAACCTATTATCGCTCAGGTCGTACCATTACAAGCAGAAACGTGATATTAGGCAAAAAAAATCGGTTTTGTGTAATGTTGCCCATGAAAAGACGAATTTCTCATCTCGATTCTAAAACAAACCAAACAAAATCGGGATGAAACATTTTAATTCGAGACGGGACAAGGTTAACTCACACTATAGTCATGCTTTGGAGATGAGAATCGAGACGAGACCAAAACTATCGTAAACATTTCTCATCTTATCTCGATTCTAGAAATAGTGTATGCCACTCTTTAAGCAAAAATTGATCTGTAGACTGAATCTTATTCATCATTTTGATAAGATTTCAGAGCTCACTGAATTATGGTCTGTGTATATATTTTTGTAGCAAAGCTTTTTTAATTGCATCTGCAAACTTCACAAGTTAGTTTATTACAAGCTTCAGTTTTCAATAATATTCAGTTCTTTTTTCCTGAAAACGTACAGTAGAATATATTCTACACGAAATATTAGCGGAAATCTTTCGTTTAAATTTGAGTAGCTGTAGAGGTGTCTCATGGTGGTACGGAACCTCTTTCCCGAAACCCCTTCGACATCTTCTGTAGCTTAGCCAGCATAACCATTACTTAAAAACAACTGTAATTACGGCTCTTGTGAGTTCAGAATCCCTATTTTCTACACCAAAATTACCTCGAAACTTTCCGTTATAACATTTAACTTTCCTTTATAACATTTAGCTAGTTGAAGGGAAAATTTCCGTTATAACATGTAGCTAGTTGTAGGAACGTATCGAGAGGGTATGTGCTGTTGGTCCTGACACTTCTCTCCAATCCCGACTATTTTGTAACTTATGGCTTACGCTACGGGTTATTTTACAGGCTTTAATACAATGTGTCCTCATACGGAATTTGTTACCTACACTATTATTATTATTATTATTATTATTATTATTATTATTATTATTACTGAATATTTGAGACGTCAATATTACGTCACACTGCAGTAGCAAAGCTGGGATAAATGCAATAAACAAGTGACAAATCTTGGGAAAAAACGAAAATCAATGTGAAGGTTACGATTATATTTACAAGAATCTAACAACTACCAAAAAGCACGATTTCAACCACATGGCGACAGTTTTCCGCATTAAATTATAGCAGTCTTCCTACAACTGCTTTTACAATACCATTACTTATACAGATAACGTGTTTTGTTTGGATCTGATTAGCCTAGTTTCTACAGTCAATTTCTATCAGATCCTCGGCGAACACAATTAATTAAAATTAAAGCAGAGTGATAGATAGAAACAAGAACTGAGTAATGTAGATTTTTCATGTAAGTTACGTAAACCTTGAGAGCAACAGAGAGATTAATGTAGCTCATAAAAATTTTTCTTGTTGATTTTTAATTCTATGTAGATGTGAGTGGATAGCAAACAGCTGATTGAGTATACACACATACATACATGTTTTACACTATGCACCTTCATGTGCATTTATGAATAAGAGTAAATGTTTTAATACTAATACACAATAACACACTGAGCAAGGCCATGTGATAATATGTAAAAAGAAAACAGTATCATGTGACAGTTTCAACACAGTAACTGTGCAAACAAACAGAGAATGTTTCGGAAAGCAGGAATTAGGACGTACAGGAAAAGAAGAAGCAGAATAATTGAACTAGTCAGAAGAAAAAAGAGAAAAGCAATAGCGAACAAAGATCAAAGGGGAGTAATATATAGAGTAGGATGCGAGGAGTGTAACAAAATTTTCATAGGAGAAAAGAAAAAAAATATAAAAAAAGGATTAAGCAGCACCAGGATCTTATAAGACTGAAAATGGACAACAATGCGATATACAAGCATCAGAAAGAAACAAACCACAGGATAGGGTGGGAAGGAGCAGAGGTCATTGAAGTAGAGAACGGGACTTTGGTGAGAAAATGGAAGGAAGGCAGAGAGATTATAAAAGCAGGACGCAAGGTGATGAACTGGAATGCAAGATTCTCGATAAATAAGGAGTGAGAGAAGATTCTGCTTAAAGAAGAAGGAATAAAAAGGAAAAAGAAAGAAAGAGAAACAAAATAACAAGGATAATAAGGTTAATTAGAGGACAGGACGCATCCAGCGGAAAAAAGTAAACCTCTAATTGGACACGTGTGCAGCTAAAAAGTGAAAGTGAAAACCAGACAAGTGTTATTTTTTAAAAAAGTGGCGGAACCTAATTAAAATTGACCTCCGGACAGTATATATAAGTGATGACCAACTCCCAGCAACCAGAAGGAGTGGAAGTCTGATGAAGACACAGTTATTGTGTAGAAACTGTCACGTGATACTGTTTTTCAAATATTATCACATGGCCTTGCTGAATGTGTTATTGTGTATTTGTACAAAATGGAATCAAAGCCTGATAGAATAGTTATGGAAACTATTTTATATATGGTGCTAGTTTATATCTGTGTTAATTTTATATTGAAGCACTTCGCAAAATGAAACCTGAGTTGTAAAAACAAGGATTGGTTGTTAATGGTCGTAATATCAAAATTCTTAGTGTTTCATGTTTTAAATGCATGTTTCTTATTTTCGTATTAAACTCAGACACTTATATTTTTGTACTTTGAATTAGTTGCTCGTATCTCATATCAATATGGAGGCTAGTGTTTTAGAACAATTTCGAGCAATGTTGACAGAGAAATTAGAGAAACAATTAGAAACCATTGCTCAAAAATGGTAATGAATATTAGATGCCTAGGACAAAAAATACATGAATCAGTAGGTGAACTTCAAAAGCCTGTAACAGAAACGATTTGGGAGCGTAGGAAAGAGCGAATTGTATGCCAAAGCAGACAGCTTACGTATTAATATCAAAGTAGCCAATAACTCCTTAACTGAAGTACTCTCTGAATTAGTTAACGCGGCCAATCATGTTGATTCAGTAACTGCTGAGTTTAAAAAAAGTGTAGCGGAATGAAAGAAAGATCTCACTGTGTTCTATGGATAAATGCGAACGGCACAGATTGAGTGTAGGCAAACCAACAAAATAAAAGAGTGCAAGGCGGAAAAGAAACCATCTTGAATTCGAGCCAGCCCAAGTTGTGAAAGATATGTGCCACATAAACCAGAAAGTCGATTACAGTCAGGAAAAGGAAATATGCAGTGTAGAGATAGCAAGAAAGACGAATCGTTACGCGTACCTGTAAAAAAATGTTTCTAATGTAATTGTTTTGCCGGCAAGGGATACCGATGTTTCACACATGATAAGCGCTAGCGTTCTGGTTGCACGTATCCGCCCTCTCGAAAAAGCCAGGGAAGGCTTGAGAGTTCAATTGATGATTTTGTGTGATAACGAAGTTACAGTGTTGTCGGTTTTGTGTCGCAGGCAAATGGTTTTGCGCGAATTAACAAATTCATATTTGTCTTTGTGACAGTGTATGTCTAACGTAAGTTGCATTTTAGTGCTGCAAATCCAATCCGAATTTATCAGCTTTGAGTATTGTAGAAGGAAACGACTTCAAATTCACAATAGACCCACCAAGCGAATTCTGTTTTACGTAGTGAAGGTCTCGTAGATAATACATCGGTCGGAAATGTTTACCGTAAACAAGCGTAACACTTCCAATAAAGCACACGCAGTCGAAAGTATATTTCCGTTATAGAACCGAAATGTAACACCAAAGTTAAGAAGAAAAATAAGATGGCCAATGATACCCAGTTGAGTTTTCGTAATACATTATTAACGTAAACTCGATTTCGAGGAGCATAATCAGTAGAATTAAAATGAGCAGACGTGATCATATCAGTACATCAGATGCAACATTTATTAATTTTCAGTTGCCGAAATGTTTGAATTTTCAAGCTAGTACTTCACTATTGCGAAATTGTAAAAAGCGAAAGTTTAAGTGTAGTGCTACACAAAATGTTGACATGTTGATTGCTCATGATGAAAACAATGTGCGTCGACCTCCACGTACAGCGTATTCTCAGCACGCACAACCACACATTAGGCGTGCAGAAGGAAATATGTTGAGAATAAAAGGAAAGTGCCTTGGTAAGCGTAATTCGGAACGCACTAAACTCGGTCAAAGACGAACTACATGCAAATTAAAGTCGAGCTGTAAGCGAGGTTATTTCGAGTCAAACATGCTGAAGAAGTATTCATCGACTCCGAAGAGCACTAAAAACCTTAAGCGAAAACACGTACTAACATTGTATAGTAAACTACATGGCAAAATATAGTAATAGTAAGCGCAAACCTAAAAAGAAAATTATGGCAGGTATCGCAATGCAGCGTAAATCCAAACGTTGCAAAGGAAGGCGTGTCATTACGTGGAAGTTTAGTAAATACGCTGTAAAAAGGAGAAAAGTTCCGAAATTAAACAAACTAAGTGGAAAAGTACACGTAACCGTGCTAAATTACAGCTTACAAACGTAACCGGCACAGGTTGAAAATTAAAATCTTAGCACAAAAAAAGCGTGAACTTCACCCCAACTCGGGTTAAACCCCGGAAGAGATGAGAGATCAGAAATACCGAATTTGAACTTTTAAACTTTTAGATTATGAAAAAAGGATTACTGTTTATTTATTTGATTATTTCCCCGAACTTCGAAGGTTACTTTTCGGAATCAAAGTGTGTGCCCACCGCCACTGACGCACCAGTCCAAGAAACCATCAATATCGCCTTACAATCAGGTACGTTTACTTAGATGTCATATTTTATGGTTTCCTTACAGCATTTGCAGATGAAAGATGAATGTTGAAAGGAGAGGAAAGACAGCATTGGAAATTTTAAACAGGTAATTGATTTAGAACGCGATTTCCGACTTTGAAATTGTAATAATACCGCACCACTTTTGAAAAGTATGGCTATCCCGTTTTGGATGCGGACTTTCAGTATCGAATTCTTTTTAGGATGTTTAAGTTTTGTATTTTTTTTTTCAGGTCTTTCCAGTTTTGGGAACCATACTTCATAATAAAATTTTATTATCAAATTTTGCTTGAGTTTTTAATCATTCTCCTTTATGTTTATATTAACATTAACTGTCCCCATACAATCAAGCATTTAGAGACATGTTAGGCAATTAGATAAATTACGAACATAATTAGAGAAGTACTAGTAATAACTACAATTAATCATAAAGTTAAAATTTTGGGTAATTAAAAAAAAAGTGCTCTTCAGATAGTGAAGTTTTTCATCTGATGTTGTGATTGTATAATGAGAAAATAAGCGAAATTTGTAATGTAAAATCAAGTCGCCGTCAAAATACTGTAAGTTAAACACAGTTTAGTATAATATTGAAAGTAATTGACAATAACCTTGAATTTGATAAAGTTTCTCGTTGATTTGTTCGTCGTTCGATATATACATGCCGTCTACTATGAAAAGTCAATGTGCATTCAATGTGACTAATAATAGCTGAAGTTAATTGACTTCAGAGAAATCGATATTATAAGTTAAGAAGAGTTGAAGGTTAAAATATAGTTCATCCCCTAGGGACATCCCTACTTTCGTTATAAAATTAAAGTGATGAAACCAGTTCGACGCTATTGTGCAGATTCGGCAATTGACTAAAATTTCAAAATTTTGTTCTAATTTTTAATGTTTGGCATAATTAGAGAAAAGTATAATAGTAATAAAATTGATGCTCGAATTTTAGATTTTGATATAATAATTAGTTTTGATTTGGATTTATAGAAAATAATTAGAGTTTTGATTTGTATTTAGAGAAAGTAAATTAAATATTATTCTTTTTGATATTTGAAAATAACTCTTGTATTCTTGTGCCGGGAATCATAAACCGATCTCGAGAAAAAGAAAAAGGGAAGCCCGTTTACGATTCCACGTTACCCTTTACTACGATAAACACCGGATACTATGATGTATCGATAGTACGGAGTGCCTACGTCAGTTACGCAGTATATGGTAAAATTAAGGTTTATGTTATGAGAACATATTAAGATTGCTACGTACGAGTAGGCCCTGAAGAAGAATAATGTTTAATGAACAAGTTAATATTACTGTTATCTTGTGTTTCACTATTGTGACAAATGCTCTCGGATGTGACTTTGTTCTCGATAAAGATAAGTGCAATTGCTAGTAAGCCACACATAAGTATTAGCTAGCGCTCTTTAAAAGGTTACATTTGTAAACCTACCAATTTTGTAGGTACGAGCGAGCCTGAAGTAATACTAATGATTAAAAAATTGATGAATTGAAATGTGAGGCTGTAGCATTAAATCTCCTCCCAGGGTGTATTTCTTGTCGTCCTCTTCATTATATTTATTTTCTTAAAATGCCTCCTCAAGGCCTGAATGTTGACCGCCCAATTGGGGTTCGGAAATTAACCCTGATTTGTCATGACTTGAATACCGAAGGCATGTAACTAGGGTGGTATGTAAGGTCTTAGGGTAGAAGCGATTCATTCGAATCGTCAGGGACCCTACAAGCTTCAACTGTAAGAGATTGTTAGCACCGTTGGTTTTAGAATCCAATTAATTAATCTTTATTTTTAATGAATGACTTACAACCTGTGTTGTCAAATAATTACGCACAGAATGGCGCTCCGTAGGGCTTAACCGCCGTTTTAGTAATGTATTTTATTAAAATGTTCAAACGGTTATTAGTTACGTTGTATAATGCAAGTTACAATGTATAATATAACGAAACTGACAACATTGACGGAAATTCTTTTAAAATTTGGCGGTCCCTACAGCGACTGTTTTTCACGCCACTACAACAACAAAGCCTCCCTGTAATTAGAACTGATGCTGACCCCAACATTAACACCAAAATAAAGTTACATGTTCTATCGTACAGTGTAGTTGAAACTTCGTGTATACAGTTCATAGTTTAACCGACGAAGGACTGTGAAACTCACTTCATATTTTGGCGAAGTAATGCCCGATGTGCAAAGTAACCCCTTGTCAAGGTAGCTAGTAACCATTGTAAGCGAAATGAAGTATCAAAATTTAGTGTGGCAAATCATAACACGGAACTATGAAAATGTTTCGGAATGAAGGGATCCATATAATTAAGAAGTTACATCCCTAATGTATTGTGTTACTTTGGAACACAAATATACAAGCAAAGAAAGCATTTCAGGATGTTACCTATAAAATACTTAGGAACGTACAAGAACACATTCAACACGTAAGACATTTAAGTCATCCTAAATACAGAATTTTGCGCTATCCTTGTTTACCCACATTCTGCGTAATGCCCTAATCTGCATAGCAATCTTATTTTTACCGGCCATCTAGCACATGCTGATTAGCGTTGTTTTTACAATAATTCATATATTATTAATATGTACGTACACCAAGCCCCTAAAGTGATCCCAAATTGAAAAATGCAAGTCCATACCCTAAAAAAGATTCCTGGGAATGTACAAAGTCGACTTCCTTGAAAAAATGAGTGCAGTTATGAAATGGATGTTGTATGGACCTCTACAAATAATGAACATCCATTGTTGGTTAAAATATTCTTTATCTTGTATTTTACTTATGTCTTTCGAAGCCAGCCGGAAAAATCAAGCTAGACCCATTTGAGCTAAATCAAAATAAAATCATAAACGTCCATAGTTTATGTTCGAATATAATACATTACAGGTTTACATTTGTAAAATTTTAGGATAATTACCATTCTCATTATTTGGTATTTTACATAAGTCTCTATATAAATAAAACAATATCGTCGAGCACCCATATTTTAAATATGTGAAACAATTAGTGAGAAATGTGTAACCAATAATAAAGAAATAATTATTTTATCAAAATATGAACTACATAAGAATTGTATGGATCGTATCAATTATGTTATTATTTTTATTTGGTAAAGAGCTTGTCTATGTGTGCCATGCCATTTCCAAATTGTAGGCTACTAACTTACGTTCACGATATCTCCCATACCTAAATATTTCTCGTGAAGTATTGCTTTTAACCAACAAAATTTCCGAAACCATGTAACCGTATTATCTATCTGAGCCAATTAGTAAATGAAAAATTGAACATTACCTTTCTGGCCGAACTAAATTTAAACTTTTTGTTGTTAATTGTTGGGAGTCATTAGAATACGACGCGCAAGTCTCCTGAACCACAATTTTTCTTAGCGTTACTATATTACTTTCAAATTCAGGATCTTCTTCTAGTGCTAATTCTGGTTTCACCCTATCAACGTTTAGTTTCACATCCAAAGAGCACATAGCTTTATCCTTGTCCACTGATACATCTCCTTCCGTTGTAGATAATATTAACTCTTTGTTGTCATTCATTAGTTCGTATGTCCACCCTCTCCCTTCGAGCGGATCATCACTAGGTAAGTCATAAGCAATTTCTTCTTTGCACATCAATTCCGACTTAACAGACGCCTTACCAGCCATTGTGAATTGAAATATAATAAGAATTTAACACTGTTCTTATACTCCCCTTATATTTTACGCTGCCAGCGTTAATGAAATGATTTACAAGTACGTTCACAAAAGCAACTTTATATTTCCAATCTTCTTCTTCTTCCTCTTATTCTTCTTCATCAACCACTACTCCTCTCTCGGCAAATGATTGTTTGTTTGTAGTAAGCATTACAAAAGTTTTGCATAGTATCATTATCACTGTATTGAACAAGAATATCGGCAATTTAGAAAGGTAATTAAACGTGTAAAATGTAAAGATTAGAATAGTTGAAAAATGATAAAAAAGTAAAAAGATGTGTACAAAGTCATAAAACTGATAGAAAGTAGTAAGTATGATAAAGCGAAAATACGTGAAAAAAGAAGTGTCGCAATCGGGAAAAAGTCAAATTTCAGGTTCAGGTTTAGGTTCAAGGTATTTTCCTTCCTTATCTTCGGAAGTTTGATTCCTGAAAAAAAGAAAAAAGGAGAAAGTAAGTACTGCCCTTTTTTCATTTACAGTTTTCCATTTTCTTTTTCCACCAAAATTCAAGAAGTTCTTTGTTTCTTTCTATTTCTTTCTCAATTAGTTCCCTTCCATTTACAATAAAGCCTAGCCTCCAAGCTAATTTAACCAAATTTCCTTCCTTTTTCATTTCATCGATCCATTTCCATTTTTCCCTGATTTTTACGGTTTCTTCACATTTTAACAATAAGTGTTCTAATGTTTCATCTTCTTTAAAACACAATTGATATTTTTCGTTCACTTCTTTAAATTTTTTCAATCTTACCCCTGTTTCAAGGCTCCCTGACTTGGCTTTGAAAATAAAAATGCTTCGCAAATCATTGTTCATATAATTTATTTTCTCATAACGCCTTTTATATGTTTATATTCCTTTCAAACTGCTCTTCTTGAAACCTTCTTCATAACACTTTTCCTGCGCTTTCTCTTTAATTCTTTCTTCTGTGATTTTTTGGAGAGAAGTATGGTACAATAGGAAAAGGTCAGAATAAGGAGAGAATTTCGAACAGATAAAGGGGGCTGAAGGCCAAGTTCAACAGAACAAGAGGTAGAGAAAAGTGAGGAGTGTAAAACGAGTGGGAAAAAATGTAGAAAAAAGAAAAGAATGTATGAACGTGTAAAGGAAAGAAAAAGTGTGTAAGTTCAGTAAATATGTATAGAAAACCCCACACAACTCTCGTCATCGCAGGACACACAAAGCACGATGCACTCGCCATAACGGCCACTCTACACGATATTTCATGGATACTCTCAAGGCATTTATAGACGCTACTTGCAATCAAATGTACGATCAGGTTTTAATATGATACAGAATAATTGCTAATTGAAAAAATTAGTTCTTCTTCTTCTTCTTCTTTACAAATATAAAGCCCGACCTGACAAAGACCATTGGAAATTTATAATGTGTTTAAAGCCACTGTTGTAAACATGTTGAAGGCATGAGCTACCAAGGACTTTATATATTATTATTATTATTATTATTATTATTATTATTATTATTATTATTATTATTAATAATAATAATAATAATAATAATAATAATGATATGCATAACAATAAACGAAAAGTGGTTGGTGTGTTTACTTTGTACTTTTGTTTTGATATTATTGTTTTCCACCGTTAATTAAATTGCACTAGTTATTTTTTTCGTTTATTCTATTTGTAAAATGTTAACTTTTACCAATGTCAACTCATTCAAGAATAGTGATAGGCAGTGGGAATATTTACGGTGGAAAGGAAAATAAAAAAACGGGAATATTCCCGGGTTGTTCTCTTGCATATCAATTTCCGGGAAGGAATTTATTTCCATTTCTTTATTTTATTTTCCAATTTATAAGAAAAGTATGACAAATTACTTTATTTTCATTTATTATGATATACTTCTAGTTTTTAAACAATTCGGAGGTTACAAAAATTAAAATTCGTTGACTGTATTTTATATAACTAGTCATATGATTTTTTCTAGAAAGGGACATGTTTCGGTTAAACCGCGATGGTCGGTATAAAACTTGATATACATATACAGGACATATCATATAATGAACAATGTATGATAAGTCATTCCCCGTGTAAAAGTTGTTTTCCGCCGACAACGCCAACTATCCTTCGAAACACTAGCAGTTAAATTCCTCGTTATAGGTGCTGAGTGACGATCAGTCTGGCGGTCCAGTTTATCGTAGTAAGCTCGGATTAGTGTTAGGTCAGTGTGGAAAAAATGGGGCGGGCTGCTGGCATTAACCTCCTTCATGTAAGTGAATTGCTAAAAGACAAACTAAGGCGCAGATTTAAGAATCAAATATCAGTTGGAGCAGAAAATGAGTGAGTTGCAACACTTTGATGCAATTTAATTATCAACGAGTACGAAAATGTGTAATCGTGATTTACGTCGTGGTTCGGAACAACTTTTATTTCTCATATATTCCCCCTTTTCTTAGTTATGTTTCCCAGTTACGCCATGACGTAAACGACCACTGCCCATGCCTACAGTTTCAACCTACGATAACTGGGAGTATGGTAGATGAAAATGTAAGCAACATAAAGTTTGTTGTTTAGCTACACGTGTAAAGAAAATTAAGTATTAAACATGTAACACATGATAAAGTCACTTTTCGATAAAAGAAATATAATGTTACTATAAGAGCACAAGTATTACATGCTTTTATATTTCCAATATATTCATCATTAACAATTTAATACTAACGACACTACGGTGGCGTGGCTTTAGTAATGAATAAAGTGGTGGCTTAA
The DNA here is from genome assembly GCF_964235325.1 of Thermobia domestica. Lineage (NCBI taxonomy): Eukaryota > Metazoa > Arthropoda > Insecta > Zygentoma > Lepismatidae > Thermobia > Thermobia domestica. The sequence continues at coordinate 150,644,812 of NC_137471.1, read as the reverse complement.
AATGTTAGTAGACTCACGTGTGTCTTCGGCTAGCCTGTTGATGCTGCGTCTTTGATGTTCTACACTCGAGCATATGCACTACTTCTGAAGCTGAAGTTCCAAGGTCTGTGTCCCAATCGTGTCTTCTCCACTAATTATTCCGGATGACGCTATGCGTGTGTTGTCAACTTTATGACCTCGATCAAATCGTGTTTTAAAGCTCCACTTACATTCACAATAATAAAGGATATTCCACTTGATTAGTGATGTAACAATGTTTTCGTAAATACCTATTACGTTTAACTTTCAACACTAATGTATGAATTATTAAACTGATAGTCCAGGCCTCTTCATCACAAACGAGCTACAACTCAAAGCGAACGGGCTACATTCTAAGCAGCAAGGTACGCTGCTCTTCAGAGGAGGGCGCGCTACGACGCGAAGACTGGGAGTAAGAAAGCTCCCTCAAACTGTCCACTGCCGACTAACTGCTTTGTCCAATTCACTATCATATACATGTTTTTGGGTGTGGAGCTCTCTGGTGATGACGTATAATAACGAGCTCACACTCTTTGGCTGAAGAAGTGCGGGCATTTTAAATAATCAAATCAGCGTTGAGCAATGACAAGAAGTAAAGTGTTTTTGCGACTTTCCCGATCTTCCGGAGTTAGAGAACGTTCACAAAGGAAATCACTGTCTCTGCAACGCATGCCCATATATGGTTACGAAAACTAACGGAAGTCTACTAACACAGATGAAAAGACATTCCAAAGCGGTGACAGAGAGTTTCTAGAACATTTGGATTTATACGAAGGTTGGTTAATAAAGTTCAGAATAAATCTATTTTCTCAATGTTTCTTTTAAATCGCAAAAATGAGCTGTAGAACGGTGACAACCTATTGGGGCCCGAGCAGTGTCCGAGCAAATTGCTTCAATTTGTGAAGAGAACCCTGGCCGTTGAAGGGTTAATAGTTCATACTGGAATGTCACGTGAGGGTCAGTGTATTTTGGAACGTCCTTTATATGAATCAACTGTCACTGGAAATTCTCCATAAAGATTCAGTATATCGGACTACACTGTATACAACAAACTTCACTCGTTCACGAAGCGTTACTAGAAAATCACTATATTATGGAACACTCTGTATATAAATTGTAGATCGTTGGGGACTCACTATGAAAATTCGACGTATTGGGACTGCACTGTATATATTGCACTTCACTAAGTTACTGTGTGGTTATTCACCCTGTATGACAACAAGCCACCTTTGCTAAAGCCACCTATTACGTTCTTTAAAGCCACCTTTTATTTATATAAAGCCACTTTTAAATTCTAATCAAACCACCTTTTGTTTAAACAAAGCCACCTTTATGCCACCATTAGTAAATTGTTCATCATTAATTCGTTTATTTATATTTTCAGTTTATAGTTTTTTTTTGTTTATTCATTTTTTTTTCAAATATTGGTTTCTCACCATAATTAAATGTATCTTAATTCACTTTTCAATCATCTTTTGCAAAACACATGATATACTTAAACATGTTAATCCAAATAAATGTACAAATGAACATTAATATAGAAAATACTTAACTACTAGACAATAGCAACAATGTGTATACCGATTTCGGAAGTGTAGCCTAACAACGGAATGAACGTTAATATCGGAATTCCTAGTATAGGTATTTTGTGTAATGTTGTGTGTGTATATATGCATCTTTTTACAACAAACTTAATTAATACTTAAATTTTCTAAAATAACATCAAAATGATTATATCAACTAATATATATTTATAAAGACGAAACATTAATAATTCCAAAAAAATTTTAAAACAAGAATTCACAAAATAGTTATGACGTAAATCACATAATCATTATTGAAAATACTATATTTTCAATTTACTAAAAATCAAAATTACTAAAAGAAATTCAAAATCAAATATACTATCAAGTTTCAATAATCGTATTGCTCAAACAATAAACAAGAGTTCTGCTGGATTGTTTCAAGTGAATTTAGAATCAACTGTCAACTCACATTTTTTTTATTTATCAGCATTACTCACAACAAACGTAGACTTTTTATTTTACTTATTTATCAATTGCAGCAAGTATGCGGGCATCGATACTAGTGCACGGATCTTTTATTACACGGGCGAACATACGACTTTTGGCTGATACATTTATGATCTAATCTCATCTTCAACAAACATCTTATTGGCAAAGGCAAACTACAACTCCATCTTACGGGCATTAATCGCAAACACATATCACATAATAAGAGGGATTTACAATCCACCTCTAAAAAAACATTAAACACTTATAACAAATTCTCCCTACTCTTCTAGCATTCCCAAGCTAGGTATTCAAAGAGTGACAGGGAGCATATATCTCCGAACGTGAACCGCCCTCTAATGGCCTTTGGTTTCACGTTAAAGTACACGTACACCGTAACAAGAAACTGATACAAGGATGCCGCTCTATACAGCCTTTGGCATCTCGAAAATAGCCCTAACTTATTTGTAATGCTCAATTGCCATTCAGTTGAAAAACGTATATAGCTCAAAATCCTTTACACGCAATGATCTTGTTCGCTCGATGACCATTATCAATATCACCGTGCCAAATAGATTTTAATCTGATTGCCTCAATATCCTATAAGCAATGGGACCTGTCAATTACTATTAACTTGTACAGCAAACCAATTTCTTTCCATTATTATTATTATTATTATTCAAATTTTCAACTCTCAAATTCAATTTAAATTTCGTTATAGTTGTGTGAGTTTATTGACAAGTGCTGATTCAGAACGGTATTTTCTCTCCTTATAAGTTTTTGAACACAACAGTAATCGGATAAACAACAAAGTAAATTGTTAATTCTGATCATTCTATTCCAATGAACTGTGTAGCGAAAGCTTCAACTAACACTTTCCTCATATTGACAGATAAAAACTCTTAATAAAGTGAATTAAACCAAATTTTTTCTCCTGTATGAATTATTTAAAACAGAACGAAACTAACGATTAGGTATTCTCTCCTTTATGTGAGTCGTTGAGCAATAGATAAACTTGCAAAATTACGAAGACAAAATCTTTTTTTTTATATGTTTTCCACACCAAGATTACTTATTCATTTCTAAATATCTGTTTTCAGAATAATGATTGGAATATACGAACGTAATATATAAACATAATAGGATATATAAACGAAATTCAAATTCTGATTACATTTTCTCACTGAATATGCAAAATCTATTCATAAAGCTAGTAAAGTTCAAAACTAAACAAAATTTGCCTATACACTAATACACGTATTGTATCATGATATGCAAAACAATTAAAACATCATTCTATATACTTACATTACATAACCTAACTAGTAAACTTTTAAACGTTTTAATAAACAAATGAGTTAAACGGCGGTTAAGCCTTTCGAAGCTCCATCCTGCGTGTCATTGATTGACAAAGCAGGTCGTAAGTCATGAATTAAACAAAAATATAGGTTAATGAGTTGATCCCGAAGATCAATGAGCGCTGACTTACTATTTTCTTACAGCTCGAAGTATGCGGGATCGCCAACCTTCCCGACGATTTGGATAAAATCGCTTCTGCACGAAATCCTCGTACCTCCCAGCTGAATGCTTCGCGCATTACAGCTATGTCATAATCGGGTAAATTTTTCCAACCCCAATTGGACTGTCAGTATCTAGACCTACAGAAGGTATTTCGAGAAAATAAACGTATGAAAAGGACAATAAGGATACCCTGGGGAGGGGAAGTTCGATACTACAGCCCTGCACCTCAATATCATCAATCACTCAATAACTATTAATTGTTTTAGGCCCGCTCATACCTACAAAATTAGTAGGTTTACAATTGCATCCATTACAAGAACGCCAGCCGATTCGAAATGTGCGGCCTACTGGCAAAAATGCACTTATCAACATCAGTAATATCGTCACATCCGGGAGTAAATCACATCCGAGAATAGATCATTACATTGGACCGTATCACTTACGATCGAGAGTCATATTCGTTATTCAATTAATTTCACCTTATAACATTTATTATTCACATTTCCTCAATTTCTAAAATATGCTCATTTCAAAAATGTAAAACAATGTTTATCAAATTTTGTCCAAAATCAAACCAATAATGTTAATGAATTCAAAGCTAATGATAAATTCAATTATCAAATTTACATAATGTTTTATAACTTGTTCATTAAACGTTAATACAGTTTAGCACCTGCTGTTGCGTAATAAAGTTGATGTATTCTCATAATATAAAATTAATTCTGAAAAAAACATTGCCTAAAATTCCAACTTAACATCTTAAGTTTTTTATTTATTATAAGGTGGCTATAATAGTTTATCAACAACAATTTTGTGATGGACGTTTAATGGCAACTAACTGGGTTATGGGCACTTACAAAACTGAGCTAGAATAATTCATATTGCGGTTGTCTTTAAAAAGACAATTTGCACAACATAAGAGGGATAAATTCACCTCAAAACATAGGCGTTTCTAGAAATATTTCTTACGCATTCACATCGAACATAAAGGGGATATACATATCAACCTTTTGGACCATTGTCATTTAGTAGCATAAACGCACAAAAATATAGGCTTCTTGCCTCCTCCAGCACACATGGCTGGGAACTTAACAACAATGAGGGAAAAATCAACCTCGAATAACACAGATGCGGCCTTTCATTGCCCTTTGCATCGTGTACACTTCGCAATATATTTAATTCATGGTCCTCAATATAAGCGTCTGCCTCTCTATAGGCCCTATACGCTATGATCGCCCTCTATGCGAATATCATTGCTAACATCTTGAAATTCAACATCGGTGTCGCTCTTCAATTAGCCTTTGACACCGGCATTAACCCGCAATATGGAGCTGCTTATTAGCCCCTTCTAATCCATTCTTGCCCAATTATAGTTCCTAAATTGCCACTGGCCTTTTGCCTTGCATATCTCAGTTACTTACTGCCACTATACGCCCTTTTTTTTCATTTCGTTTCAAAGCATTTCAAATTGAACAAAACTGATTGCCAAATCGTTTCACTAAACTGAAACAAGTTTCTAATGCAAACTTAAACAAATAACGAGAATACTTCATCATTGAATTCTTTACGATGCAAAATATTATTCACTTTTAATAAAATTTTTCACTTTTAAATATACCAAATATTAAATACCTAAACAATCAAAAGTCGAAATAGAATTTTGAAGTGTGTGTGTCTAATAACCAAATTCACACACTAGCTGAGGTCCAATCGGACGCTACCCCGATTTCGTCACTGTAATTTGGGAAAGAAAATAGTAGTGACGCCTCTAAGGGTTGAATCATAGCCTTCAATCTTTTGCCCCTTCTTCACTTGTAAAACAGTTTTTGTAATTGAATAGAATTAAATTCGAAACTTCATTAGTGTCGTAACAAATACCCACTGACTTTGCATGAAGAACATCATATGTGGATAGTTTCGTAAACAAATTTATTAAATTCGACGTTATTTTCAATTACTTACAAAATCATACTAAGTATTATTTGATTTTCAGTATCTCAACGCTTAACCAGTCTTATATTACAAATTCAATATGCTTTTACACATGCTTTTGATGAGAAAGTTGGATGAAAAGATTCATTAACTGAAGAACACACATTTTTTTTTATTTATCCAAAAATCCAAATTTCATAATTAATTGTAACATTCATTAGTATTTCTCTAATTGAATTTTAAGTATTTCTAATTGCCTAACATTTCTCTAAATGCATGATGGTATGGGGACAGCTAAATATTTATATAATCATACAAGGTGAATGAATAAAAACTCGAAGAAACTGGACTAGTAAAATTTTATTAATGGCATTTGGTTCCCAAAACTGGAGGCACCTGAAAAGAAATAAGACATACAAAACATAAACATCCTAACAAAATTTGATACAGAAGTTCTGTATCCAAAACGGAATAATCAAAGTTTCCTAAAGTGGAGGGGTATTATTAAAATTTCAAAGTCCGAAATCGCGATCTAAATTGATTACCTATTTAAAATTTCCCAATAGTGTCCTTCCTCTGGTGTTCCCCTTCAACTCTCATCTCCAAAAGCTGTAAAGAAACAATAAAACATGATATTTAAATGATCGTACCTGATTGTAGATGGATATTGGTGGTTCCTTGAAACAGGCGCGTCGGTGGTGGTAGGCACACACTTAACCCATTTGGGACCAAATTATTATTTTTTCTGATTTCTTTCATTTTAAGAAGTTAATTTAGTTTATTATTGCGTAAGTATCACAAAAATATAACATTTTGATTTTTCCTGCGCATCAGATGTGACTTACGCCCTGTCCTATAAATAGGACGCTGGTCCTTTCTGATATACTAGAAAGGACATATATTTAACTAATTGTATTCTATTGTTTTAGTGAAGTAATTCAAATTTTTATCTCTAAGTGCCTCAAGGCATTGAGTGATAGCCGGTTTATCAAAGCATGAAGTTTTCCTTTATATATATATATATATATATATATATATATATATATATATATATATATATATGTGTGTGTGTGTGTGTGTGTGTATGCGTTTTTAATTAACATTTATTTACGGAAATTATACAAATACGATATATGGTACATAACTAAACAGAACATACAAATACCAGTATTTAGAACACCCAATTGTTATGTTTGAAGTACAGATAATTGCTATTTTGTAATTTTGATCTACCTGTGCTAGTTTGTTACACGTGTTTGACTTTGATTCAAGGTTTATTTTTCTTTGCCTTCGTTGTATTTCACGAAAGAATTTCAAACACAATGTGACATTATACTTTTCAAAGTACGATGATGGTTTTGAAGTGAATTCATTATCATGGCATCTTTACGTCTTCCTTTCCGTAATGAAGTAATCCCTTAGAGCGAAGCGTACATCATTGAATACATTTGAACAGGTGACTACCAAGTTTGATATATTTGACAGAAATGTTGCTAATAAATGTCAGAAGATGCACATTGGACTGAGTTGGTTTCGTAAACGTAATCATGAATGTACGATCATTATGTTAATAATTCGTGTAAATATCACGATACCACTTCTTGCCTCTTGTATCAATTCTAATTTTTTGATCCAGCAAATCGAGATGGTCGACACCTCCCGTGTGGTTATTGTAGTGTTATAACGTGAAGATCCTCAATTCTAATATGTTCATCATGCAGTCGGTTCCACCTCTTCGTTCGCTTTTAAAATTTGTGCCAATTACAACACGTCGATTGTCATGCCATTTGGCAATGAGAACTTACCTCCTAGTCGAATCTGTATTCATGTAAACTTCATACATATTTACTCAACTCTTTTGAATCAATGGATATACTGAGACACACGATTGCTTGGCAGAGTACGGGTTGTTCTGAATTCCAATTCACGAAGATGAATTAGCAGATCTCTACTTGCGAAAAAATTCTCAAATATAAAACGTGACCTTTCGGATCATCTGGTATATTGAGAACCTCTCTGGAATCTAAAGAAAAATATTCTCTATCATTATGTATATTGTCTCTAGCACTCTCCTTTATCTTCATATCATTTCCATAGAGATGAAATTTTTATAACAAGTTTTATAATCATACAAGAGAAAATGATCATTCTTTATCTCCGCACCATACCGACTTGTTTGTCTCCATTGTGTCACTGTTGAAAATAAAATAGAATATCTCTAGGTGATTTGTTTACAACATTTCTCTTTCAGTTCGCTCAAGTTTCTGTCAGTTTGTACACCAACTTGGGCAAGCTTTGTGTATGATGCGTCTATTTCTCTCCAAATTCGAACATTATTATAGAGCAATTTTCTCTCTCTTCCACTTACTTCTCTACTGTAACTATACTAAAGCTTAGATATACACTCCATTCAATTGATAAAAGCAAAAAAGAAAAAAAATGATGATATCAAGCGTTGAACAATGAATGATAAGCGTAAGAACTCGAAAAAATCAAGGGCGTTGGTCTATCTATACATTCCCCTTTATTACTTGGTAATATATTGCTTTGGACCAGCGTCCTATTTATATAACACTAATGTTTCAACATCTATAGCACTGAAAGTTATAACAAAACTAAAATAACTTTCCTATAGCGTAATTGCCGCATACCTATTGCTACCTAATACATATAAACCAAATGCATTGTTTCCATTAAAAACAAAAAAAATAACGTTACCCGAATCATACCCAAATAAAGAAACTTACACGGGTAAATTTAAGTGTCCTTTTTTTACAGAGAGAAAGGAAAAATATATAAAAAAAATACAGTGCATTAGGACAGGTCTCCAATTGCTCCCTGTAATTAGCAGAACTCGAAAACTTTATTCTTCTTTGTTATAAAAAATAAACTATCAAGTGTCCTAAAAATAGGACGCTGGCCCCAAATGGGTTAAAGCTGAAAAGCAAGTTTCTAACTTTCGAGATTCGGTGGGGAATAGTTAAAATAAAGGAAATAGCAATCTTTATTTTCATTTCTTATAAAATCTAACGAAGCAAATTCGGTATTTAATTTTTGTCTCTTCTGGGATTCAGTCTAAATTCGGGCAAAGTTCACGCTTAGGTCGCGCTAGAATTTTTAATCTTCCACCGATGTCTGTTACACCTGTACGCCTGCAGTTTCATACGCTTACGAGTACTCTTCCAGTTACTTTTTATGACTTGAGGGGCTTTTTTCCTCTTTGCAATGCATCTACTGAACTTCCACATAGTAACGCGTTTTCGTTTACGGCGCTTAAATTTAGGATCATGCACAACTTTCCTTTTAAGTTTACACTTACTACCACTGTATTTATCATGTAACTTGCTGCACGAGACTCGTACGTATTTACACTTGCGCTTTTTAGCATTCTTCGGAGTCGACATACACCTTTTTCGCATCTTGGCTTTCTCACGAGTTTGTTGATATGCCACTAACTTTAGTTCAGACGGTTAGAGTTCAGACGGTTACTGATGGGAGCACTCAGTCACACCGCTCGAAGTGAGCGAAACGCAAAACTCGCGGAAACAAAACATATACAAATGCTGATGGAGCAGCGTGTCCTGTCACATATATTTTGATTTGTTATTTAACTTGGAGGCTTGCATGATATTTACTCTAACCACGCCCACCTCCAGCGTGAAGTACTTATTCCCTCTAACCACTAAGTCCGCTTTAAATATAAAATTAACTACCCGAACATGACAATCGAACCCCGGTCGGGTTATAAAATAGAGAACATGTAAGTCGTATGTAGAGATAAAACCAGCGTAAAAATGTAGTTAAATACTATGGAGTCATAATACAAAGCTACCTATTTGAACAAGTACCACAAGTTAGTCCTTAGATTTCGCATTTGTTTTTCTTAATGCATATATCCATCATCACTGATGTTCGTGTTCGAGAAGGACGCGCGAGCAGGTCGTTCAAGCTTGCTTTGCTCTGATTCGGAGATGTAATGCTACCTTGTGCAGGTCACGTAGAACAGGTTGGTACAGCCTTTGCACTTGTCTTTTTTAATATATAACAAGTTTAAAAGTGTACTATAAATCCGTGTGCAGTTAGTGGGTAGGCACCAAGAAAATAAGAGAGTAAAAAACATTAGGTGCTTAATAGTGAAAGACTTGTAATCAATGGCGAACCTTGAGGGAAGTTACAAACAGTAAAAATTAAAATTTTTATCACTTCAAATTAAGATAAGAAAATTTACACGACTTAGTAACCATTGTATAGTATACGTAATCAAAACATTAGCAAGTTTGTTAAGTTGATTTGAAACGATGGAACTAATTTTAACCGATGTGACTTCCTTCTAAATGCACCATTGCTTATAACATTTGTTGGAGGCTTTCATCATAACCGGTTCCTAGTAGGGTATTGGCATACGCCAAGAAAAGTTGTTTATGACGCATGATGACACTATTCTCTTGAAGGAGTGAGTCACCCTTATATCAAATTAACCGTATATTCTTAATCTGTACGAAAATAAATGATATAATGTCACGGTCATATAATCGACCCAATGTGCTGCAAGCTCATTACTTACTCCAATATGTTTATGAGTAAAAGTGTTGACAACAAAAAGCGCCCGCATCTGTCCTTCTGCGCCCCCTAAGGATGTCTGATTACTTTTATAGCATCATCTACCCTGTAGGTTAGGTAATAGCCCATAGCTAAAAACTACTAATAAAATAAGGCATTAGGATACAAACTTTAGGTGATCTACACCAAAAATTGGTCGCACCACTTTCGCGATGAAGAAAATTAACATTTGGCATACTGTTCGTTTTTGTAACTGGCAAAAAAGTGTTTTTCTTGAAAACTGTATATAGAACAATGCGTAAACGTCGTTTGAAGTATTCGGTTTTTATTCAATTTAATATATATCAAAGCATATATAAGTAATCACGTAAGGAACTATTTTAAAAGCTAAAAAAAAAAAAAAAAACTGTCCAAACCTAAGGGCAATTAACGTAATCCAGTTCGTATGCCTATCACTACTCTTGAATGAGTTGACATTGGTAAAAGTCAACATTTTACAAATACTATAAACGAAAAAAATAAGTAGTGCAATTTAATTTACGGTGGAAAACAATAATGATATCAAAACAAAAGTACAAAGAAAACCCACCAACCACTTTTCGTTCATTGTTACGTATAATATTATTCTTATTCTTCTTCTTATTATTATTATTATTATTATTAATATATAAAGTCAGTGGTAGCTCACGCCTTCAACAAGTATACAACAGTGGCTTTAAACACATTATAAATATCCAATGGTCTTTGTCAGGTCGGGCTTTATATTTGTGAAGAAGAAGAACTAATTTTTTCAATAAGCAATTATTCTGTATCATATTAAAACCTGATCGTATATTTGATTGGAAGTACCGTCTATAATTGCCGGGAGAGTATCCATGAAATATCGAGTAGAGTGGATGTTATGGCGAGAGCATCGTGCTTTGGGTGTCCTGTGATGACGAGAGTTGTGGAGGGTTTTCTATACTTATTTACTACACTTACACACTTTTTTCCCTTTACACGTTCATACATTCTTTTCTTTTTTCTACACGTTTTCCCACTCGTTTTACACTCCTCACTTTTCTCTACCTCTTGTTCTGTTGAACTTGGCCTTTAGCCCCCTTTATCTGTTCGAAATTCTCTCCTTATTCTGACCTTTTCGTATTGTACCATACTTCTCTCTAAGAAATCACAGAAGAAACAATTGAAGAGAAATCGCAGGAAAAGTGGAATGAAGAAGTTGTCAAGAAGAGCAGTTAGAAAGGAATATACACATATAAAAGGCGTTATGAGAAAATAAATTATATGATTAATGTTTTACGAAGCATTTTACTTTTCAAAGCCAGGTCAGGGAGCCTTGAAATAGGGGTAAGATTGAAAAAAATTAAAGAAGTGAACGAAAAATGTCAATTATGTTTTAAAGAAGATGAAACATTAGAACACATATTGTTAAAATGTGAAGAAACCCTAAAAATCAGGGAAAATGGAAATGGATCCATGAAATGATAAAGGAAGGAAATTTGGTTAAACTAGCTTGGAGGCTAGGCTTTAATGTAAATGGAAGGGAACTAAGTGAAAAAGAAATAGAAAAAAACAAAGTACTTCTTGAATTTTGGTGGAAAAAGGAAATGGAAAACTTTAAATGAAAACAGAGCAGTACTTACTTTCTCTTTTTTTCTGTTTTTTCAGGAACCAAACTTCCGAAGAGAAGGAAGGAAAATACCTTGAACCTGAACCTGAACCTGAAATTTGACTTTTTTCCCGATTGCGACACTTCTTTTTTCACGTATTTTCGCTTTATCATATTTACTACTTTCTAACTGTTTTATGACTTTGTAACATATTGTTACTTTTTATCATTTTTCAACTATTCTAATCTTTACATTTTACACGTTTATTAACCTTTCTAAATTGCCGATATTCTTGTTCAATACAGTGATAATGATGCTATGAAAAAACTTTTGTGATGCTTACTACAAACAATCAATTGCCGAGTAAGCAATTGTGTCTGATGAAGAAGAATGAGAGGAGAAAGAAAAAGATTGGAAATATAAAGTTGCTTTTGTGAACGTACTTGTAAATCATTTCATTAACACTGGCAACGTAAAATATTAGCGGAGTATAAGAACAGTGTTAAATTCTTATTATTTTTCAATTCACAATGGCTGGTAAGGCGTGTGTTAAGTTGGAATTGATGTGCAAAGAAGAAATTGCTTATGACTTACCTCATGATGATCCGCTCGAAGGGAGAGGGTGGACATACGAACTAAGGATTGACAACAAAGATTTAATATTATCTACAACGGAAGGAGAGGTATCAGTGTACAAGGATACAGCTATGTGCTCTTTGGATGTGAAACTAAACGTTGATGGGGTGAAACCAGAATTAGCACTAGAAGAAGATCCTGCATTTGAAAGTAATATAGAAACGCTAAAAAAAAAATGTGGTTCAGGAGACTTGCGCGTCGTATTCTAATGACTCCCAACAATTAACAACAAAAAGTTTAATTTCAGTTCGGCCAGAAAGGTAATGTTCAATTTTTCATTAACTAATTGGCTCAGATTGATAATACGGTTACATGGTTTCGAAAATTTTGTTGGTTAAAAGCAATACTTCACGAGAAATATTTAGGTATGGGAGATATCATGAACGTAAGTTAGTAGCCTATAATTTGGAAATGACATGGCACACATAGACAAGCTGTATACCAAATAAAAATAATAACAAGATTGATACCATCCATACAATTCTTATGTAGTTCATATCTTGATAAAATAATTATTTCTTTATTATTGGTTACACATTTCTCACTAATTGTTTCACATATTTTAAATATGGGTGCTCGACGATATTGTTTTATTTATATAGAGACTTATGTAAAATACCAAATAATGAGAATGGTAATTATCCTAAAATTTTACAAATGTAAACTTGTAATATATTATATTCGAACATAAACTATGGACGTTTGTGATTTTATTTAGGATTTAGCTCAAATGGGTCTAGCTTGATTTTTCCGGCGGGCTTCGAAAGACATAAGCAAAATACAAGATAAAGAATATTTTAACCAACAATAGATGTTCATTATTTGTAGAGGTCCATACATCAGTCCATTTCATAGCTGCACTCATTTTTTCAAGGAAGTCGACTTTTTACATTCCCAGGAATTTTTTTTTAGGGTATGGACCTGCATTTCTCAATATGGGATCACTTTAGGGCTTGGTGAATGTACTTAATATATGAATTATTGTAAAAACAATGCTAACCAGCATTTGCTAGATGGACGGTAAAAATAAGATTGCTATGCAGATTAGAGCATTACGCAGAATGTGGGTAAACAAGGATAGCGCAAAATTCTGTATTTAGGATGACTTACATGTCTTACGTGTTGAATGTGTTCTTGTACGTTCCTCAAGTATTTTATAGGTAACATCCTGAAATGCTTTCTTTGCTTGTATATTTGTGTTCCAAAGTAACACAATACGTTAGGTATGTAACTTCTTAATTATATGGATCCCTTCATTCCGAAACATTTTCATAGTTGCGTGTTATGATTTGCCACACTAAATTTTGATACTTCATTTCGCTTAAAGTGGTTATTAGCTACTTTGACAAGGGATTACTTTGCACATCTGGCATTACTTCGCACAAAAAATGAAGAGAGTTTCAGTGTCTTCCGTCGGTAAAAATATTGAACTGTATACACGAAGTTTCAAATACCCTCTACGATAGAACATGTAACTTTATTTTCTTGTTAATGTTGGGGGCCAGCATCAGTTGTAATTACAGGGAGGGTTTGTTGTTGTAGTGGTATGGAAAGCAGTCATTGTAAAGACCGCCAAATTTTAAAAGAATTTCCGTCAATGTTAAGTCAGTTTCGTTATATTATACATTGTAACTTGCATTATGCAACGTAACTAATAACTGTTTGAACCTGTTAATACAAATATATTAGTTAAACGGCGGTTAAGTCCTACGGAGCGCCATTCTGTGCGTATTTAGTTGTCAACACAGTTTGTAAGTCATTCATAAAAAATACAAGTATAATGAATTGGATCCTAAAACCAACGGTGTTGACAATCTCTTACAGTTGAAGGTTGCAGGGTCCCTGACGATTCGAATGAATCGCTTCTACCCTACGACCTTACATACCACCCTAGTTGCATGCCTTCGGCATTCAAGTCATGACAAATCAGGGTTAATTTCCGAATCCCAATTGGGCTGTCAACGTTCAGGTTTTGATGAGGCATTTTAAGAAAATAAATCCACCCTGAGAGATTTTTAATGCTACAGCCCCACATTTCATTTCGTCAATTTTTTAATCATTAGTATTACTTCAGGCCCGCTCGTACCTACAAAATTGGTAGGTTTACAAATGTAACCTTTTAAAGTGCGCTAGCTAATACTTATGTGTGGCTTACTAGCAATTGCACTTATCTTTATTGAGAATAAAGTCACATCCGAGAGCATTTGTCACAATAGTGAAACACAAGATAACAGTAATATTAGCTCGTTCATTAAACATTATTGTTGTTCAGGGCCTACTCGTACGTAGCAATCTTAATATGTTCTCATAATATATTCTTTAATTTTACAATATACTGCATAACTGACGTACGCACTCCGTACTTACGATACATCATAGTATCCGGTGTTTATCGTAGTAAAGGATACCGTGGAATCGGAAACGGGCTTCCCTTTTTCTTTTGCTCGAGACCAGTTTATGATTCCCGGCACAAGAGTACAAGAGTTTTTTACAGACATCAGAAAGAATAACAATTAATTCACTTTTTCTAAATCCAAATCAAAACTCTATTTTTTTTTTATAAATCCAAATCAAAACTAATTATTATATCAAAATCTAAAATCCGAACATCAATTTTATTATAATGAACTTTTTTCTAATTATGCCAATTATTAACAGTCAGAACAACATTTTGAAATTATAGTCAATTGCCAAATCTGCACATTAGCTGGAACCCAACCAGGCGTCGCACTGGTTTCATCACTTTAATTTTATAACGAAAGTAGGGATGTCCCTAGGGGATGAACTATATTTTAACATTCAACTCTTCTTAACTTATAATATCGCTTTCTCTGAAGTCAGTTAACTTCCGGTATCATTAGTCACATTGAATTCACATTGACTTTTCATAGTAGACTGTATATATATATCAAACGACGAACAAATCAACGAGCAACTCTATCAAATTCAAGGTTGCTGTCAACTACTTTCAATATTATACTAAATTGTGTTTAACTTACAGTATTTTGACAGCGACTTAATCTTACATTAAAAATTTCGCATATTTTCCCATTATACAAACCTAACATCAGAGGAAAAAATTCACTATCTGAGGAGCACATTTTTTTAATTACCCAAAATTTAAACTTTATGATTAATTGTAGTTATTACTAGTACTTCTCTAATTATGTTCGTAATTATCTCTAATTGTGTAACATGTCTAAATGCTTGATTGTATGGGGACAGCTAAATGTTAATATAAACATAAAGAAGAATGATTTAAATCTCAAAACAAGATTTGATAACAAAATTTTATTATGAAGTTTGGTTCCCAAAACTGGAAAGACCTGAAAAAAGAAAGACAAAACTTAAACATCCTAATAAGAATTCGATACTGAAAGTCCGCATCCAAAACGGGATAGCCATACTTTTCAAAAGTGGTGCGGTATTATTACAATTTCAAAGTCCGAAATCGCGTTCTAAATCAATTACCTGTTTAAAATTTCCGCGCTGTCCTTCCTTTCCTTTCCACATTCATCTTTCATCTCCAAAAGCTGTAAGGAAACCATAAAACATGACATCTAAGTGAACGTACCTGATTGTAGAGCGATATTGATGGTTTCTTGGACTGGTGCGTCAGCGGCGGTGGGCACACACTTTGATTCTGAAAAGTAACCTTCGAAATTCGGGGAAATAATCAAAAAAAAAACAATAAATCTTTTTTCATAGTTTAAAAGTTCAAATTCGGTATTTCTGATTTCTCATCTCTTCCGGGGTTTAGCCCGAGTTCGGGTGAAGTTCACGCTTATTCTGTGCTAAGATTTTAATTTTCCATCTGTGCCGGTTGCGCTTGTAAGCTGTAATAGAGCACTTCTACGTGTACTTTTCCAGTTAGTTTGTTTAATTTCGGAACGTTTCTCTTTTTTACAGCGTATTTACTAAACTTCCACGTAATGACACGCCTTCCTTTACGACGTTTGGATTTACGCTGCATTGCGATACCTGTCATAAATTTCCTTTTAGGTTTGCGCTTACTATTACTATATTTTGCCATGTAGTTTACTATACAATGTTCATACGTGTTTTCGCTTTAGCTCTTTAGTTCTCCTCGGAGTCGATGTATACTCCATCCTCATGTTTGACTCGAAATAACCTCGCCTACAGCTCGACTTTAATTTGCATGTAGTTCGTCTTTGACCGAGTTTAGTGCGTTGCGAATTACGCTTACCAAGGCACTTTCCTTTTATTCTCAACTTATTTCCTACTGCACGCCTAATGTGTGGTTGTGCGTGCTGAGAATACGCTGTACGTGGATATCGACGAACATTGTTTTCTTCATGAGCAATCAACTTGTCTACTTTTTGAGTAGCACTACACTTAAATTTTCGCTCTTTACAATTTCGCAATAGTGAAGTACTAGCTTGAAAATTCAAACATTTCGGCAACTGAAAATTAATAAATGTTGCATCTGATGTACTGATATGATCACGTCTGCTCATTTTAACTCTACTGATTATGCTCCTCGAAATCGAGTTTACGTTAATAATGTATTACGAAAACTCAACTGGGTATCATTGGCCATCTTATGCTTCTTCTTAAACTTAGTGTTACATTTTGGTTCTATAACGGAAATATACTTTCGACTGCGTGTGCTTTATTGGAAGTGTTACTTTTACGCTTGTTTACGGTAAACATTTCCGACCGATATATTATGTACGAGATCTTCGCTACGTAAAACAATTCGCTTGGCGGGTCTATTGTGAATTTGAAGTCGTTTCCTTCTACAATACTCAAAGCTTATAAAGTCGGAATGGATTTGCAACTCTAAAACGCAAGTTACGTTAGATATACACTGTTACAAAAACAAATTTGAATTTGTTAAGTCGCGCAAAACCATTTGCCTGCGACACAAAACCGACAACACTGTAACTTCGTTATCACACAAAATCATCAATTGAACTCTCAAGCCTTCCCTGGCTTTTTCGAGAGGGTGGATACGCGCAACCTGAATGCTACCGCTTATCATGTGTGAAACATCGGTATCCCTTGCCGGCAAAACAATTACATTAGAAACAATTTTTTACAGGTAAGCGTAACGATTCTTCTTTTTCGCTATCTCTACACTGCATATTTCCTTTTCCTGACTTAACCGACTTTCTGATTTATTTGGCACATATCTTTCACAACTTGGGCCGGCTCGAATTCAAGAATATTTACGGTTTCTTTTCCGCCTTGCACTCTTTTATTTTGTTGGTTTGCCTACACTCAAACTGTGCCGTTCGCATTTATTCATAGAACAGAGTGAGACCTGTCTTTCATTCCACTACACTATTTTTAAACTCAGCAGTTACTGAATCAACATGATTGGCCGCGTTAACTAATTCAGAGCGTACTTCAGTTAAGGAGTTATTGGCTACTTTAATGTTATTACGTAAGCTGTCTGGTTTGGCATTCAATTCGCTCTTTCCTACTCTCCCAAATCGTTTCTGTTACAGGCTGTTGAGATTCACCTACTGATTTATGTATTTTTTGTTCTAGACATCCAATATTCATTACTATTTTTGAGCAATGGTTTCTAATTGTTTCTCTAGTTCCTCTGTCAACATTGCTTGAAATTGTTCTAAAACACTAGCCTCCATATTGATATGAATTACGAGCAACTAGTTCAAAGTACAAAAATATAAATGTCTGAGTTTAATACGAAAATAAGAAACATGCACTTAAAACATGAAACACTAAGAATTTTAATATTACGACCATTAACAACCAATCCTTTTCAAAACTGAGGTTTCACTTTGCGAAGTGCTTCAATATAAAATTAACACAGATATAAACTAGTACCATATACAACATTTTTCTGTAACTATTCTATCAGGCCTTGATTCCATTTTGTACTAATACACAATAACACACACAGCAAGGCCATGTGATAATATTTGAAAAACAGTATCACGTGACAGTTTCTACACAATAACTGTGTCTTCATCAGATTTCCACTCCTTCTGGCTGCTGGGAGTTGGTCATCACTTATATATACTGTCCGGAGATCAATTTTAATTATGTTCCGCCGCTTCTTTAAAAAGTAAAATTTGTCTGGTTTTCACTTTCACTTTTTAGCTGCACACGTGTCTAAGTAAAGGTTTACTTTTTTCCTTTGGATGCGTCCTGTCCTCTAATTACCCTTATTTTCCTTGTTATTGTTTCTCTTTCTTTCTTATTCCTTTTTATTCCTTCTTCTTTAAGCAGAATCTTCTCTCACTCCTTATTTATCGAGAATACTACATTCCAGTTCATTACCTTGCCTCCTGCTTTCATAATCTCTCTGGCTTCCTTCCATTTTCTCACCACAGTTCTGTTCTCTACTTCTATGACCTTTGCTCCTTCACACCCCATCCTGTTGTTTGTTTCATTCTTGTGCTTGGATATCGCATTGTTGTCCATTTTCAATCTTACATCATCCTGGTGCTGTTTAATCCTTTTTTTTTTTTTGCATTTTTTAGTTTCTCCTATGTAAATTTTGTTACACTCCTCGCATTCTACTCTATATATTACTCCCCCTTGATCTTTGTTCGCTATTGCTTTTCTCTTTTTTCTTCTGACTAGTTCAATTATTCTGCTTCTTTTTTTTCCTGTTCGTAATAATTCCTGCTTTATGAAACACTCTCTATATGTTCTCTGTTTTTTTGTAGTTATTGTGTTGAAACTGTCACGTGATACTGTTTTTTTTTTTACATATTATCACATAGCCTTGCTCAGTGTGTTATTTTGTATTAGTATTGAAACATTTACTCTTATTCATAAATGCACATGAAGGTGCATAGTTTAAAACATGTATATATGTGTGTATACTCAATCAGCTGTTTGCTATCCACTCACATCTACATAGAATTAAAAATAAACAAGAAAAATTTTTATGAGCTACATTAGTCTCTCTGTTGCTCTCAAGGTCAAAACATATTTACTTATTTTACATGAAAAATCTACATTACTTACTTCTTGTGTTTATCTATCCCTCTGCTTTATTTTTAATTAATTGTGTTCGCCGAGGATCTGATGGAAATTGACTGTCGAAACTAGGCTAATCAGCTTCAAAACTCAACACGTTATCTATATAACTAATGGTATTGTAAAAGCAGTTGCAGGAAGATTGCTATAATTTAATCCGGAAAACGGTCGCCATGTGGTTGAAATCGTGTTTTTGGTAGTTGTTCGATTCTTGTAAATATAATCGTAACCTTCACATTGATTTTCGTCTTTTTCCCAAGATTTGTTACTTGTTTATTGCATTTATCCCAGCTTTGCTACGGCAGTGGGACGTAATATTGAGGTCTCAAATATTCAGTAATAATAATAATAATAGTATAGGTAACAAATTCCGTATGAGGACACATTGTATTAAAGCCTGTAAAATAACCCGTAGCGTAAGCCATAAGTTACAAAATAGTCGGGATTGGAGAGAAGTGTCAGGACCAACAGCACGTACCCTTTCGATACGTTCCTAAAATTAGCTACATGTTATAAGGTAAAGTTTCCCTACAACTAGCTAAATGTTATAAAGGAAAGTTAAATGTTATAACGGAAAGTTTCGATGTAATTTTGGTGTAGAAAGTAGGGATTCTGAACTCACAAGAGCCGTAATTACAGTTGTTTTTAAGTAATGGTTATGCTGGCTAAGCTACAGAAGATGTCGAAGGGGTTTCGGGAAAGGGGTTCCGTACCATCATGAGACACCTCTACAGCTACTCAAATTTAAACGAAAGATTTCCGCTAATATTTTGTGTAGAATATATTCTGTACGTTTTCAGGAAAAAAAACTGTAAAAAAAAGAACTGAATATAATTGAAAACTAAAGCTTGTAATAAACTAACTTGTGAAAATTGCAAATATAGTAATAAAAGCTATGCTACAAAAATATATACACAGACCGTAATTCAGTGAGCTCTGAAATACAAACTTACAAAATGATGTATAAGATTCAGTCTACAGAGCAATTGTTGCTTAAAGAGGGGCGTGCAATATTTCTAGAATCGAGATAAGATGAGAAATGTTTACGATAGTTTTGGTCTCGTCTCGATTCTCATCTCCAAAGCATGACTATAGTGTGAGTTAACCTTGTCCCGTCTAGAATTAAAATGTTTCCTCCCGATTTTGTTTGGTTTGTTTTAGAATTAAGATGAGAAATTCGTCTTTTCATTAACAACATTACACAAACCGAAATATTTTTGTTGCCTATATCACGTTCCTGCTTGTAATGGTACGACCTGAGCGATAATAAGTTTTTAATTTTTAAATATTCTTCGAGATAATTGTTATTATTATTAGTATTATTCCTGAAAATTTGATAGTTCAAGTGCTGAAAAAAACGAATATTCAAATATTTGAATGTAATGAAGCGTGTTATCGCCGATCTATTTCCATCAAAATTCCTAAAGTAAAAAAAAAGAAAAAAATGCTTGACGTGTACTCGATCGAAGAACCTCAAGAATACTTGTCAAGCCCCTAGACCACTGAACCACGATCACTACCCTGTAAATGGTTTGTCTTTTTCTTGTTACTTTAAGTTTCTCTGCCTCAGCTTGTAAAGTTGTATATATTTTTAAATTCGTTTCAAAACGCGTTTCGTGTTCCTCTTATGATGATATAAGTGAATGGTACACTTTCTATTAATACGTTTAGTTGTTCTTAAACCTTTGGATCGCAAGTTGTTTTTTTCTCCACACGATACTACAGATAAGACAGATTTAATTCTCATACTGTGCATTTGTGTCAAGGCAGCAGATAATACCCGGTCATAGACTTATGTCCACCACGATAGTTTAATTTGATATAGTGACACAAACTACAGCAACTTATTTTGAGACAATAGTGATTTGGTACTACATTTCATATTTCTACAATATTTAACCCTCTATCGTATGCTGTATATCTGAATATACAATTTTTTAAGTCCTTCTTATGGTCATACACATGAAGCTATGTCGTAGCTGCTCAGCGTTTACACAGATATACAACTGAAATACCCACAAAACTAGTGAGATGTCAGCACCGCTCATTCTTTAGTCAGGCGGTAAGTTGGGAAGTGGATTTTGTGTTGTGTATTTTCTCTGTTGTTATTAGAGTGTTTGTAAAAATTCTAGAAACCTATATATACTAGTTAAGTGCTCGTAAAAAATCTGTTCGTCGATTTCGTAATTTAAACAATTGTATTACGTATTTTGTTTTCAATTATTGCTTATTTTCTGATCTACACGTCATTTTTTATATGTGTATATTTGGATGAACAGTGTGCGACTGTGTATAATTTTGTTTAGAGAAAGAAGTACGGAAGACCATGAATCCTAAAATGTTTTATGGCAAAAATAGTAATGCAAACTATACTCCACCGCGCTCAAGCGATGAAGAGAGTTATGAAAGTAGTGACGACAGTGTGGTTGATGTGACATGTGTTCCGCAGTATGGCATAGGTATGGTTTTTAGTATTGAAAGTGGAATACTCTATCATATAGAGATAATTTATGCATGCATAGTTATTATGCCCTATGTTTATCAGCATTTCTGTAGGAGTCAGAATGCTTTTTGTTCTCGACATGGTCTTGTAATCCAGGATGGATACTACTATACTGTATACAGGATGTTCCAAAATTTTGCTCGGTTGCTGGAGACTGCATTGTAACAAAAAGAAATGAAAAATAGAATTATTAATCTGAGACCGTACAAATAATTGTGTATTGAGAAAAATGTGAATTTTTTTAGGCCCAGCATATTGTAACTACTAGTGCCATAGTGTTCGGTGCAAACAGAGATACATTATCGCATTCAACTCCAATTTGAAAATAGATGATTAGGTCTAATATGGTTTCTGTCCAAGCCACCCAAGACAATCAAATTTACTTTTCATGTGATTCTATTTTAGTTGTAAAATATGAGCCTGGTTTTAGTCATGACTATTTTACTTTATTTTTGCTACTCTTTGCAAACCAGATTTAAATTTGCTTCTGTAATATTGCAATGGTCCAAGTCTAATACTTCACAGGGATAGATTTTTTTAAGAAAAGACAAGAAGTTATGTCATTGTAACGGAAGTAGTCCATAATATATTCTGAATAATTAATTTTTTTCTAAATGTTCTTCTGTTTTCCTAATGGCAACTTTTTTCAAAATCAGATTCAGAAGATGCAAGTAGTGGTGAAGAAAATAGCTACCTCAGCGAAGGAACAACGTTCGAAACAACGACCAACAATACCAAAATCGGAGGTAATCCAGACTCGGTATCTGACTTTGGACTATCCACCTCAACAGCTAATAATTTGGTGACCAACAACAGTTAGAAAACTTCACTTGATTTGGAAGAGTAACGCGGATAAGACTGAAGATGAAACACCTCTTTGGTGTGGCAACATTCCTACTCACAGAGATGTGCTTACACCTGTGATGTACTTTCGTCAAATTTTTGACTCTGATCTTTTAATTGAAATATGCAAGCAAACAAATTTATATGCAATTCAGACCGACGTTACTTCTAATTTCAATGTAAACCCTACAGAAATGGAACAATGTATAGGAATAACGTTCTACATGTCTCTGATTAGTGTTCCCGGAACAAAACGATATTGGAATTGCAAATGTGGAATAAAACAAGTGTCTGATGTAAAGCCTCTTCGACGTTGGGAGCAGATGAAACGATACTTTCATTTTGTTGATAATTCAGAACGGTCATCTAAATCACCTGACCGCTTACTCAAAGTCAGACCTCTCATTGAAGGCATACGGAGAAATCTAAAGAAAATTCCTATTGAACAAAATTATCTGTAGATGAACAAATTGTACCTTTCAAAGGAAAAAGCAGCATGAAACAATATAACCCTAAGAAACCGAAAAAATGAGGTTCCAAAATTTATTGTTTAGCTGGCGCGAGTGGGATCATATACGATTTCAAAGTGTATATAGTTTCGACTGTACACCCAAGTAACCTCCCTAATGTGGGCATCAGTTGTAACGTAGTCCTACGTTTAGCTGAGCGAATTCCAAAAATAAAAACCATTTGCTACTTTTTGACAATTGGTTTTGCAGTCCCGAACTGGAAATTGAACTTTCGAAGACAGAAATTCATAGCTTAGGCACAGTGCAACTGAACCGAGTCCCTAACAATAACATGCCATCAGATAATTACATGAAGAAAACAGGGCGAGGTTCAACAGTTGAGAAAACAACCAGTTTTCCAGGCGGAGAACTGATTTTTGTGAAATGGCACGATAACAGGTGCGTCAATCTACTGACCACATTTATAGTAGCATATCCGGAGAAAAAGGTAGCCAGATATGACAAGAAGTTGAAACGTCATATTGAGATATTACGTCCAAAATGTGTGAGAGTTTACAACAAGTTCTACTGATTGTGGTATTCCAGAGACAAAGCAAATAGATCATTTCGACTTCAAGGCTGATATTGCAGAATCTTTATGCTGGGCTGGAAACACAACAAAACAGGGTCGTTCTAGTTCATCAGAGGAAGAAGTGCACCCAAAACGAAATAAACCATCAACACCAAATCAAGACACTCGAAAGGATACAGTAGTTCACTGGCCGTTGTATTTAGATAAATCTCAAAGCTGTAAGAACCAGAACTGTCAAAAGGTTACTGAAGTTGAGTGCGTCAAAATGCGACACTTATCTTTGCTTTTTGCCAAACAGAAATTGTTTTTACTTTTTTTTCACAATAAAAGTGCAATGATACGCTGTGTTCTCCAGTGGAACAGTACATGACATCTGTTTTTTTGACTCTCTGTTTATATAGTTAGGAGTACTGGTAAATCGAAACTTTATTGTACATTGTATATTTCAATATACACACCTGTATTGTTTTAGTTATTAAATATAAAAATTTAAAAGGTTATTAAATGTCTTTTATGGACGACTTCCACGACTAATAAACAGTTTTTAAATTTTTATTATTGATATATTATGGTGTGTGATAAGGGGTTAATATAATAAAACATGTAATATAGCGTAACTTTGTCATGTAATATAGCGAATGATTACATGTTTTCTTGCTACTTAATCATTATCTCATTTACATTTCATTGTTTGTTGAATTTGTTACAGGCGCGATAACATCTTTGCTTTCCACGGAGAAGGGAATACGTTTACTACATTAAATAAAGCCATTTCTCATTCTTATGAGGAATCTGATACTTCGACGCAGTTTGGCAAAGGATTTCATCGATCAAGTTTGACAACAAATATGGTGACTCAGGAAAGTGAAAAGCGTCATACCTACCAAAATAGTTATAAACGCTCTAGGCAAAGATCAACTATGTCATGCGGTGAGTTTGTGCATTCAGGGTAGAAATCTCACATATGTGGAGTATGTGGAGAGGAATTTAGAGTATGTTCAAGTTTGGCTACGCACATGGTGATTCATACAAGAGGAAAAATACACACGTGCCTAGAGTGTGGGAAGGCATTTAATCATCGTTCAACTTTGGCTACACACATGTTAATCCACAGAGGAGAAAAATCTCACACGTGCCAAGAGTGTGGTAAGGCATTTACTAAACGTTCAAATTTGGCTACACACATGTTAATCCACACAGGGGAAAAGCCTCACACGTGCCAAGAGTGTGGTAGGGCATTTAATCAAAATTCAATTTTGACTACACACATGTTTATCCACACAGGAGAAAAAGTTTACACATGCCAAGAGTGTGGTGAGGCATTTACTCAATGTTCGACTTTGGCTACACACATGTTAATCCACACAGGAGAAAAACCTCAGATGTGCCATCAGTGTGGTATGACATTTACTCAACGTTCACATTTGGCTCGACATATGTTAATCCACAAAGGAGAAAAACCTCACATGTGCTGAGAGTGTGGTAAGGCATTTAATCGACGTTCAAATTTGGCTACACACATGTTAATGCACACAGGAGAAAAACCGCACATGTGACATCAGTGTGGTATGACATTTACTCAACGTTCACATTTGGCTCGACATATGTTAATCCACACAGGAGAAAAACCTCACACGTGCCAAGCGTGTGGTAAAGGATTTAAACTACGTTCAAGTAGTGTTGAGATACCGTGAAATATTTTTTGGGTATATACCTTGGGTAAATACCCAGGTACTTACCCAAATTGGGTAAATATACGGGTTTTTACTTTTTCAATCTTATATGTGATGCAGGCATTTTTTGCAGTACGTATAAGTAATTTGAAAGTAACAGTAGATCCAGTAGAAAGTAATACAAATGTCAAAAGACAGTAAATTTATTATTTTCCGTAATATAAATCAGTTACGTGGTTGTTCCTGTTTTGATAATAGTAACATAAAACAAGTATGTTTCTCTAGAGAACTTATTTTTTAAACACTGTTGACGCTGCAAAAGATCAGTTATTTTTTCAATAATTAAATAAACTAAAATATAACATAGAACGCGAATAAGTGTCTTTCTTTTAATTTACATTCTACTAAAGACTATGTGCGACAAGCTATTAAAGTTTACATGATTTGAAATATATTTTTCTGTTATATTATGCATGCTTTAATAACTACAAATAAAACAGTAGGAGTATGAGTATGAGAGGGAACTTTCACATTTACACTACACTTGCTAGCTACACATCAAAATGTAATAAAAATTGAGCTATCTTTAGCTAATATAAGGAAATTTTATTTTCATATTTTGCATGAAAGTAGCATTTTTCGAAAGAAGAGACATAAAATACCATTGGAAAATGGGCTTCTCATGACGATTACGTCAGTTTGTTTAATCAGTTTCTGATTGGATGGCATGAGATTCATATGCCTAATTCAAATGATTTCATACTTTAATTTAGAATTCGGCAAAATGCCGTTAGTTTACTCTGGTTTCTAACATCTCATTTGACAGCATCATCATCCACGGCATTTCTATCTTAAGCTAATAAAAGAACAAATGAATTACAGAACATTAAAGAATTAACAGCGTTTTCGAAATATTCTAGCTATACACTTAAGGGCAAAACGTTATCTCGTTTTGAGGTGACATTTCTACCAAGATTATTCATCAGCTTCATCGGATATATGGAATGAATATATGGCATCATCACCGCTGAGGTCTCCACCTATCTCACACACGGAAAAAGTGTCATGTCATTGTCTTCGTCAAAGGTTTTCCTTTCTTTGGTACCATGTTCACTTCGAGTGTTATTTAGAACCCACTACGTCTTCTTATTACGTAATCTTGCAGTTTGAAATAAATACCCATTTTTTGGGTAGGAAAATAAAATTTCGGATTTACCAGGTATTTACCCAATTTTTATTTACCTACCCAGTGGGTAAATACCCAAGTCCCATCTCTACGTTCAAGTTTGTCTTCATTTATTTAATTCACACAGGAGAAAAAGATTGCACATGCTTAGAGTGTGGTAAGGCATTTAATCGAGGTTCCAGTTTAGCTGCACACATGTTAATCCACACACGTGCCAAGAGTGTGGTAAAAAATTTAATCAACCTTCAAGTTTGGCTACACACATGTTAATCCACAGAGGATAAAAAATATCAGACATGCTACGAGTCTGATGGCGAATTTAAATATCGTTTAAGTTTGGTTACACACATGTTAATCCATACAGGAAAAAAAGGTCACGTATGCTAACAGTGTGGTTAGAAGTTTAATCGAAGTTCAACTTTGGCTACACATGTTAATATGCATTAGAATATGCATTAATATGCCCTGAGTGTGTTATGTCATTTGATATACGTTGAAGTTTGACTAGAGACATTTAATCCACACAGGAGTAAAACATCACACATCTCAAGAGTGTGGTAAGGCATTTAATCTACGTTCGAAATTGGCTACACACATGTGAATCCACACAGTAGCAAAATTTCACCTTGCAAAAATCCAGGAATAGAATTTATTCAACGTTCATACCTGCTGAGCAACACAGGATCAAAACCTCACACGTGAAAGGTGTGGATGTCAATATAGTCTACGCTCAAACCTTGAAATGCAGTTGAACACAAGTCAGTCACCAAAGAGATGGAAAGAGCTTAGCAAGGCATTTACTCAAGGTTCACGCATTTCAAAGTAAATGATAATCCAGAAAGAACAAAACTCTCACACGTGCGGAGAGTTTATATGAGATGTCGCATACTGTTGGAAGAATAACTATGATATAATCTAAGGTGTTATTTTTACGTGTGCTATAAAAATTCTACTATCCCAAATTGAGTGCTTGAGTAGAATAGTCGACAAAGGGATGTCATTTGTGTCAGCTTGTAAACCGATTATTGTAAAAAGGTCTCTTTTCAAGATGAACCATGAATCTGTTGACACAATCTCTTCATTACTTCCTCAGGTTTGTTATCTATCTGGAACGGGCCTTCTGGTTGTGTCCTCACACACTTCTGTATTTGTTGTGTAGTATAATGTTTCACCAACAAGAATAAAAATTTTAATTCCATATTTTGGAGGTCTTTTAGGCATATAAATACGAAATCCACATTTTCCCCGGAAACCGACAAGTGTCTCACCCAAAGTTGCTAACATACCAATTAAGAAAACTGTTGTTGCAGTTGTTTACAATTAATTCAAAAAAGGTCACGAATTGGGGCTAATCTGGGGCTGAAGGTTATATCTGATTATGTTATTCATTAGCATCTTCCACTCATTCATCCATCATATCCTGCACAGTAATCACTTTCTGCTCAGTTTGGCTTCTCCGTTTCCCATCATCACATAGAGATGACCCTACGCAAAAGACACATTCATTTGTCTGATTAACAATACACATGTGTTAACTTGTGCTTCGCACCTCCCCTCATTCTCCATCCTCGTTATCCCTTTACACATTTTTTATTTTCTCTAATTGTATTGTATTTATATTGAATCAATCTGTCTATATTAAGTTGTGTTATATATGTTCACTTACATTATAATGCTAAGGATCAAAGTTCCATACGACCATTTTTCTTTTTCTTTTTGATTTTTTGTTAGTTGTTATACCATATAATTGTAAAATTTCGACAGAGCACAGATCTCTACTTACACTTTGTAAATAAATTATTTTCCAACACTCACGTTACAGAGGGCGTAACCTTCTCATAGGTTGGTAGCCACTTTGGTTTGCCGGTAAAACGTAGTGCATTCACATACTTTCTCAGCTGCCGCATATGTAGTGAGGCGTAGCTGCCAAGTCTAGACTCTGTTTATTGCACTCATGTGGGCGCACAGTGATGCTACTTCATTAACAGGCGACAGGTTGCAAGAAATTGAGAGTTTTCACGAGCGTACTGGCTGGAGAACACAAGTAGTATAATTTTTGATCATCATTATGATCATTTTCACTCTTGTCCTGTTCTCATTTCATAGTTTAGGATACTGTTTCAGTTCGGTTATTTTACCGCATATGAAAATTGACGATGGAAAGTCTTTCATACATCCTTTGAAGATAAAATTGCCGGGGTGGCTCAGTTGTAAAGCGTTCACCTGTGATACATGGGGTCTCGGGTCCAAACCCTGCTCCCGCCAAGTTAATTTTGTGATGGACAAACACCGTGTGCTTGGGTTTCCTCGGAGTTCTCCAGTTTCCTCCCACTTTTTTCATTCCACAATATCATTCATTGCTCATCATCACTGCCTCCCTTAGTCTAGCCGGAATATCCGTGGGACGTAAAACTCAAAATTTCATTCCGTTTAATCGTTTGGACATAAACGAGATGCGTAGAAATCGAAGAGACAGAGCATACACTAAACCAAGTTCCCAGAGTTCCCGTTCTCCAATCAGTGGCAACCACCAAGCATCATCAACGAGTTCACCACCATTTAAGAAGCATACAAATGCACATAGCATCTCGAGATCCGACTCTGATTCCAACCAGCTTATCCTCCTCTGCAGCCTGTGTACAGCTTGCTACAGCAAAACTACAATCCAAAGTACTTTAGTACGAAGGTTTTACTTCTCTAACTTCTTCAGTATCGGCAACGCAAAGATATTTCGCAAATGGTAAAAACCAAAAAAATAATTCATTATTAAATCACAGTCAGCTAACTTCGCAAAATAATTCGTGACAATCCAGTTTCGAAATGTTCAGGAAAACTGCAACTTTAAGTTCTATCAACAACATCCGACACTAGCAAAATCAGCCACATACCATGTCAATAGTAGTACGAGGGGTCCCTCTATCTATAACACTTGATATATAGGCCGAACTTCTTGAAGTGGGATACACCTTTAAAAATGCATCCGTATTCGGAACAATCAGGGACCAACGTACATAGTTCGAATTCTGAGAACATCACAGGATACTATCAACGACCTTTTGCATAAACAAATCTTATTTTTCAAAAAGAGACGCCGATTTGAACAATCCTGCTCATTACGACCAATTCCTCTCCCAGATAAACGCTGTCAAGAAAACAAAGTACATTCTACTAACAGGTGCAACCTATGAACCTGTTATCCTACAAAGAGGTCCACACTTTTCCTCTTCCTATGAAAACTGTCCGAATCTGCAACAAGTTCCAATCTGCAACACTTGGTATCAATTCTCACCTCCGACATACAGCTACAAGTGCAAGTCTCGGCTCTCTCCAGAAGAATTCAGGCCGAAACTTGTAGTACCACAATTGACTCATTATGTTCAAAATCGAAAAGGTGAGACTTCGAAAGACTAATCAATTTCTTTATATGCATAAACTATTAGCATTTGTCACCCACACTCTTCAAAACGTTCATCTTTTGCACAACCATTAATATTAATACAGGTTCAGCATTCAGCTTGCAACATTCTTCACCTCGATTTTCATGACACTTACAGTGGTTCGTACGTGCACTTTCATGTATCTCCACTCGAAACAACTATTTAACTTCATAGTGATCATGTATCTAGTTATTTGACTATGACTTTTATTTCTATTTCTCAACATTCTCTTGTACTTACTTCATAAACTCATATTTTAACAACTATTACACGAGGAACAATTTGACACATTACTTATCAGTAAAACGCATCTCACTCCCAAACTTAATTGCAAATTTACCGGCTATCAACTCATTCCACAGGATATGAAGCTTCCGGCTCGATGCGCCACTAGCGGCGTTACAATACTATTTTATGCTTATACATGTAATATTTTCCATAAGTAGAAGCTTTGCTTTGTATATACTTAAACACAAACAAAATATTTGCTGAGCAAAACAATATATTCACATAAAAAATATTACATACGTGTTACAGTTTCGCCAACTAACATTTTGGCTTCATCAGACACTATGAGATACATGAGAAACGTGCAGTCTTATATACACACAAGAGCTTAGATATCTTGCTTCTGATTGGCTCCTAGCAGCAGCCAATCCACTTCCAGTATTCTAATTCGTATTTCCCTATACCGAGGCTTCCTATCTGTTGTAAATTACACACACATCAAAAGGACGATCTTAGCACAACTAATCTAAAGTAACAAATAATTGGCATAAATAATGAAATAATATTATAAATATATATAAATACACATAAATAAATATATAAATAAACAGATAAACACAATTACTCATACACTTAAAAAGACGACACACACATACAGTATATACTAGTGGTAGGAACAGAAACCGGTTTTACGGTTTCTGGTTTTTAGAAACACCGAAACCGGTTTTTCAAAATTTCCAGAAAACCGGTTTTCTCCAAAAGACCGGTATCGGTTTTCTTCAGGACCCGGTTTCGGTTTTCTTCATTTCTGGTTCGGTTTTCATCGAAACCGGTTTCGGTTTTCTCCAAAACCGGTTCTTGTATTCTTCAAAGACCGGTACGGTTTTTCTACTGAAACCGATTTCGGTTTTCTTCAAAGCTGGTTCAGTTTTTCATCAAAACCTGTATCAGTTTTTCCAAAACTGGTTCTATTTCTGACCAGAATATTTTTCGTTGTTTTCCGGAGCCCATTTCCTTTCCACAGATAGTTTTATGTGTTTTCCAGAACAGTTTTGAGTTTTAGTTTTTACTAAAACCATTGCGATGTTTACCGAATCCGGTATTGGTTCCTTGAGAATCTACATATGTCTTGGATCCTCAAATCAGTTTAGTTTTCAATCAAAATTGGCTTCTGTTTTCATCAAGAACTACCTTTGAGCTTCTACTTAAATCCAGTTTGAACTTTCATCAAAACCCAGTTGGGATTTTTGTTATAACGATACTTTATTATTAATATTAATATTATTATTATTATTAGTTACGCTTAAAAACATGTTTTTCCTTCGATTCAATATTCACTCTTCTGGAAATCTCTAGTTGTTTCGAATACAATTACATTCCTTATTATCAATAGATTTTCAGAACCTGGATTTATTTCAACTAGACTAGCTTAACCTGCACTCTCTACACAGCGCATCATTCACATATGAGCATGAATCTCCTTGTCATTCCTCACAACATCTCTACATGTCCCCTTATAGACACAAATGAAAGACGTCTTGATAAAAATCGGCAAGGGGTACCACAAAGGAGAGATTTTTTCGATTATTTTTTCAACATCTCGCACCGTTTGCAAGATTGAGCCTACTTCTGGTTGGAATTTCTAATTCATGTATGATTAGTGCGTTTTTTCTTCTTGCATGCAGTATGTAATAAGCAAATACATTACATACACAATTTATAACAATGCCACTGATATATGGTGTCCATTAGCAAAACATTCTAAATATTAAAGATTCTCCATCACTCGAGAAATAGTTTTCTTCCATTTTCATTATCAATTGGTCATGAAACAAACGCCTGAGAAATATACAACCACTGTATAAAAACATGTTGTGTTGGAGTGTATAACTTGAAAAATGTGTTATTTTTTAAAATGTCATCACTTCCAGTGTACCCTAAAAAATGTATTAAAGAAATAATGGCCATTTTTTTTAAATATTCAATTGGAACTGGGCCAATCTACACAAAATTTGGAATCGACCAGCAAAAATGGCACGATTCTAGCACTTGCGGTTTTCGAGATCTCATTGTCAAAAGGATTGGAGACAAACATATAAACTTTTCTTTGCAGACAAACATATAAACCTAGCATTTTAATATATAGATATTTATAGTCACAAGTGATCAATTTAATGGGGAGAATACTGAAATGAAACACTGTGCCCTGTATGATAGAGTTGCGTAATATTATGTAGTAAATAGAAGAAATGGTAATACTAGTACAAAAACTTCTTGATTTATTGTCTTCACGAATAAAGACAAACGGAGGCATTCCTACGGAGGCTCATCTACCGCCTTTTCAAAAAATACTGTGTATTGTTTCTATGAAACAGCTCTTTCTTAGAACCGTCGTTGAATTAATCTACAATAGCAAAGTTTTTGGCTTGTTTGAGAACTGGATACCGAAAGTCCGGATAACTATTTACCAGTAAGAAATTCAAATGTATGTAGGCGTATTGGTGTTCATTTCCTGGACTCAGAGTACAAAATTATTGTGTAAATCAATTTTTTGAAGCGCTCTGAGCCCTCATTCACTAGCGGTTCTCGAGCTCGACACAACGTAATATTTGCGTTTAGTTTGCGGTAATGAAAATAAGCATTAATAAATAGCTTTTTTCAGTTTTGTATTGTGCTGGTGTTCGCAGATTTTGCTTTGCATGAACACAAATCGCTACCACGCAGTGGTCTCATGCAGTGACACACATCACAAATGGAGTGTTATGTCGAAACTTCAGATTCTTAAGGATGATCGTATTTCGTTCCTGTACAGTTAATGGAGAAATTTTGTGTCTTCTTTACAGGTCAAGTTGCTATGATCAAAAATACAAGAATTTTAAACCATCTAAAATGTTCTAATTTGGGGGTCATAAAAAGGGGTAAAAGTGGATCTGAAACGGTAGCAGGACGATAGGTAGCAGCATGACGTCACGCTTGTTGCCCCTTCCTATCTTTCTCCATTGTATTTTTTTTAGGAACTGGGCGACGCCTGCATACTTTTTCGAAGTCGGGACGGAGTCCCCCCGCGTTTAGAATCTATACCCTAAGTTGCCGTTTATATATATATATATATATATCAACGCACGAAATATTGATTTAGCCTCTCATCGTCAAACAGTTTTGAACAATGCAATAACAAGGCTCCCTCTACGCGGTATGTTCTTCCTCATATAGGTATTATTTTCTCCCTTAGTGTGATTCTAGGAAAGTGAAATGCATTTGATTTTAAAAATAGGAAAATTAAAAATAATAAATAAGTAAAATAAAAATATTAGGTTCATTGTAGTTCTAAACTGGCTATGATATGCTATACCACCAGTTACAGTATCAGATTTAATTTCTTCGGTACACAATCGAAGGGTGGATACATTTTATTTGAGGGAGTTATACTGAAAAGGTTAATTTCACATTATTTGCGCAATATTAATATATACTACCAGTCTGGGGTGCAGGTATAGCCTACGGGTAGCGCCTGCCTCCTTGGCCTCCTTTGAAAATGTTACTTGTACCAGATTTGAATAACAACTCCAGGTAAGGAAATTTCTATTAACATTTTATTTTGTTTAAAAGATGTTAGCTTAAAACTGTTAGCTTAAAACTAAAATATTGTTGTATTAAAAGATGTTTCGATGTGCACAATAGGTAACATTGTTAAAATATACTGGTAATCTAATGTACGAAAATGTCATTTTCTGTAATATATAAAACAAAATCCTAAACGTTTTTGATAACGTATTACGTCCTTAAATGTACTTTATTCTAATTTGAACGTTTTGGAACCTAAAAGACTTAAGCCTATAATGTGTCGAGCTTTTGATAGTAAACATTTGCAGGTGCATATGGTGCAACGATTTTCAAGGTCAACTGCGCAAACGCACTGAGCAAGCATTTAATATTCATTTCAGTGACCTGCAAGATAAGGATGAAAGTAGCAATTAAGTGTTAAGCAATTAAGGTGAAGCAAAGCACAATATGTTACGGAGTGAAGTGTGGAAATACTTTGAACGTGCCAAGACTAGAGAAGAAGCTAGATGTTTCTTGTGAAAAAAAGTACTTAGATGCAAAGGAGGATCGACAAGTGCTTTATTATCGCACTTGAGAACTAAACACATGTCTTGTATTAATAAAGTGATTCCACGGAACACTCAATCAGAAGATGATGACGATTCTGGAATCTCTGGTTCTACAAAACACATCACGTTAAGGTAAGAAGATTTAAACACTTTTCTTTCTTATGTAATTTGATTGAAGGGATATATACCGTCGTGTGTTTTATCATGTAATATTCCATTTAATATTTAACTTTCGTTATTTTGGACATCCGTTTGGTCTAGTGGCTAACAAGCTTGCCTACGGCACGCGGGGATTCGGTTCCCGGTGGGATACAGTTGAACGGAAGAAGTGGTTCAGATTCCATTATAATCAGTAAGTCCAAGTCTCCTTTAGTCATCATGGCATAACCGTGGGGTGGTAAACTGAAACAAACCAAAACTTTTTATTTATTTTATTTTACCTTAAAAGTTGCTTTAAGGGATAATGGGTTGTACAGTAAGGGCAGTGTTTAAATTCGTGCTAAAAAAGTACCGGGGCCCTTCCTGGCTACCATATATATACAGGGTGACCGCGTGACTATGTTACAAAATTTAAGGGATGATTCCTGACACGGAAACAAGAAAAAAAGTTCCAATGAACTTTTGTCCAACGTACATAATTTCGGAGGTACAAGGTGCCGAAAGGGTGGGGAACTGACATTCAAAGCTCTATAGCTCGACTATGGGGAATGATAGAGCTAATACGGCATGGTCACGTCAAAGACACCGAAGCTGCTGTATTCAAAAATGCTTAGGTCGAGATCGTGCAATTCGTGCACAAGGGATTCCCCAAAGGAGCGTAGGGATTCCCGGATAATCTGTCAAGAAAGATGGGTCGAAAGGATACGGATGAATAGCTGTCCCAACTGCTAGCAATAATGCGTCCTTACTAAGTCGATATCTCGCACAAGCACAAAATGGCGAACAGTTTTATACGTGCCTTGTGTGGTTGCATAACGCGCACTAAATAAGAATGGGAAACATGAAAGGAAAATGTGAATAATTTAGTACAAATGTTAAATACATGATATTACGCTGTCCTATCATTGAACATACGCATTTAATAAAAGGCAATAGTCATGAAACTTTCTAAAATGTTGTAAAAGGATCACACTATTAGTCTTTCTTCCATGTATTGTTGTCATTGAAAACAAATAAACAAAACTGAGCGAAACAACCATAATGCAAAAGAGGTTGTTTCCTAAAAACAAAAGTAACAAGAATGGGAATAATGTCTTCAATCAACATTTTACAGCAGGATTGAATGCAGCTAAGAACATCATCAATTACCTGTAAACGAGACAGATCTTCCAATTATCCTACAATAGGTGATGGACATGGCGTCCCTCTACTTCAACACAGGCGTTACTGCGTCGCAGTAAGTTCTGACGCATCCGCTGTAACAACCCAGGATCTGTTCTTATAGTATCACAGACAGCGAGTATTCGTGCTAAGTTCTTCTGCGTTGTCTATAGACGTTTCATAGACAAGTTTTTTGACATGACCCCACAAGAAAAAATTAAGCGGAGTCAAATCTGGGGAACGTGCATGCCAATTACAAGGACCGCCTCTTCCAATCCATCTGTCACGAAACGTTTGATTCAAATACCCTCGAACACTAGCTGAAAAGTGGGCTGGGGCGCCATCATGTTGAAACCACATCCGTTGACGAACACCGAGAGGGACATCCTCTAATAATACTGGAAGTATGTATCGCAGGAATCTCGTATACACTGGTGCAGTTAATCGTGGTGGTAGTAAATATGGACCTATTATCTGATCACTGATAATAGCCGCCCACATATTTAAGGCGAATCGGTCTTGGTGGCCCCTTTCCACAATTGCATAAGGATTTTCGTCTGCCCATACATGACTATTGTGACTATTAAATATCCCGTCTTTCGTAAAACAAGCTTCGTCGTTGAAAAGCAGGTAGGAAGCAAACTGTGGATCAATTACAGAGCGTTGGAGAAACCACTCTCAAAACCGAACGCGAGGTTGAAAGTCAGTTGGACGTAAGGCCTGAACCCTCTGCGGGTGATAGGGGTGTAACTGTTGCTCGTGTACTACTTTCCAAACAGTATCTTGTGCTACTCCCCTTTCACGTGCTACTTTCCGGGTACTTACTGTTGGGTCTTGGGTGAAACGGTCAAGCACTTGTTCTTCAAAGTTCGGAGTAGTTGTGGTTCTTCGTCTTCCTTGGTCGTAGTATTGAGGTTGTAAATTCCCCGTGTCTCGTAAGTGTTGAAAAAGTCTGGCAAACAGAGTATGGGCTGGATGTCTTCTTTCTGGATACTTCAGTCGATGTAACATATTAGCTTGTCGACTGTTGCCATTTGCTTGACCGTATACAAATATCATGTGCGCAAGTTCTGCTATTGAATACTCCATTTGATCTCACATTCGAACAAGCAAGGCACAAAAAGTTTCTGCCTGGAAGAAAGCACCAATATCCCCCGGTTTTTCCCCTTAGTTTTACTTGCTTTCAATGACAAAACTAAATGAAAGAAAACAATGATAGTGTGATTTTTGTACAACATTTTAGTACGTTTCATGACTATTGCCTTTTATTAAATGCGTATGTTCAATGATAGGACAGCGTAATATCATGTATTTAACATTTGTACTAAATTATTCACATTTTCCTTTCATGTTTCCCATTCTTATTTAGTGCGCGTTATGCAACCACACATGGCACGTATAAAACTGTTCGCCATTTTGTGCTTGTGCGAGATATCGACTTAGTAAGGACGCATTATTGCTAGCAGTTGGGACAGCTATTCATCCGTATCCTTTTCGACCCCTCTTCCTTGACAGATTATCCGGGAATCCCTACGTTCCTTTGGGGAATCCCTTGTGCAGGAATTGCACGATCTCGACCTAAGCATTTTTGAATACAGCAGCTTCGGTGTCTTTGACGTGACCATGCCGCATTAGCTCTATCATTCACCATAGTCGAGCTATAGAGCTTTGAATGTCAGTTTCCCACGCTTTCGGCACCTTGTAGCTCCGAAATTATGTACGTTGGACAAAAGTTCATTTGAACTTTTTTTCTTGTTTCCTTGTCAGGAATCATCCCTTAAATTTTGTAACATATTCACGCGGTCACCCTATATATATATATATATATATATATATATATATATATATATATATATATATATATATATATATATATATATATATATATATATATATTGTTACACAGTTGTGCCTCGAAGTCCTAAGCCGGACTCAAATTATGGGGCGAGACGCCCGCGTTTTTCAAATTGTGTGTGTAGTAAGGAAAAGAGAGACAGGGAGAACGGAGTCAGTTCAGGTTCAGATTGAATTGGCGACCTGATGCCTCATTGACACCAATCCACACGCATGTATTAGTGGTATGACCCTGGCTTTGATTTACTCAGATCACAGAGCTGGGTCCTAGAGGCAATATTTAGGGAATACCACGAAAGCCATAAATACATGTAACCTATTATGTAGTTAGAGCTAGGTGTGAAATATAAACTGTTAAAAATAAATGTAAAATAGGAATTTCAATCCCGGCGTGATAGAGAAAAATCATATAAAAACTAGATGTCTTAACCACTATTGAGCATGCGCGTGAAGAAGTCTCTCCCAAGCTCGATGAGGCTCGTGACGTCGCTTTCGAGCGACGTCAAACTGGCAGAAATGCGTGGGACGTAACGCCTTTATAAACGAGGCCTGCTCGCCGCTCTGGTTGATTCTGAAGCCGACGATCAACGAGTGTAAGTCTTCCTCAGTCCCGGCCGCTTTGTATAGCATCAGGTATGTGATTATTTTTTCTAAGTTCCCCCTTCAACTCGGGATGAGCACTTAGAGATTTGTAGTCGCACTTTGAGAATGTTTAGTGACAAATACGAAGTCCCTTCAAATTGAGACCAAATTCCCTCTTCGAGAATTAACATTCTTTCCCTTCGGGCCAATGCAAGTTGCGATGTACGAAGTTCATACTTAGACTGTACGAACTACTGACGACTGTACAACCAGACCGAGCAATCTTCTGTGACACTGACAGCATCATGTACCTACATAAAAAAGATGAGGAACTTTTGTTACCGCTCGGAAACTCTTTGGGTGATCTGTCAAATGAACTAACAGAAGTTTGTGAGTTTACAAATTTTATCGGTTTAGTCCCCAAAAATTATTCTATGAGGCTAACAAATGCTCAAGGGGATGTTAGGCATATATTCAAAATTAGGGAGATAACACTAAATGATAGGACATCTCAGAAAATTAACTTTGAGAGTTTCTATAAATTAATGTATGGACAATTAAAGTCCACCGTAATAGAAAATCCAAATAGTATCGTGCGTAGACCAGAGTTCCATATCTTTGTCTTTAGAGAGATAAAGACACACCGTAAGGTCAACAAGAAACGTAAACGTATTGACGAGCATGTCGTGACTGACGATCAACCTATACGAAAACGTGCGAGTGTACCTAACGAACGAGTGAATGTGACTCTTGTGGATATCTCTTTTTTCTTTTTGACGAATCGCTTCCCATAAAAACTCGAAAGAACAAGCGTAGATTGTGAACATCCTAAAATTTATTATTCTTAATTTATTCCTAATTTATTCTTCTTAATTTATTTTTTATTACTTGCAACTTGTAGAAACTTATAAATGCACTCTGTGAGTGTATGATTATTTTAACTCGAAAGCTTTAATATTCTAATAACCGAGTGACTTTTTAACCTTTTCGTTTACTGTGTAAACTCCGAACAATCGTAGATTGTGAAAATATTAAAATTCCTATGGAAGCTTGTTGTTAAATGTGTGAATGCGTGTATATAAAGCAAGTGCTCTGTTAGTCTGGCAGCCAGTCCATAAGATTTGCAGAGTACCTTGCATTATGGGGTGAAAAGGTTTTTTGATGTTTTCTTGTAGATTTTGATGTGCTGAATCCAAAACTGCCGGGTGCAACGCTGGCACTCTTGAGCATTTTCCACAAAACTAACTAACGTTTTCCCATCCCCTTTTTATGGAAAAATCGTTGACTTTGGGGAATTATCTGTAACTTCTAAAGTAGTTAACGTAGAATAACATTCAAACTTTGTTCTGCTTCTAGTGAAACAGTCTTTCCAACTATGTTATTCATTTGAGCTGCGACGAACATAAAAGGGAAATAAAATCGGAAATTCTGGAAAATTCCCTCCCAAAGCATTTTTCAGCTCTTACTATCCAAGAGCCGTACTTCGAATCTCCATCCAGAAAGATGTTTTTATATTTTCATGAACTTTCGGCACTAGAAAACAATATTAGGAAGAGTACCGCCCTGGCACCCTTAAACGTTTCCCATAAAAGTCACAATTTCCCATCATTTGTATTTTACCAAAAAAATATTTACTTCTGGGAAATTATCTGTAACTTCTACAGTAACGCAACGGTTCAGACCTTGTTATGCTTCTATTGAGATAGTCTTACCAATAATGTTAATCACTTGGGTTTGCAATGAACAGGAAACTAAGATAAAATAGGAAATTCCGGAAAATTCAATCCCAAAGCAACTTTCAGCTCTTAAACTACAAAAGGAATTAGATGTATCTCCTTTCGAATAAAATACTTTTTACATTTTCATGAAATTTCAACATTTGAAAATGAATCGTAACCGTGCGACATACACTTGAATAATTACAATTTGAAAGAAATTTATATTTATAGAATTGTTAAGTAGCACAATAGATTGTACAATTATCTTCCTCATATAATTTGGGCAGTAGAATATACTTAATATTCGTATTCACTTTTGTTTTTAACAGTTTATGTTCAGTGTACGATTCCTGTCTAAAAGTTCATTGATTTTAATGTTTAAGTTTCCTTTATCTTTTCATCGTTACTAATTCCAACGTTCCTCCATGTATTAATTCAACCTTTTTATATATCTACAGGTAGCAGCCATCACATACACATAACAGTTTTTAGTTAACATATGGATGACATTAGAATTTAGTTACAATTAAATAGTGCCAAGTGAATAAACTGTTACTGTTTTAAGTGTGTTAACACGTTTCAAAGTAGTGTTTCATAGTGTACTTTTAAAAAACATGGCGGAAGAAAAGAAGTGCATTTTCACGTGTCAGAAAACACAACAGCGGCTTATAACTGGAGGACCAGCTCGAGTTCGATCAATTATGTTGGCGAGTAGTCTTAGACGTGACGGACGGTTTATTTTTTTTTTAGGAAAATGTGCCAGTATACCTTTATAATAACTGCGTATCTACATATACTTTGCAGTGGCATATCAAGAGAGGCAAAGAGCAGTCAACTTCAACCTTCTCTGAACCACAGTTGAAACGGATTAGAAGATCAGACGCAAAACCTTTCAATTTTCGTACTGACTGTCTATTCTGTTGAGAGATCTGTTCCGATTCTTTCCAAAAATCCAAGTCGATGGCACAGTTATCACATTCTTACAACGGTCGATCGTCCAGGGCAACCGACTATTCAAGAAGCTATCCTCAAAATGTTTGATGTTTTAAATGACGGATTATCCGAAGCTGTTCGAGTGTGTTTAAATGTGTATTTTTAGCTCCATCACTATAATTGAGCAGTTTTTCCAGATACGAACGATATGGATGATTATGTGACGGAAATGAAATCAGTTTATTGTTCAAGTAGATTTGTACTTCACTAAACATAGCATTTAGAAAATCATTGACAGATGCAATTGCTTTATCCGTTTCGGTGGAGGAACCATCTGATTTCACAATTTGTGCTTGGATGTATAATAAGGTTTGTTTCAAATCAATGTATTCATCACTGCTACCACTCACTACAAATTCTATTGGTGAATTTTCAGCTATTGAACTAATTGGTTTGTAGCCTATAATACGATTGTCCAGAACACTGGTTTGCGTGGGTAACGCTGAAAAAATGTCCAATTCACTTTTTACACATTCACAGGATTGATGATGTAAGAAAGATTGTAAGTAAGAAAGTAAGATTGTAAGATTGTAAGAAAGTAAGATTGATGATGGCTTTAGACCTGATCTTAGTATGAAATGTTCAAATGGGAACATAGCTCGAATAATATGTCGTTCTAAAGGGCTTGGAAAATTGAACATTTTTTGAAGGAAACAATTTTTGTTATGGGGCAACCTTTTCCAGATGGCCCCCAAGGAGGGTCCTGTATCAGTTAGAATTTCCAGTACTTTAAATCAGAAACGACTGAGTAGAAAACGGTGAAAAAAAAGAAAAAGGAAAAGCCATAGGCAACGTGGAATGACAAGTGTTCAAATTTAATGTTACACACCAATATCCAGCGAACTGTGCAACAAATAGGAAGAGTGTCTAGAGAAAATGTACGATACAGACGGCCTAAAATATAAGTTAAACACGAGGATCCAACGTCCCCATTTTGGAGGGAGAAGTGTACGTGCAATTTTAAAATGCTACATAGGGTGAGTGATACCCTCTTTGGTGGATCGTTAAATACCAAATAGCTTAGTGCAAAATTAGGATCTCGTGATTGACCCATTTTTAGGTCTGTGTGTATTGTACAGTTCGCTTCATAGAAATTGTTACAAAATTAAAATAACAAATAGTCAAAATAAATAATAAACTCTTGTCCCGTTTTTGGCTATACTTTTGTTGGCTCCCTGATACGGAATTTTATAAAAATTGCATTATCTGAAAGTGCCAACGGGGTACATATTTGAGCAAAATTTTACTTTCGTTCTCACAGCGACTTAGGTCTTGTGAAAAAAGTATAAAACAAAGAACTCTACGTTGCTTCAAGACACAAATTACCTATGAAACACCATTTAGAAATAACATCATAAGTGAAATTATAACGTAAAGGTATGGCGTATGTTTGTTTTAGCTAACCACCCGCTCGAGGTTTATGCCCTCCACGGGAGAAAGAGAAGTCAAGGGTATGCGAGAAAGGAATTAGACATGGTCTAAGGGATTTTCAACATTTTATAATAACTTTTTGTCATAAATAACGTAAGTAAATAGTTATGATTACGGTCTTTACAATCGTAATAATAATGACGGTGGAGAAAGGAAATTATGAATTATAGACATCATGGTGAAAGTATTTGGATTTACATTTCATCATATTGCGTTGATGAGTGAAATATCTATGAGATGAGGTGCGTTTGGACGAGACAAACTATAAGATGTAAAATGACGGATATAGGTAATTTTCCTTTTCTACACGGAACCAAATGTATGGAAAAGTCACGCGAGCATAGAGCTCTGGAGCAGAGCTCGGGAGTTTCATGTGGTACAGAATTCTGAGTGTGTGATGTTTGAGAACCTTAAGTTTTTGATAAAAGCGGGTAGCTGCCGAAACCTAACGGTATGGCCGTAACTAAGCACAGGTCGAAGAATGACTATATAAGTGCTTAAGAGAAGCTTTGCAGAAATCCTCAAGGTTGTGCCAGTAAGTCGTTTTAATAGATTGTGTCGATTATATGCCTTTTTGTTGAAGTCCTGGACATAGTCTTCCATCTGAGGTATCTATCTATGGTGAGTCTTAAGTATTAACGGTTTTGGAGATTCTAAGACGATTGTCGTTAAGAGCGATGGAAGTAAGTCTGAATTACTGTGAAATCTGGAGCGTTTCTTAGGAGGCAGAAATACTGTACTTTCGGTTTTAGCAGCATTGGATTTCAGTCGCCTTTTATTGCACCACAGAACAAAAGTGTGTATTATTGGTTGTAAGGCGTTGTTTACTTAGTGAATAATACGGCAAATTGCAAGAAAGGCTGTATCATCAGCGTATGGAAATAACTGAATATTTTGTGGGGGAAGAGGCATGTCAACAACATAAAATAGATATAAAGAGGGTGAAAGTAAAGAGCCTTACATATGCCTGACTGCATAAATATGGTTTGATATGACTGTTGATTAATGTATTCGTAAGTACGGTGGCCAAACAAGAAATTGTAAATAAAACGGATATATGCGATTAGAAGGCGAAAATGTAGCAGTTTTGAAAGTAAACCCTAACGATACACGTCAATAAATGCCTTCTCTAAATTAAAGGGTACCAGACAGGATGGCTTGGTGGTATTATACTGCTTATGGATGCAGTTCAGGAGACGCAGATGCTAATTTTTGGGCGGGAGCCTGCTTGATGGTGTGGTAAAGATGGTAATGAGAAAGATGAACATGAAGTCATTTGAGGATATTTTATTCCTAGGATTTTGGTTAACCTTTTGTCACTCGTGCCAAATTTAGTAACATAACTACTCGCGCGTTTGCTTTTTTCCAACATTGAGAATTTGAGATACAAACTATATATTTAGTAACATTTATATGAAATAATGCATGCAATTGTTGTGTAAATTACTAGAACACTTCGAATTGTTGCTATAGTGCTGTCAGAATGCTTTGATCCGTGGCAAAAGTGCGAACTAAAGCTGAAATCATCGCACACCCACGCGTTGAGCTAATAAGGGTTCAGTTGTTGCTAAACGAGAGAGCCTTGGCGAAAGAGAGTGGATTCCTTAGCCGATAACAGCACTTGTAACAGAAGACTAGGTGTCAAGTCAATGTATATCTATAGCTTGTCAACATCTCTTCTCTGACTTCGGGTTTCGAAATCATCGAATCTAATGCCCTAAGTAGCAGTAAAAAGCTCGTGTAACTCATTGTTGCTCTTACGATTGGAATTCCTGTTCCGTCACATGCCCGCTGTGATCTTACATCATCACGTGCTCCCTTCTTCGTGGGAATCAAATAAAGACGTCGAAATAAAGCCAATACTTAATTCCGCTCTTGAAGTAGCTGCACAGTTGCAGTGCGTTCTTCCTCGAAACTTGTTCGTAATTTGTCCAAATACTTGTTAGTACATTTTACAATTTCATCAATCACGGCAATATAGATTTTTTTTAAAAAAAAGAATGACTTTACTCAGTGATACCCTTAGCAGTAAGTTTCAGTCATAGCATCTTTTTCACAATGTTTTTGCACTTTGTCTTTGCCGATGCTGCCAGTTAGTTCTTCCATTTTGTTTTTTCTGTCTTTCCGAATGAAACGATCTTCACTATTTTCACTGCAACTGTAAATCACATCCATATTGTTTGCATCTACACTGTTCTTATCTGCTTCACTATCATGATCAATATCATCTTCATT
This sequence comes from Thermobia domestica, assembly GCF_964235325.1. Classification (NCBI taxonomy): domain Eukaryota; kingdom Metazoa; phylum Arthropoda; class Insecta; order Zygentoma; family Lepismatidae; genus Thermobia; species Thermobia domestica. The sequence continues at coordinate 150,600,383 of NC_137471.1, read as the reverse complement.
CACTTTTTCATTTCTTAAATCTGCATCACTTTTAGCAGCCACTAATTTTCGACAGTTAGTATCAGACTCATCATTAATATTGTCAAGCCACTTCTGTATCTCACTTGTATTCAAGAAGTGAAACATTGCTTAGAAAAACAAAACTTTACTTATAAACAGTAATTATTACATTAACGATCGCGCGTTCGAAAATTTCCAACTCCATAGAAATATATGGTTGCTACATTTATCACGGAACTACTCGCGCGTTTGAAAAAAGCAAACACAGACGAAACAATTTCCTCAACCTGTACTGGAAGCTACTACAATTGCAGCACGTCAGCAAGCTTTTAGGTGGAAGAGGGGGAGGAACCACTTGAGGAATAGCAAGGAGGGTGAATCCGCTAATGCAACCGTTCGTAAAAATCATGAGTTTTTATTCACCTGTTTGCTTTTTTCCAACAGCGCAAGTGACAAAAGGTTAAGATTGCGTTGAGCTGTATCGGACGGTATTCTTGATTTTAAAAAACATGAGAAATTTGGATAATTTCTAAGATTGAGCAGTATTGGTATACTTTGTCTTACATGTCGATAGATGTTATTGATTTCAGGGTCATTATAACATTTATGATAGATGACATTAGTGATTTGCATGGTAGAAATGAAGGTAGAGAGTGCTTTGTGAGTAGATATGTTGAGTTGAAGATGAATGTGGTGAATTGAAGTTGAAATGGTCTACAGGATGATTATTAAAATGCTAAGTGAATGATAGAGGTGTGAAAATCTCCTATAATTACGAAGCAAAGGTTTTAGATTCTTCTTGGTATCTGTGCAATTCCTGATGGTGATGTAAGAGAGGATAAGAGGTTTGGGTAAATTTACCAGCTAATGCATTGAAACGCATATAATATTGCGAAGGGTGTGATATGGCAGAAATTGTGTTTCAAATTTTAATCCATTGTCGTAATTTATATACTTTAAGATAATTAAACACTGTTCGGTGGAGGGCTCTATGATGCTAAAGAGCTTCGTGGTTGCCAGTGCAAACATATTCTGTATAGATTTGACGTGAGTGTTTAACTAGAGGAAAGTAGCGTGGAGGAATTTTAGGATGACGAGGTGATATATATGCGGTTTGAGAGATGAACTGCTCAGTTGCGAGTTGAATGATTGGTGGTAAAGATTAGAGTATATTAACCATTAGAATACCAAGCTTACAATGTTATGTAAAAAGAGTTATTTTGACCCATTCCTGCTTCTCGTAAATATATATATATATATATATATATATATATATATATATATATATAAAGTTTCATTCAGGGAGTTAAAATTTCTAACGTACAATGAAAAGGGCAATGTACCTGATCGTTCTTTATATTACAGTACATATTATACGCAGTATACACTGTCAGTGGCGGCTCGTGATTCTTTCAAACAATACTTGAATTGTAGTACGGTAACATTAGAAATTTATACATAGAAATACGCTGTCTTTGTTAGGAATAAATTCTGTCACACATTGTATTTTGATTACACCTGACAGTCCTTGTAGAGCGGTTTGCTGGTGCAGTGCGCTTTGAAAGCAAGCATGTGACAGATTACATATTTTTGAGGAGTAAAGAATCTCGTGCCTTGCGGAATGGTTAATAGAAGAATACCTAAAACATTAGTCCACTACCTCTCTTTTATTTTGTAGCATTTCTTTATAAAACTTCATCTGGGCCAAATTCATCTAGTCTTGGTATTCGAATGGTTAAATTCATTTTCAGTAAAAGGAGGATAGGTCGCTGACATTGTATGAGTTTAGTAAGTTTAGTAGCAATCTACATTCCAGAGGATCTAGAATGTAGATGAAAATACTGTGGGCGAGAGATCATGTGATCACTATGTCAGGAGTAGTGGTAGATCAGGAACGGATTGATTTTGGTAATGGGTGAATGAAGCCTGTAGTGGAGGCAGTGATAAAATTGTTAAAAGCAATTTCTCTTGGTCTGAGCGGCTATGAATGTTAATATTGGAAGAGATCAGGTAATGTCGGAAATTATTAGAAATATATTGAAATGGGAGGGGAATAGGACGACGTGGTAGAACATACATGAATGTCATTGTGACACATAAAGATTTGTAATAAATAGTTATGATTAGATGTTCTGGAATATTAGATGGAGAGTCAATACTATATCATGTGTATACCAGTTAAAAAGTGACATTAGTGATAGTTTGTTGATATTTACTAGTTATATAGTTATGAAGAGGCTGGAAGTAGAAGTCAAATCAGGAGGAGGACATTGACAAAAAGGTGGTAGTAATAGGTGATGTGACGTTGTCGGATGATGAGAAGAAAGTGTTAAGTTTAGGCTATAAGTTTATAGTGAAAGAACAAAGATTGGACGCAGGAGAGGTTATATACTCGGTAGAGCAAGCCATAGTTCAAGTTCAGGACAAGGAGATAAGGGATAAGATAAAGAGAAAGGCTAAGGTGATTGTGGAAACGAACATAAAGAAGCCAAAGGGAAACATTTCAAAACACGATTACAGTGTGTTGAAGGATATAAAGAAGCGAAAAGACATATGTATGCAACAAGCGGACAAAGCTGGTGCCATTGTGGTGATGGAAAAACAATGATACAAAGAAACATTGAATGATATCTGTGATGATACTTACGAGGTGATAGGTGAAAGATCTGTGTGTGAGGAAATTAAAGAAAAAGTTTTAGTATCACTAGCAAAAGCAGGTTTTGAAAGAGGTCTTCATAAAGAAGGTAGGATACCGCTAATGAAAGGTTTTACAAAAGTTCATAAGGAGGAGGTAAAACTTAGACCAGTATTAGATTGCCGAGGAAATATATTTGAACCATTGGAGGAGGAGTTAAAGAAGGTTCTGGAAATGTTAAGGAGGCAACAAGACAGTAGCAGTGTGAAAAACACGGTTGAGTTAAGAAGAAGGTTGGAGGAAGTAGGACAGAGCAAAGCTAAAACAATCCTTTTCAGTGTCGATGTGAAGGCTATGTTTCTAAGTCTAAGAAGAAACAACATTGTTAAAGTCATCACTGAATTGATGAAGGATAGGAAGATCAATGGTTGGAGTGGAGAAGGACTGAAGGAGGCCCTGAAGACTATATGGAATAACAGTTATTGTGTTATAGATGATAATTTATTCAAAATCAAGGAAGGACTAAGCATAGGTTCCAGGTTGAGTCCAGTGCTAGCAGAAATTACTACGAACGACTGGGAGAAGAAAGTAAGGATGAAAGGAAGTGACAGATTAGTGTTTTTTGCTAGATATGTTGACGATTGCTTGGGGATTCGAAAAGTTTGTAAAGAAATTGAGGATATAGAGAAAGGCATACAACTGGAGCTAGAGGTAGAAAAGGAAGAGGCTATAATTTTCCTGCATATGAGAATAAGGAGGAAACAAGGAGTGATATATTCAGGATGGTATCAAAAAAGTTGCGCGTCGGGAAACTATTGCCACGCCCGAAGTGATGTAGATTACTCGACCAAGAGGAATGTCATCATTAACATGGATAATAGAATAAAGCAAATAACCAGTGAAAGAGACAAGGCGGAACAGAGTATACAGTCATTCCATAAGCAGGTGGAGAATAATGGATACGATAGAAAGAGGCTAAAATACAGAAGGAGATGGGAGAAGATAAACGAAGAAAAAGAAATAAGCCGAGAAGGAGAGCAAAGTGAAGGAGGAATAGAAGAAAGAAGAAAAATGTGGTGGGGGATAGAAAGTTTGGGAGAAGAAACAGAAATCATTAAAAGAATGCTCAAGAAAATGGGGACATCTCAACTTACAGAAAAGGGAGTAAGAGGCTTTTGAATGTAATAAGGGAAAAAAGAAGGAAGAAGACAGAAGAAGAACAAGGTGTAATGATGAAGAAAAAAGGACTAATTTTTAAAATTCAGTGCGGCGAGTGTGATATGTGTTATATTGGGGAAACTGGAAAGAGACTAAGTTATCTCTATCTCTATTAGTTATCTCTATATACGTGTGTGTATAAATGTATATGTTATAGTATATATATTTATATATAGATATATATGTGGTTGTATAGTATACGAGTATATACTAGGGATAGGCAAAACTGGTTTTTATAAAAACCAGAAACCGGCTTCCAAAAAACCGAAATCCGAAAAACCGACATTTCGGTTTTTCGCCAAAACCGGTTTCGGTTTTCTTCAAAAAAGTGTTGGGTTTTCACCGGGGCCGGTTCGGTTTTTTCGGAAGCCGGTTTCGTTTTTTTCAGGAATCTGTTTCGTTTTTTTCCAAAAACTGATTCGGTTTTATCTCCAAGCCCGGTTTCTGTTTTCTCCAAAAGCGGTTCGGATTTAAGCGAAACTGGTCTCAAGTTTCTTCAAACCCAGTTTCGTTTCTCACCAGAGTGGAGTTTCGTTGTTCTCCGTAAACCGGATCCGTTTACAAGAAAAGCAGTCTTTTTAAGATATTGGTTTTTAAGCTTTTTCTGTGTTCTTCAACTTATGTTAAAAAGCCATGCTTCAAAAGGCATGAAGTTTGAAATCAGTGTTACTACGAGTAGAATCCAACCCGCGGCTACAGATAGACGTTATGTATGCTAGCTTTAGCCTTCGGTTCACTGATCAGGAATATTAATTGCACTACCTAAAATAAATATACAATTAATATTATAGCTATATATAAACAATTTAATTTATTAGACAGTACATACTATATGAATATGTTACTTCAAGTTATCGGGTAAAGAGAAAGATAAAATGCAGTATATGTTGGTTTGAGTTGACTTCCACCAAGTAAATCATTTTAAAAAAATATATAAGAATGCTTTGCACTAAGAGTTGAAATGACGGAGGCAAGTACAGTTGGAAGGAAGTTTGACAGAGATATTGCCTTTCACCAACTTCTACAGGGTTTTCAAACCAACACCGACAACGTTTGGGAGATGACTCCTGACACCAAGATGAGACGAATAGTAGACCAACCTGGGTGCACAAATGCTTCGTTTCGGAGTTATAGGCTGCCAAAAACATGAAAAAATGAATTTTAAAGGTTCATAGCTCCTAAACTAATTGACGTCCTGTAGTCGGGTCAAGACTTCACTTAGGAACTAATATGTGGCCTATCCAAATATCCATGTTTCAGAATCCTGGGGCATTTCCGCAACAATTTTTATAGAGGTAATTGGTGAGTACTTGAACTTATATGCCTGTAGCCAAACTCCCTCTATAAAAATTATTGGTTGAGTACCTTAGGATTCTGAAACATGCATTTTTGCATAGGGCACATATTAGTGCCTAAGTAAAGTCATGACCCGACAACGGTACGTCCCATAATTTAAAACCTATGGACCTTTAAAGTTCATTTTTTCATGTTTTCGGTAGCCTATAACTCCGAAAGGAAGCATTTGTGCACCCAGGTTGATCGATACTTTTCATCTCATCTTGGTGTCAGCAATCACCTCCTAAACGTTATCGATGTTGTTTTGAAACACCCTATATATCTAGAAGAAACATCAAAAAAGTATTTCACCAAAGATGACATTTTCGTAGTAGCTAGTAGGCAGGAAATTTAATTATATTCGCTTTGCAGATGCAATGCAAATAAAGAAGTGATGGTACCGAGACCAAGACTTTTATATACCGAGACGAGACAGAGACCGAGATAGACCTCTATAAATCGAGACGAGACTTAGGTCAGTCTCAGAAAATCGGTCGCGTCTCGAATATTGATAGCTATTAAAATTGCTTTTACTCAAAATTTGTTTCGTTGCTGCTAGATAATATGGGAACAGTTGACTCATGTTCAGAAGCGTATTTAGGAGTGGTTATCGGAATCAACTTCCTCCCGAAATAAATTTGTGATAATTTCTTCGCATTACACTTACAACACAAATATTTTTACCCGTTCCTCAAGCCTCTCTCGAAACAAAATCCACTGCTGATGTTAATAGCCTTTTCTCTCTCTCGCTCTCCCTCTCTCTCTCTTTATATATATATATATATACTTCAATACCGTGACCACCGCCTTTACTTGTTTCCGCACATTCTTTCCTAATGCAATCGTTGCTTGCATTGTTTGTCATCAACATTTCTACTGGAATGAGATGTTTCATTTTGGCAAGTACATCGCTTTTCTTGGAAATTTGTTGCCGAAGACTGACGCATGCTTGAGTGCTGGGAGAGGGATGAATTCTTGCCTTTCGCTGTTGTTCTATCAACACTACGAGGATTTCACTCACAGAGCATATGAATAAATGGAGGGAGAGGAGGGAAGGTCACCTATGAGATGATCACTAATACTAGAGTTTTGGGACTGTGTTTGTTGTTCGTCTGGCAAGTCGGCAGCTGTACAATCAGAAAAGTTCGCTTTCTCCTAAGGAGACCCCTATTTCTTGAATTCTGCCCCAGGCGACACATTTGCGCTTGTTCGTTCCACACCACCATCTGGATGGCAGAGTTGAGGGGGGAAGGGGTTGTTTCGTTATTTCCCAGTTCTTCCAAAGTGATCTTTTATCATTAACATATAGATATTTGAAATTAGGTTATCAAGATTTCCATTCTTATGTTCTTGCATGTAGTGGGGGGTCGCGGACATAATCTCACCGAACATAAGTTCACCTATATTAATGCAAAAGCGGACAAAAGTTAACGGGACATAAGCTCACTGTAAATATTCAGGTACATCATCTCTATATTGTTTTTAGAAAGGCTTACGACCCGGTTAGAAGAGAAGAATTTTACGGCATTCTTACATAATTTGAAATACGGAAGAACTAATTACATTAATTAAGATGTGTTTAAATGAATAACAAAGTAAAGTCCGGGTAGGAAAATTTATATCCGCGAGCTTTCGCTTCTAGAATGGCCTGAAACAAGGAGATGCGTTGTCGCCATTATTATTCAACTTTGCAAGATAGCAACCAGGGTCTAGAGTTAAATGGGATTCATCAGGTTATGGCGTATGATGATGTAAATTCAATAGGGGATGATAGGAAAACAGTAGAAGAAAATGCAGAGGTCTTATTAAACGCTTACAGGGTGATAGGTTTAGAAGTAAATGCAGGGAAAACTAAATACATGGAAGTTCGTCAGGATCGTAATACTACAACATATGGATGGGTAAAAATATGGAATAATACTTTTGTTAAAGTGAATACTTTCAAATATCTGGGATCAATATTAACAGACGAAAACCATATTCACGAATAAATTAAATGTCGATTGAAAGCAAGGAATTCGTGTTATGATTCAGATCAAAATCTCTTGTCGTCGCGAATTCTGTATATATTACTTTGGGTAATGGGCAAAAAGAGGCGCGAAAATTGAATTTGGAATTAACATTATTGTCTACGGGTAAAGTACGCAAAAATGCAAAAATTTACTTGTTTTTTTTTTAAAAAAACACGATGTTTGATTTTTTATTATCTTTTTCAGTAGTATTTGGTAATACCTTTAGAAGGAGCCTATACTTGCCTTGTGGAAATATACCATTAGCGATCTACATGTAATCAAATTTGGACCAAGTTGATATTTTAAATATAAAAGCTTATAAGAGGCTGCTTATCACATAAGACAGATGATCGAGTGGTAAACGCAATTGTACTGCATGCCAAAGGTCTTGGGATCGAACTCTATTCCCCCCTTACGAATTGCTTGTAAAGATAAATAAACCCAATCATTTAGAGGTTCTAGTAAAAGCTGAAAACTTCACTAGACAATCACGACAGCTCGTCAAACTGAACGAAACGCAGTCTTGAGAATTTCCACTGTTAAGTCCAAACGATGTGAAGCGCTTAGATGGGAATTAGAAGCTACTACTAGCAAAGTCCTACTACGTTGAACATCGGTTCAATGGAAAATACGAATTCTTCATTGCTCAAGAAACCAACGATGCAAATTATGGTGATTATAACCAGAAACTAAAACAGATGTAGGTTTATTTGCAAACACAAACTTAAAATATTGTATTGTGCAAGTTCCGTCAACAATCCAGTTAAACCTCACCAAAAAATAAATAAGTAAATAAAATAAAATAAAAAATACGGTGAGTTTCGCTAAATGTGAGGTAAACTTTTAAGGTTACACACATGTAATTTGAACCTTTCATTTAAAACAAACAAATACGTATTTCAGCGTTCTTTGATTTTAGCTACGTAGAAGGGATTAAAAAAAGTGGTTCACTAAAATATCCTCCATACGTGGTGTCCTGGAGCCATTTGCTAGTACCTTAATCCTTCTTTTTGCTTTTGAATTTGCTGCTCGTATTATCTCTTAACCTACATGCTCTTAAACAAGTAGAAAGAAAGTACGAAATAAATTACAAAACTATTTAGAAGCTTCAAAACCGGTTTTATTTGTCTGCAAAATGTGGAGTTTTGTCTTGAAAGATACAAGAATTGTATTATTTTGTTTTTAAATGTTTATATATACTGTTGGTACACCTTGTAAGTTTATTAGGAAGATACATACGTAATAGATATATACTTCAATTCAAACTTTCTACATCTAGAATCAAAGGAAGATAAAAGAACACGCGTTGACATTGACAAAACTTGTGAACTCCAAATACATCAAGTTTCTAGAACTCGAAATACATCAAGTTTCTTCATTACAAAGAAATGAAGTTGTTATTTCATTTTATGAAAAAGTTTCTTTCTAAATATTAATGCTGATTTATGTAATTAGTTATCTTATTTTCAAAAATACTTCACAAAGAAAAAAAAATACACTACAAGAAATTGATAATTATACACAAGTAGTGTCCAGCAACCAGATTTCTTAATAAATTTTACAGTCACTCACGAAGATACAATATGAAGTTCTGAAAGCCATTTTTAGACAACTGAGCTATTGTCCTGAAAATGCACTGATAATGAAAACAAGAACTGCTTCTTTACATATACAAATGTTTTTGTTTGCATGCAAATTTATGATCACAAGCCTGGGAATGTCATTATTTGAAATAATGTATAAATTACATAAACTTGCCAAAATTCACCACAAGAGAAAACTGAAATACATCTCACAGATTCATGGATATATCATACCTTTATTCTTCTTAACGACATTAGATCAAAAATAGCAAAAGCGCCTCTCCTCTGTTACAAGTTTCAATAACAATGTAACATTACTAATATTACTCTTATCTTACTTCATTATCCACTAACGTACCGTATATGCGGCGAAATAATAAAACCCTATGCAAATATTCCACATGCATCACATACATCAATAGAATCAAGGACTACACTTCTGTTTACTTACGCAGCGAAAAAAAAGGTGCTGCTGTTCTCCCCCTGAGCTTAAACCAAAGTTTGAGATATAAGCTCCCTAAACTTATATTAATATCTGCAGGTGAAGCATTTGCCATCCGCCAATACTAGTCAAACACAAACAAATACAAACTGCATGTATATGCATTGATTCATTGAGATTGAAAGCGTTAGAAACAGTTAATTGAAATAAGAAAACATTATGGATGGATATTATTATTTATTATGGGTTTAATTTGTACTTTATGAAAATTACCGTATTCATTCTGTATTTTATACATACCTTGTCCCATGTTAACTTAAAATTCAATGCAGAAATCGACGAAATTTCTCGATCTGCGACACTGCTTAAGTAGCATCAATCAAACTGCATGCTTCACATTTCCATATTTTGCGAAAGTTATAAGTTAACGGACAGTTGTAGTTTTTTTAATGAGGCAAGTTCAAAAATGTTCAGTAACATTCAATTGGAAAATAATAGAATGTTATCAAAAACTAAAGAAAGATATCAAATAATTATATTCATTCACCTAAAATTGAATACTTTACTTACGCCAGTAACTAAACCTACATAAAATAAACCCTAAGTACAACGACTTTTATTAGATAAACTCTAGTGAATTCTATCAATTCAAAACAAGAAAAGAAACGTAAGAAAATATGCCGAAAGGAAACTTAAAATGGTATTGATTGATATAGCTTAAGAAAAACTATCAAACTTTCACTAAACATAAATTTTACGAGTTGAGTTTGATTGTCAAATCGTGTTTGCATATTGCATTGTAAGCGTTTGTAGCGTTTTGTAATTTAAAATTTAATTCACCAGTGCAACTTGTGCCAACCTATTGCGGTTTGCAAGCGAGAGTTTTTAGATTTTTGTTCAAAAATATTAATATATCTACATTTTCAGGGAGAAGTCTAGATCTACTGGCAGTAACAATATTACCAGCAAGTGAAAATACTCGTTCAGATTCGACTGAAGTTGCTGGAATCACCATGAATTTTTTAGCAAGACATGCTAATTTTTGAAGCCGATGTTCGTTAAGTTTCCACCATTCAAGGCTGTTGCCACTTTGCGAAAGATACTGATCTGATTTATAAAGCGTAAGCTCATCTGTTACCACTGGCGGATCCACAGAAGGGGCGGAGGGGGCAACAGCCTCCCCAAAGGTCTCCTTTTTTTATATTTCCAGCATTTATCATTGGCAAATATAGATATAGCCTTTTCACGACCGATCCAATTTGTGTAACAAGCCTAGGAGAGTCTAATCAAAATGTGTGGTATTGTAACCATTTCAATTCGAGGTCTCTGCTTGGGCGGACATTTATTTGTAACCAATCCGTGTAATCTGGTCGCTGTTCGTGGTTCTACCAATAAGTATTTTACTGATACTTGAACTTACTTGGATAGGACGATGAAGGACCTCCCCAAGAAGGGTTACAAATTGTTTCAAAATCGCTCGTCGGTCTCAATGATGAGATGAGCATTAGGTGCCGAGAGGTTCGGGTGTCTCATCTGGAAAACCTCACGGACGATCAGACGGTCATCCAGACCATAACGCACAAAAACATCACTCATACAAACAACGAAAACACACTGGATTAAATAACACTATACTTATTTATTAGAACACTATTATATAAGAAAATAATAACGAAGACAAATGAACACAACACTGAACACAGAATATGTATAATAATTTTCATCACTGAAATCACACTTTGCCCTTTCAAGGCAATGTAGCCCTTTATATATATATATGAGATTATAATTTAGATTTCACTACAAGTGATTCTCTCACACCATTGACGCACTTGGGGAATTAGCACTGGGGCAAAGTTGTCTGGATAATCCTACGAGGAATCCAGTTGTTGCGCCAAACAATCCTGAAGCGTAAAGATGATTCTTCTGCAAAATAAAAAAGGAAGTAGAATGCTAATGTTGGAGATCGCGTGTATAACTTTTTAAACGCACAAGGTTTGCGAACCTGGGACTTCACTAGTTGGGGCTAGCTGTAAGAAAACGTCCTTCACCGGCTAATAGCTTATGCCCCTTAACATAAAGTGATACTTGAAGCTCGATGCGACGTGGGTGGTTACGGCTTCCACACCTGGAGTCAAACTCCCTGAGCACCAAAGCTCAAGGTACGGGCTGCAATGGTCGACTGAAAATGTTGACAGTTCATTCCAAAAATCACTCAGTTAACTCACCTGTAGGCACATACAAACAGAATACGGAAAATAATTTATGTTAATTTAAGTCAACTGCCTACAATGCACGAGACACGGCGATAACTCTGGCCTGAGAAAGTAAAGATAAGGAACTGCAAAGCAACGCAATTGGTGCCACTTTGGTCACTTGAACATCTGGTCAGCCAGTATTTCTTTAAACTACTGCAATATTTCCATAAGCGATTAAAGAAAGCACTTAATTTAGTTCCAAATAACTGCAGAATATATACTGTGCATAATAATAAGTCAGGGAGAAACACCGAAATGGTTCGTCGCTAACTGAAATGTTCTCACTAAAAGCAATGATTTAAATATATATATGAGAAAACGATGAAAGACTTCTTTGTCCAATTGTGTGGGAAAGAAGCAATTTCCACCGAAGAAAGAACTTATATGCGTCGCAGAATAAAGTACAAATCGAAAAAATAATCACTGTCTTTATGAAATATACAGAGTGCCCACAAAGAATACTTCTATAACGTGGTAGCGGTTGTAGTATTAATAATATTTAATACAGACATATTTGAATTATGAATACTTTTGTCCCTAGTTCCTTAGGCAAATACCATAAGCGCCAAAAGAGCGAATATATGATTCATTCGTTGGACGAACAGCTGTAGGAAGGAGGGGAAGACGGCGCACTCTTTGAATTAAAGACGTATATTTTAAAATTTTGTCCTAGAAAAAAGGATATGAAAATGAAATTCTGGTCTCGAAACTTCAATTACCTTTACCTGAATAAAGAGAAATGTAGCAAAGGAGCTCGGGGTGGTTCACTAAAATGCCTTACAAGGTGTTTGAACTTCGTGACAGAGTTTTAGGTGACGTACATCTGCAGTTTTAGGTGAAATCCGAATCAATGTAATGCGCTCAGAGAACAAACGATATTGCCACAAATAGAAAGTACCTATTCTTGAATAAATTTCTAGTTGCTATTTTCATACTAACTTGAGAACCTTGAATCCAATTGAACCATTTTAACGCATAACCGTCCATGGAGTCACGAGAATGGAGTATGCATATCAATTCATTGATGTCATTTTTCTCATCGCTTCATACACCAATGTGTTAAAACCTCCTTCCATTGGCCTCAGTGTCCTCAAATTAGTATAAAAAAGAGCTATTCAACCATCAAACTTTTACCATTGGCATAAATGGAAGTTCAAAAATTCCAGTTTTGAGGTTATTTGGCTAGTGACCCCATGAACGGATTTGTTTAAAAATAGATGCATTGGATTTAGCGATTTAAAAAAAATCAAAAATTTTTCCAAGCGAGGGCACTTTTTACCAGTACTATTGGCGTTAGTTAGTCCTTTCAAGGCTGTAATACCAGGACCTCATGAATGAAGAAAACGTAGTAAGTTATACATGTCTTATACATCGTGATAGGCACGTACGTTGGACTATTTCGGGAGGGAGTCCAAATTTAAAATGAGAATAAATTATATTCAAATTTGTAAAATCACCACCAAAATTAGACGAAATTTACAGAAAAATCGAGATTTTGTGGAAGGGATCCGGACTCCCTGGATCCATTCATTGCGTACGTTCCTGCCTTGTGATGTGATACTTCAACATCTCTCTCTGTCATTTTTGTAAAGGAATATTTACGAAGTGCAAAAAATGAGTTTTATAGAGTTTTAAATGGATCTCTAAGTAGACTGAGAAGAAGAATATAAAGAGTACTCTTATGCAAGCAAATTATGAAAGTAATTACTTAATTGGTACAGCGCAAGGGATTATGCACTTGCGTTCTTTTGTTACTGCGGCCATGAAACTACGGGTTCATTAAGCCGTAAGAAAGAACATACATTCATTAAAAAAACACACACAAATTCGGGTCTTAAAATGGAATCTGGAAATCAGGTTTACACCCCCCTCCAAACCTGGATTGGTATGCGTTCCATAATTGCTAACTAAAATTTTAGTCACCTTGAAGATACTATCATCTTCCAGGAAGCGAACCGCCCCCTCCAAACGATCCTTCTGGATCAGCTAGTGTCTGTTACATTAGGACATTTTGAACACGATGGAAATATTCCAAGCAAATAGTCTAATGCTGACGACGATTGCTGTGATAAATCATCTTCTGATCCTTCAGATTTTACGTGCATATCATGAACCAATCTATGGATATTTGTTTGCATTTTAAAATTCAGAAATGGTAATGATTTGTACTTTGGGTCCAAGATTGTTGCTAAGAGGTAACATTTCAGAACACTATTTGACAAAAAAATCTGATGATTCAGAATCGGATAATGCATCGAGCTAAAGACGCTTTCCTAAGTCAACTGATATTGAAGATTTCAAGTTCTTAACAATTTCAGAATCTGAAGGATATTCCTTCAGGTGGTTAGAAATAAGACCATAGCCTAACGGTAAAGCAAAAGAAATGGAACACTTTTGATAACACATAACTGTTGTAGCCATTTGCAGTAGCTTCAGTACTCAAACGATATCTTCCATGATTTGCCACTTGTCTTCAGTTAATTGTAAATTCCTTGCATCCATAGGTTTAGTGACATTTCTATCAGAGAACACTGCAATTATTGCTTCTCTTTGTTCCAGCAACCGTTCGATCATCGAATAAACACAGTTCCAGCGAGTCTTTGTATATTCAATAAGGCGATGCTTTGGTAACTTCAGAATTTCTTGTTTCTTTTCAAGCGCGACTGAAGCAGTGGTGCTATGTTTGAAGTGCCCTACCACTTTGCTACAGATTGAAATTATATTTGTTAACTCGCTTTTCTCTAAACTGGTCAGTATGGATCGCTGCAATGTATGTGCCAAACATGATACATTGTAAACCGGCAAAAAACGTCCAGCATTAATAATATTCGATGCATTGTCGTGAACTAATGCAACTACTTTGTCTTTGATGCACCATTCCTCCATACACAGTTTAATAGCATTAGCTACATTTTCAGCTGTATGTCGTTCTTCTAGTTCAATTGTCTTGAGAACAAAATCTTATGTACAGAAGTTCTTATACAGAGCATGACATGTCACTGTAATGTAAGAATCTCTTGCTCGAGACGTCCATATATCTGTCGTTAAAGCAACTACTTCTGCTTTTTGTAGCCTCTGTTGTACTTGCTCTTTCAGTTCAGAATAAAAAAGCTGCAAGCGTCTCCATAGTGTCCGCCTAGACAGTACGCTATAATTTGGTTCAAGAAAGGACATTAACTCCCGAAACCCTTTCCCTTCAATAAATGAAATTGGGAGTAGATTTGTTACTATCATGTTTGCAATCCTTTTCGCAATCTGTTCTTCATGTTCTAGTGTGCACGGCCGGCTATTTTTAAGATACTCTACTATTGATCTTTGTTCATACGTTCGCTTTTTATTGTGTGTTTGAGGAACTCTAATTACATCATCACGCGTTTCGTCATTGGTGACAGTTTCACAGGAAACTTTCACAGTAGTATCTTCTGACATATTTGTGGCCTCAATACAGTCTGATGGTCCAGGAGAATCTTCAGAACTATCCGAATAGGAAGCTTCCACAAAGGTACTGTTGAAAAAGAAAATGACACAATATTATGTTTAAGAAAAATCACAATGTAATTCTATGAACAAATTAAATATAAACGTATTTTAAAGACAAAATCAAAGTAATTATGAATATAAGCATTGAAACTTGTTTTAGTGTATTACTATTTGAATCATCAAGCCACTAAGTGGGTATGCATGCGACAGTTGTTCTGACAAATTTTCCTCGGGAGATTTGTTCGTACTTCCGCTGTCTTGAAATTAGGGTGGTGGGAAACTGGATGGCGTTCTGGTCACCAGCATCCTTGTAGTAAGTTATCAGAGAAGGAAAAATATCTTCTATAAAAAAGGGATTTCATTCCATCTCGCCTAACGATTTATCAGTCACTGATATCTCCAAGAGAAGAATGTCAGCTATTTTAGGTAAGATGGGAATTCACATCCTGCCTAATCCCTTCTCGCCTAAAATGGCGGTAAGATACAAGGAGGGAATTTCTGCACTAAAGAGAGAATTCCTCTACTAGCATTTTAACCAGATATTTTAATTAATATTTTCAATTTCTGTCAACTACAATATAAATATTTAATAAGTACTATACAAGAAGAAAGTATAGGGGGGGGACGATGAACCCACACAGCAAGGATTATTTTCTCAACCAAAAGAAAATATTTTCCTCGGTTTCCAAAAGGTTTTCCTTCTCTGGAGATTTCCATGCTGGTTTCCCTAATGTATTCCGAATATTTCCGGAAAATATTTTCCCAAAAATGTTTAGAAAACATTTTAGAAATTACCGAAAGTACATTTTGAGAATGCTAGCCGGAAAGTATATCCAGGAAAATATTCACAAAATCTATTAGAAATATTTTATTGGATGTAATCTAATATGTTTTCACTATTGAGATGGAAAATATTTTCGAAATGATAATAAAAATGTTTTCAATATATGATATGGGAAACAACGAAAGGAAATATATTCCATATATTTGAAAAATGTTTCCTAATAGGTTATTTGCAATATTTTCAATTTTAACAAGAAAACATATTGAATATATATTTTTTAAAACGTTTAGAATATTTTAAAATTAATTTTTTTCGTAATATAAGAAATATTTTTCAGAAATGTTTTAAAAAGTTTACTTAATTTCAACAAAAGTATTTTGGTAACTTTCTGTTATAACTTAAATGGAATATTTTCGTACAATATTTGTCTTATTTCCAGAATATTTTATCGGATTTTGAATATAAAACTCTAAAACAGGGAAAAGTAAACATATTAAAAATGAATAGAAAATGTTTTCTGTTACGTTTTGGAAAATATTTTGTGTTTTTAGTGAACAACATTTTCTGATATATTATAGAAATATTTTTACATTGTTTTCAGAATATACTCTTCCGTTACTAAATAAAATATATTTCTTGTTATATCTGAGAAATATCCCAAATACTTACCGGAAATATTTTTAGAAAATGTTTGGAAAACATTTTATGAAGTACAATAAGTATATTTTTAGAACGTTATAAGGAAAATAATCTAAGGGAATTTTTCACAAATTCTACTATTGTGTCGTATGTAATGCAATATGTTTTGAATGTTGAGAGAGAAAATGTTTTCAAAGTAATACTGAAATTTTTTTACATACATGATATAAAAAACAGAATAGGAAATATATTCCATAGATTTTACAAATGTTTTCCAACGTGTTACTTGCAATCTTTTCTATTGTTACGAGAAAATGTATGAAATATAATTTTAAAAATGTTTCGAATATTTTAAAAATAAATTCGTTCGTAATATGACAAATATTTTCCAGAAATATTTTTAAAAACACCTATTAATTTTGTATGGAAATGTTTTTGTTACCTTCTACTGTAAATTAACCCTAGGAAGTCCAAGATTTTTTTTTGTTTCAAGTAGGTCCAAGGGGGTCTCCTCGAACCCACAGTATAACATACTATAACTCACATAACATACTATAACTCACATAAATATTTTCATACAATATTTTAGAATTATTTTGAGAATATTTTATCTAATGTTTAATTAAAAAAGTTAAAACAGATATTAAAAATGAATATAGTTTGATGTTTATGAAATATAGTTTGTGATTTTAGCTAATAGTATTTTATTATATATCAAAGAAATACTTTTACATTATTCTCATAATATATGCTTCTGCTACAATAAAAGTACATATTCCTTGTTATACCTAAAATGAATTTTATCGGAAATGTTTCTGAAACATTTTTCTAATTTAAATATGTTGGACAATATATATATATATATATATATATATATATATATATATATATATATATAGAGAGAGAGAGAGAGAGAGAGAGAGAGAGGAAAGTTACCAATACCGGCCCCCTATCCCTAATCCGGCACCCCAGTCTCTAGCGTCTCTATGAAGCATAAAAAGCCAAGTGTTGTGCTGGGCACATTACTTATTCCGATTAAGAAAAGGCGCTGATATTAGAAAGTAATCCTACAAACTTTGGGGGCTGAGAATCAGTAGGCATTGTGATTTGAGTGACTTGCAAGTTTTGGTAGTGTCACAGAAATCTGAAGTTTCACGATAAAGGAGTATGGGTAGGCAAAATTTTCATTATAGTTGCTAATTAAGGAACTACAAAGTAAGTAAATACGTGTTTAGTAATACATTATAAGCTTTAATTTCGAAACTTTTACGTTTGTTTCCGCTACAGTTTAAAGTGGTATAACAACTACATGAGATGAAATCGAACCATGGTCTTCCGTGCTCAAGGCGTATATGCTAACCATACAGTCGCGAAGAAATTCACAAAAGCACACACACACACACACACACACATATATATATATATATATATATATATATATATATATATATATATATACAGATGGTGATCAGGAAAATGGAAACACCTGAACGAAATTGCAACTTACCAGATTAATATGGTGTCGGGCCACCTTTCGCCTTCAGAACAGCCTTGATGCGAAGTGGGATGGAAGCATAGAGGTCGTGAATGGTAGCAAGTGGAATTTTACACCATTCCTCGTGCAGGGCATCGGCCAGTTCTCTGAGAGAGGATGGAGGTGGAAATCGTCGCCGGAGTCGTGTTTCCAAGACGAACCACAGATGTTCAATTATGTTGAGATCTGGGGATTGGGTGGGCCAGGGGAGGTGTTGAACTTCATCCTGATGTTCCTCGAACCACGCTGCAACAACGCCAGCTGTGTGAGTGGGTGCATTATCACCCTGGAAGATGGCAGAGACACTGCAGATCATAAGCTTCTTAGGGCGTTCTCCACACATAAACACGGCCCGTGGTTGGGAATAGGGTGAAGGATGACTCATCCGACCATATCACACGTTTCCAGTCTTCAACGGTCTAAGTGGCATGGTCGCGGCACCATTTGCGGCGTGCGAAAGCGTTATGGTCCCTGATAAGCGGTTTGGCCCATGCAACACGACCCCGTAAGTTCATGTCATGTAATTCGCAGCGGACTGTGATTGTCGAAACAGGGTGGGGGAGGTGCTGATTGAGTTCCTCCGTCACTTGCTCCGCAGTGGCACGACGCTTCTGCGTGACAATGCGCTTTAATACCCGGCGTGACCTGTCACTCATGATTTTCTTCCGCCCACTGTTCCGCTTCCCCGATGTGGTTTTCCCGTGTGTTTTGTAGGCCGTCATCACCTTCCACACTGTCCCACGCGACATACCTAACACAGTAGCCACTGACGTCACAGTCACTCCACATAACCGCGTACCAACAATTTGCCCTCTTTGAAAATCTGAGAGGTCTCCGATTTTACACTACCTCCGTCTGCTGCAGACACTGGACACTGCTGTTCCCCTGCGCCTGACGTAGTATGGAGACCGACCTAACACCACCACCACCAGCGGACCGGCGGACCACAACACCACTGCCAACCCATACATCTGACGTGTTGCCAACTACAGGTGTTTCCATTTTTCTGATCACCATCTGTATATATATATATATATATATATATATATATATATATATATATATATATATATATATATATATACATATATATATACATATACATATATATATATATAGATTGTTACGTGTTGTTTGTGTTGTTCTGAGATTGACATTTATATTTGTGTACACTTTCTTTTGTGAAATCGTATTTGAGATCACTCTTCTACTCTCCACCCAGTATTACAAAGTTGGTTCGGAGTCCAACTCCCTTTAAGCCTCGGTATTGAAACGTCTTTGGCCTACTGGTTCGAAGATGATGAGATAGTGCACTAAAAGTCTCAATAATGGGGGGAGACTCGTATTTCAGTGGTAGAGCTTGTACTGGAAATCGAAACCCATTTAACATATGAAGACTGTGAGCTGAATCTAGGTAGGGAGGGATAGCTTGACTAAATTAAAGAGACCATTCCATTTTACATTTTATTTATAAGAATAAAAAAAATAAAAATGAGAATACAGAGGAATTTCACAAATCGGTTACTTGGAATTACAACTTGAAATTCTTACTACATCACGTATCTGGGCACAACCCCTTCGTAACCAAATGGGTGCTAGAAGGTTTTTATGCTAAACCGCGATTTATTGAAAAATAGTGAATTTGAAACTACGTACCTCGCAACTTGCATTGGCCCATGAGGTAAAGTGTTAATTCTCGAAGAGGGAATTTGGTCTTGACTTGAAAATAAAACTCATATTGGTCTCTAAACAATCTCAAAGTACTCATCCTGAGTCGAGGGGGAACTTAGAAAAAATAATCACATACCTGATTTTCTGAAGAGCGTCCCGAACGAGAGGGAAGTTCACTGGTAGTCGTCAGTCCGCAGAATCACCCGAGCCGGCGAACAGGCCTCGCTTATATAGGTGCTTCGTCCCACGCATTTCTGCCAGTTTCTGACGTCGCTCGAAGCTACGTCACGAGCCTCGGCGAGCTTGGAGAAACTTTTTCACGTGCATTCTCAATAGTGGCTAAGACGTCTAGTGTTCTATGATTTGTCCCTATCACGCCGGGGTTGAAATTTCTATTTTACATTTATTTTTTTTACCTATTTTATTTCACGCTTAGCTCCAAATACATAGTATTTTTCATGTATTTATCGCTTGCGTGGTATTAACTAAATATTGCATCCGGGACCCGGCGCTGTGATCTGAGTAAATGAAAGCCAGGGTTAGCACTATTATATGCGTGTGGGTCGGTGTCAATGAGGCATCAGGTTGCTAATACAATCAGAGCCTCAACTGACTCCGTTCTCCCTTTCCCTCTTTTCCTTGCTGCACACACAATTTGAAAAGCGCGGGCGCCTCACCCCATAATTTGAGTCCGGCTTAGGACTTCGAGGCATAACTGTGTAACAGTTATCCGCGGACCTCGGTAAAAAAAAAAGAAAAAAATGTCGAAAATTATCTTCCTGGTATTCATATCCAAATGCAGAAACGGTTGTCCAAGGCAAGTTGCTGGGATTATATATAGAACCTGTCTTACGTAAGGCGTTAAGAAACTAGAAACAAAACTTTCTTGGGAATCTTGGAGATTATGAACGAATAAACTGCAAAAGAGCGGGATTGTAAGATTTCATGGGTTTTAACTATAGTAAGTTTAATGTTACAACAATTCCATTAACAAAATAGGAAATTAAAGAACATGTTCCGTATGAAGCTATATGACTTGCAACTTGTAGAATGAGATCTTACAATCATTGTAGCCTTCTAGCTTATAATTATGAAGAGGTTTCATGTGAACTCACAATAGTAGATTTTGTTTTTTTTAGTACCAATTCCTAACCATAGTATTAAGCATGACTTTGAATCGATTATGAGTACAACTTCTGGTAGCGTAAAGAAAATTAAGAGGTTGTGAGTTTACTGATTTGCTAAGTACCATTATATTTACTGTACTGCGGTACTATACTGCGTACAATTATAGTCATACGTGTTAAGTGTGATTATCTCAGGCTACTAAATGATTCAACTGAAAATGAGAGAAAATCAACATTAAAGACACTCAAACACAATTAGCGTGAAGCGCTTTAAAGTTTGACTGAGGTGGACGATAAAATTACAAGAGCAGTTTTTCCTTGTTTATAGCATAAACTACATGGGAAACACATAATGGTATAGAATTGTACACTCGATTGTTTTTACCTTATTCCGTAAAATCTTGCGGGGTTGTGCCTTACAATTTGCGAACGAAATTCATTAGATTGGTTCAATATACCATTTAGAATTAATAAAGCATAGGCGATACTCTACTTTCCTATAAAACCAGAATCAAGTGAATATTGCATATTTATGGCATATAAGAAAACTATAACTTGGAAAGTATTTGAGTACATCATTACATATCCTGTAATAGATTTATTGTAATATAGAAGCGATTGCATACTAAATGCTTAAGTCGCGTATGTAATGCAACTTGAATAATGAGCGACTAACGGTTAATACCCAATGCTTAATAAGTATTAAAATTGATCTTAATTTTTTAGCGAAAAAAAATATCACTAACCTTATTAGCTATTACTATCAACATTGGTTGCCATAAGTGTAATATACTACAATCTTATTGCATAACTGTGTCCTATACTAGTGATTAGAGTATATATTCTTTTTTTTTCATTCTGTCATTCTCTACTCATTTTTCTTTATTTGTTTTTTCTCATCCTGTGTGGTATGCACCATGCCTCACTTATTGGCATTTATGTATGCTGGCAATATACAGAAATTGCAAACTAAAGAGCACACTTTAGCGCACCTAGGGGTTAAATACAAACAACTCTAGATTTTTCTATTCCATGAGAGGTTCTGTCAGTAAGAGAGAGACTGAATAGTCGAAGGACTGACCCTATGGTTAGTGTGTTAGTTTATGCCCTAATGGCCTAGGGTAATGACAGATACAAATTCTAATAATCAGGGATGCAGTTACATTTACTATACCAGAGTACATGTTTTTTGCAGGGGACTGCATAACATTTCTTTATAATTAAGGGGGGATGTTAGGGGAGGTCTATAGATTAGTATTGTTAGTATTCCTATTCTTATTATTACTAAAAAGTATTGGTATTAGCATTCGTATTTTATGTCTCTTTTTTTTAAATACAATACGAAATCGAGAAGGATTTCTGAATAGTTAGAAAGGAAATTTACGAAGTAAAGTTACATCATGTTTCATCATGTTGGTGGTTCCTGTTGTTTTATAAGATAGATTTTTAAACACAAAAGTTAACCACAACAAAGCTATGGTTGAGCTAGAGAATTTTTTTTTAAACACCGGACTATATTCCGTTCTTTCTTTTACTTCAACTAATCTTGACTGATAACAACCATAGGCTCGTGGTGAACTTTCCTGTCTTTAAATCTTAAACTCATAGTGTAAGTGATTTAGTTATTCGGAGAATAATCCTACAGAGAAGCGACATACAGGAAGACCTGTATATATCCTGTTGTTGAGCATCAGTTGAATGCAGATCTGATTAAATTCAATGTGCAATGGATAATTAAATAAATTACTTCCTTGTTCTCTTTTCGCTTCGGTGTTTGCCAAAAGATAAACATACAGAGGTTCCAAAAATTACGGTCTTTAACATGGTGGAATGAGAATGTGGAAACTCGATTACCATACTCACATATAGGCTTCTTTAAATGTCTAAAACAAACTTGTGCTTTTACTTGACCAAACATTAGGAATTTAATTTCTATATTTAGACAATAACTTTCCATGGCTTTTGGTACGTTAGATCGTGCTTATTACAATAACATTGAGTTATTTCATATATTGAGAAGGTTTTAAAATATCTTGAGGTTGCTTACAATCTTCTTATGATTTGTCACAACGCTGATTTGAAAGAGATTTTAGTCCTTTTACTTTGAGTCTTCTCACTTGTCCAAATTTTTGTGTTTGTACTGGTACGAGAAGAGTTTTTCACCTGTAAGCAATGAAACTGAAGTAGGTCAATGGGAGTCTGTCCGTAGATAAAGAGCTTTCCTTGTCACTGCTGAAGGTTATAAATTTTGTAGCACAGAGAAAGTTCTGTGTCCGGATGGAAGTTCAGATTTTAGGTCACTGCTGTCCACTAATAGACAGTGATGGACTGAACAATAAAAATAATCAGTTTCCATATCGTCCCTCTGGATCAGCCCTGGATGGGGCCATTAGGCTGTGATCTGGATCCTTGGGTACCTCCAAAGACCAGGACATTGGGGGGCCCTTATCCTAGACATCACACTGGCAAGGCAATGGATAGAGATCTGCAATCAAAGAGACTATTAGCTTACATTATCATTAACCTTGGCTTATGCAGAGTACTTGTTTATATAGGAAGGTCCACTGGGTCCTTCTATTAATTGTTCATTTCTTTTTTTAAACTGGGCTGACCACACATCAGTTTTAGGAAAGGTATAGTGATCGATGGAACCTGCGAAGGTTACCAAAACGAGGCTATCTGAAAGTGAGATTCGAATAAGAAAAATGTTTTTCATTCAGATATCCTGAGTGTGCTGTCCACACATCGCCAAAGTCTAGGTATAGATACCTGTTTAAATAATGTATGTGATTGTATTAATGTCACAAGAATCAATTTTGTACCATGAACAAGCTAACTCGGAAGAATCGGTGTATGTGCGCTGACCACACATTATTGTAAGAATGCCTCTTGTGTTCAAGCTGTGACTGTGGGTGAAGATAAAGATAACATCATGGTAAAACAAGTTCTTCACAAATTGATTGATGTACCTAAGTCGGTTTGTTTCTTCGTGAGTGGAATGATAATGAGGGAGGAAAGTGGATTATTAACTATATTTTTTATTTACTGCAGTGATTAAGGGGTGATGAGTCATATGGTAAGTAAATTCAAGGTACTTTACAAGATGGACAATACCTTGTTTGGGCACACATTGCCTTATTGACATACATTTGCCGTATATTTTATTTTTTGACGTTGTCAGGTTGAGGACTAGAGTGTTAAGAGGAAGTTTGAATTGCGCCAGCGTGGCGGAAATAAGCTAATTATACAGCTTGGTATAATGATATGTGGCTTGTAAATTATCAGCTCAACTGGCGAATGTTCGGAGAGAGAGGAAAAGGGGGTTCTTACATCGCGACTGAGAGTGTACATCTAGTATACTCTTACAGACGCCGGCTTCAGACCAGGGACATCGTAACATTGTCAGATAAGTATATTTGCATTGTTTTTCTAAATTAGAAGATATGAGTGGTCAGTCGTTTGGATTTCTATGCATGATTACGTAACGTTTGTTATATACGGTCTTTTATACCTTGAAATGTTACCATTATCTACCTTCTTTTTTTAAATTGAATTTTAACAAAGATAAAACTTAACAAATTGATGCAATGCTTTTAAGTAACTTCGTGAACCACAGGACTATTAAACAGATCTTAGATTCAACAAGATTTAATTAAATTTAATTATACCTTTGATAGTAGGCTACTTAGGAGCATTAGTTCCAAAGTATCTTCAAAATTGATGTGAATTAATTGAACTAAAAAATTTAAAACAACTCAAGCAAACTGATATAAGCTTTGAACATGTAATGTTTCATCACTGAAATTCTTTTTTCTAGTTTTACTCTTTATTATAATTTATGTACCTATAGTGTTCAAGATAAGACGTATCTCACAATAGGGCATAACAAGCATTGAGAAATTCTCAGTTAACGTGCCTAGTGTTCACAATTGTATGCCTATTTCCTCTTTTTAATATGTTATCTTGATTACTATTAATTTCCTGAGTTAATATTACAGGAGTTTTTTTTGTTTTCCTTTTTTTTAACTGTGGTGCAACATTGTAAAGTTAACTATTGGCAAATTAGGCCCTCAGAGGAGGAGGCAGTCTTATCTTGTGCACATTATGTTTTGTTCATTTTATTTGCATACTTTTGAGGTGGCTTAGTAAAAATAACGAGGAAAAGAAATGTCAAATATCTTTTATTTTTTGAAGTAAATTGATAATCAAATGATTAAAAAAATTTAATAACTTTAACTTATAACAAAACATAAGAAATGAAAAGGAATACTCAGTTATCTCCAAATTCATTGATAATCAAGTGATTAAAAATTAATAACTTTTAATAAAAGTATAAAAAGGAAAATGAATACTCAGTTATTTCCAAGGCGCAGGTCTTTTCACTTCTCTCACCTGGGCTCTGCTGTCAGGCCTCTGAAAGGAAAGGTCTGAAACGAAAAATTCTCACACACAAACATAGTATTATAGATTGGACCCGGGGACTTGAAGTTGTGTGTAGTGTCCCGACTACTTATTAGTCGACCTTTAAAGAACTTGGTAGTTAAGACGTTACTGGATTTAAGTAGTAGTTACATTGTATATGATTCTACACTATGCTAATTAATAGGTATGATAACAAATGAGTTTAAATAAGTTCTTAACTTTGTGGTTCATATTTTTCAGCTTGTTGGGGTATACGTAGCATCTTTTGCTCGAAGAACGCAAAGGAACGAGAAGGGAAGACTCTACGTTTCCAAAGAGAATGATGGGAGGTCTCCTGTTTCGGGGTAAGTACTATCTCCCTGAATTGTTAGTGTATTAGTTTTGTAGCATGCGTTTTCAATTTCTTCACGTCAAGTTACCAATTCGTTTTACAAGTGAGTGTTAACATAGTTTAGTGCCGAACTCGAGTGCAACGAAATCGCAGTTCGTATCCTGGGAGTATCCCATACCGATTGCCACAAGTGAAAGCCAGAAGGAAGGATAGTGACCGAAGTTGTAGTTGAACAGTGATTATAAGAGTGTTTTTTTCATTACCTGTGAATTTAGTAAGTGGTTCCCTAAGGAAAACAAAAGATGTTACCATAGTTTGGAGTGTGTTACGCATACAGAAAGTAAGTGAGCCGGGATTCGATCTCCGACTTATCTGTTCCCTTTCAAAGTTAGATACCATTGCGTAAATGCCAATAATCACCGGAAAGTGATGTCATTTTGACATCGATATTAATTTTGGCAAACATTCCGGGTCTCGAACTCGGGACCCATAGTGTAGATAGGGATGATATGTGGTAAACTAAGTGTCTATTGAAAGTATTTGATTCTAACCTACTTTCACATAACCAATTTGAATATAAACTTGAGCTCGTGCGGAGCGATAGTTAAGATATAGAATAAAAAATGATCCATCGGGGGATCGAACTAGTGGTCGTTAAGAACCAATTGCTTAACAGAGACTACGGTGTATACCAATCGTGATAATCTGTTTGGCAACATTAATAACATGATTCGTTTCGTTGTAGTTTTATAACCCTGTTTTATTTATTTGTTTTTATATTTTCCCCATATAAATGCTGGTGTGTTCTTCGATATAGAAGCTACACGCAACAACATCCTGAGTCCTTGTTAGCAGCTGGACTCACTTCCGTCACCTGATAAGAGGTGATTTGCTTTTAGTTTTAACGCTGAATGAGAAACGGGTTTTGAGGAAGTATCCGCGAATAATTTAAAAAAGAAATTTCATAAAGCACAATGATATTCGAATAACTTTTAAGGTTTAAGGTGTACACTTTTGTTTGTTAATTTATTTCAATTAAAATTATAATTACCGTCACGTTCTTATATTTACATCCTAAAGTTCGTGTGCGCCGTGCGCTGTCGTGAAGCAGTGTTTTCCACTTATTAAACAGGGCCGCTTATGGAGGGGGCCACCAAATTTTGAAAGTCTCATTACTTCTAGTTTTTTAAATCTTGTGTTGGGTATACTCCTAAGTTTTATTCTGACTCAAATTAAGTTACTTTATACCAGATTCATTAACAACAAGTTGACAGAGCTCGAGTATCCTTAATCTGTGTCCTGTAATTTATGAAAGATTCTATTATTCGATTATTGACTTTCATTACGACCTGATGTACACATAATGATTTTCTTCCAATGTTTTATTATTATTATTATTATTTTTATTTTTATTATTATTATTATTATTATTATTATTATTATTATTATTATTATTTGTACAAGTGACAGCGTGATTTAATACCACTCTGCGTTGTATTATCCGCGTTGTATGCCTTTTAATCAAGCCAAGCCAAGATTTTAACTTGTATCAAGGCAGTTACACAAGGATGATTGAAAAACACGAGTATAGTGGTGTAGTGGTAGGACAACATCTAGGAGGGCACTATAGCTCACAACGGTGTTATTTTGGTGACCTTTACTTTACATAACATGTCGATAATAATATAATCAAGGTAGTATTATAATAAGCGGGTTCTAGCCCCTTACCCAATGAAGGGAGGACAGAAAAAAATGGGGGGCTCGTTCTACCCCAATATTCTTACGGAATTCATATGGTAGCCTTAACACTAACCTAAGCTTATCTTGCCACAATGAAATAATGATACAATATGATACTATCTAGTATTTTGATAAACATCATTAATGTCATTATAACTGAAAACATTATTCTAGAATGAGCATCATAATTCAACATGAACTGAACATAACTAAAGGTAGTGTAAATCTTATTAACTAAGGGTAGCGAAGTATAGTACACAGGTAGCTATTTACATTCTTTTAAAAAATGATCGATACCCATATAATTGTAAACGCATTATGTACAATATGCGCAGTATGCAAGTACATTGCAGTAGTTTGCCAATAGATTGGCCATCGCTAAGAAATTTGCAATTTTACAGCAGCATAAGGTCACTTGTGTTCACCCAGAAGGGGTCGCAGGAAAATTTCACTCATATCTATGGATACGAAGTCCACATCAGCAGCAGAAAACAACATGTCAGAGACTAAGGCGTATTTAAACTTTTTTCGTTTTGTATTTTATTTTATTTTTTTTTTTAATTAACCAATATGCTTCCCGCCCGAACTACGCGGAAAAAAAAATAAAATATAAAGTAATAATCGCTCAAGGAAAAATAAACGGGACAGGCATTGTGTGGAGTAGCCTATGTAAATAACTGGTGGGGGGAATTACGCTCCTT
The DNA here is from genome assembly GCF_964235325.1 of Thermobia domestica. NCBI lineage: Eukaryota > Metazoa > Arthropoda > Insecta > Zygentoma > Lepismatidae > Thermobia > Thermobia domestica. The sequence goes on along the minus strand of NC_137471.1, from coordinate 150,572,471 downwards.
TTTTGTCACAGGTAGATAACCTGGGTCAAAAGAAAGCGACACGTAAACATTAACGTGTTTATCATAAGTAGGCATAAGTTTGTAACGGAGCAACCCAGCACAGGCAATATTGACTTTGCTCTATTTTCCAGGTTAATGCTTTCCTAGACACGAAGAGGGAGAGCGGCGAGTTTCTTGAGAGAAAGAACTATAATAATCAGGCGTCGGCAACGGATGGAGTCCTATAATGTGAATGAGGAGTCTTCAGCTGCAACGACGTATACTTAAAGTTGGAGTTAAGTATACAAGAAGTTACACCTGTACGTATAAATGTTTTGCGATTACTAATCCTAATTTATCTTTTCAGCTATGCCAACACATGTCAACATACGTTTTTCTTATATATTTTTTTCCGTATTTGTCAGCATATTGGGAGTCTGATAGGAGAGGAAGAAGGGTAACTCATTCGTGGCCGGCCACATTCACACAAAGTACAAAAAAAAACTTTTCATGCCAATATGGTGGCAAAACATTTATTTTGGTATCAACTCGACATAACTTTTCCTGTGACGCGTCTAACTTTTCCTTAGTATGGTAGTTATGGTAGGGCCCTGATTTTAAAAATGACGTATTTGCTCCTCAGATCAATTTTGGCGCCGCCAACTAAGATGAATGCCTATTATCCGCAGTAGGCCATGGGTGTCTAATGTCTTTTATAGCATCGAAGGGAGAGGGGGAATGGATCCCAGGAAGAAACTTTTAGTTTCTGACTGTTGAAGAGTATACGAAATAGTTTTTGTTGTTCACAATTTCACAATTTATACCTTTAGATTCTATCTATAACCCTGTATTCACGTGTTCCGGTACGCCAGAGGCATGTTTGACTACGTGTACTCCACTTTTTAGAGGTCTATTCGATATATGAGACATTCGACACACTCACTAAATAATATACGCCAAGTTTTTTTTCATGAGTTCGTCTAAATTGAGGCGACTGGACCTCATGGTCTATACGGTATGCTTAACATTCCTCGTCCTCACTATCGCTAGACACTTCCAGCTCGCGTGAGTTGTCTCGAGGGAAATACTTCTTTAACCTTTCAATAGTTACCATCTGAGTGTGGTTAGGGTTTGCTCTAATTCAATTTTGCATGCATTTGTGGGAGAAATACTCCTTAAGTAATACGGTCCCACAAACTTGGGTGTCAACTTAGGAGAAATATCCTTCTTCGGTAGATAATCTCTACACAATACTAAGTCACCAACTTTTAGCTTAATAGGTTGTCTAGTGCGATCAACTCGTAATTTAGTCTGCTGCTGTACATGCGTCATAGCCTGCTGGGCTAACTTACGGATTAACTTTAGTTGTTTCTGATGTTCCTGTATTTTAGTAAATTGATACTGGGTGTCCAATTGAGTACGAAATCTTGCCTTTTGGCCAAATACAATCTCGTATGGGGAGTATTTCCTAATAGGGGAGGTTGATATATTATAAGCATATGCAAACAAGCGGACTTATTCCGCCCACTTAGTAGGCTGTTTAGCTGTGTACTTAGTTAGGAAATTTGCAATGACAGAGTTAAATTGCTCACACAGCACGTTTGTTGACGGTTTGAATGCTGCAGTTCGAACATGTTTAATGTCAAATAAGTCATTTAGTTCGGCCATTATCGCTGAGAGAAAATTTGTTCCTCTATCCGTCAATACCTCTTTAGGGGGGCCAAAACGCGTGATTAACTCGTCCAAGATGGCTCTAGCCACTGTCGGAGCTTTCATATTTCGTAGCGGTACTAATATTGCGAAATGGCTAAGATATTCTATCATAACCACGATATAGCTGTAGCCTGCGCTACCATGTAGCGGGCCAAAAATATCCAAACTCCAGCGGGAAAATAATTCCTCTTTTACAGGTAAGGGATGAAGAAAACCTTGTTTCTTTTCTCGAGGGATGTTCACCCTCTGACATTCGTCACAAGAGCGCACGTATTCCTTAACTATTTTTCCCATGTTAGGAAAGTAGTAACGTTCGTTCATTTTAGAGTAAGTGCGAGAAAATCCCGTATGGCCTCCACACAGCGGAGACGAATGGGCTTCTTGTAATATATCGGGGATAGCCTTTTCCGGTATCACTAGTTACTTATCTTTGTTCATGACTCGGTATAGAACATCGTCAACTACCACATAGGGTTTTAGAGCACGATCAATAGGGTTATCTTTCTTCTTTTGTATTAATTCTCTAATTTTATCGTCCTCTTTTTGCATTGTTTTGATATCTATTTTGGGACATAACACTAAGTTGCACACGTCTGTACAATCTTCTTCTTGACCAAATTTTGAGGGTAACTCATCCTTTAGCGGACATCTTGACAAAATATCGGCGGTCACGTTATTGCGGCCTTTTATGTGTTCAATCGTAAATTGATAGGTTGCAAACGGATGGCCCAGCGCATGAAACGAGAATTTAGCATCTTATTATTTCTGAGGTAACATATGCCGTGAGCATCGGTCCGCACAATAAAGGGACGGTCTGCCAATAGAAAGTGGAAATGCAAAATTGTCTTAGTAACTCCTAGCGCTTCAAGCTCAACCGTGGAGTAGTTGAGCTCCGCTGGGGACAAAGATTTTGAGAAATAGGCTATTGGGTGTTCTTTGTTATCTTCTTTAATTTGTGCAACGTATCCACCTATTCCGCCTCGACAGGCATCCGAATAGACTATGGCGTCCTGATTTGGGTCAAAGTGGGCAAGGACTGGGGCAGATATAAGACAAGATTTCAAGGTATCCCATGCTTGTTTCTCGGTTTCTCCAAATTCGAATTTGGCATTCTTTTTAGTCAATGAAATGAGTGGTTTTGCAATAGTAGAAAATCCTTGGACAAAAGCTCTGTAAAATGAACAAAGTCCAATAAAACTACGTATTTCTTTGACTGTAGTGGGGCATGGTACCTTTGATATAGCTTCCGTTTTCGCGGGATCTACACAAATTTCTCGTCTACCGACGATGTGATCAAGCACCGAGGCTTCTTCGTAACCAAAGTAACATTTCTTAGGGTTGAGTTTTAAGTTAGCCTTCCGGAGTCGAGATAAAATAATTCTCGTTCTTTCTATTAAATCTGGGAAGGAAGGACTAGGGCAAACCAAATCGTCCAAATAACAGATTACATACTTCCACATAATGTCACCGAATATAACATTCATCTTATTTTGGAAAAGGGCCGGGGCCGTGCTTAGGCCGAATGGTAATCTCAAAAATTCGAATTTTCCCCGGCTGCAGATGAATGCAGTCTTCTCTATATCGCACGGACGGATGAGCATTTGATGGTATCCATTTTGCATGTCCAAAGTATTTATGAATTTTGTCCCGTTTAAGAACGCTAGTATCTCATCTATGCGCGGCACTGGCGTATAATTGGGCCATAATATCTTGTTTTACCCTCTAAAGTCCGTACATATGAGCGGGGAGCCATTTTTTAGGTACTATCACAATTGGTGCAGAATATGGGCTCTGACTTTCCCGGATAATATTGCTGTGTAACATTCTCTGGATCTCTGTTGCGACTATCTCTCTCTGTTTTGTTGTTTCTCTATATGGGGGTGAGAAACAGGTATATCTGTAATGACCTCTAAGGGGCACATAAATTTATCGGTAGCCGCCGTAAGACGAGACTTGTCCCAGGCTACAACATCCCTAAATTCCATCAATAAGTCCAGCAATTGGTTTCTTTCTTCTGGGTTTAAGTTTGGACCAATATTTAGTACTTGAGCTAATTCTTCCTTTGTTTGGGGGACTTTCTGGGGTTGTCCAGGGACTTCCACGTCGTCTGTTTCATCTTTGTTAGTAAGGTGTATGATCTGATTAACGGCCTGTACGTCATTGTCCGTATCGTCATTTAAGGACTCGACCTGGGGAACACGTTTCCCTAAATAAAGGTTTTTGGACAAAGATCTAGTTCGATCTGAACTATTAAAAATAGTCAGAGTAATATTTCCATTATCAGTAAAAACTGGACCTCTTGGGATCAAACAGGAGTGCCAATATCGAATTCCTTTGAACGGTAAGAATTCCCAAATATGCACGTTCCCGGTTGGTGCGGTAATTTCTATGTCATACGAAGCCTTGGACGGCACGCGGACATTTGCTGGAAGGTGTACTTTGTAGGTAGTGTCCGGATAGATATCAAAAATTTCGTCGCTTAACCCCAAGGGGTTTGGCACGACCTTTTGTTTACTATGATCCTGAGCAGAACTCTCTAGGTCAGGGAGAGTTTTTGGATCATTTACACTTCCTTGCGTTGTCAAACGTTTTTCTAATGTTTCTAACTGTCCTCTATTTGATTGTTCCTCTACAGGCTCATAAGGCGCCTGTGAGGCCAGGGGTGACTTTACAGAGTGTTGGTCCTTTTTGTTATATTTTGTCGCATAAAACGATTTCTTTTTCTTTCTGGGAATAATCTCTGTACCCGAACTTTCTGTAGAACTAGCTACCAACGTTCCACTAGGTCCTGGTTGAGGGTCAAAACTGCATAGATTCTTTTCCTCTTTTTCTAATTCAGGCGAATTGGTAGGTTCCAGCTCAGGAGCACTGGAAGATACCTTACTTTTCTGAGTTCGTTTACGTCTTGCCTTTTTACGTCTATTGACTTTTCCATTCGTTCTATTCGTAGGCTCCGAGGGAAATTTTGTAGTTTCCCTGGAACACACGAATACTCGACATGTAATTTCTTTAGCAGGGAGCTTTTGTCTCTTATCAACTACACTAGCAACGGGATTTATGGGATTTCCGGTGACCAATTTTGGAGGCGGATCCTTACTCCTAAGTGGGGCGTTCCGTTTCTTATAAATTGGTTTGTTTCTATGAGGGGGGATAGAAAAAGCCGTGTGTCTAACATTATCGTTCTGTATTACTTGGGACTCGTCAAACGATCTTTTTCCTACTGACGGTGGGTATCGTTCAACCTGTGTTAAGTCTAAGGTATGAACCACACCTTGATGATGCCCATATGTACCTTTTGGGATTGTGAACCGTAGGTCTTCAACGTGATTCCCGGCTTTATCTGCTAACTCCAAGTATTTGGAATGAATGGTTGTGACATACTTGTGCAAAAAATCTATCCCTAAAATAACGTCATAGGCGCAAAACTGTGGGTCCACTATAGCTACGTCTAGAAACCTTCGTTTGGTTGGTTTCAAGCGATCCTTGAAACAACACGCTATTCTCACCACAGGAATGTAATCTGTGAGCTGGGCACCTACGCCGCGAAGCTTCACATCCATCCTTCAGTCTTTCAGTTAGTGGAATTCTTGGGGGTAAGAGGGTTTTCGAAGCCAGCGAAATTTCCGAGCCTGTGTCTATAAGACCTTGCGCCCAGCGGTCTCCAATTTTTATGTTGACTGTACAAAGCTGCGCCTGCCCATGGCCAAGGCCATAGGCATTTTGGTGAGTGTTCCTATACATTTTGTAACCCGGTTCTGCTACTACTTCGTCTGAGTAGCAAGAACTAATCCGTACAAATCCAGGTTGATGTTCTTTAATGCTTGACCAGTCCGAGCGATCATTTTCCCATATTACGTCATGGCTAATTCTCTGACTAACTAATCTTTGTGCTGTGTGAAATTTTCTAAGATATTGTATTCACTGTTCGAGATTATCGCAATCATCCACTTCAAGCATCAGTTTATTTAGGATGTCTGGCAACAAACTCATTCTAAGTTTACTCATCACTTCACTTTCATTAACCCAACCTCGTAAGAATTTCAAATCCTTGATTAACTTATAAATGAACGCTAAAGTACTCTCATTGGGTTGTTGTTTTCTTGTATCGACGTCGTATTCTAATCTGGCAGTATACTCAATACTAGGAAATGCCTTTTTAAGTTTTTCCTTCATCACGTTATAGTTTAAGGGTGAAAGGTTTGTTAGGTCTACTAAATAGAAGGAGAGAGCTTCCCCTTTCAGACAGTAAGGAAGGTAATTCACTATCTCTCGAGTTGACCATTGGTATATGCTAGCCACTAATTCATAGTCTTGCAGGAAAAGTTCCACACACTCATGTCGATTACCAGAGAAGGAGGGAATTTCAACATTTGGGTAGATCTTGAATGCTTGTGATTTAGCACCAATAGTAGAATTTTGATTGTCACCCTCGGGAGGAGGGTTGCTAACTTGGTCTGTCTTAACTGTATCCGTAAATTTAGGTTTCTCAAAACTATATGGTATAGATGGCTCAGTAACCGGACTAGTTTTAATTTCTTGCTCAGATTTTAAATTTATATGAGGCTTACCCTCAGGATCTAATTTTAAAAAGGGCGAAAAATTTGATTTTTGCTTGTCAGAGGTCTTATCTTCACTTGATGAATGTGATACGGGCTCATCTTCCAGATCTACAGACCTGTCTAAAGAAGCCGAGGTATTGAAATTTTCAGAAACGAACACTATTTTCAGAAATTTTCAGGACCTATAGTCGGTCTCAGTTACGCTTCTATTTTCTAACTCGGAGGTTTGTTCTGAACTATATTCTGATGTATAGGATCTATCTTGTTCGCTAAGTACTGATTTTTCTGTCTTTTCCCCTTCGCTAAACTCTAATTTCTCCACTGGGGTAATGGGTGTAACTACGCTACTAGGTGGCGAAACGAACACTATCTGTAAGGGATCTAACTTTTCCTCTTGTTGGTACTTTTTCATTTCCTTGGTCGCAGGTGATTCACCAGTTTCATTATAGGAACTAACTTTAGAACTAGTACTAGCTGAAGGTTGTAAACCACTATTCTTAACACTATCAGTTTGTTTGTTAGATTCACTTTGGGTTGGAGAGGTTGAGGGATCGTCTCTATTTTCTACTTCATCTAAACAAATTACTGACGAACCAAATTCCGCGTAATCAAATATTTTCCCAATATTTTCGTTTATTCTACTCTCAGACCAGGAATCTTTGTCTTCTTCTTCTTCTTCAATTGGCTTCTGGTGGTGGGAGCAAACTGCGGGAAAAGCATCATCACTTTTCTTCTCTCCGTCTAACCTCCTTTCCACTGGAGCAGGGGCGACAAGGTCATTTCTCTGGTTAGCGTCCTCTGTGGGAGTGTCTTGGTTCGCTGCCCGGGGAGTAGAAACCGTGGGAGGATCCCAATGGTCATATCGGAGTTCTTCGTCTGAGTTCCAAGAAGGTTTTGACTCAACCTCCAGGGATGACGCAGGAGAAGACTCCAGATTGTCTTCTTGACATTGGGCTATTTCTTCGTTTTGTAATTTCTGTAGTTCGTATCCCAACCAATCGTCTTTCAACGATTCACCCCCATCTGAATCTGAACTACTAATATCTCCGTTTGACCACTTAACTTTAATAACTACACTGAGTATGTTATCTATACTGTCCAAATATTGCAGTTTCTCTTGGAGGGTAAGGCTATCTTCAAACATGACAGGGTGGGTTTGAGTAGCTGTTGTCCGAAGAACTTTAAGTTCACGATCTGTGTCAATCCTAATCATTTTAGAAAACTTATATTCGGTCTGAGCGCTAACATCTTTCTTTTGAAAAACGTCGGTCGGTATTTCCATATCAAAATTTCCAACTACATTTTCCTCAGGTAATAAATCTTCAAAGGGGGCTGAGGAGTCAGCTTGAAATAGAATACCTAATTTCTCTTCGTCGTCACCTTGGCGACGAACAACTGTGACCTGTACTTTCTTGTTCCGTAGTTGTTTAGTTAAAGGTCGAATTAAGTTTCCTACTGCTGGGGACAGTTCCGTTTGTAATGAATGCTTAATCTGGTCTATTAATACTTTATCGTTAGGTTGTGTCAGAGAGCGCAATTCATTTTCATTATTCTCGTGAGGGCTCTCAATTTTCGTTTTTTTTGGTTCAGTCCTTATATTTGCATAAATTGGCTCTTTATTCGTTGAAGTCTGGGGTTCGATACCAATATTTTCATGAATTGGTTCTTTACTCGCTGAGAGTCGTGATTCAGTATTTAAGTTAGCATACATAGTTCTAGGACCGATCTCAGCATAAACTGTTTCATCACTACTAGCAGCATAAAAAGACTGAAAGGTCGGTCTTTGCATTTCTAACGGCGTTGTAGGATCTGACAGTTCATATTTAATAGGAAAATATAGCGCTACTGGGCTATCTGGTTCTTTTGATACACCAATATCTTTATTTTCTGAACTTAACACTAAGTTTCTTAGTCTATTTTCCTTATCAGCTAACTTATTATTATCTAAGAGTCTTTGGTTCGAGGGAACATCAGGTATTACACCTGCTGTTGTTTCTATCTCAATTGTTGCTTGAGGGCATTCCTGACTTGCAGTTATTAGTTCTGCTATTTCTAATTCATCTTTTAAATTTAATTCATTCACTAGGGTTTTTGGATCTACTCCCGGTGGGGTTTCGTCAGTATCTGAGTTTACATATATCGTCCTGGGAGCTGGTGTGGGTTTTTCACTTGAACCAGCACTTTGTATTTCTGTATCATTTCTAGTCGGGATAGGGCTAGACGCGGGAAGCGGCGTTAGATCGTAGCCACTCGCCGGAGCGTCAGGAGTTTGCGGGCTAGCGGTCGTTGGTTCAAGATATCTGGGCTGACTCCACGTATCCAAGTATCTCGGTAATGGATTCTTTTTCCAACGGCCAAATTCAGGAGGAGAATGCCCATGAACTTTAATTTTACTGCATTCAATACAATAATAATTATTCCACCGATCCAAAATATAACGGTGTTTGCCCGTGGGCGTCTTAGGACAATGAGATTGCCCTAAATCTAATAGCTTTTCTTTTATTTTCTGCGCGAAACTCATTTTTGATGATAAATCTGTTTTTCAAGTCAGTGGCCTCTTAAACCAGGGCAGTGGGTAATCAACCTACTTCCTCTGATATAATAGGAATTTAATCTCTGATAGCCACTCCCCTCGGGAATGCTACGTCAAATTTTTACGTATTATGGGACTTATTATTATTTCAATATCTTTATTTAGCTTCCTTTGAACTTGAATACTCAACTTCCCTTTCTTTATAATTTTTGCCTTACTTTGTAGAACGGGAAACGGAAAGTGACTAGACAGCTGTTTATAACAGATAATGTTTGTTTGTTCACTTATGATGAGTTTACGTTTTACTTCTATTCTTTGACTTGTTTTCTTTCTTCTTTTTTTTTAAACAAGACTTCATTTTTTTTAAATGCACACAAGGGGGATTACGAACATCCAACCATTGGATCATGTACCTGCATTTTGATTTTGGGTGTTGCATTTGCATAAAGGAGAGTTTTAGGCAGTTATTCCCAGGCAGCCGTCGGACATGCACCCCTAGCGCAGGGGGGCCCTGCTGGACCAAAAGAATAAGATACCTGTGACCCCCAAGCTTTGCATGGGAAAGGATTTTAGACACTTATCGCCGGACAGACGAGTCGAACTTTCATCCCGTAAAACGGGCGGTTCTGCTGTCTAGAGATAAACTGCCTGTGATCCTTCCCAAAGAAGTGGTAAGGGTATTAGCCACTTATCGCCGGACAGACAAGTCGAACTTTCATCCCGTAAAACGGGCGGTTCTGCTGCCCAGAGATAAAACTGACTGTGACCCCCACCAAAGCTAGCAGAAGCATAAGCAGATTTAGGGTTTTGCAAGTACATGAGTCAAAAGCTGAATTCTGTCTTAACACTCGCGTCCCGATTTTACATTTCCATGACTACACAAGAAAACGTCGTGAGGTAAACTGAGTCTTGCTCTGCGGAACCTAGCAACTATTCCGCTGACTTATAGCAACTTAAAGTGAGAGAAGTTGAGAATAGAAAATTTTTTGTCGCTACTTCACTCCTTGTAAAACGCACTACTTACAGCAGAAAAATTATACTTGTATATCAGAGTCATAAGCTGAACACCGCCTAGGCCAAATACGCCACTGAACTTTACTGACTTTACATAGTACTGATACACTACTTGACTAGTCAAAAAAAAAAAAACTTCGCGTACACTTTTCACTTTTATATATCGAAAATTCTTCGAAAAAAAAATCACTCGCGATTTGCCCTGAAACGCAACTGAGATTTTTGGTTCCCCTATAAAGTGAATGAGCACCAGAGATTTGTTTAGAGATTCAAGAACACACAGTTCGTTACCCGGCGAACACCGAACACCATAAAACTGTTACGTGTTGTTTGTGTTGTTCTGAGATTGACATTTATATTTGTGTACACTTTCTTTTGTGAAATCGTATTTGAGATCACTCTTCTACTCTCCACCCAGTATTACAAAGTTGGTTCGGAGTCCAACTCCCTTTAAGCCTCGGTATTGAAACGTCTTTGGCCTACTGGTTCGAAGATGATGAGATAGTGCACTAAAAGTCTCAATAATGGGGGGAGACTCGTATTTCAGTGGTAGAGCTTGTACTGGAAACCGAAACCCAGGTAACATATGAAGACTGTGAGCTGAATCTAGGTAGGGAGGGATAGCTTGACTAAATTAAAGAGACCATTCCATTTTACATTTTATTTATAAGAATAAAAAAAATAAAAATGAGAATACAGAGGAATTTCACAAATCGGTTACTTGGAATTACAACTTGAAATTGTTACTACATCACGTATCTGGGCACAACCCCTTCGTAACCAAATGGGTGCTAGAAGGTTTTTATGCTAAACCGCGATTTATTGAAAAATAGTGAATTTGAAACTTCGTACCTCGCAACTTGCATTGGCCCATGAGGCAAAGTGTTAATTCTCGAAGAGGGAATTTGGTCTCGACTTGAAAATAAAACTCATATTGGTCTCTAAACAATCTCAAAGTACTCATCCTGAGTCGAGGGGGGAACTTAGAAAAAATAATCACATACCTGATTTTCTGAAGAGCGTCCCGAACGAGAGCGAAGTTCACTGGTAGTCGTCAGTCCGCAGAATCACCCGAGCCGGCGAACAGGCCTCGCTTATATAGGCGTTTCGTCCCACGCATTTCTGCCAGTTTCTGACGTCGCTCGAAGCTACGTCACGAGCCTCGGCGAGCTTGGAGAAACTTTTTCACGCGCATGCTCAATAGCGGCTAAGACGTCTAGTGTTCTATGATTTGTCCCTATCACGCCGGGGTTGAAATTTCTATTTTACATTTATTTTTTTTACCTATTTTATTTCACGCTTAGCTCCAAATACATAGTATTTTTCATGTATTTATCGCTTGCGTGGTATTAACTAAATATTGCATCCGGGACCCGGCGCTGTGATTTGAGTAAATCAAAGCCAGGGTCATACCACTATTACATGCGTGTGGGTCGGTGTCAATGAGGCATCAGGTTGCTAATACAATCAGAGCCTCAACTGACTCCGTTCTCCCTTTCTCTCTTTTCCTTGCTACACACACAATTTCAAAAGCGCGGGCGTCTCACCCCATAATTTGAGTCCGGCTTAGGACTTCGAGGCATAACTGTGTAACAATATATATATATATATATATATATATATATATATATATATATATATATATATATATATATATATGTGTGTGTGTGTGTGTGTGTGTGTTGTTGAGTTGATATTGAGTTTAACGTCCCTTTTAGCAGCGAGGCGTGAACCTACTGTTTAACGTGGAATCCGAACTAAATGTGGACGTCTTTTATGCCGCGCCTCTATTACTTCCGAATGCGATTGCGAATGTGAATTTCCCAGCACGTGTAAATAAATTGGAGAGGCTTCGACTAGTTCCGACCAGCAAATGTAAAAAAACCGACGAAAAGATAAGAATGATCCCAACTTGTTGGGATTGTTCGTCCTAATACGTGCGAAGGATATTTATCTGCAGAGGAATTGAGCGCTACGAGAGAAATAAAGTTTGTTTTTCGTGAAAGCAGACGACGTTGCAAGGTGCGGATATAAAATAAAAAATAAAAATTAAGATGGAAGTAGATGTTCATGGTGTAATAAATTGTGCTTTTGATAAAGTTGCATTGTGGAACCAAGCTTATCCAGATTATCACAAACGACACGTCGTGAACAAATTATGGGCAGATGTAAGCAAGGTACTTGGCGTGGAAGGTATGTATATTTTTCTTTGTTTTGTCTTTAAAATATAAAGATTTAATTAATACATGAACTCAAACTTTTTATTCAATTTATTTTTCCTTTCTGTTCCTTAAATAATGATTTTAGGAATATATGTAATTATTGACAAATATGTTTGAAATAGCAAAAACGGGTTCCTTTTACTCATGGAGAAAAGTTACTTAGAAAGTAGATTGATTCTGTAATCTCTAATTTTATTTAGTTAATTTATTTTAAAGTGAAATTGGTAGCGGTTACCACGAAATCATAATAATAAAGGGAGCGACATTCAGTCTATTTTGCACACAAAGGAAATGCCATTCATCCTTTGAATGTGCAAAATATGTCATTTATCCGCATTCGTCTTCTTCATGCTCTCAAGATTTTAAGGTACGAATTTTGAAGCAAAAATATTTCACATTGAAGCGTTGAAAGAGACATTGCAACTTGATTCGCTTTCGCAATCGCATTCGTAAGCAATGGAGGCGCAGCCTTACATGTCATTCTATTACCTGTAGTATGCAGCGCCAGGGGCAAGTATATGAACCTGCGTTGGCAGATCTAGCATAATGATGCTAGATCTAGCATAATTTGCATTTCTTTAGGATCTAGCATCTTGCTTTTAGCATCCTACCCAAATCTAGCATAATTTCAGCAAGTTTATCAAAAAGCCGCAAAACCTGAAGATGAGAAACAAGTTGGTCGTGGGAAGAAAAAGAATGGCAGAAATGTATCCTCTTTAATCGATTCATATAGTCGGTAAAACATACAGGCAGTCTTATTTTCCGAAGTAAGTTAAAAATTGCTTTGGGCTTTTTGTGTGTGTGTGTGGCACCACCCACGGTTTTCTAATCATTTTACTGCCAGGCATGGTCGGAGCTATGGGGGCCATTAACCCCCCAATTTTTGACAATTTCGCCATCTTTATTTCTGACTTCATGACCATCTTTATTCCTGAAATGAAAGGTCAGGGACCGACCAAAAATTTGCCCCCCCCCCAGCAGACAATTCCTAACTCCGCTTATGCTGCTAGGTAATTTTCTTTCAAAATATGTAAACAAACACTTTGCATTCATTTATACGATATATACACCATTGAGTCTGGCAACGACTGCACTAGTTTAGTTGAGTTAAAGCTTTGGTGCGTGAAGTATTGAGTTCTATCCACGCATTCTTGAGCTCTTCGTGTTTTAAGTTATGTTATCGTATCTCAACTTCGTTCTTTTTTCTTTTAAAACTCCTGAAATAGTAATATGAGCATCTAGCATAATTTCACCGAATCTAGCATAATTTCGATCAGGTTTTGGAATAATTCCAAGCTGTCAGTCTGGCAACGCTGATTTGAACCAGCGAGTTTTGAAAACAAATGAGTGTTAGATATTGGTTACCCCTCTGCTTTTTATAAGAATCAGGAAAATTTACAGGAGAAATGAGGTAAGAAATGATCATTTGAAGTATTTATTTGATGTTTAGGAATTTAAGTTCGGCATGAGAGTTATGTTTAATACGAGAAAAGATATGTGGAAGTTAGTACTATTTGCCGAATGCGGAAGCATTCGCGGAAGGTTTCAGTCAGCAGCATGGTAGTTGTAAAATATGGCGAACATGTGTAATGGATGCTAAAAAATAATGAAGAAAACCTTTTAAATTTTTGTAAAGCCAACGGAGTACTAAAGTTAAGTGAAATGTAATAATTTTTAATACTTTAAGCACTGTTTTTTGTATGTTGTAAAGTCCAAGGGCACCTACAGACTGGAGAGGCAACTCTAAACTTAAGCCCCAGTTTGTGCTAGGTGGCTACTGAAAAGCGCGAGTGCTATCTAACTGAGTCAGGGCAGAAGTGCAACACGAAAGCCCGAGTGATAAGTGTGCGCCCGTAGGGAGCAGGCACGTCAGCGACGGGGGTTACGCGCATAAACGATGATAGTGAAATAGCACACTAACAGGTATTTATTCCGAAGTTGGTCATCGCCTACATTTTGGCTAAAAATGTAATAATTGGTTTCTTTCTTTACCAAAGTTTTACATTTAATTCACATAATAATGCCAAGTGAGCGTTAGCGAGTGGAGACGGGTTAGTGCCTCGCAGGGCACGTTGTTTTTTGTTTTTATTACTGCTAAATGGGAAGATAAGCCTGTGTTCTTTAAGGTTGCTGCCTTCTTGGTTATGTCACTAACCGTTACAGTAGACAATATTACTTTCTCCACGTTTCTTTATATTAGTATGTATCAGGGTTGGCAAAAACCATGGTTTTTATTGAAAAAAAAACGATTTTTTAAGGTTTAAACCAGGTTTGTTTGGTTTAAATAATTTGTTCTATATATTCATATCATATATAGACAGAAATAAGTTTGTTTCATCTTGATGTTATTATGCAACAACCGGGTTATGCTGGAAGGGGTCACATAAGCTTAATGCGGAATAAAAACCGCTTCTCGAGTTACATCCGAGAGAAATTGTCCTCCATTTGAACTCGGAACCAGGAATAATTGACCACAAATGCGATACGTCTGCCGACTCACGAAGGAATCCTCATAAAAATACATTGAACTGATCTTTACATGCTTCTTAATATAATTGTCAAGAGTAATTTCAGAAGAGCAAAAAGATAAACAGCTGCACAAGTGAAACTATTATACAGAATTACATATGGACAATTTCAAAGTACTACGGAGTACAGAAGAACTAATTTAGTTCAAGTTAGTTAACAATGACTTTTATTGGTCCAAATTAAAGAAATACAACGATTTAATTTGCATATCAGTAAGAAAAATGAATAAAGATACGAATTATTTGAGTCCACTTTGGCTCAGATTCATTTATAGATAAATAGATACCAAAAATACTTCTCATTTCACTAAATGCCTCTCGTGGGGTCTGTATGATCCCCCCCCCCACACACACACAAAGTATGGCATTTCGAAGTATTTTTTCAATAGTAAACATTGAAACGAAACAATATTTAGTACTTTTCTTTGATTACAATTACATAACAATAATAACAACTACAAAAAATCACAAAAATTTATAAGCTTAAAAAAAAGTTGCTTTTGTAGTATAATCTTTTTGAGTAATGAATGGGGAATTTAGGTTTGAATATAATACGAATAATATACGGGAGTGAAACGTGATAACCCACAAATGTGTGTTCATCAAGATTTTACAAACACTTACACTTTTACGAACATTTTTCGTTTTTTGGTTTAAACCAGTTGTTTTTTTTTTTTTTTTGATGTAGTATCAGTATCAATAGTACCCTGCAAAATCATTATCAAATTATATTCTTACAAGAAGACAGTTATAGATATGTGACAATCATTTTGGACATGAGTGTACATAGGGATATAAATATGTTTTATTATAGTTTGGTTTGCGCATGCGTATCTTTTGGTACATAAATTAACAAATGAACGTAAGTTTATCTGAAAAGTCGAAGTTTATGCTTTCTTTCGAGCACTTCCGGTTCGAATTTTAAAATTCTATTTTACGGTTGGTAAGACCTAGTTACCCGCTTCTCAAAAAAAAATGTATTGCTTGTGTATGCAACCGTTTTGTCGCAAAAAATTCGAGAAACCGTAAATTTTCAAAAATAACCTTTCTCGAAATCACCATAATTTAAAATCCTGAAATGTTCTTAAATTTTTCAACTTTACATGAATAATAAACACACCAAATAGCATTGTCGACCAATGCTTCATGAATGAACTACAGCCTCTTGAAGTTAGCGAAGTTTCATTAACTTCAATATCACCGTTGGCAACACTGAAAACAATGAAAGTACAACAATTTGATGATGTTTGTGGTTCACATTCATTAAATAAAGAATAAAAGTTTTCCTGGCTCCTTTTTATTATTTTGATCAAAAAGGCTCTCTGAAATAATATGAGCCTCCCCCTACTCCGTTTTCTTAAACCGATGTAACCTGAGGTGAAAATTACGATTACGAAACAAATTTTAAACTTACTTAAAATGGTTTTCGGAAACAAAGTTTCACTGATTTTTTCCACACTGAAGTAATTATTTGCTTGCTTAGTGTCTTCTTCGCTAATAGCATGTCACCATGGCAGATGCTCCAATAGGTGTTGGTGCACTCACAACTCGTAGCACGTTGTCGATAGTCACAAAACACTTATATTCTCTTCTCTTATTCTCTTGTGGAAACCTGTACCCTGTTGAAGGTCCATGTGGAAACAAAGAAAAAAAAATGAAATGAAATCTTAGGAGTTTTACGTCCCACGTTTATGCCGGTTACGCTAAAAGAGACAGTGATTATGAGAATTGAGTGAAATGATGGAATGAAGAAAGTGGGAGGAAACGGGAGAACTCCGAAAAACCCACCAGCACGGTGTTTGTCCACCACAAAGCCCACATGGCGCGAGCTGGGATCGAACCAAGGACCCTAAGCACCGGAGGTGAACGCTCTACCACTGAGCTACCGCGCCTCCTAGAAACACAAAGAACACTGCAATTTCATGTAATTTATGATTTTTTGATAATATTTCTGCTATCCATCACTGGTTATCGTATATGCATGTAACAAATGTTCATTTTAGCAGATTTCTTAAATCTACACTTTGAATTGCAGAAGCTCGATGTTGGGGAAAGCATGACGTTAGTCCATGGTGACCCGTTACTGCCATAAAAGCCAAAGATGACTTCGGTAAATACCAGTTACCGGTCGCACACTTTCCCACTTTTTTATTTTTTTATTTTTTTTAATTGTCGAATTCGGTTTTTGGCAACAAGGCGAGAGTAATACCCGGAGTTGATACTTGCACTATACTCACGAATTTTTCTGCAGGATTAATACTGTGAATCTTTTTTCGTTTTCCCGGGTTGCCACATTCTTATCCCCTCTCTCCCCAATACGTCGCAGAGACCCTTACCACGGCCGGTTTCACTGAAAAGCCACTGCTTTATCGGACCAGTCTGCATCTTGGACATCTGAAAGCAATTTTTAAAGTGGAATGCAGCACTATCAGAAATCACTGAAACGGTTTATTAAGTTGTAGACACTTATTTTCACGTGTTCGAACCTTTTTCTATAACGTATATTATCCCTTTTCTTCGAGTATTTTTAGAATCTTATTCATTCTACGAGCCGAATCGTGTGTTTTGTCATCGCTTATTACAGCAAAACTGTCAGTTGTTTCATAATAATATATCACTCCCGTAAAGAAGGACATTTGCTCGTTTCTCCAGTGATCATTCTGAACTTCGCTTTGCAGAATAACAGTCCAATTTAAGCGAAGTCCACATGCAGTAAAATAGAATTTGTATTTTGAAATTTTACACGATGCTTTGCGGTAACATTTTTTTACACTTTCATTGTTGCCAACTGTGACTTCAAAGTTAAAGAAAGTTCGCTAACTTAAAAAGGCTGTAGTTCATTCATGAAGCATTGGTCGAGAATGCTATTTGGTGTTTATTATTAATGTACAGTTGAACCATCTAACAAAATTTAAGAATTCTAAATTATGATGTTTTGGAGAAAATGACGATTTTTGAAAATTTGACGATTTCTAGAATTTTTTTGCAATAAAACGGTTGCACACAGAAGCGATACTTTTTTGGGGGGTAACTAGGTCTTACCAACCTTGAAAACGGAATTTAAAATTCGAACCGGAAGTGCTCGAAAGAAAGCATAAACTTCGACTTTTCACATAAACTTACGTTCATTTGTTAATTTATGTACAAAAAGATACGCAAACCAAACTATAATAAAATATAGTTTATTCATATCCCCATGTGCATACCACAACAAGAATTATAACTCTACATGTCTCCATTGCTGAATTGTGAGGCTCCGAATTTGACCATTTTCCACGTTTTCTACAATTCATGAATTGTACTCCCCGTCCTTGATAGCCCATTACTTGGGGGAATTTTTTTCCGAAAAAAAAATACGGGTCTCTTAAAAGCATGTCTAGTTTCTATTAAAAAAAAAGTTTGAACAATATCTGAGATGGTGATGGTACAATTTTATTTTTTATTTATTTATTTTTGCCTCAATTGAAATGGAAGACACCAGATATCTAACTTAAGTTAAAAACAATGTACGTTTCTCATTAATTTTTAATTACTATAAAGATGTCACTTAAAATTTGTAAATTACTGTACATATTTTAATTTTTTGCATTTTCTTTTTCTATAATAGATTATTAAAACACATGATACAAAACATTAGAAATGTTTATTAAGTACTGTCCTGTTCCGAGAGATCAGAAAAGCTGAATACGAGCTGGTTTTAGAATGAAAATGGTGTTCTTTATGCTATGTAATGGGTAGTTCAGGAAGTGAGTATTTATTGAATGTTTTATTATTATTATTCGATATGCCCATTAACCATATATTTGAGAATCTATTGTATTGATAGAAAGTTGAGACACTATAATAATAATAAATTTTCAAGAAATAGGCACTAACTATACATTTAAATAGGAAGAATGTGTCAAATAAAATTTACTGTAGGCACCCAATGACACCCCAAAATATACAAACTTCTGTTCTTTATAATATATCGAACATAAAGAAACGACATTGGTTGATTTGGCGTTTTATTGATGCATTTCGAAGGAGAAAAGAGAAGCAGGACACGAGGCAATGCTTCGAGAAGACGATCCGCCCAAGAAAAGAAGAAAACTCCCGACGAGAGCTCCCGTCGTGGTTCGGATTCCACGTTAATCAGTAGGTTCACGTTTTGTATAGCCTCGCTGTTCACGGAACGTTAAACGCTAATTCAACTGAACTGAAAGAAGAAAATAGATTCAAGCTGATGAAAGAATTCGCCGTACAGAATTTTGAAACTGTTGACATTGCAGAATAATGCTGGATTTGTCCCATAATTCCGTCATGGAATGTTAATGTCATGGTAATTGTAACATAAGACAAAGTAAATTATTCAATAGGTATATTAGATTTCACTGTTGTTTCTATTCCAATTATCTGTGTTGCAAATGCGTAGTAATAAGCAGTAATGCAGTGTTATGAATTGCTATGAAGTTATGAATATCCTTTACGTTAGAGATATTGTAAAGATAACTTCACAGAAGTTTACTTTGGGGTGCTGTAGGATACCTACAGCAAATTTTATTTTAGCCCAATATTGATACATGCTGAGAAAAATTTCTGCAGGTCATTGTCTCCGATTTTTCTGAAATTAGGATATATCATTCTAAAAACAAAATAATTAGACCCATTTTTTCTGCATTATACAAAAAAATATTAGAACTAAATTAAGCATTTGTTGCAACTGAGACTTTCAGTGACTGTTTGCCATGGCATTTTAGAGAAAATGTTAATCAAATTTAACCTTTCCGAACTTCTTAATTTTAGGTTGTGCAGTTATTTTTTGAGTTTTTGTGATATTAATGCCTATTTTTAAGGCTTTTAGTACGTAATCATCCGGTTTCAATTTTTGAAGTACATTATAACCCATTTAAGTAGATTAACCTATTTAGATATACGGCTTTGCGTCCAAACGTCTCGCGCCCAAACGTCCTGCTCCGGTATCACAGGGTGGTATAGGAGCAGAGGGCTGGTGTTATTTATCACTAGCCTTTAAGATATATATATATAAGTGAGCATAGTGAGAAGGACCGCATATACTTCTACCTTATTAATTTATACAGTATGGCGCTAAATTTGGTGTACAAAAGCAGAGGGGTGATTCCTGAGAGTAAAAAAAAAGTTCCAATAAACCCACGGCGAAAACCCCATCGTTTGTGTGTTATAGGCTGCTGAAATCATGAAAAAATGAACTTTAAAGGTTCATAGCTCCAAAACTTTGGGACCTACCTTGGTCCGGTCAAGACTTCACTTAGAACCTAGTATGTTCCCTATCCAAAAATGCGTGTTTCATAATCCTGAGGTGCTTCCACAACAATGTTTAACGAGGGACTTTGACTACGGGCCTATGATATAAAGTACTCTCCAGCTACCTCCATAAAAATTGTTGCGTGAGTACCTTAGTATTCTAAAACATGTATTTTTGAATAGAGCACATATTAGTTCCTAAGTGAAGTCTTGATCCGACTTTGGTAGGTCCCATAGTTTTGGAGCTATGGACCTTTAGAATTGATTTTTTCATGTTTTCGGCAGCCTATAACACGTGAACGATGGGCTTTTTGCCCTGAGTTTATTGGAACTTTTTTGTTTGTTTTACTCTCAGGAAACACTCCTCTGCTTTTGTACGACGAATTTAGCGCCATACTGTAGGTATCGTTAAAAAAATGTAAATATTAAGCTAGGCTTAATCTGCACTTTTTTAAAAAAGTTTATATCTCTATTACTTTGTGGCTGGCATGCATATAGCGGAGTTGGGATTTGGGCGCCAGAGTCGAACGGGCAAGCTCTGTGTCGGTTTTCTACATTATTTATTTACAAATACTGAACAAAAATTCAGAATAAATTAAATCTTTTAAAAGTTTTTTTTTCTTTTTAACTCTTTTTAAAGCGAGCTTAACTTCTTTATCTTTTAAGTCGAAGCAGGAAATATAAACCACCGAACGATTTCTGTGTATGAACTCTGTCAAGCTCGTAACCCAGCTGAGTTACTTTCTTTCCTTCGCTGCACTACAGTTTCATGCATCTACAGTTTCCATTTTCATCCTAAGTTGAGTTTATTGTGTTCTGTAATATCATTATTTTAAGTTTGAATCATAGTTTCAATTCTATATCTACACTATAACTTTATTCAGCGTACCAAATTTGAGTGATAGTTATTAAGATATTTAGTATATAACTTCCAAAAGTATAGGAAACAATGTTTTAGTATTTTGGATAGCCTGAGGTAAGATAAAAAAAACGCTTCGCTTGACTTAACCTTGATTCTGAGATATCTTTCGTTTTTAAATTTTGCCCCACATGCTACAAATAGTAATTTTACAACATTTGCTTTATTTTAGGAGTCCACTGTGTTTGGAGGCTATCAACCGAGATGATTTCAAGGTACGCCGCACACAGGTACTACATAGACGGTACCAAAGGTAAGTAAGGATGAATCCCAGAAAAAGGAAGAAAGTGTTGTGACTCACCTAGCATTTCAAAGTGTCTTCCTATGTGATGAACTATCATCAGCCTCCCATCATTAGCGCGCGGCTTGCTCGATTTGCAGATTCGACGAAAAACGTTTTATATATAGAGAGTTTGGCATAGAGACATTTAGTATAGGAAGCCCAAAATTCATAGCGTCAACATAACACCAATTTAAAAATATAGACTGAAGATCTAATTAATTCTTATTGACTGTGATTTTTTTTATTGGCGTAGCTCGCTTCGTGTGATGTGTATGGTACTCATTTAAGCTAATTTGCGTACATATTATGCTGTTTTAATTTATGGCAGTTAAATCACACTTCAGATTCTAAAGTAATGTATAATATACTTGCTTCGTATCGTTAAATATATTCTTAGATGAAGGTGACAGAAAACTTTTCAAGAAATAGTTTAACTTATTTTGTGTCTGTTCAGGGGAGGGGGGACGTAAATAACGCATGATTCTGCTGCTTGGTTTTCGGTGATTGGTACCGTCATCTTCTGAACTACAATACTAGGGTGTAGGAAAGAGTTTGTAAGATGCAACTCTGTTCAAACTTTTCTTACAAAGTAAGTGTTTTTTTTTAATGTTAAATAAAACTTGTTAAAATTGATACACTGATGAGGTGTATATACATTTCAAACTATTATAATGTACGGTAAGCAATTAGTAGACTTAAATTAATATAGACTTTTTGTTTATGTATTCACATTAAATATATTGTGTACGAGAAATGTATACTTAATGTAAAATTTAATAAATCATTACTGTAATTATTCTCAATAAATCTACAGGATTTTATTTTATGTATTGTCTTTTAAAGGTTCATTCCTTTATTTGGCTTTCGGTTTGTTATGTAATCATAAGTAATGTAGGATAGTGGAATTTAGATCATTTTAAGGATAATTTCTCTATTATATACGATAACTCAAGGAAATAATCGATTGTATATCGCATTAAACATTTACATGATATAAAATAAGTTATTTTCCCCATTTATCATGTATAAATCGTACCACCAGTTGGGTTCTGTAGTATAGACACTGGTTGCCCAAGTACTTCCCAAGTTGCGGTATAGTCAATGCGGTCTGGATGCTTGAGCACTGACTTCAGGAGTGGTAAAATGAATGACTATTCGGAAACAGTGAGTAGCCTAGTGGTTAATGCATCTTCACGGTAAGTTGAAGTTACAGGTTCAAATCTTAGTCCAGTCTTGCATTTTTTTCCTTTTGTAATTGTGTATTTTAGCTTAGTAGACCTGATTTCTTTATACTCGAGTTATTTCATCATGACTTTCAACACAAGGACGACATGAACCATTCACATGTTGATAACTGGGATGTCTTCCTTGTGCTCTGTCATTTATTCTACGCACTACAATAGCTGTTTTAGTGTTGTGTAAAACACAACGAAGAGCACAATTAAGACACTTCGACTGTGGACATCTGAGTGGTCCACGTTGTCCTTGTGTTAAGAGTCATGGTGCAATAAAATGGTTTCATGGTGATATGATCACGTTTTATAGTGATTCTTTATAAAAAAAACTCATTATATACACGTGTTTGTAAGTTTCGTATATTTTTAATACTTCTGTAAGAAACTGTACTATAGCATTTTATTTTAGTTCCATTAAGAATACTTTTCACAAAATGCATGTGATTTGTTCCGATTGTTATTGTTCCTCCATAGTTTTAAATGAATATTGGCATAGATATAAAATGTGTGTCCGAGATAATTTAGTTTTCTCCACTTGTACTGCACAATGCCCCCTGTGGTGTCGCCTTGTAATATTAAGGGATCCCGGGTACATGACAAAATATTTAGAAAATATTTTCTGTACATGATAGAAAATGTTCAGAGAATATAAGGTAGATAAATCAAAAACATTTTCAAATTACTTTTCTTGGTGTTTTGTAGCAGTAGCAAATGTTTAGAAAATATTAAACTAGTTTCAGATATGAATTTGTGCTAAGAAAGAAAATATTTACGATTCATTTTTCAAATAGCAATTGATATGTTTTTGATTTGTTATTGTATGTAGTTTCAGAACGTACTTAAAATACTTTCTAAGGAATTCTGGTTTTCACATAGAATATTTTAAATTCTTTCTGAATATTTTTCCGTCATTACCACCATAACACCTACAGTTTGAAGTACATTTCTTTCTTCAACGTATAAGTTAGAATACTAGAATTTATTTCAACAAATTTATGTGATATGCGGCCCATACACGTAAACACATGCCTGAAGAAACAGCCCGACTTGTATGAAAAATGATAAAACCACAGGCAAGTTGATCGTGTATGGCCTCGTTCATTCATGTTGAAAGTTTTCAAAATCTTCTGAAAACATGTTTGATGTTTTTGCCGTTCTGCATGCATGTTTACCGTGTATGGGCTCGTTCATGCAAGGTGTCTGTTTTATATTTAGGTCCGCCAATCACGACAGCGGAAGAAATCACGTGACTCTCTCCTCCGTCGCATGCCAAGGTCGTTCAAGATGGGTGATCGTTATTCCTGGAGCATCAAAACATAGAAAGAGAGAGAGAGATGCGTTACATGACAAGGGATTCTGTGCATGCATTTATTCAGGTATACAAAGAAGTACCATGTTTTTGGAAGGTAAAATAAAAATTTAAAAAAAAAACTACTGTGTGGGGAATGACGTAAAGAATTCTACATTTGAAAATCTAGAAAAGCTGAGAGAATTTCAACCTCACTCAACACTTGATAATTGTTAAAAGGAGGATAAATACGTTGCGCTCCAACTACAGAAGAGAGCACATCAAAGTGAGAAAAAGGAAATTAAATGGTTCTGCCGCTCATGAAATTTACATGCCAAAGTTATGGTACCACAGGGGTGTAGCCAGCAGGCTTATCTAGGGGGGTCTTTTTGAGGAGAGACAGCTACAATGTATACACAACTCCAAAAGTGCATTACCACCTGCAATTCTCCTTTTCCTGCAATAGCAGGCAACCCAAAAAGCTCGGCGGTTGGGCTGGTTGCGAATTCGAAAGGCGTTGAACTAAACCTCAAATTTGTCACAAATATATCAGTGTGGCAAACTGCAAATAAGGGAATAAAACAAATTGTTAAGAGTGACAATTTTATTATTGTGACGGAGTTGGATGACATCAAAAGTTATAAAATGACTTACTAAAGCAGTTCAAACAAGATGAATGGTAAGAAACAGATATCAGAAGAAAACATTTCTCTCTTTCCCCCCACCCCACCCAAAAAAAGAAACTCATAAAAAGAAAAAGTTACATAATATAAAAGTTTCATATAAAAGCCTAACAGCACAAAAACAAATATCTACACGAAACGAAAAAGAGACAAACACAGAATAGGGGACACCAGTGGTGTAGCAGACTTGCGGCCCTCCCATGCAAGATAAAGAGACGGGACCCTAGTTGTAAACCCCATTGTTATAATAATAATAATAATAATAATAATAATTATTATTATTATTATTATTATTATTATATTATTATTATTATTATTAAAAAGTCGTTTCCTTTTCTAAATCTCTGACTCTGCCTCAGAGCATGAATGCATATAGCGATCATGTGTGCACCTTTTGTCAATTAGCGGTCCCAAAGGCCAAACGGGATGGAAATCTCCAAGAGAGAGAAGCAAAAATCTTTCTTATGGTAATTTCTAGTTCAAAGTTCGAAGTACTTGCTTTTGCACGTGATTTTTTGTTGCTTTTTCAGGGAACAAAAAAGTTCTGGCGCCTAAGAAATTACATCATATAATATTGCAAATTTGCAAGTGGATGTATTTACATTGCAATGTTTGGTAATAAAGATATTATGATTAGAAAAACATCTTGCAAAAAGTAATTTAATTTCTTCATCCATCGCAAGTCTTAGGGGACTTTTATATCTCGCCTCCCCACTCCCCGAATATCGATATCGAGTGTTGTGTACATTGTGTGATATTTGCGATATCGAATGTTGATAAATGAAATATAGATATCGATGATAGCGATATATCGACATATCACAGGCCCAGATTCCGAGAAGTGATGTTTGAAATATACTGGAATCAACAATCAAATTCTAAATAAGTTTTCCATTTCCGTATCCAATGTTGAGGGGGAAGGGTGAGAGTCTACTTAGCTTAATCAGCCATTACACCCGCTATTATCAAAGTGTTAAGTCTGCCATTGTCTGCTAGTTACCCCAGTTTTATTTGAAGATTGAATTGAAAACCTGAATTACATAACATCCCAAGTCCACTCTTTTTCTTCGTATTTTTCGTTTTCTGTTTTTTATGTTAGCATCTATGTTTCAGGGCTATTGACTTGCATAATACGTAAGTCCAAATCAAAACTTTAAAAACAAATCAAAATAATTTCAGGTAAACAGAATAGCATTCCAAGTATAATCTTTTTGTCTTCTAAAAAAATACTCCGGTGGACTTCGGATGTTCTGCAATTCAGATCTTTAATTTTAGTTACGGTCTTCAACCATCTTTAACTCGCAGGCTCCTTGCTTTCATAAAATCAAAAATGAATTAGTCTATATTCTTGGGAACTTACTGTTGCACCAAAACACATATATACAGGGTGTAACAAAAAGGTACGGCAAAATTTCAGGGGTGGATTCCTTATGGGTAGACAAGCAAAATCGTTCATATGACCATATGTCGGGAAATGTATCATTACAGAGTTACGGCCATTGAGCCGCCTAATGGTGGAAATAGTCACATTCTAGTCGCTCCTTAATGTGACTCAATTTAAACCTCAATTACTCAGACCCTAATTAACCTAGGAAGATATTTTTGGTATCTATCTATTTCTAGAGGAAGATGCTTTCCGCCTATATATATATAGGGTGAGTCAAAAGTCTTTGGACACCTGCATAAGTTTTAAAATCGACGGGAAAAGCAAAAAGTGATGATGGAAAAAGAGGTTTCATGAGGGGCTGCAACTTTTGGAGTGTATGTCATTCATGGCCGCCATCTCAAAATCCGCCATTTTGGATTCAAGTCATTTTTCTAAACGGGAAGAAGGTGTATGTCACATCAAATAACACTAGCTTGAGCTCAGAAATTTAGTGGTGTAATTTTTTCTATCTTATACAGTTTAGAAGTTAATAATGTTCAAAAGTGGGAAATTACATTGATACTGACCTAGTTCTCTCATTTCCAGGTGATCTAAAATAGGTCTGACACGTGAACAGAAGATCGAAATCATCCTTATATGAGTGGAACGTAGCTACCGAACAATAGCAGCTGACTACAACCGACGGCACTCAGACAGAGAACCGGTATCGCACAGCACAGTGGCTCACGTGATCACCAAATTCCGAGAGACGGGCTCTGTTCAAGATGGGGCACGTAGTGAGCGACCAAAGACTGCCACCAATGAGGAAACTGCAACGGCGGTTGTTGCGTCGTTTGTGAAAAGTCCTAAACGAAGAACTCGTCGTGTGTTTTTAGCATGTCCAATAAGCCAATCCTCCGTTGTGCGGATATTGCACGCCAATCAGTGGCATCCTTACAAGTTGCACATGCAACATAAACTGAACGAGGATGACCCTGATCTCCGGTTGGAGTTTTGCATGTGGGCTACTTAACAACACGAACTGGATCCTGCATTTGTCAAGGGCATACTGTTCAGTGACGAGGCGTATTTAACTTTGAACGGGGAAGTTAATCGACATAATTGTCGATACTGGTGTGACGCAAATCCGAACTGGGTTGACCCGAGTCGAGAATTTAGTGCAGCGAAGCTGATGGCGTGGTGTGGCATATGGCACACCCGCATCATTGGGCCATTTTTCATTTACAACACCTTAACTGCACCACAGTATCTGATGCTGTTGCAGGACTTTGTGTTCCCTGCCACACTGAACGCTGACGGCATTTTTCCATCTTATTTTCAGCACGATGGAACCTTTCCACACTATAGACTTGGTGTCCGTCAATGGTTGGATGAACAACTGGCACGGAAGTGAATTGGTCGCCATGGTCCCGTGGAGTGGCCGCCCAGATCCCCTGACTTAACGCCCTTTGATTTTTATCTATGGGGACATCTTAAGCAGGTAGTGTATGCTGGGACAATCCGTGATTTGAGAAACCTGGAGAAACGCATCCAACAAGCCTGTGACCAAATTTCATGAGACATCTACTTCGTGTGCTGTCAGAGTGGTTGCGGTGACTACAGTTGTGCATTGCACGGAATGGACAACACGTAGAACATGTGTTGTAGCATTCAGTATCAAGGTAATTTCCCACTTATGAACATTAATAACTTCTAAACTGTACTACATAGGAAAAACAAATTACACCACTAAATTCCTGAGCTCAAGCTAGTGTTATTTGATGGACCATACACCCCCTTCCCATTTAAAAATGACTTGAATCCAAAATGGCGGATTTCAAGATGGCGGCCATGAATGACATACACTTCAAAATTTGCGTCCCCTCGTCAAACCTCTGTTTCCATCATCACTTTTTACTTTTCCCGTCGATTTTCAAACTTATGCAGGTGTCCAAGGACTTTTGACTCACCCTGTATATCTTATGTATGTGTGGAAGTACCATGGTGGACATGGGAGGGTAATTACTTGTTTTTTGTTTGATTTTTGCATCAGCATTTTGAAGATGACATTCCTTGGGGATACACTCATAAAATGCATATCAGCGGAAAGCTTAATTTTTGCAGAACACATTGCTACTAAAATTATCTTCCTCTCTTAATCAGAGTTTTTATATATTGAGGTTTAAATTGAGACACATTAAGGAGCGACCAGAATGTGACTATTTCACACCATTAGTCGGCTCAAAGGCCGTACTCTGGAACGATGCATTTCCCGACATATGGTCATCTGAACTTTTTTGCTTATCTACCAATAAGGAATGCACCCATGAAGTTTAGCCGTACCTTTTAGTTACACCCTCTATATGCAAGATCCGTTTTGTTGATTTACGAAATCACTCTTTTTTCCTCAATCAATTTACAAAACGGGTCTTGAATAAGGTGGTCGCACTAGTAATGACATCCCGTAGCGTCGTTACGTAACACACACAGTATAAATAAAGCTTCGAAACCACAAGTTGCAAGTTCTGCCGCAGATAATTCGGTAAGTTGTCTGCTTGTTGAGTGGGCAACCCAGATTCATAACACGGTTGGTACGGTTTGCTTTTTTTCCCTTTCAAAATACATTTCTATATGTTTATATTTCTTCTTAATAATAACTTTCTTGCAATCTTAAATTAGTCGGGGTTAAGTAGTCAGAAGATTAAAATACATGTATGACTACTTTCTCCGTGTGTGTGTACTCATATATGTATCTTTACATATTCGTTTCTTTCTTGGGGCCGCGGTGGCTCAGTGGTAGAGCGTTCAACTGTGGTGCTTGGTGTCCTGGGTTCGATCACAGTCCCCGACAAGTGAACTTTGTGGTGGGCAACCACCGTGTGCGTGGGTTTTCTCGGGGCTCTCCCACTTTGTTTATTCCACCATTTCATTCATTACTCATCATCACCGTCTCCTTTAGCCTAACCGGCATAAACGTGGGACGTAAAACTCAAAGATTTCATTTGTTTCTTTCTTTCAACTAGTGTTGCCACGAGACGAGACAGAAACATTTGATACGAGACACGGGACGAGACACACTACTTGTGCCGTCTCGTTTCCGAGACGAGACGAGACGTCTCTTGAAATGCCTCGTATCGTCTCATGTCTCAAAAATGCAAAGACAGTTTTTGAAATTGTTTAAAAACTTATTAACTCGGAATAAATTATTGCCTTCGAAAGTATACAAGCGTTTATTTCAAATGAGGAGTATCCTAAAAGAACAAGGAAGACCTAAAGTTATTTTTTAAATGATTCTTACAAACAGCTTTCATTTCTATTTTCCAACCGATTCAAGTTTAAATATTTAGTGATACTCTTCCAGATTCAAGTAAAATGGTAAACCATTCTTTGAGATCAGTGTTTCAGAATATTTCATTCCGAGGGCTGGTGGTTATATCTATGTATAAAAATACTTTATAGAAATACAAGTTCTCTTAATGCCAGTTTCATCAGCTACTAACCATTGTTCATGAGTTTTCTCGTTCCGAACAAAGACAGAAACGTGTAGGCCTTTTCCTGTACTGAGTTTGAAAGGATGCTGGTTTGACAATAAAATTTAGTTTCGTTTTATTGTTTTATGATGTTATTCGAACCAAAGTCATTTTTGAAATCAGAAAATCACATGGGCCTTCTTATATTTTGAAGTGGCGCCAGAGGTTTTGAAAAAAGGATTTCAGAATAAGTGGGGAAGGCTTGCCTTTTGAATGTACCGACGATATTGACAAACATTCCTGTCGTAATAATTCATTACTGGAAACCCTTGGCGCCCGAAGAAATTTTAAGGGAGTCATCTCTTTGATTGCTATATTACGCCTGGTATTTAATATACGTAGTTTGCTATATTACACATATATTTTCGTGAGCAAGGGGGGCCGGGCCCCTTCCCCCTCCCTTCGGGCGCCCGTGGTCGAAACTAAGTAGTCGTTGTTTTAAGCAGTGTCTCTTCCAGACATGTTTTTGGGGTGCTGCCCCCTGGAACTCTGAGAGTGCCCCCACGGGGAGACCAAAATAATACATCTATAATAGAATAATACCAGCAGTATCCCCGGAATCCTAAATATACCCCCCAGGAACATTTTTTTCTGAAAGAAACACTGATTGGAAGATTGTAGTCGCGTTGTGTGTTGTGCTGATAACCAAACGAAAGTGGTTAAAAGCTGTAATTTTAACCACTTTGTATAACAGCTTCTTTTTGTTGGCCTCATCCGCTCTAGTGTTGCCACAAGACGAGACGAGATATGTGACGAGACGAGACAGCTTGAAGTCTTCTCTCGTCTCATCTCGTGAAAACTACTTTCGACCATGTGGGTTACTGCCCCGATCTTGGAAATGTCCTCAAAGGGATTGTGCTACGAATAACAGATTTTATTCGAACTAATTGACTGACTCCAATGCAACATTGTTCCAATTTCGCCTATTCGCAATGTAATGGAATAGACAAACATACGTTTATATGATTACGTGAAGGCGGCCCCGTGTTCGATTCCAGGTGGGGGCACTCGGTCGAAAAATTTAAAAGTTTTTCAGGCCAGTCACCCTGAATGAGATTTTCCTTGGTTTTCCACATTCACACCA
Organism: Thermobia domestica; assembly: GCF_964235325.1. NCBI lineage: Eukaryota > Metazoa > Arthropoda > Insecta > Zygentoma > Lepismatidae > Thermobia > Thermobia domestica. The sequence goes on along the minus strand of NC_137471.1, from coordinate 150,542,270 downwards.
GGAAGATGCCAGGGTGATACCTTAGGTTTCAGATCACTTCCTTTCTTCCCCAATCCTTTCTTCCTTCCCTTTCCCCGGAAAGTGTGTTTGCTAGAGACGTCATCCCTCGAACGTGACGGGCTAAATTGCGTCAGATGCCGAAAGCCCAGAAATCTAAATCCTAAATCCTAAATTTACATGGTTACTTCTGGGGAACATTGTTCTTTCAAAATATATTTCTATATGTTGATATTTATTATTATTAATTGCTTTCTTGCACCTTTCCTACATTATTCTAGATTAGTTACCATCGGTTAGTTTAGTCAGATTATGTATAGTTAAATACGGTTATGTATGTTTACCGTTTCTTTTCTTTTTTTTTTCAAAATACATTCCTATCTGATCACATGTATTGGTAATAATTTATTTGTTGCATTTTTTAATAATTTATTTCATACACACAACAGATAAAACAACTCATACATTTTAATTACACAGCACATAGTTCTTTGACATGGAGGGAAATCTCCTTTGGTTATAGGAACATATAGTATTACCAATGGGGATTTCCCTAATCCCCCTTGTAATTCGCACACCGTCAACAGATATAGAACATTGTTGAACATTTCTCGAACCACTTCATCACACTCCTGGCCTTGTGACATGGTGCATTATTTTGTCGAAAAATGCCACTACCGTTGGGAAACATGGTCGTCATCAAGGGGTGTACGTAGTCTGCAAGCAGTGTGCGATACGCGTCGGCCGTCATTGTGCCTTGCTCGAGCTATACTAGATTCATGCTCACGTGTATGTCCCCCAGAGCATTATTATTATTATTATTATTATTATTATTATTATTATTATTATTATTATTATTATTATTATTATTATTATTATATTTGAAGTACAATCAAATATCACGACATTAATTATTAGTTTTAATTAACGGAATTGAGCTGAAAATTAAATCTTGATTTCGAAAGATTAACCATTAAGTTTATGCGTTCGGTACCTTTCTAAAGTAATAAACACTGGAATTGGTTTCAAGGCTGTTTCTGAGTGAATACTTTCTTCAAAATAATATTAAAAGTTATAGGAAGATTTTCGAGACATTCGAGTCGAATCGAGATTTTTACAAAAAGTCTCGACTCGACTCGTGTCTCGGCTCGAAAATTAGAGTCGAGAAATAAGTTTGTCTGGACTCGTCTCGAATTTTACAAAGTGTGTCTGAACTCGAATTCCAGTCCAGATTCGAGACATGTCTCGACTCGTGCGCATCCCTAAATATTCATATTTTAAATGTGCAATACTACCTCGCGAAAAATGACCCCGAAGTTAATTTACCAAAGTCTTCTTTCTTCTTGTTAGATTAGTGATCGTGGTTAAGGATACATTATGTAAAGCCAGACATAATTATGTATGTTTGCACTTTCGTTTCTTTCTTTCAAAATGCATTCCTATCTGTTCCCATTTATTATTAATAATTTGTTTATTGCATTTATTAATAACTATCAGAAAAAAATTATTATTCGCATGGTGGCAGTATTTGGAAGTCAATGCTTGTATTAGTAGTATCACCGTTGATTTCAACGAGTGTGAAAATTTTGGATTTGACATTAATATCGGCCATTCTGGATTATTTTTGCATGTCAGGTATCCCCTCCGGTACCTCGACCCGCAACTAAGTGGGGTTGATTTGGAAGTTAATGCAATCGGAGTTTCACCATTGATCACAGGGACCGCCAAAACTTTGAATTCGACACTAATATCGGTTATCTTCTACTACTTTTACATGTCCCTGTAAACGTTTCCTGAGACTTCTTGGTTCGATTAAAAAAATGCTTCGTCTTGATCTGGAACCTGGGCCAAGGTACCCAAGATCAAAATTTGGTAACTCTCGGTCCTCTCGTCTGGTCTCCAGGCAGCACACAGATACATACATGCAGACAAACAGACACACAAACAAACTTTTTTATTTTAATTATATTAGATTAGGTGTATTTCAAACAGTGTTTCTTCCAGAAGTGTTTTTAGGGGGTACTGCCCGCCCGGAGCTCTGAGAGTGCTTCCCGAAAGAGACCAAAATAATACGACTATAATATAATAAAAAAATAGAAAGCTATCAATAGTGCTCCCGGAATACGAAGTGTGCCCCCCCCCCCCCGCAACATAGTTTCTGAAAGAAACACTGATTTCAAACACAACAGATAGAACCAACGGCGCCGACTTTCCAAAATGTATGTGGGTGCATATAAATGGCGGGACGTGTTATATGTTTTCAGGGGATTCCCAATTTTTTTTTGATTGATTTCTTTTTAGTTAAAATCTTTTATGAACACTGTCATAAAGGACTGTGCTGTGATAAAGTAAAATATAATGGTAATATAAGGATAAGTTGGGACTGTCCTAGCTCAGTGGGTAACATGGCTGACTTAAACGTAAAGAAACAGGTTTAATCCCGGGATCAAGTTTAATTACTGTAATGCATATTCCCAACATATATAATCGTGGTATTTAGTGTATATTTTAACAACTTACATGATGCAGAATGAGTGCAAGAGGCAGTGATATTATCAAACGTTACTAAAAGAAAATACTACATTCATACAAAAAAAATGAAAATATCATCATAAAAGAAAATAATTTTAATGGTAATGCAAAAAGAACTTGCAAGAATTTTGAAACTGAAATCTTTGAGTCTTACGTCCCACGGTTATGCTGGTTAGGCTAAAGGAGACGGTGATGATGAGAGATGAATGAAATGGTAGAATGAAGAAAGTGGGAGGAAACGGGAGTACCCCGAGAAAACCCACGAGCTTGGTGTTTGTCCACCACAAGGTTCACTTGGCGGGGACTGTTATCGAACCCGGGACCCCAAGCACCAGAGGTGAACGCTCTACCACTGAGCCACCGCGCCCCCTGCAAGGATTTTGTTATGGACATAAAGTATAAAGTGACTAACTTAGTGTGTTCCTTGGTTGCCTTTGCACAAACACATTTGAAACAAACAATTATGTTTTAGAGGTTAGAAATTTTAACTCCCATCTCTATGTATTAATTGTGTATTTTTTGATAGTGTTAAGCGAGAAATATTTATTTTATTATGTTTATTATGTTTCGAAACTAAAAATCTTGCCTGCAGCGCCCTGACAAGATTATTTGTGTGAGTGCTGGAACCAGGGAACACCAAGGAGGCGGCGCACATGGACAGAACAACCCCTAGCATTTCTTACACAGTACAACGTTGTTTGGCATATAACGTTGCTACTGTACTAGCGAGTTCCAGCTAGTTAAGCCTTTTATTAACAGCCGGAGGCAGAATTCTGTTATATCGTTGTAGTGAGTGGCGTGTTAAAATACTCCTTGTATCAGTTTTTTCATTGTTGGATTGACCTTGAAGGACCAACAAATGCCTTTCGAGGAATACAAGTTCCCTTTAATCCATGAAGTTAATATAGAAATGACCTTCAAACCTATGCTGTACATAAATGTTGGAAGTCTTATAGAACGGTTTTATCCGTGTATCTGTAGACCAGAGCCCTGCAAAGCCAGGCCCGAAGACGGCCCGGATGGACCTGTATTCTGTGTCCGGCTCGACCCGATCCTGCCCGAATCTCGAGCCGGGCAGAGAATGGGCCGGGCTCTAACCGGGTCAGGCACAAACGGGCCGGACCCTAAACTGGCCGGGCACAAACGAGTCGGGCTCTAAACGGGCCGGGCGTAACCGGCCTGAGAACAACCAAGTTGATAAGTCAAGTCAATCCTTCAATATGCAATGCAAAATGAGAGATTTGTCGTCATAATATTGCAATGTCCATTTGTCGTTCTCAAATGGGAAAATCGTGTGAAAAGTTACCCAAGGTTTGTTTTCTATATCCCTATACTGTCTGTCTATTTGTTATTTGTGCTTGCTCTGTCTAGCCATGTTTATTATACAATAATACAGCTCATGGACGTAAAAGTCTTATACTACACTCATTAATGCATTACGAGTAACAGAGAAGATATGTAAAACTTCTACACCGTATGTGATACTAATACTACAACTACTACTGCTAATACTATTATTACTATTACGATTACGAATGCTAGTGCTAATTCTACTATTGCTGCTACTGCTACTACTGTTACTATTACCACTACTGCTACTACTTATTACTGTACTAATACGACAGCGAATACCACTACTGCTATTACTAGTAATATGAAAACAAAACAATGCAAATGAAATCTTTGAGTTTTACGTCCTACAGTTATGCCGGCTAGGCTAAATGAGACGGTGATGATGAGAAATAAATGAAATGGTGGAATTAATGAAGTGTGAGGAAACGGGAGAACGTCGAGAACCCCCCCCACACGGTGTTTGTCCACCAGAAATTTCATTTGGCGAGACCTGGGATCGAACCAGGGACCCCATCCACCAGTGGTGAACGCTCAATCACTGAGCCACCGTTCCAGGAACACCTAATCGACCATGGCGTCTTGGTGATTTATTTCATCATAATATTTTGTTATATTTGTAGTATCATACTATGATATAAAGAATACAGGAACATGTAACATCATTTGGTATTTGGCTTGCTAATTGAACATAACTACAAATTGCACTGATCTTATGAGCACGCCAGTTCACGGTTTTGGCCTCCGTGGTCTAGGTAGCGTACCAAATTTTACTTAGTAGGTAAAGTACTTGACTTTGTCATACGTTCTTTAGATAACTACGGCTCAGGCTGTATGGATGATAATGGGATGAATTGGTGGAATGAAAACAGTGGGAGGAAGCGGGACCACCCCGGAAACTGCCACGCACACGGTATTTGTCCACCACAAAGCTCACATAGCATCTGGGTGGTAGTTCTGTACGGATCCAATAAACTACGGAATAACGTAGCAGAAACTCCCTACTCTGTAAATATATACTGCTAATATTCGTAAGTTTCAAGCTTGTAAAAGAACATAGCTGTTTTGTCTTTCTATTAAGGTTTACGATATTTCTATCGTATCTTGTCTGAGCTGCAAAACGAGAGGTAATACATTTATCGATTTATGGTTAGGGATTGGTTCTTTAAAACATTTAATTAAATCGAGAGGTGATAGAAAGATACTATCCCGCGAAAAACGTGCATTTTCTTTTGTGACAGATGATAACACTACTTCAAGTTTCACTATTGAATTCATATAGTTTGGAAATCTTCGTTTCACACTGTGAAACGATACTAACTTCTTTTAGTTTGCTATTGGTATTGGTAACTCGTCTAATATATGCAACAAGTTGAAACTCTTAGTCATAGATTAAACTTGTAGCAATACACGTTGAAATCGAACTTGGCTAACTTCAGCTACTTCTGTTTTGAATAGGAATTGGTGGAAAATATTCTTGGGATGCTGAATTCTTGGAGGAACATTTCTTTACGACCCTGAGTTGATTTTAAAAAGCCGTATCTTGATATCTTATATTGTTTTGATTCCTGGAAACAAGAATTGAAATAGGAAGTAATAGTTAATTTGAACCACTTCCTGTTTCGGTAGGGTGTTGACAATAATTATGGTATGTTGCCTAGAGACGGTAAATCATTTGGACAAAAATGTTCTATCTGTTACTGTTTTTGCTCTATGGCGAGGAACATTCAAACAGAATATGGCTAATTTTAACAAATTCTGCTTTGATCAAAGCTGCCACGGAGATGGAGGAGGCTATTCTTGAGACGATGAATCGATTGCAAAAAGCCACTTTTTAATATCTTTTACCGTTTTTGCTCTACGGAAATCAGTATTGGAACAGGAAGTACTAGTAAATTTGAACAATTTCCAGTTTTAGTAGAGTTATATGGATAGTAACGATATGTTTGTTGAGAGGCTGAATCGTTTGCTTAAAACTGTTTCTAGCTATCTGCTGCCGTTTTCATTCTATAGCGATAAACGTTGAAACCGTTATTGAAACCAGAAGCTATAATAAATTCAAATTACAGCCGAATTTAGTATTGCAGATATTTGTCTTTAGACTCTAAATCGTTTGCAGAAACCACTTCTCACTATCCGGTATTTTCTTTATATATCGACAAACGTTGAAATCGGAAATGGCTAATTTGATGCAATTCCGGTTTGAGTAGAAAGTTAACGGAGGAAACAAAATATATTCTTTGGATACTGAATTAATTGCAAAAGACCACATCTTGAAGCATTTACTATTTCTATTAGGCGGAAATTGGAAATTGAAACCGGAAGTAATGGTAAATTTCAACCATTTATAATTTCGGTAGAATATTTTGTGTACCCATGATGTTGTCTCTAGATGGTTACTCGTTTTCAAAAATCAGTTCTCGCTGTTACCGTTTATGCTATGATGATAAAAGTTGAAACTCTTGTTGAAACCGGAAATAATAATAAATTTAAACCATTTTCAATTTTAGTAGACATTGTGAATGACCATGATATGTTGCCTATACACGCGCAATCGTTTACAAAAAAAAAGTTTTCATGTATGTTACCGTTTTCATCTATGAGTTAAATGTTAGAACTGGAAATTGCTAATTTGAACCACTTCTGGGTTCAATATAGAGTTAACGGATGAGTGGAACCGATTCTATTCATTGGATGAAGAATCAATAGCAGAAAACCATTTCTCTATATCACTTTCTGTCTTTGCTCTGGTATATGTCAACAGACACACGGATGAAACCACTCTATAAGATTTCCGACTTTTATGCACAGCACAGTTTGGAAGTTTAAAACCTGTCTTTGGTTCCATAAATATTATTAACACTAACATATCAATGATACTCTTGTGTATGATTCAAAAAGTTAGCCGTGAAATTTAATCTAGATTGGAAGTAGTTGTGGAAAGGCCTCTTGCTATAACAGATTTGTGGGTGGTCAGATAAAACCATCATAATCTTTCTATTTCACAACGGGTGAGTAATGCATAGGTCATTTCTACTGTATATCAACTTCACGGACCAAAGCGGATATGTGACTTCATGAGAAACCATTTGTTAGTTCTTCAAGGTCAATAACAACAAAACTGCTAATACTACACACGCAACCCATTACTTCGATAGAAGAGGCAGATTCAATAGACGTGTTTCGTATAAAAGAAGCCCTCCGGCACTTAGGCTGGGTGGAAGCAACAACATTCTATGCGAAAGAACGCTGTTTGCTCTATCTGTTCGAGTTCGCTTTTGTGTCTGTCTGTGTGCGGCCTGGGGATCAGACGAGTTGACACAAAGTTACTAAATTTTAATAACGGATACTTTTGTCCAGGTCCCAGACCAGGACCAAGTGGTTTTTATTTAAAAAAAAAATCGAACCAGGGGTCTCACGGGAGGGGGACGTTTACCGAGACATGTAAAAATATTATAAAATGGCCGATATTTGTGTCGAATTCATAGTTTTCACGGTCACTGATATCAATGGTGACACTTCAATTAACGATGACTTTCAAAATCAGCTACCATTGCGTGCGGGCCGGGGTCACCGGGAGGGGGTAGATGTACCGAAACACGTAAAAATAATCCAAAATGACCTATATTTGTATCAAATCCTTAGTTTTCACAGTCGCTGAGATGAATGGTGATTCTTCCAGAGGCATTGACTTCTAAATACAGCTCCCATCGCTTGGGAGCCAGAGGCGTTCTTTTTAAATTTTGAACCAGGAGGTCTCAAGGGGCGTTTCCCGCGATATGTAAACCGATATATTTTCGTTTCGTTGTTCAGTTTGTTTACATAGATATTTTATCTGACCCATGCGAAAAGTGGTTATTTTCAGCTAATTATTGTTAAATGCAAGAAATAAATTATTAATAATATACAGGGTGGCCCAAAAGTACGTTTACACTACCGTACTGATCAGCTCATTGCATTTTATATAATTTCTTATTTTTATCCATCAGATAGACTTAGTTTCTTTATTATTTGTTCTTAATATGTTTTTACTTACATCTTAAGCTCAGAAGAGCCGAAGCAAATAAACTCATAAACTAGAATGTTATAGTTGATCAATACAGAGGCGTATGCCTACGTTTGGACTACGTGAACAGATAGGAGTGCATTTTGAAAGAAAGAAACGAAAGTGTAAGCACACATAACCTTATTTGACTTTACATAATCTATCCTAAACCGCAGTCACTAATCTAAGATAATGTAGGAAAAAATTCAAGAAAGTAATTAATAATAATAATAAATATGAACATATAAAAATATATTTTGAAAGAGAAAAGTTCCTTAGGCAGAACTTGTTTACTCCAGACGCCGAAGCGTTAACCAGAGTTGTAGTAGGTTAGTGGGTCAGTAGGTCGGTGGGTCAAGTTGGTCGAGTTTTCTGAGTATGACGTGGGTCAACAGCATGTGACCCACCACCCACCGTGACCCACTGTGACCCATCACCCACCATGACCCACTCTGCTCATTGCATTGTAAGCAGCATTTAGTGAACAGCATATTTTTTTACCCTCGACTCTAGCCATAGAAACAAAAAACTAAAAAGAAGAAGAACTTTGAAGAAGCAGTTGAAGTTAAATTTATATCATGGCAGTCAAGGTGGTTTGTATCAAGGACTGCCTAATATCAATATTAGGCAGTCAACTAATATCGATCGTTTTCGATTATTTTTAGAAATCAATCCTATATATAGAAAATGCCCCCCCCCCAACAAAAGGGAGTTATAAAAAATGATATTGAGATTAGGGTCTAACTATGTATATGCCAAATGTCATTTCAGTTGACGTTGCAATTTGATCATGATGATCACACATACATAGTTATATTCAATTTTTATATAATAATTCATATATTATAGGTGATTCAAAAAAAATTCCAGTAGTTAGCTCCTCTAAAAACTCTTAGGCTGTGTCTGAAAAGTCAAGAAGTAAGTCCTATTGCTATTATTACAATTGCAAATATGCTCAATTTCCTGAAGTTCTGCAAGAGTGCCTGAAGTTCTTTCTTCAATAGAAACAAATGAAAAAAGAAGAAAAAAGAAGGCCTTGAAAGTAAAACGTAGAGAAATTCATCAGTGCTCAGAAGAAGCTGTCTACAATGCACTGAGCAGAATGGGTTGGTGAGTCAGAGTGGTTCAGTGGGTCAGAATGGATTGTTGGGTCAAAGTGGGTCACGGTGGGTTGTGTCGCAGTGAGTCATATCCTGTTGTCCCACAACCCACTTAAAACTCTTAATCCAATTGACCCACTGACACACTCCATCATTTCAGTCATTTTTACCGAAATCCAGAACATCAACATTTTCGATTACTTTCCAAAATTGGCCCTGTAGTGGCGAAACGGTCAGTGATTAGTGGTTGTGCCTATTAAATCCTTTTTCCAGAATCACAATATCTACAACATAGCACAGTTTCAGTCATTTTTACCGAAATCCAAAATATCACCATCTTGGGTTACTTTCAAGTGGCCTGGTTGTGGCCAAACGGTCAGTAATTATTGGTTGTACCCATTAGGACATTTTTTTCAGAATCACAATATCTACAATATCTCACAGTTTCAGTCATTTTTACCTAAATCCAGAACATCACCATTTTACCTTACTTTCAAAAAAGTGGTCTCGTAGTGTCCAAACGGTCAGTGATTATTGGCTGTGCCCATTAAGACTTTCTCTCAGAATCACAATATCTACAACATATCAAAGTTTCAGTCATTTTTACCGAAATCCAGGACATCAACATTTTCAGTTACTTTCAAGAAAGTGGACTGTAATGGCCAGACGGAAAGTGATTAGTGTGTGTTTCAGTCATTTTTACCTAAATCCAGATGATCACCATTTTAGCTTACTTTCAGAAAAGTGGTCTCGTAGTGTCCAAACGGCCAGTGATTATTGGCTGTACCCATTAAGACTTTTTCTCAGAATCACAATATCTACACCATATCACAATTTCAGTCATTTTTACCGAGATCCAGGCCATCAATATTTTCGGTTACTTTCAAGAAAGTGGCCTGAAATGGCCAAACGGAAAGTGAGTTGAGTTGATTTTAGTTTAGCGTCCCTTTCAGCAGCGAGGCTATATGAGACGTGGACCTACTGATAAACGTGGAATCCGAACCACATGAGCTCCCGCCGGGAATCGAACCCGGGTCTCCCACGCCAAAGGCGCGTACGCTAACCGCTTAGTCACGGAGAAGCTCTCAAACGGAAAGTGAAAAGTATGTGCGCCCATTGAGACGTTTTCTCGGAATCACAAGATCTACAACATATCACAGTTTCAGTCATTTCTATCGAAATTCAGAACATCACCTTGTTCCGTTACTTTCAATAAAGTGGCCCGGTAGTGGCCAAACGGTCAGTAATTATTGGTTGTGCCCATTAGGACATTATCTCGGAATAACAATTCTACAACATATCACAGTTTCAGTCATTTTTAGCGAAATCCAGAAAATCAACATTTTCGATTACTTTCCAAAAAGTGGCCGTGTAGTGGCCAAACGGTCAGTGATTAGTAGTTGTGCCCTTTTCTCAGAATCACAAGATCTACAACATATCACAGTTTCAGTAATTTTTACCGAAATCCAGAACATCACCATCTTCGGTTACTTTCAGGAAAGTGGCCTGGTTGTGGCCAAACGGTCAGTGATTAGTGGGTGTGCCCATTGAGACCTTTTCTCGGAATCACAAGATCTATAACATATCACAGTTTCAGTCATTTTTACCTAAATCTAGAACATCACCATATTCCGTTGCATTCAAGAAAGTGGCCCTCTAGTGGCCAAACGGTCAGTAATTATTGGTTGTGCCCATTAGGACATTTTCTCAGAATCACAACATCTACAACATATCACAGTTTCAGTCATTTTTACCGAAATCCAGAACATCACCATGTTCCGTTACTTTCAAAAAGTGCCCTCGTAGTGTCCAAACAGCCAGTGATTATTGGCTGTGCCTATTAAGACTTTTTTCTCACAATCACAATGGCTACAACATATCGCAGTTTCAGTCAATTTTACCGAAATCCAAGCCATCAATATTTTCGGTTACTTTCAGGAAAGTGGCTTTGTTGTGGCCAAAGGTCAGTGATTAATGGTTGTGCCTATTAAGACCTTTTTCTTAAAATCCTTACATCTACAACATATCAGAGTTTCAGTCATTTCTATCGAAATCCAGAACATCACCATGTTCCGTTACTTTCAAAAAGTGGCCTCGTAGTGGCCAAACGGTCAGTAGTTATTGGTTGTGCCCATTAGGACATTTTCTCAGAATCACAATATCTACAACATATCACAGTTTCAGTCATTTTTACCTAAATTCAGAACATCACCATTTTCGCTTACTTTCAAAAAAGTGGCCTCGTAGTGTCCAAGCGACCAGTGATTATTGGCTGTGTCCATTAAGACTTTTTGTCATAATCACAATGTCTACAACATATCATATTTTCAGTCATTTTTACCGAAATCGAGGCCATCAATATTTCCGGTTACTTTCAAGAAAGTGGCCTCGTTGTGGCCGAACGGTCATTGATTAGTGTTTGTGCCCATTAAGATCTTTTCTCAGAATCTCAATATCTACAACATATCACAGTTTTAGTCGTTTTACCGAAATCAAGAACATCTCTATCTTCGGTTACTTTCAAAACAGTGGCCTCGTAGTGGCCAAACGATCAGTGATTAGTGGTTGTGCTCATTAAGACCTTTTCTCAGAATCACAATATCTACAACATATCACCGTTTCAAGCAATTGCTATGAAATCCAAAATAACGTTAAGTTCTGCTGTTGGCAAAAATGTGGCTCTGTAGTTACCAAACGGTCAGTGATTGGTGGTTGTGCTTATTGAGACTTTTTCTCAGGATCACAACATCTACAACACATCAGAGTTTTACTGATTTTCATTAAAATGCAGAATATCACCATGTTTGGCTGTTTTCAAAAAAGTGGCCCTGTAGTGGCCAAATATCAGTGATTGGTGGTTATGGCAATTAAGACTTTTTCGGAATCACAATATCTACAACATCACGGGCTTAGTCATTTTGTCCAAAATCTCGAATGTCGTTTTCTTCGGCCTTTTTTTTTTAAGAAAGTGGCCTCGTGGTGGACAAACGGCCAACGATCTTTGGTTGTGCCCATTGAGACTTTTTCTCAGGAACATCATATCTACAACATAACACGGTTCCAAGCAATTCCACCGAAATCCAATTTCCATAAAGATTGTTCGGGGTCCTTTCTCATTTCGAAGGAGCATTGACTCTGCAAAATTTCTCTGTAAAAAAAACTTCAAAACCCGTATGTTGTACTTTGAAGTCATCTTTTCATCGGCAGAGTTTCGTTTCTTTAATTTGGTCCTTTTAAATCAAAGGTACCCATTTTTAAAAGGCACCCTTTGCCTCCTTCAACCTGTTCTCCGAAAGAAACAAAAAGCCATGTGTGCATTTGTTTTCGGTCTAGTATATAGGTGTCAAGTTTGAAGAAAATCAGATGAAGAGAAATCCTTGTGAAGCTATCTCCACTTTTTGGACTTGACAGGTCGTTTGCCCCGAAGTCTTCAATTTCTTTATTACCTCAAATTGCATTGTAAATAAATGCACTTGCAAATTTGCAATATTATATACTGTAATTTCTTAGCCGATACAATTTTCTGTCATCGAAAAACAAGAAAGCACCTGTCAAAAGCAATTCTTCAAACTTTCCCCTAGAATTTATCATAAGAAAGTTTTTGTTCCTCTCTCTCTCAGGGATTTGCATCCCTTTTGACCTTTAGGGCCACTCATTGACAAAAGGTACTCACATGACCGCTATATGCAGACATGCTCTTAGGTACGGTCAGAGATTGGGAAAGTAGACGATTTTTTAATAATAATAATAATAATAATAATAATAATTATTATTATTATTATTATTATTATTATTATTATTATAACTATTAGGCTTACAACTAGGGTCCCATCTCTTTATCTTGTATGAGAGGCCCGCTAGTCAGCTAAGCCATTGGTGTTCCTTATTCTGTGTTTCTCTCTCTTTCTGTGTCGTGTGGATGTTTGTTTTGGGGTTGTTAGGCTTTTATATTAAACCTTTACATTATATAATCTTTTTCTTTTTTAAGAGATTTTCTATTGGAAAAAGGAAAGAAGCTGCTTTCCTCTTATGTCTGTTTCTTACCATTCACCTTGTTTGAACTGCTTAGGTAAGATGATTTCGTAACTTTTATGTCATCCATTGCCATCACGATAATAAAATGTTAAGTCTTAACAATTTATTTTATTCTCTTGTTTGCAGTTTGCCACACTGATATATTTGTAACAAAATTGAAGTTTGGTCCAACACCTTTCGAATGTGCAACCAACCCAACCGCTGAGCTTTTTGGGTTGCCTGCTATTGCAGGAAAGGGAGAATTGCAGGTGGTAATGCACTTTTGGAGTCGTGTATACAAAACCCCAAAAAATGTGTTACAGCTAGAGATTTTGAGGGCTTAAAAAGCCTACGTTTGTCTTCAAACTGTCAAATATAAAACAGGGGCGGATCCAGGACGGACTTCTGGGGGTCGGTGGGTTATAATACTGCTACTTAGAGCTATCTTTAAGAGCTTCAAACTCTGGGATGTGTTTTATTTATATATAAAATAAGAAATCTTCATCTTCTGGGGATTATCGCCCCTCTGGATCAGCCTCTTATATAAAATCACAGTAAATCGTGTAATCTGCTGTTACAAATAAGTATATATATATATATATATATATATATATATATATATATATATATATATATATATATATATTCGAAGTCCATTTGTTTGTTATGAGTTTATATTGACACAAATCTAAAGAAAAATTACACAAAATATTATAATTTGTGTGGAATAATTTAGTTCCATTATCTAAACCATTTCCATCCAATTTGGACATGTTGGCGTGGGAGACCGGGGTTCGATTCCCAGTGGGAACTAATGTGGTTCGGATTCCACGTTAATCAGTAGGTCCACGTCTCATATAGCCTCGCTGCTGAACGGGACGTTAAACTCAAAATCAACTCAACCAATTTGGAAGTGATCCGCACAGGAGCACTAGATCAATCGATTGTAGTAGATGTGGTAGCAACCTGTGCATTTGGTCATTCCTTACACAGAAGATACAACATATTATTTTTCAATCGGTAAATAATTTAACGTAAATTATTAATTATATGTAAACTTTGTTATATTTAAATGACTGGAGCAATATAATTTTACGATGATGTTTTAAAAACTGGTCGTTTAGGGGGTCCAGGAAATCATTTGGGGGGACAGGCCCCGACGCCCTCCTCCCCATTGCTACACCCCTGTGATATTACGATTAACTTTAATTTTTAATCGGATTAGGAAGAAACACGTGTAAGCAAAAGCAACCTAGATGAATACAGCAGTGATGAAGAGCCTGATAAGTCATCTCCGCAGGTAATTAAGATAAAATATTATTGTAACTAGTTTTATTTTCAGTTTTTCACACTTATTCCTGTGTACTGGCATGTAGAATTAAGAGACCTCGATGGTCACTACTAGTTGGCAGCAATCATATTGAATTACCATTCGACTCTTCACGGTCTCCGTCCTCCACATTTCTCAAACAACTTCTAGTTAGTTGAACAGCATGTTGGTGCGTGTGTGGGCAAAAAAATCTTCCAACATACATGATGAGACAAATCTTTTATGAATGTTGGTCATGCAAGTGTGTACATGTATGGGCCGCTATAGAAGTTTCCGTGTGTTCTAAACCGGTTCCAACATACACAGACTTCTACCACCCCATCAATTTGTAAAAATGAAATCCAGATATTTTAACTTACAAGAGTTGGAAAACTGTTCAGTATGCATTTCCTTCAGTATTGAAGAAAGAAATGTATTTCAAACTGTAGGTGTTATCGTGGTAAAAATATTCAGAAAGAATTTAAAATATTCTATGTGAAAACCAGAATTCGTTAGAAAGTATTTTAAGTACGTTCTGAAACTACATACAATAACAAATCAAAAACATATCAATTGCTATTTGAAAAATGAATCGTAAATATTTTCTTTCTTAGCACAAATTCATATCTGAAACTAGTTTAATATTTTCTAAACATTTTCTACTGTTACAAAACACCAAGGAAAATAATTTGAAAATGTTTTTGATATGCCTACCTTATATTCTCTGAATATTTTCTGTCTTGTACAGAAAATATTCTCTAAATATTTTCTGTCTTGTACAGAAAATATTCTCTAAATATTTTGTCATGTACAGAAAATATTCTCCAAATATTTTCCGTGATGTACGGAAAATACCCACTAAATATTTTTTGTCATGTATAGAAAATATTTTTTGGTATGAGTGGAAAATATTTTAAAATTGTTATTTTATAGAACATTAATTTTTGTTAAAAATGGATCAGAAATCTTCAGAAAACATTTCAACTAAGTACACAATACATTGTAAAAATATTTAGAAAAAAATTCTTTATTTTAGACAAATGATTTTCAGTGTTATTGGCAAATGATTTTAAAATATTCCATGCGAAACTTTTTAAAAACCATTCCGTTAACATTGTATAAAACGTTTCAAATACATTTTCAGTAATGTGTGGAAATGATTCAGAAAACATTTTTTGGAAAACATTTCTAACGGCGTATAAAATATTTCTACAACGTTTTTGAGTATATTGCGAAAATATTTTCAGTATTATTTGGAAAATGTCTTCAACAACATATGGAATATATTTCCTTAAGGGAAATAGGATACATTTTCTGAAGGAAAATGATGGTACGTTTTAGAAACGTTTTGAAAATATTTCATTGCTGGGTGGGAAGTTAATGTAGTTTATTTTTGGTTTGTTTTGGGAAAACTGGAAGGTGCTTAGCAGACAGGAGCTAATCAGAAACCGGATAGAAATATACCGTGTTTCAAAACAACACTGACAACGTTTGGGAGTAGGTTCCTGACACCAACATATGACAAAAAGTATAGACCAACCTGGGTGTACAAATACTTCCTTTCGGTACTATGACCAGCCAAAAATCTGTCGGAAGATGAAAAAAAAGCGATAACTTGAGAACAAAATGTCGGATCGAAGTTGGAGGAAAGGGAATGTTTATTATTTTTAGCCGTAGTTTCCATTAATACACAACTCGATGTGGTACAGGGCAGGGGCAAGGGTCACCCCAAAGAAATTGAAGAAATCCTGGGATATTTTATTAAACGTTGAGTATAATGACATACGATTAAACTAACTAAAACTAAAGACGATGTTTCAACTAACAAAAGTCTTAGAACGTGGTCCAAGTTACAAGAACCTCGTTAGAATTCGAAAAAGGAAAGATAAGTATATGATTGATCTACTTTGTCTCAGTACAGAATTGGCTATCGAGGAAGAACTGAAATTATATGAAATCCAAAACGTTTAAATAGTGTGCCTTCTAGGCTAATGAAGACAGAGAAATCACTCACGGCTATGTGGGTAGCATACGGGACTTTGGCATAGGAGACCCGGCTCCGATTCCCGGCAGGAACGAAAGCGGTTTGAATCTCACGTTAATTCGTAGCTCCATGGCTCATATAACTTTGCTACCGAAGGAATGCTAAACTCAAATCTGATCCAATAATACAGACAGGTAATAGATGGAAGCTAATTATTGGAAAATAATTCGTGAAATGAGAATGTAAGTGGAAATAGATAATCCCGAGAAGACTCACTGGTACGATGGTATCCACGATGAACTTTTTTAACCTGGGATCGAACGAGGTCATCTCGCACCAGAAATAAGCGCTCTATCACTAAGCCATCGTGACCCTACTTTGGAAAAAGCACTATGATTCTGACCGAATTATCGGTCTAGAAAATATTGGTTGTAATAAACCAATGTAACTTACTAGAAGTACAAACAGTCAGAATGTGGAACTTCTTTCGTTCGGGTCGAATAATTTTCGATAAGTACCTCGCATATGATAAATAATACAAAATAGCAGCAACGTGAGAACAGCAGCCAACAGTTCTGTTCACGAAAACCGAAATTGTTCCAACATTGGACGGAAACGGTGATAAGGAATAATTTCTTTCTATTCATTCCTTATTTGATCATATTAAACGCACATATACAGTAATACCATCGAAACAAACTAAACACATGAATAGCTATTAACAACAAACATATTATTAACCAAATGTTACCAAAAAAAAACAAGAACAATTACTAAAGAAAGATCTATATGTATCACAGAACATTGATTATGTGTACAATTAACACAAAAAGCGGGAATGTATAATTTCAGTTGATGTACAGCAGTGGTGTAGCCAAAGGAGGTGTGAACATAGTCGAGAATCCCCTTCATCCTCAGAGACCAATTAGCGTTAAGACAAAAAATACTTGTTATCATAAGATTCCAATGTTATAACAACTTCATCTCCTCCCCCATTTAAAGGTATTGGTTATCCTAGTGGTGTACAGTGTGTATCATACGTATACCACATAGATGCTGACATATGTACATTTGCTTTTTTTCACTATGTGGTACACTTGCGAACAAAATGAAAACAATATATGTTGTTAGGGACCCTCTCAAGAAAAAGCTGGCAAAAAATTGTGGGTGTTCCATTTAGTCTTCTACTATTTTTGAAAATTTCAAAAAAAATACGAATTTTCAACCTCAAAATATTAAAAAAAATATATTTTCCGACTTTTCTCTTGCTGAGAACACCTAACATTTTTTTCATGCAAATCAGTTGAGCCGTTTAGGAGAGAAAAAAAAATCAATTTTCCTTCCCCCCTCCTAACACCCCTCGAAAAGCGCTTGGGAGGCTAAAACTTTTGGAAACCGAGTTTCTCAAAATGTTAATCGATACTGTAAATTTGGTGCAGATATGCTTGAGGAAGCTTTCACATCCTTATTCCGCTAAGCCCTTTTTTCCAAAGTAACTGTAACGTGTCACAAATTTCTAAGGAACATACCTAGTTTGCTTTAGTTTCTTTTGCGTTACATTTCGGGAGAGTAACTATAATATGTATGGTTTTCCGGAAACAAATCTTTATTTTCTTTCCTGTTGTAAATCTCTTAGAATGGAGCAATGGAGCATGAACTGTCAGTGACCAACAGTCACCGACACACAAAGAAACAGATAAGATCTTAGGGCCACTTGCTGGTTTCAGAAGGTGAGTATAACCTCAGGGAAATCACGTGTACTGATTGCAAGCCAAGCACCTGGAAGATTTTGTAGTAGATTTTTACACCTCTAAATCAATACATTCAGTGAGTGAACTGCAAGTGCAATGATATTCTAGCTTTGATAAACGAAAATATTTGAAAAAATACTTTTTCTTAAAAGCTGAGGATGAGGACATAATTTAAAAGTAAAATGTCTGAAGTGTACCGGCGGGAAATATTTATCAATAGGCAGAAGTTCGTGTACATATTTGAAGAAACATCTGAAGCTTTTTTTATTATTATTATTTCTAGAGTATACCGAAACAGTACCCACACAAGCATTGCGGATAAAGCTATTGTCCAAATGTTAATAATTTCTTTACACGTGCTCTTACTAATACTATATTAATACTTTCTTCAATACTTCATTCTTGTTTAGTGCTATTCTGATTATAATTATGGAGATTTGTTTATATATATGAAAGTTGCAATTTCTTCGAAAAAAAAATGTTTCAATTGAAATTAAGTAAGAAAAAATATTTCATTTTCTCAAGAGATTAAAAAAAACGAAGTGTATATTGAGTGTAGGTGAAGTAGGAAGTGTCGAAGTAGGTGAAGTAATATGTCGATTGGTTATCGTGACAATAATATTGTGATTTTCTACTATATACTTTTTCAACTTGAATAAATACGTTTTAAGTTAATCATCGAAACGTAAAAACTTTGAAGTAAAAAATATTCTAAAATGTTTTAAAGGATATGATTATCCTTATAAATCAATAATTAAGAATCGCGGTTAATATATACAGTGGCGTATTTACGATTTTGTTTCGGGGTCTTTGCCTGAAAATGTGAAAATTCTGCGAGATGTTACATATACTTTATTATAGTAAGTAAGATTTCGGGGGGGTCTTAAGCCTGGATGCCCCTCTAAATACACCACTGACGAAAACTCGATTTAGGGTCCGTTCAAAAGTTTTGTAGGCCCTGATCCAATTAGCCCAAAAGATCTAATATATTTCAATCAAAAATGTTCTTGTATGCCTTATATCTGGAGAACTACATGCAGTATAGACATACCCAAACTATCTCTTAACTCAGTATAATGTGCTCATTCCGTAAAAGGGGGGCCGCCGTGGCTCACTGGTAGAGCGTTCACCTCTGGTGTTTGGGATCCCGGGTTCGATCCCAGGAGCCCGCCAAGTGAACTTTGTGGTGGACAAACACCGTGTGCGTGGGTTCTCTCGGTGTTCTCCCGTGTCCTCCCACTTTCTTCATTCCACGATTTCATCCATTACTCATCATCACCGTCTCCTTTAGCCTAACCGGCATAACCTTGGGACGTAAAACTCAAAGATTTCATTTTTTTTCATTCCGTAAAAAAAATACGAAAACTCGATTTAGGGGCCGTTCTAAAGTTTTGTAGGTCCTGATCCAATTAGCCCAAAGGATCCAATATACTTCAATCAAAAATTTTCTTGTATGCCTTATATCTGGAGAACTACACATAACTAACTAACTAACTCTATGGCGTATGGAACCCGAGGTTCAATGCCGCGTTCAAAAAAGCTCTCCATTGACTTTTATCCTTAGCCAATTGAATCCAATTAAACCCAAACTATCTCTAAACTCAGTATGATGTGCTTATTCCGTAAAAAAATACGAAAACTCAATTTAGAGGCCGTTCAAAAATTTTGTGATCCCTGATCCGAAAATTAATTATTAGCCAAGATCGCAATCCTTTGATGCATTTTTTTAATCATTCTTAAACATCTTGCCCAAGATCGCAATCTTTTGATCATTTTTTGGGATAATCCCTAAAAGTCATGTACGCGTAAACTGCAACGACTTTTAATTACTTCTTTTCATATATATATATATGCGTGCAACAGGAGTGCAATTGTGACAAAATGTGTGGGAAATGTGCAGAAACTTCCAAGGGTGCAAGTCGTGCACATTTCTCACATGTTTTGTACACGCTTCTCACTCCTTCTGTTGCACAAATATATACATGTAAAAAAAGTGATCAAAAGTTGCAGTTTACGCATACAATTTTTTTTTTAAAAGTGCAGCACAGCATTTCAATAATAGCGCATTGTTTATTGTTGCTATTAGTATAGATATGTTTGATGGGTGCCATAATTAACGCTGATGAGCAAGCCTAAACTGTCCGCATGAAGGGATATAGCAGTGCTACTATTATCAACCTACAGTTCTAAACATTTATTACGATCGGGAAAAATCAGAATTTTTAATAATAATAATAATAATAATAATAATAATAATAATAGTAGTAGTAGTAGTAGGAAAAATTTAATGAAAAGAATGTTTTTTGTATATGATTATATTCAAAGTTCCGGGCACAAAAGTAACGCGTTACTTGTGTTGCTTTCGAAGTAGGGTAACAGTTACTTTTCTAGGGGAAGTAGCGTTCCCTTACTGTTAACGATATGCAGTAAGGGAAAGTAAAGTAACTTATAGCGCTTTGCATTTTTACAAGTAATTTACCCAACACTACCTCAAAGCCTCAACAAGTCTTCGATGGGTACCTGAAACAAGCTTTCGGAAAACTGATTCCATGCTATTTTCCAAAAGTAGATGGGACAAATGCATTCACATGAGAGTGTTTCGTGCATAGTGTAAATAAAATTTTGTGAGAATAGCGTTCTATAATAAAATGAGCCTTGTAACAATTTGAATGACCCTCGTCTTTGTTCCCCTCACAACTGATGGTATATGCCCAAACACACACACACATACACATTGACGATTTCAGAAGAGTCTCCCCGGACAAACTGAATAAGCAACGAGTGTAAGTAGTACAGTACTACTAAAATACTGGTTTCCCATAGGTTAAGCCCAATCAGAGAAATGCCCACGGAAATTTCGTCGTTCTGGTGCAGTATCTTAAGGTCACACCATGAAATCACTGCTCACACAATATTAAACACCAGTAGTTTAAGCAATAACACCCGCGGGGTTTTTCCAGGGAGGGAGGCTGACATACAAGCAAAAGTGCAAATAAAAGCCCCTTGAAACACACAATATAAGTTCTACTGCATGTAAAACAATTACTTACGCTCCTGGCGTAAGTTTACTACAGTAATGTGTGTGAATAAGCAAATTTGTTTTCATATGTATTTCGAGGGATCGAACAAATTTTGATAATCCAGGGGGCAATGTCCTCCTTGACTCCCGTTGCAGGTGGGCATGAAAGTAGGGATATAATTTTTTGGTAAGGTATACGCGCAACTGCTTTCAAACATATAATGTTACCCATCATCCCCATATATGCTTCTTCTTTCGTAAAATTAAAATGGATGAGTAATATGGTTACCAACTCTGAAAAAAAATTACCGGCACCCGCTCAAAATTTCCTGTGATATAGGCCTAAGTGAAAAGCCTCTCTCTTCGAATCCATCCATGGGAAGGAAATGTACTATCCTGGACAAAATGCATTAGGATTTAGATTTCTGGGCTATCGGCATTTAAGGCCATTTAGCCCTTCCCGTTTTGAGGGATGACGTCCCTCGGCGAGCATACAATCCGGGAAAAGGGAAGAAAGACAAGATTGGGAAAGGAAGGAAGTGGCCTGGGACTTAAAGTTAGGTACCACCCTGGCATTTGCCTGGTGTGAATGAGGAAAACCCAGGAAAACCTCATTCAGGATGGCTGGACTGAAAAAGCGTTTTACACTTGTTCGACCGAGTGCCCCCACTAGGAATCGAACCCGGGACCTCTCACACCGAAGGCGAAAGAGTTAGCGACCACCAAAATACATTAGGACCCGTATTCTGCATATCCTTAATACATGCACTTACAAGCGTAATATATACATTGTGTTTTGAAGTCGTATCGATCATTTTCTTCTATTTACCAGTAACTGCTACTTCTTTAAAATTGTCGAGAGATGAAAAAATATTATCTTAATCTGTACGTGTCAATTTTGGACAAATCCTCACGCTATATTTATGCCGCACAATTATGAAAATTAAACACTTCTGTATCCAGGGAAGGGGGCGATCGGGGCGATCGCCCCCCCCCCCAGAAGAGAAAACTTTCTTATTTTATATATATATAAAACCCATCCCAAAGTTTGGAGCCTTTAAAAGTAGCAGTATGACAACCCCGGCCCCCCAGAAGTTGGTTCTGGATCTGTCCCTGTCTGTATCTATTGTGGAAAACAATGTTTCACAATAACATTTAATTATGAAATTTCTTGTTAAATAAATGAAAAGAACACTCATAAGCATCGCTGCTAAAAGGGATGTTAAACGCAAAATGAAAATCATGAAAAGAACTGTCCTAGG
The DNA here is from genome assembly GCF_964235325.1 of Thermobia domestica. Classification (NCBI taxonomy): domain Eukaryota; kingdom Metazoa; phylum Arthropoda; class Insecta; order Zygentoma; family Lepismatidae; genus Thermobia; species Thermobia domestica. The sequence continues at coordinate 150,519,907 of NC_137471.1, read as the reverse complement.
TTTTTTAAAAAAATCACCGAATGTATAATACAATGAAAATTTGTATTTGCAAGTAAGACACTGTTCAAGAATTAGGATGTTTAATGTTTTATTCTAGATTATAAATTTCAAAATAATGATCATAAAGAGGTTGGTAAGAAGCTTATAGTGTGTACTGGTCACCGACCTTAATAAAAATAACCGCAATATATAATAACGGGCTGTTGGCAACCCTAGTTAGTATGCACAGGGCTATAACAATATAAGAAGCCAAAAAACTTTTATGTACAGTAAGGAACACTTCTGAATGGTACACCCATATGGAAATTTACGGCAAAAGTGTACCATCCAGAAGTGTCCCTCCCGGGGCCCACCGGGGCTGAGCCCGGGTACTTTTTTGGTTACCGGGGCTCAGCCCCGGATCTTTTCTCGTTGCTTTTTTAAAAATTTTCTCCGCATCTGAAATAATGTTGATAAAATCCGTATTTTAACTTTCCTTTGTCACTGTTTCGGTAGCTCATATTAATTTAAAATTCAAGTGCATTATTGAGGCAACCGGGGAGTGAGAAAATAGCAGAAACAAGGTTCTTTTCTCTCCGGTCGCTGCTGGTAATTTTCTTTTTTCTATTTGTTTTTCAACAGGGGCTATAGCTGAGCTATAAAATCCTTGGGGGAGGAGGGGGCGGATAGTGACAGAAACTAAGAAGTTCTTTCTTCTACTGTCTTGTGTGAGCTTTCTAGCTTTTCAGAGTCCTTGCAAGAAAAGACTATAGCCCTACCGAAGGCAAACAAGCTCATATACAGATCAATCGATGTGTTTAAGGCCCATAAAGAGAGAGGAGGCATATACTGGAGAGAAGTACAGAGAGCCATAAAAGATAAATATTTTAAAGAAGTTCCCTTGAAAATGAGTGGCAGTAAAAACAACGCTTCGGAAATTAACAAAGGACAGTTATATGACTGAGAAGGACACTGTGTACTCCGAAATGATGAAAATTATTTACCCTGAGTACTGGCCGGAAAATATTAATGTTGATTATAGCGAACAAGACTTGAAAGAATTGTGTGAATTGTTTTCTTTGTGTTTTCGAGAAACTATTCAAACTTATCGCGACTGTAAGGATAGTGGAGGCAGGCAGGTCTTGGGGAGAATGAAGGTACTAATGCAGTGTGTGCAAACGATACCAGTCAGCAATGCTGAGTGTGAGAGGCGTTTCAGTGTAATGAATATTGTTGTCACGCCAAGTAGAAACGAGCTATCGGTTGGAAGTGTGTCATCTTTAATGACAATAAATATTAATGGTTTCCCATTGTCCGCAACCCCTCCTGTACGTTAAGCGCTGGATATCACAAGGAAGAAACACCGCCCTCTCAAGTTGCTAGGAAAGAAATCGAGGCAGAAGAAAACAAATCGAAGGAAGCTTTATGGAAACTACTGTGACTTAACTGCATTCATTGTCTTATAAGAGGTAAATTCAGCTATTTTGATATTATTATTCACATAAACATTATGTTAAAATAATATGTTGTCATGAGATTTGTTTGATTTGTGTTTGCACAAGTTTTCCCAACTCTATTTAATATGGAAGTGCCTGGAATTTTACAAGATTTGACTAAACCGCCCACACATACACATTATATATATATATATATATATATATATATATATATATATATATATATATATATATATATATATATATGGTAGCCAGGAAGGGCCCCGGTACTTTTTTATCACGAATTTAAACACTGCCCTTACAGTACATCCCATTATCTCTCAAAGCCACTTTTAAGGTAAAATAAAATAACGAAAGTTTTGGTTTGTTTCAGTTTACCGCCCCACGGTTATGCCATGATGACTAAAGAGACTTGGACTTACTGATTATAATGGAATCTGAACCACTTTTTCCGTTCAACTGTATCCCACCGGGAACCGAATCCACGCGTGCCGTAGGCAAGCTTGTTAGCCACTAGACCAAACGGATGTCCAAAATAACGAAAGTTAAATATTACATGATAAAACACACGACGGTATATATCCCTTGAATCAAATTACATAAAAAAGAAAAGTGTTTAAATCTTCTTACCTTAACGTGATGTGTTTTGTAGAACCAGAGATTCCAGGATCGTCATCATCTTCGGATTGAGTGTTCCGTGCAATCACTTTATTAATACAATACTCCGTGACATATTGTGCTTTGCTTCACCTTAATTGCTTAACACTTAATTGCTACTTTCACCCTTATCTTGCAGTTCACTGAAATGAATATTAAATGCTTGCTCAGTGCGTTTGCGCAGTTGACCTTGACAATCGTTGCACCATATGCACCTGCAAATGTTTACTATCAAGAGCTCAACACATTATAGGCTTAAGACTTTTAGGTTCCAAAACGTTCAAATTAGAATAAAGCACATTTAAGGACGTTATACGTTATCAAAAACGTTGTTTAGGATTTTGTTTTATATATTACAGAAAATGACATTTTCGTACATTTGATTACCAGCATATTTTAACAATGCTAGCTATTGTGCACATCGAAACATCTTTTAATACAACAATATTTTAGTTTTAAGCTAACAGTTTTAAGCTAACATCTCTTAAACAAAATAAAATATTAATAGAGCTGTCCTTACCTGGAGTTGTTATTCAAATCCGGTACAAATAACATTGCCAAAGGAGGCCAAGGAGGCGGGCGCTACCCATAGGCTATACCTGCACCCCAGACTGGTAGTATATATTAATATCGCGCAAATAATGTGAAATTAACCTTTTCAGTATAACCCCCCTCAAGTAAAATGTATCCACCCTTCGATTGTGTCCCCAAGAAATTAAATCTGATACTGTAATTGGTGGTATAGCATACCATAGCCAGTTTAGAACTACAATGAACCTAATATTTTTATTTTACTTATTTATTATTTTTAATTTTCTTATTTTTAAAATCAAATGCACTTCACTTCCCTAGAATCACACTAAGGGAGAAAATAATACCTATATGAGGAAGAACATACCGCGTAGAGGCAGCCTTGTTATTCCATTGTTCAAAACTGTTTGACGATGAGAGGCTAAATCAATATTTCGTGCGTAGATATATGTATATATATATATATATATATATATATATATATATATATATATATATATATATATATATATATAAACGGCAACTTAGGGTATAGATTCTAAACGCGGGGGGACTCCGTCCCGACTTCGAAAAAACATGTAGGCGTCGCCCAGTTCCTAAAAAAATACAATGGAGAAATATAGGAAGGGGGAACAAGCGTAACGTCATGCTGCTACCTACCGTCCTCCTACCTTTTCAGATCCACTTTTACCCCTTTTTATGACCCCCAAATTAGAACATTTTAGATGGTTTAAAATTCTTGTATTTTTGATCATAGCAACTTGACCTGTAAAGAAGACACAAAAATTTCTCCATTAACTGTACAGGAATGAAATAGGATCATCCTTAAGAATCTGAAGCTTCGACATAACACTCCATTTGTGATGTGTGTCACTGCATGAGACCAATGCGTGGTAGAGATTTGTGTTCATGCAAAGCAAAATGTGCGTACATCAGCACAATACAAAACTGAAAAAGCTATTTATTGATGCTTATTTTCATTACCGCAAACTAAACGCAAATATTACGTTGTGTCGAGCTCGAAAACCGCTAGTGAATGAGGCTCAGAGCGCTTGAAAAAATTGATTTACACAATAATTTTGTACTCTGAGTCCAGGAAATGAACACCAATAGGCGTACATACATTTCAGTTTCTTACTGGTAAATAGTTATCCGGACTTTCGGTATCCAGTTCTCAAACAAGCCAAAAAGTTCGCTATAGTAGGTTAATTCAACGACGGTACTAAGAATGAGCCGTTTCAAAGAAACAATACACAGTAATTTTTGAAAAAGCGGTAGATGAGCCCCCGTAGGAATGCCTCCGTCTGTCTTTATTCGTGAAGACAATAAATCAAGCAATTTTTGTACTAGTATTACCATTTCTTCTATCTACTACATAATATTACGTAATTCTATCATACAGGGCATAGTGTTTCATTTCAGTATTCTACCCATTAAATTGATCACTTGTGACTATAAATATCTATATATTAAAATGTTAGGTTTATATGTTTGTGTGCGAAGAAAAGTTTATATGTTTGTCTCCAATCCTTTTGACAATGAGATCTCGAAAACCACAAGTGCTAGAATCGTGCCATTTTTGCTGGTCGATTCCAAATTTTGTGTAGATTGGCCCAGTTCCAATTGAATATTTAAAAAACGTTGTCATTATTTCTTTATTACATATTTTAGGGTACACTGGAAGTGTTGACATTTTAAAAAATAACACATTCTATAATTTATACACTCCAACACAACATGTTTGTATACAGTGGTTGTATATTTCTCAGGCGTTTGTTTCATGATCAATTGATAATGGAAATCGAAGAAAACTATTTCTGGAGTGATGGAGAATCTTTAATATTTAGAATGTTTTGCTAATGAACACCAGATATCAGTGGCATTGTAATAAATTGTGTATGTAATGTATTTGCTTATTACATACTGCATGCAAGAAGAAAGAAAGCACTGATCATACATGAATTAGAAATTCCAACCAGAAGTAGGCTCAATCTTGCAAACGGTGCGAGATATTGAAAAAATAATCGAAAAAATATCTCCTTTGTGGTACCCCTTGCCGATTTTTATCAAGACGTCTTTCATTTGTGTCTATAAGGGGACATGTACAGATATTGTGAGGAATGACAAGAAGATTCATGCTCATATGTGAATGATGCACTGTGTAGAGAGTGCAGGTTAAGCTAGTCTAATTAAAATAAATCCAGGTTCTGAAAATCTATTGATAATAAGGAAGGTAATTGTATTCGAAACAACTAGAGAATTACAGAAGAGTGAATATTGAATCGAAGGAAAAACATGTTTTTAAGCGTAACTAATAATAATAATAATAAAGTACCGTTATAACAAAAATCCCAACTGGGTTTTGATGAAAGTTCAAACTGGATTTAAGTAGAAGCTCAAAGGTAGTTCTTGATGAAAACGGAAGCCAATTTTGATTGAAAACTAAGCCGATTTGAAGATCTAAGACATATGTAGATTCTCAAGGAACCAATACCGGATTCGGTAAACATCGCAATGGGTTTAGTAAAAACTAAAACTCAAAACTGTTCTGGAAAACACAAAAAACTATCTGTGGAAAGGAAATGGGTTCCGGAGAACAACGAAAAAATATTCTGGTCAGAAATAGAACCAGTTTTGGAAAAACTGATACAGGTTTTGATGAAAAACTGAACCGGCTTTGAAGAAAACCGAAACCGGTTTCGGTCAACCAAAGCCGTTTTGAAGAAAACCGAAACCGGGTTCTTAAGAAAACCGATACCGTTTTTTTAAAAACCGAAACCGGTTTTTTTGGAGACAACCGGTTTCGGCGAAACAGGTTTTTTTGAAAATTTTGAAAAAAACGGTTTAGGTTTTTCTTGGAAACCGGAAACAGAAAAACCGGTTTCTGTGCCTACCACTAGTTTATACTGTATGTGTGTGTCGTCTTTTTAAGCGTATGAGTAATTGTATGTTTATCTATTTATTTATATATTTATTTATTTATGTGGATTTAAATATATTTATAATATTATTTATTTATTTATGCCAATTATTTGTTAGTTTAGATTAGTTGTGCCAAGATCGTCCTTTTTATGTGTGTGTGTAATTTACAACAGATAGGAAGCCTCGGTTTAGGGAAATACGAATTAGAATACTTAAAGTGGATTGGCTGCTGCGAGGAGCCAATCAGAAGCAAGATATCTCAGCTCTTGTGTGTATATAAGACTGCACGTTTCTCATGTATTTCATAGTGTCTGATGAAGCCAAAATGTTAGTTGGCGAAACTGTAACACGTATGTAATATTTTTATGTGAATATATTGTTTTGGTTAGCAAATATTTTGTTTGTGTTTAAGTATATATAAAGCAAAGCTTCTACTTATGGAAAATATTACATGTGTAAGGATAAAATAGTATTGTAACGCCGCTAGTAGCGCATCGAGCCGGAAGCTTCATATCCTGTGGAATGAGTTGATAGCCGGTAAATTTGCAATTAAGTTTGGGAGTGAGATGCGTTTTACTGATAAGTAATGTGTCAAATTGTTTCTCGTGTAATAGTTGTTAAAATATGAGTTTATGAGGTAAGTACAAGAGAATGTTGAGAAATAGAAATAAAAGTCATAGTCAAATAACTAGATACATGATCACTATGAAATTAAATAGTTGTTTCGGGTGGAGATACATGAAAGTGCACGTACGAACCACTGTAAGTGTCATGAAAATCGAGGTGAAGAATGTTGCGAGCTGCGTGCTGAACGTGTTTTAATATTAATGGTTGTGCAAAAGAGGAACGTTTTGAAGAGTGTGGGTGACAAATGCTAATAGTTTATGCATATAAAGAAATTGATTAGTCTTTCGAAGTCTCACCATTTCGATTTTGAACATAATGAGTCAATAGTGGTACTACAAGTTTCGGCCTGAATTCTTCTGGAGCAAGCCGAAACTTGCACTTGTAGCTGTATCTCGGAGGCGGGAATTGATACCAAGTGTTGCAGATTGGAACTTGTTGCAGATTCGGACAGTTTTCAAAGGAAAAGGAAAAGTGTGCACCTCTTTGTAGGATAACAGGTTCATAGGTTGCACCTGTTAGTAGGATGTACTTTGTTTTCTTGACAGCGTTTACCTGGGAGAGGAATTGGTCGTAATGAGCAAGATTGTTCAAATCGGCATCTCTTCTTGAAAATTAAGATTTGTTTATGCAAAAGGTCGTTATAGTATCCTGTGATGTTCTCAGAATTCGAACTATGTACGTTGGTCCCTGATTGTTGCGAATACGGATGCATTTTTAAAGGTGTATCCCACTTCAGGAAGTTTAGCCTATATATCAAGTGTTATAGATAGAGGGACCCCTCGTACTACTATTGACATGGTATGTGGCTGAGGTTGCTAGTGTGGGATGTTGTTGAGAGAAGTTAAAGTCAGTTTTCTGAACATTTCGAAACTGGATTGTCACGAATTATTTTGCGAAGTTGGCCGACTGTGATTTAATGATGAATCCATTTTTTTGTTTCTACCATTTGCGAAATATCTTTGCGTTGCCGATCCTGGAAAAGTTAAAGAAGTTAAACCTTCGAACTAAAGTACTTTGGATTGTAGTTTTGCTGTAGCAAGCTGTAGACAGGTTGCAGAGGAGGATAAGCTGGTTGGAGTCAAAGTCGGAGCTCGAGATGCTATGTGCATTTTTATGCTTCTTAAATGGTGGTGAACTCGCTGATGATGCTTGGTGGTTGCCACTGATCGGAGAACGAGAACTCTGGAAACTTGGTTCAGTGTATGCTGAGCATGAATGAAATTGTGGAATGATGAAAGTGGGAGGAAACTGGAGAACTCCGAGGAAATCCAAGCACACGGTGTTTGTCCAACACAAAGCTAACTTGGCGGGAGCAGGGTTTGGACCCGAGACCCCATGCATCAGAGGTGAACGCTTTACAACTGAGCACCCCGGCAATTTTATCTTCAAAGGATGTATGAAAGACTTTCCATCGTCAATTATCATATGCGGTTAAATAACCGAACTGAAACAGTATTCAAAACTGTGTGATGAGAACAGGATAAGAGTGAAAATGATCATAATGATGATTAAAAATTATACTACTTGTGTACTCCAGCCAAATTGTAACGATCCCGTTACGAAGAGCTATGGCGAGAGGAGAAAATAAGAAGATAAGGATTGTAAAACATCTGGTCAATGTCAACCTTGCATTTCTTTTGAAAGAGAATATTAAAATTAATGTGTATTTTCATTTTTGTTTCTTTAATAAAAAAAAAGACTGAAAGGTAAGAGAGGAAAAAGAATGAAAGAATTTGTAAGTTGCGAGCTGTTATCAGTTGAGTGTATTTAAGGAGAGAGAGAGAGGGGAGGTAATATTTCTTACTGCCTCAAGGTTGTGGTCGCTGCGCGTGTATCCCGTGACGCGATTGTGGCGCCAGGAACCATGGTCGGTACGATCGTCCGTAGGGACGGCGTACTAGCTATGTTGTGTTGAAGACGTGTAGGTGTCTTGGTATTGGTCTCCGGGGCATGCAGGTGCCTTTGGTTTTCGCTGTTCAGAGGGGAGAGTACGTCTGTTCGATTAATGTTCGATATGGTAGAAGAGGACTTCTGTTAAAAGGACTCTTATTACATCGATTTATTCTACCTAAAGTCCTTATTGGATTTCTCCCTTGTGTGTGTAATAAAAAAAGGAATGAGAATAGTGAATTGTTGCCGCATATTGAATTTACCAATTTTTCAAAAAGAAGTGCAGCAAAAGCAGTGAATGAAGTGGTTTATTAGTGAACGTACTTTAAAGCTGCTTGTGCCCAACTGTTTTTCAAGTCGAGTGAAGTTTTATTTCTTTCCACTCGTCATTTTTGTTCCTCGCTTTTGCCGTGTTCAGGGTGAGTGTAAAGAAAATAAAGTAAAGAAGTATATTTGACTAAGTCTTGTCAAACGGCGAGTTGCTTTGTTCGCGGAATTGCCCATTAAAATCTTTTTCCTGTTCTCAATTTTTATGGAATGAGAACGTGGGTGATTTGCGTGTGAATAGGCTGAAAGATTCCTTTTAACTTCACTAAGCATTCTGAAGAGATATTTATTGAAACCAACTCGCTTTATGCTAGTTCTCAATGAGAAACTGTGGATTCATTTTTGGTTGGTGAAAAGGGGATGTGGGAGGAGGAAGTACAGTCAGCAGTTAAACTTTTATTTTGCCTTAAAAGGTTTAATTGCCATCATCCCTGGAAAGTATCATTGCTGTAACTTTGATATTTGTTGGACATACATTAACGTTCTAGAAGTAGTGGAATGCGAATGTGGAAAGACACTAGCCTGAATCTTGACCGATCGGTTAGTAAGAGGAATATTAGTTGTGGAAATATCTTCTTTGGGCATTATAAGATATTCTTTGGAATATTAAGTATTTACCACTCCGTGTAATTGTTACAAGAGAGTGTTACGAAGTGCGACAATTTGAATGTCGATTGAAAACCTGTGTTTTCGCAAAAATTGACTAAGAATAGTCGGATTCTTAATATTTCCTGTCTTGTGTATGCAACAACAATTAAAATTATTCTCTATTCCTCATTATCACTTGAGAGACGAAATGCAGACCGAGGTTTAATTGCATAAGGAGGTAAATATGAATCCAAAGGAACTGTGAAGGTGAGTGCTAAACCATTTGTTATATTCTTTGGTTGGTCCGTTGTGTGTGTTCTATGTTGTGTGGGTTGTTAATTTGTATCCATTGTGGTTATTGTGGTTTATCTTGGTTCAATTCGTCACCCATACGTTTTCATTTTCCGAGAATTGGATAATTCAGCATTTATCATTTTTGGCTATAAGCTGATATTACTTATTGTATTTGTGGTAGTGTTATTATTGCGTCGTTATATTTCAATTACTGAATTACTTATTATAGTATGATTAATTTATTGATTAGCCAGAGATTTAATTGGAAAGATTTTTGAACGAGATAAGACATTTCGGGGTTCGATGCTGAAATTTACTAATGACAACCCTTGCTTTAAAAATTAAATATATATTAAGTATTATTGTTGTGATTGCATTAGTATTCATCCTCCCAGAGCTTGGATTTTTCACAAGTACATAATAATTTAAATGATATATATATTGAAACTACTGAGGCATGTTGAATCTCGATCTCTCTCCTTAATTGAAATTAAATTTAGTAAATACATTGATATTTGAATATATTTATAATATTGAAGAGTTAAATTTTTGACTTACGTTTGACTTGAATTGACATTGAACGCGATAAAATTGAAGCTGATGAATAGAATCTATGATACAGAACTTCGACGATAAATTTATTGTTGTTTTAGTTATCTGAGCGATCAGATATCACCCTGTAATTTATTTTGTTAATAAACCTTTGTTAAGTTGATTTGAGTCTTTGGTTATTTATTAGATATTTGTTAGATATAAGTACTTTATATTTGTGGTATTTCTGGTATAAAATTGAATGCTGAATTATCACTTAATGCCCGCTTTTGCTTTGGATTCCAATGAAAGACATCGGCTCGTGTAGTTCCCTCTGTAGTTGGTTGGGGGAGCTGCTGATTGGTCAACATATCGTGCGACCTTTTGTTAATCCACGTGTGTTGGTCACTCGGCGGATTTCCTGACTTCGACGGCGGATGGGAACGCTACAAAATGACGCTCGTGAAAACTCTCAATTTCTTGCAACCTGTCGCCTGTTAATGAATTAGCATCACTGTGCGCCCACATGAGTGCAATAAATAGAGTCTAGACTTGGCAGCTACGCCTCACTACATGTGCGCCAGCTGGGAAAGTATGTGAATGCACTACGTTTTACAGGCAAATCAAAGTGACTAGCAACCTATGAAAAGGTTACGCCCTCTGTAACGTAAGTGATGGAAAAGAATTTATTTACAAAGTGTAAGTGGAGATCTGTGCTCTATCAAAATTTTACAATTATACGGTATAAAAACTAACAAAAAATCAAAAAGAAAAAGAAAAATGGGCGTATGGAACTTTGATTCTTAGCATTATTATGTAAGTAAACATATATAACACAACTTAATATAGACAGATTGATTCAATATAAATACAATACAATTAGAGAAAATAAAAAATGTGTAAAGGGATATCGAGAACGGAGAATGAGGGGAGGTGCGAACCAGAAGTTAACACATGTGCATTGTTAATCAGACAAATGAATGTGTCTTTTGCGTAGGGTCATCTCTATGTGATGATGCGAACCGGAGAAGCCAAACTGAGCAGAAATTGATTACTGTGCAGGATAGGATGGATGAAAGAGTGGAAGATGCTAATGAATAACATAATCAGATGTAACCTTGAGCCCCAGATAAGCCCCAATTCGTGACTTTTTTTGAATTATTTGTAAACAACTGCAACAACAGTTTTCTTAATTGGTATGTTAGCAACTTTGGGTGAGACACTTGTCGATTTCCGGGGAAGATGTGGATTTCGTATTTATATGCCTAAAAGACCTCCAAAATGTGGAATTAAAATTTTTATTCTTGTTGGTGAAACATTATACTACACAACAAATATAGAAGTGTATGTGAGGACACAACCAGAAGGCCCGTTCCAGATAGATAACAAACCTGAAGAAGTAGTGAAGAGATTGTATCAACAGATTCATGGTTCATCTTGCAAAGAGACCTTTTTACAATAATCGGTTTACAAGCTGCAATTTGGTTAAATAAATGGAATGAGACAGTAAGTTAACTATTATAGGGACAATTCGTAAAAACAAGAGAGTTGCTCCCGCGTTTGTGAATGCCAAATGGAAAAAAGAATACAGTAGTGTATTTGGTTTTCATTAGAACTGCACCATTGGTTCGTATGCATCTAAGAAATATCTGTGTTTAGTGCTGATCTCAAGTATGCAAAATGACGTCAAATTAAATGAGAGTACCAGAGATAACAGGAAGCCAGAGATCGTCACATTTTACAACGATACTAAAGGTGGGGTGGACATAGTAGACCAGATACCTACTGAATATGACGAAGAAAGAAATACTACACGATGGCAAATAACGTGATTTTATCACTTCTAAAATGTAGAACCGACTAGTAGTAATGTTATACATTTAGCGAACACAGCAAGGTTTTTCGGATTAACTCTAGAAGATGCTTGTGTACATAATCATGTAGGAAAGCGAGGACGATGTTACATGTATAAACACAGTAAGGCCAGATATTTTGCCAAAAGTGCTGTAAGTGGATTTGCCTAAGTCACGCAAAAATGATGTGTGGAGACTGCTGCAGAATTGAAACGTGAATATACCGCTATTAGGAGAAATCCTGGTTTACTTCTCTCTAGTTAATAAATATTTTATTTTCAGTACCGGTATTTAAGCAATAAAATAGTCACATAATTATCGAACTTAATTTTATCAAGAAAGGTATTGCCTCAATAAAAATTTATAGTTTCGCTTAAAGCGTATCCACTGTCTGGTGTTTGTATTTAATATTATAAATATAATACAAATTTAAATCCAAGTTCACATCTTATCAGACAAAAATGTTCCTGGGTCCAGGAGGCAAAATGTTACCATTCACAAAAATTTTTTTCACCTTACCACAATAAGGTTAAGAACAATGTATCTCACGAGGGTAAAGTGTACTGGCAGAACGTAAACATTAGGGACAAGGAGTATGCTGATAGCGATTTGGTTGGGGTCTAAAGTGAGGTAGTATATATTGCATGAATAAAGAGTGCTGAGTTTGGAAGCGTTTGTTGATATAGGTGATATTTACTTTTTCGATATATTAGTGTAATATGGACAAGTTATGCATTGGTATAGCTCCAGAGTGGGACTACGTAAATATGACTAACCGGACAATGAAAGGTATGTGGAAAACTTTTGGTTAGAAGGTCAACCATTTCTTTTATAGATTTTGAATAATGAAGTTATCCACACTGTAAATCTGTGTGTTAAGTTTGGCAGTAACAAATTTTTTTATGTACTTAGGATCGTCTATGCATAAAATACAAAAAGACGGCATCAAACCGCAGAAATTTAAAGTTCGAGCTACTACTTCGGGAAAAATATTTGTGCTATCTCTATGCGTTATCATTTCCATTGTGAACCCAGTAGTAAGGCAACGGCTAGAGTCTGCGTTTGACAGTTGGAGATGCAGTGAAATATCGTTATCATTTATTGGTAGAGAACACTCAATTAAAATAATTTACAATGTTCAACTCAGATGGCAAGAAAAGAGTGAGAGTGACTTGGGCAACGTGATCCCACGCTAGAGAAGTGTGCCAAATCAAATGTTTTATATTTGCGTTTAATGTGGTGATGTACAGTAGAATGCTGCTCAAAAGTGCAGTGAACAGAAAACTACCTTTAAACTATACTACAAAAACGTACAAAGTGTTACAAACAATTTTACAGACTGTGGCGTAAATATGGCTGTTTAGTGGTGAGCGAAACATGTCTAAAAATATAAATAAGGAACAGTGGAATGTCGTTTCTTAACCAATTCTCTACATAGAAATAAGACCGCAAGTCCATAAAGGCGGATTGTTTGTAGTATTAAAATTAATGGGGCTGCAGAGCACAGAATGATCTCGTGCGTGAGTGTTAAACTATTTGAGCAGAGGTAAGTCTGTCTAAAAACAGTCTTCGTCGGGTGTTTCAGCAAACCATATAGGAACAATGCTCTAAGTTTACTTGAAAGATGCGACGAACATTTCCAGATGTTGTCAGAAGGTGACAAAGTTGCTCATTTTGGTGACTACAACTTGAGCTTAGATATGGATCTACAATAAACATGGGATAACGTCAGACACAAATGACATCACTTCGTCGACTATTCTACTCAAACATCAATTTAGGATAGTACAATTTTCATAGCACGCGTAGAAATAACAGCGTAGATTATATCATCTCTATTCCTCCAACAGAATGCGACATCTCATATAAACTCTCCGCACGTGTGAGATTCTTGTCCTTTGGAGATTATCATTTACTTTGCAATATGTGAACCTTGAGTAAACGCCTTGCTAAGATCTTTGCATCTCCTTGGTGACTGACTTGTGTTCAAATGCGTTTCAACGTTTGAGCGTAGACTATATCGTCTTTCACACCTCTCACGTGTGAGGTTTTGATCTTGTGTGGTTAAACACGTATGAACATTGAAAAAATTATATTCCAGGATTTTTGCAAGGTGAGATTTGGCTACTGTTTGGATTCACGTGTGTATAGCCAATTTCGAACGTAAATTAAATACCTTACCACACTCTCGACATGTGTGAGGTTTTACTCCTGTGTGGGTTAAAATTTCTCTAGCCAAACTTTAACGTTTATCAAATGACATACCACACTTAGGGCATATTAATATGTGTAGCCAGAGTTCAACTTCGATTAAACTTCTAACCACAATCTTAGCATAACTAACCTCTTTCTCCTGTATGGATTAACATGTGTGTAACCAAACTTAAACGATATTTAAATTCGCTGTCACACTCGTAGCATGTGTGATATTTTGTTCCCCTGAGGATTGACATGTGTGCAGCCTAACTGGAACCTCGACAACCAAATATGAACGACGAGTAAATGCCGTACCACACTCTTGGCACGTGTGAGGTTTTCCTCCTGTGCGGACTAACATTTGTGTAGCCAAAGTCGAAGGTCTATTAAATGCCTCACTACACTCTTAGCACGTATGAGATTTTTTTCCTGTGTGGATTAACATGTGTCTAGCCAATTCTGAACGTCGATAAAATAACTTAACACACTCTTGGCGCGTGTGAGGTTTTTCTCTTGTGTGGACTAACGTGTGTGTAGCCAAATGTGAACGTCTACTAAATGCCTCACCACACTCTTGGTACGTGTGAGGTTTCTCTCCTGTGTGGATTAACATGTGTGTAGCCAAATATGAACGATGAGTAAATGTCTTACCACACTCTTCGCACGTGTAAGTTTTTTCTCCTCCGTGTATTAGCATGTGTTTAGACAAAGTCGAACGATGATTAAATGCCTTACCACACTTTTGGCACATGTGAGGTTTTTCCCCTGTGTGGATTAACATGTGTTTAGATAAAGTTGAGCGTTCAGTAAATGCTTTATGACATTCTTAGCACGTGTGAGGTTTTTCTCCTGTGTGGATTAACATGTGTCTAGCCAAATGTGAACGTTGATTAAATGCCTTACCACACTTTTGGCACATGTGAGGTTTTTCTCCTGTGTGGATTAACATGTGTTTAGATAAAGTTGAGCGTTCAGTAAATGCTTTACGACACTCTTGGCACGTGTGAGGTTTTTCTCCTGTGTGGATTAACATGTGTATAGCCAAATTTGAACGTTGGGTAAATGCCTTACCACACTCTTCGCACGTGTGAGGTTTTTCTCCTGTGTGGATTATCATGTGTTTAGTTAAAGTTGAACGTTCAGTAAATGCTTTACCACACTCTTGGCACGTGTGAGGTTTTTCTCCTGTGTGGATTAACATGTGTCTAGCCAAATGTGAACGATGAGTAAATGTCTTACCACACTCTTCGCAAGTGTAAGTTTTTTCCCCTGTGTGGATTAACATGTGTTTAGCCAAAGTCGAACGATGATTAAATGCCTTACCACACTTTTCGCACATGTGAGGTTTTTCATCTGTGTGGATTATCATGTGTTTAGTTAAAGTTGAACGTTCAGTAAATGCTTTACCACACTCTTGGCACGTGTGAGGTTTTTCTCCTGTGTGGATTAACATGTGTCTAGCCAAATGTGAACGTTGATTAAATGCCTTGCCACACTCTTGGCACGTGTGAGGTTTTTCTCCTGTGTGGATTAACATGTGTTTAGCCAAAGTCAAACATCGATTAAATGCCTTACCACACTCTTGGCACGTGTGAGACATTTCTCCTGTTTGGATTAACATGTGTGTAGCCAAATGTGAACGTTGATTAAATGCCTTGCCACTCTCTTTGCACGTGTGTAGTTTTTTTCCTGTATGAATCACCATGTGCGTAGCCAAACTTAAACATACTCTAAATTCCTTTCCACATACTCCACATATGTGAGATTTTTCACCTGAATGCACTAACTTACCACTTGACATAGTTGAACTTTGAGTAGACCGTTTATCACTATTTTGGGAGGTATGACTTTTTTCACTTTCCTGTGTCACGATATTCTTTGTCAAACGTGATCGATGAAATTCTTTGCCAAACTGCATCGAAGTATCAGATTCATCATAAGAATGAGAAATAGATTTATTTAATGTAGTAAACGTATTCCCCTCACCGTGGAAAGCAAAGATGTTATCGCGCCTGTAACGAATTCAACAAACAATGAAATGTAAATGGAGATAATGATTAAGTAGCAAGAAAACATGTAATCATTCGCTATATTACATGTTTTATTACATTAAATATTGTAGAAATATGAAATGGAGTACCATATCACTATTGTCTCAAAATAAGTGGCTGTAGTTTGTTTCACTATATCAAATTAAACTATCATTTATATCGTGGCGGACATAAGCCTATGACCAGGTATTGTCGGCTGTCTTGACACAAATGCACAGTATGAGAATTAAATCTGTCTTATGTGTAGATTCGTGTGGAGAAAAAACCAACTTGCGATCCAAAGGTTTAAGAACAACTCAACGTATTAATAGAAACTGTACCGAAGGTAATTCACTTATATCATCATAAGAGAAACACGAAAGAATTTTTGAAACCGATTAAAAAATTACATACAACTTTCCAAGCTGAGGCAGAGAAACTTAGAGTAACAAGACTAAAGATGAATCATTTACAGCGTTGTGATCGTGGTTCAGTGGTCTAGGGGCTTGACCAGTAATCTCGAAGTTCTTCGATCGATTACACGTCAAGCATTTTTTTTTTTTTTTTTTTTTTTTTACTTTAGGAATTTTGATGGAAATAGATCGGCGATAACACACGCTTCATTACATTCAAATGTTTGAATTAACGTTTGTTTCAGCACTTGAACTATCAAATTTTCAGGAATAATACTAACAATAATAACAATTATCTCGAAGAATATTTAAAAATTAAAAGCTTATTATCGCTCAGGTCGTACCATTACAAGCAGAAACGTGATATTAGGCAAAAAAAAATATTTCGGTTTTGTGTAATGTTGCCCATGAAAAGACGAATTTCTCATCTCGATTCTAAAACAAACCAAACAAAATCGGGATGAAACATTTTAATTCGAGACGGGACAAGGTTAACTCAAACTATAGTCATGCTTTGGAGATGAGAATCGAGACGAGACCAAAACTATCGTATCTCATCTTATCTCGATTCTAGAAATAGTGTATGCCACTCTTTAAGCAACAATTGCTCTGTAGACTGAATTTTATACATCATTTTGATAAGATTTTAGAGCTCACTGAATTATGGTCTGTGTATATATATTTGTAGCAAAGCTTTTTTAATTAAATCTGCAAACTTCACAAGTTAGTTTATTACAAGCTTTAGTTTTCAATTATATTCAGTTCTTTTTTTTTTTAGTTTTTTTCCTGAAAACGTACAGTAGAATATATTCTACACGAAATATTAGCGGAAATCTTTCGTTTAAATTTCAGTAGCTGTAAAGGTGTCTCATGATGGTATGGAACCCCTTTCCCGAAACACCTTCGACATCTTCTGTAGCTTAGCCAGTATAACCATTAGTTAAAAACAACTGTAATTACGGCTCTTGTGAGTTTAGAATCCCTACTTTCTACACCAAAATTACCTCGAAACTTTCCGTTATAACATTTAACTTTACTTTATAACATTTAGCTAGTTGTAGGGAAACTTTCCGTTATAACATGTAGCTAGTTTTAATAACGTATCGAGAGGGTATGTGCTGTTGGTCCTGACACTTCTCCCCAATCCCGACTATTTTGTAACTTATGGCTTACGTTACGGGTTATTTTACAGGCTTTAATACAATGTGTTCTCATACGGAATTTGTTACCTATATTATTATTATTATTATTATTGTTACTGAATATTTGAGACCTCAATATTACGTCACACTGCCGTAGCAAAGCTGGGATAGATGCAATAAACAGGTGACAAATCTTGGGAAAAATATTAAAGTCAATGTGAAGGTTACGATTATATTTACAAGAATCTAACAACTACCAAAAAACACGATTTCAACCACATGGCGACCGTTTTCCGGATTAAATTATAGTAATCTTCCTACAACTGCTTTTACAATACCATTAGTTATACAGATAACGTGTTGAGTTTGGAGCTGATTAGCCTAGTGTCGACAGTCAATTTCTATCAGATCCTCGGCGAACACAATTAATTAAAAATAAAGCAGAGTGATAGAAAAAAACAAGAACTGAGTAATGTAGATTTTTCATGTAAGTTAAGTAAATATGTTTTGACCTTGAGAGCAACAGAGAGATTAATGTAGCTCATAAAATTTTTTCTTGTTGATTTTTAATTCTATGTAGATGTGAGTGGATAGCAAACAGCTGATTGAGTATACACACATACATACATGTTTTACACTATGCACCTTCATGTGCATTTATGAATAAGAGTAAATGTTTAATACTAATACACAATAACACACTGAGCAAGGCTATGTGATAATGTGTAAAAAGCAAACAGTATCACGTGACAGTTTCAACACAATAACTGTGCAAACAAACAGAGAACATATAGAGAATGTTTCGGAAAGCAGGAATTAGGACGTACAGGAAAAGAGGAAGCAGAATAATTGAACTAGTCAGAAGAAAAAAGAGAAAAGCAATAGCGAACAAAGATGAAGGGGGAGTAATATATAGAGTAGGATGCGAGGAGTGTAACAAAATTTTCATAGGAGAAACAAAAAAAAAATCAAAAAAAGAGTAAGCAGCACCAGGATGTTGTAAGACTGAAAATGGACAACAATGCGATTTACAAGCATCAGAAAGAAACAAACCACAGGATAGGGTGGGAAGGAGCAGAGGTCATAGAAGTAGAGAACAGGACTTTGGTGAGAAAATGGAAGGAAGCCAGAGAGATTATGAAAGCAGGACGCAAGGTGATGAACTGGAATGCAAGATTCTCGATAAATAAAGAGTGAGAAGATTCTGTTTAAAGAAGAAGGAATAAAAAGAAAAAAGAAAGAAAGAGAAACAAAATAACAAGGATAATTAGAAGACAGGACGCATCCAGCGGAAAAAAGTAAACCTTTAATTTGACACGTGTGCAGCTAAAAAGTGAAAGTGAAAAACAGACAAGTGTTATTTTTTAAAGAATGGGCGGAACCTAATTAAAATTGATCTCCGGACAGTATATATAAGTGATGACCAACTCCCAGCAACCAGAAGGAGTGGAAGTCTGATGAAGACACAGTTATTGTGTAGAAACTGTCACGTGATACTGTTTTTCAAATATTATCACATGGCCTTGCTGAATGTGTTATTGTGTATAAGTACAAAATGGAATCAAAGCCTGATAGAATAGTTATAGAAAATATTTTATATATGGTACTAGTTTATATCTGTGTTAATTTTATATTGAAGCACTTCGCAAAATGAAACCTGAGTTGTAAAAACAAGGATTGGTTGTTAATGATCGTAATATCAAAATTCTTAGTGTTTCATGTTTTAAGCGCATGTTTCTTATTTTCGTATTAAACTCAGACATTTATATTTTTGTACTTTGAATTAGTTGCTCGTATCTCATATCAATATGGAGGCTAGTGTTTTAGAACAATTTCAAGCAATATTGACAGAAGAATTAGAGAAAAAATTAGAAACCATGGCTCAAAAATGGTAATGAATATTGGATGCCTAGGACAAAAAATACATGAATTAGTAGGTGATCTTCAAAAGCCTGTAACAGAAACGATTTGGGAGCGTAGGAAAGAGCGAATTGAATGCCAAAGCAGACAGCTTACGTATTAATATGAAAGTATCCAATAATTACTTAACTGAAGTACTCTCTGAATTAGTTAACGCGGCCAATCATGTTGATTCAGTAACTGCTGAGTTTAAAAAAAATGTAGTGGAATGAAAGAAAGGTCTCACTGGGTTCTAAGAATACATGCGAACGGCACAGATTGAGTGTAGGCAAACCAACAAAAAAAAGAGTGCAAGGCGGAAAAGAAACCGTCTTGAATTCGAGCCAGCCCAAGTTGAGAAAGACATGTGCCAAATAAACCAGAAAGTCGATTACAGTCAGGAAAAGGAAATATGCAGTGTAGAGATAGCAAAAAAGAAGAATCGTTACGCGTACCTGTAAAAAATTGTTTCTAATGAAATTGTTTTGCCGGCAAGGGATACCGATGTTTCACACATGATAAGCGGTAGCGTTCAGGTTGCGCGTATCCGCCCTCTCGAAAAAGCCAGGGAAGGCTTGAGAGTTCAATTGATGATTTTGTGTGATAACGAAGTTACAGTGTTGTCTGTTTTGTGTCGCAGGCAAATGGTTTTGCGCGAATTAAAAAATTCAAATTTGTCTTTGTAACAGTGTATGTCTAACGTAAGTTGCATTTTAGTGCTCCATTCCGACTTTATCAGCTTTGAGCATTGTAGAAGAAAACGACTTCTAATTCACAATAGACCCGCCAAGCGAATTCTGTTTTACGTAGTGAAGGTCTCGTACATAATATATCGGTCGGAAATGTTTACCGTAAACAAGCGTAACACTTCCAATAAAGCACACGGAGTCGAAAGTATATTTCCGTTATAAAACCGAAA
The DNA here is from genome assembly GCF_964235325.1 of Thermobia domestica. NCBI lineage: Eukaryota > Metazoa > Arthropoda > Insecta > Zygentoma > Lepismatidae > Thermobia > Thermobia domestica. Next base: position 150,499,652 of record NC_137471.1, on the reverse strand, counting down.
TGTAACACCAAAGTTAAGAAGAAAAATAAGATGGCCAATGATACCCAGTTGAGTTTTCGTAATACATTATTAACGTAAACTCGATTTCGAGGAGCATAATCAGTAGAATTAAAATGAGCAGACGTGATCATATCAGTACATCAGATGCAACATTTATTAATTTTTAGTTGCCGAAATGTTTGAATTTTCAAGCTAGTACTTCACTATTGCGAAAGTATAAAAAGCGAAAGTTTAAGTGTAGTGCTACACAAAATGTAGACATGTTGATTGCTCATGATGAAAAAATGTGCGTCGACCTCCACGTACAGCGTATTCTCAGCACGCACAACCACACATTAGGCGTGCAGAAGTAAATAAGTTGAGAATAAAAAAAAGTGCCTTGGTAAGCGTAATTCGGAACGCACTAAACTCGGTCAAAGACGAACTACATGCAAATTAAAGTCGATCTGTAGGCGAGGTTATTTCGAGTCAAACATGCGGAAGTCGTATACATCGACTCCGAAGAGCACCAGAAAGCTTAAGCGAAAACACGTACGAACATTTTATAGTACACTACATGGCAAAATATAGTAATAGTAAGTGCAAACCTAAAAAGAAATTTATGACAGGTATCGCAATGCAGCGTAAATCCAAACGTCGTAAAGGAAGGCTTGTCATTACGTGGAAATTTAGTAAATAAGCTGTAAAAAGGAGAAAAGTTCCGAAATTAAACCAACTAACTGGAAAAGTACACGTAACCGTGCTAAATTACCGCTTACAAGCGTAACCGGCACAGATGGAAAATTAAAATCTTAGCACAAAAAAAAGCGTGAACTTCACCCCAACTCGGGTTAAACCCGGGAAGAGATGAGAAATCAGAAATACCGAATTTGAACTTTTAAACTTTTAGATTATGAAAAAATGATTACTGTTTATTTATTTGATTATTTCCCCGAATTTCGAAGGTTACTTTTCAGAATCAAAGTGTGTGCCCACCGCTACTGACGCACCAGTCCAAGAAACCATCAATATCGCCCTACAATGAGATACGTTTACTTAGATGTCATATATTATGGTTTCCTTACAGCATTTGGAGGTGAAAGATGAATGTGGAAAGGAGAGGAAAGACAGCATTGGAAATTTTAAACAGGTAATTGATTTAGAACGCGATTTCCGACTTTGAAATTGTAATAATACCTCACCACTTTTGAAAAGTATGGCTATCCCGTTTTGGATGCGGACTTTCAGTATCGAATTCTTATTAGGATGTTTAAGTTTTGTACTTTTTTTCAGGTCTTTCCAGTTTTGGGAACCATACTTCATAATAAAATTTTATTATTAAATTTTGCTTGAGTTTTTTATCATTCTCCTTTATGTTTATATTAACATTAACTGTCCCCATACAATCAAGCATTTAGAGACTTGTTAGGCAATTAGATATAATTACGAACATAATTAGATAAGTACTAGTAATAACTACAATTAATCATAAAGTTAAAATTTTGGGTAATTAAAAAATGTGCTCTTCAGATAGTGAAGTTTTTCATCTGATGTTGTGATTGTATAATGAAAAAATATACGAAATTTGTAATGAAAGATCAAGTCGCCGTCAAAATACTGTAAGTTAAACACAATTTAGTATAATATTGAAAGTAATTGACAATAACCTTGAATTTGATAAAGTTGCTCGTTGATTTGTTCGTCGTTCAATATATACATGCAGTCTACTATGAAAAGTCAATGTGCATTCAATGTGACTAATGATAACTGAAGTTAATTGACTTCAGAGAAAGCGATAGTATAAGTTAAGAAAAGTGGAAGGTTAAAATATAGTTCATCCCCTAGGGACATCTCTACTTTCGTTATAAAATTAAAGTGATGAAACCAGTCCGACGCCTGGTTGGGTCCCAGCTAATGTGCAAATTCGGCAATTGACTAAAATTTCAAAATTTTGTTCTAATTTTTAATGTTTGGCATAATTAGAGAAAAGTATAATGGTAATAAAATTGATGTTCGGATTTTAGATTTTGATATAATAATTAGTTTTGATTTGGATTTATAGAAAATAATTAGAGTTTTGATTTGCATTTAGAGAAAATAAATCAAATGTTATTCTTTTTGATATTTGAAAATAACTCTTGTATTCTTGTGCCGGGAATCATAAACCGATCTCGAGAAAAAGAAAAAGGGAAGCCCGTTTACGATTCCACGTTACCCTTTACTACGATAAACACCGGATACTATGATGTATCGATAGTACGGAGTGCCTACGTCAGTTACGCAGTATATGGTAATACTAAGGTTTATGTTATGGAAAACATATTAAGATTGCTACGTACGAGTAGGCCCTGAACAACAATAATGTTTAATGAACAAGTTAATATTACTGTTATCTTGTGTTTCACTATTGTGACAAATGCTCTCGGATGTGACTTTATTCTCGATAAAGATAAGTGCAATTGCTAGTAAGCCACACAAAAGTATTAGCTAGAGCTCTTTAAAAGGTTACATTTGTAAACCTACCAATTTTGTAGGTACGAGCGGGCCTGAAGTAATACTAATGATTAAAAAATTGATGAATTGAAATGTGAGGCTGTAGCATTAAATCTCCTCCCAGGGTGTATTTCTTGTCGTCCTCTTCCTTATTTTTATTTTCTTAAAATGCCTCCTCAAGGCCTGAATGTTGACAGCCCAATTGGGGTTCGGACATTAACCCTGATTTGTCATGACTTGAATACCGAAGGCATGCAACTAGGGTGGTATGTAAGGTCTTAGGGTAGAAGCGATTCATTCGAATCGTCAGGGACCCTGCAAGCTTCAACTGTAAGAGATTGTCAGAACCGTTGGTTTTAGGATCCAATTCATTAATCTGTATTTTTAATGAATGATTTACAACCTGTGTTGTCAAATAATTACGCACAGAATGGCGCTCCGTATGGCTTAACCGCCGTTTTACTAATTTATTTGTATTAAAATGTTCAAACGGTTATCAGTTACGTTGTATAATGCAAGTTACAATGTATAATATAACGAAACTGACTTAACATTGACGGAAATTCTTTTAAAATTTGGCGGTCCTTACAGTGACTGTTTTCCACGCTACTACAACAACAAAGCCTCTCTGTAATTAGAGCTAATGCTGACCCCAACATTAACACCAAAATAGTGTTACATGTTCTATCGTAGGGGGTAGTTGAAACTTCGTGTACCGTATACAGTTCATGGTTTTACCGACGGAGGACTGTGAAACTCTCTTCATATTTTGGCGAAGTAATGCCCGATGTGCAAAGTAACCCCTTGTCAAGGTAGCTAGTAAACACTGTAAGCGAAATGAAGTATCAAAATTTAGTGTGGCAAATCATAACACGGAACTATGAAAATGCTTGAGAATGAAGGGATCCATATAATTAAGAAGTTACGTCCCTAATGTATTGTGTTACTTTGGAACACAAATATACAAGCAAAGAAAGCATTTCAGCATGTTACCTATAAAATACTTAGGAACGTACAAGAACACATTCAACACGTAAGACGTGTAAGTCATCCTAAATACAGAATTTTGCGCTATCTTTGTTTACCCACATTCTGCGTAATGCCCTAATCTGCATAGCACTCTTGTTTTTACCGGCCATCTAGTACATGCTGATTAGCGTTGTTTTTACAATAATTCATATATTATGTACGTACACCAAGCCCCTAAAGTGATCCCATATTGAAAAATGCATGTCCATACCCTAAAAAAGATTCCTGGGAATGTAAAAAGTCGACTTCCTTGAAAAAATGAGTGAAGCTATGAAATGGACTGATGTATGGACCTCTACAAATAATGAACATCCATTGTTGGTTAAAATATTCTTTATCTTGTATTTTACTTATGTCTTTCGAAGCCAGCCGGAAAAATCAAGCTAGACCCGTTTGAGCTAAATCAAAATAAAATCACAAACGTCCATAGTTTATGTTCGAATATAATACATTACAGGTTTACATTTGCAAAATTTTAGAATAATTACCATTCTTATTATTTGGTATTTTACATAAGTCTCTATATAAATAAAACAATATCGTCGAGCACCCATATTTTAAATATGTGAACAATTAGTGAGAAATATGTAACGAATAATAAAGAAATAATTATTTTATCGAGATAAGAACTACATAAGAATTGTCTGGATCGTATCAATCTTGTTATTATTTTTATTTGGTATACAGCTTGTCTATGTGTGCCATGTCATTTCCAAATTGTAGGCTACTAACTTACGTTCATGATATCTCTCATACCTAAATATTTCTCGTGAAGTATTGCTTTTAACCAACAAAATTTCCGAAACCATGTAACCGTATTATCAATCTGAGCCAATTAGTTAATGAAAAATTGAACATTACCTTTCTGGCCGAACTAAATTTAAACTTTTTGTTGTTAATTGTTGGGAGTCATTACAATACGACGCGCAAGTCTCCTGAACCACAATTTTTCTTAGCGTTTCTATATTACTTTCAAATTCAGGATCTTCTTCTAGTGCTAATTCTGATTTCACCCTATCAACGTTTAGTTTCACATCCAAAGAGCACTTAGCTTTATCCTTGTCCACTGATACATCTCCTTCCGTTGTAGATAATATTAACTCTTTGTTGTCACTCATTAGTTCGTATGTCCACCCTCTCCCTTCGAGCGGATCATCACTAGGTAAGTCATAAGCAATTTCTTCTTTGCATATCAATTCCGACTTAACAGACGCCTTACCAGCCATTTTGAATTGAAATATAATAAGAATTTAATACTGTTCTTATACTCCCCTTATACTTTACGCTGCCAGTGTTAATGAAATGATTTACAGGTACGTTCACAAGAGCAAATTTGTATTTCCAATCTTCTTCTTCTTCCTCTTATTCTTATTCATCAACCACTAGTCCTCTCTCGGCAATTGATTGTTTGTTTGTAGTAAGCATTAAAAAATTTTTGCATAGTATCATTATCACTCTATTGAACAAGAATATCGGCCATTTAGAAAGGTAATTAAACGTGTAAAATGTAAATATTAGAATAGTTGAAAAATGATAAAAAAAGTAACAAGATGTGTACAAAGTCATAAAACAGATAGAAAGTAGTATGATAAATTGAAAATACGTGAAAAAAGAAGTGTTGCAATCGGGAAAAAGTCAAATTTCAGGTTCAGGTTCAGTTTCAAGGTATTTTCCTTCCTTCTCTTCGGAAGTTTGGTTCCTGAAAAAAGAAAAAAAAGAGAAATAAAGTACTGCCCTTTTTTATTTAAAGTTTTCCATTTTCTTTTTCCATCAAAATTCAAGAAGTTCTTTGTTTTTTTTATATTTCTTTCTCACTTAGTTCCCTTCCATTTACATTAAAGCCTAGCCTCCAAGCTTATTTAACCAAATTTCCTTCCTTTTTCATTTCATCGATTCATTTCCATTTTTCCCTGATTTTAAGGTTTCTACACATTTTAACAATAAGTGTTCTAATGTTTCGTCTTCTTTAAAACATAATTGACATTTTTCGTTCACTTCTTTAAATTTTTTAATCTTACCCTTGTTTCAAGGCTCCCTGACCTGGCTTTGAAAATAAAAATGCTGCGCAAATCATTGTTCATATAATTTATTTTCTTATAACGCTTTTTATATGTTTATATTCCTTTCAAACTGTTCTTCTTGACACCTTCTTCATACCACTTTTCCTGCGCTTTCTCTTTAATTGTTTCTTCTGTGATTTTTTGGAGAGAAGTATGGTACAATAGGAAAAGATCAGAATAAGGAGAGAATTTCGAACAGATAAAGGGGGCTGAAGGCCAAGTTCAACAGAACAAGAGGTAGAGAAAATTTAGGAGTGTAAAATGACTGGGAAAAAGTGTAGAAAAATGAGGGAATGTATGAACGTGTAAAGGAAAGAAAAAGTGTATAAGTTCAGTATATATGTATAGAATACCCCACACAACTCTCGTCATCACAGGACACACAAAGCACGATGCACTCGCCATAACGGCCACTTTACTCGATATTTCATGGATACTCTCCCAGCAATTATAGACGGTACTTGCAATCAAATACACAATTAGGTTTTAATATGATACAGAATAATTGCTTATTGAAAAAATTAGTTCTTCTTCTTCTTCTTCACAAATATAAAGCCCGACCTGACAAAGACCATTGGAAATTTATAATGTGTTTGAAACCACTGTTGTATACATGTTGAAGGCATGAGCTACCACTGACTTTATCTATTAATAATAATAATAATAATAATAATAATAATAATAATAATAATAATAATAATAATAATAATAATATGCATAACAATAATCGAAAAGTGGTTGGTGTGTTTTCTTTGTACTTTTGTTTTGATATCATTATTGTTTTCCACCGTAAATTAAATTGCACTAGTTATTTTTTTCGTTTATTCTATTTGTAAAATGTTAACTTTTACCAATGTCAACTCATTCAAGAATAGTGATAGGCAGTGGGAATATTTACGGTTTAAAGGAAAATAAAAAACGGGGATATTCCCAGGTTGTTCTCTTGCATATCAATTTCCGGGAAAGAATTTATTTCCATTTCTTTATTTTATTTTCTAAATTATAAGAAAAGTATGACAAATTACTTTATTTTCATTTATTATGATATACTTCTAGGTTTTAAACAATTTGGAGGTTACAAAAATTAAAATTCGTTGACTGTATTTTATATAACTAGTCATATTATTTTTTCTAACAAGGGACATGTTTCGGTTAGAACGCGATGGTCGGTATAAAACTTGGTATACATATACAGGACTAAGTACTGAATACTGTATGATAAGTCATTCCCGTGTAAAACTTGTTTTCCGCCGACAACGCCAACTATCCTTCGAAACACTAGCAGTTAAATTCCTCGTTATAGGTGCTGAGTGATGATCAGTCTGGCGGCCAGTGTGTCGTAGTAAGCTCGAATTAGTGTTAGGTCAGTGTGGAAAAAATGGGGCGGGCTGCTGGCATTAACCTCCTTCATGTAAGTGAATTGTCAAAAGACAAACTAAGGCGCAGATTTAAGAATCAAATATCAGTTGGAGAAGGAGATGAGTGATTTGCAACACTTTGATGCAATTTAATTATCAATGAGTACGAAAATGAATTAGAAATGATCATACTCGTCAGAGATGATAAAGAAAACTGGGCCATATGCAGAGTCCTTCTGGCTTGTGATTAGTACCATACTAAAGCGTTCGACTTATATATGCTTCCTTCAGATATCGGGCGTTTAGCATGACGCTAATCATTTGTCAAAACGACTTTGCATAAGGCGGATTAAATTTCTAAATGTTATAAACAAATTAGGTTGGGTAACTGCCAGAACACAGATACCCCACCATTTTGTCAACAGTTCCGTTTAACCCTTAGGAGATCTTGGCTTTTTGGGCTATTTTTGAAACTTTCAGTCAAGCAGCTACTGCATCGTCACTATTTATCCTAAGATCATGGCTCATACCTCATTCTCTTCAGAATAGAGCTTGCTTTCAAATGGTACCACTTGCATGCTCATACCATATACCAGAAGCGGGAAAAAAATTGTCAAAGTGAAAATTTCGGAGGGAAAAAAATTTCCTCGAACTTTGGCCCCCCTGGACCACCCCTGTGTGACCGTAGCCATCTAAAAAAATCTGACAAATAGTACTTGCTATTCTGAATGTGTGTGCCAAATTTCACGTTTCTATCTTCAATAGTAAGGGAGAGAGAATTTTTATCAAAAATTCCCACAATGCCCCAAATCATCATAAAACACTATGATCTCAGGGAAAAAATCCTGAGACATCCCTAATTACCCTAGGACTATAATCCGCGAATCATTCTCTTCAGAATAGAACTGTCTTTCAGGCGGTACCATTTACATGTCTCCATCATGTATCTAAGGCGGGAAATTCCTGGAAATTTTATGGGCAAAATTTCCCTTTTCTCAACTTTTGCCCCTCTGGACTCCCCTGTTTTTACGCAGAAATCGAAAAGAAAACTTCATATAAATACTACTCGGTGGATTGAATGTTTGTGCAAAATTTCAATCATCTACGTGAAAAAAAAGGCCCGCCAGAAAAAATTTCAGTACCATGCCCCACTTTTACCCTATACAGAAGTATATTTGGATAAAAATTCACTGAGACGACCCTAATTATCCTAGAATAATAATTCGACCGTCATTCTCTTCAGAATGGAACGGCCGTTCAGGCGGTATGACTCACGTGGTCCTATCATGTAAATGAGGCGGGAAAATGACGACAAACGGAATTTTTGGGGTAAAAATATCCCTTTGTTTACTCCTTTGCCCCTCTGGTTCCCCCCCCCCCCCTGTTTTAGCATTGACATCTAAACAAAAAATCTGGTAAATACTACTTGGTAAACTGAATGTTTGTGCAAAACTTCAATCTTCTACGTTCAAAAATAAGCCCGCCAAAAAATAATGAACATAGTCTTAAAAAGGGAAAAAATACATTTTAAGATTATGACGTCATCACCTCCCATGTCTGGACGCCGGACGGTCTGAAACCATACGTAATGCCTTCTACAATGTCTCTGGACTTGAAAAACAAAAAAAGAACAACCGGACGAAAAAGCTACAATAGAAGAGAAATAACGCAATGTAGCATGAAAAACGCGTATGGTACAAAATGTACCATAAGATCCCCAAAGGGTTAAATATGTATGTTCACAATATTTGCATGCCTTTCCTTTTTTTTTAAATTTTGCCTGTAACATTGCCACACACGACTTTTCTTCCTGCCTATTTCTCGAAATTCCATGCGTGAATTCACATGTAAGTTCGAGTACCTCTTCAGAAATTCGAGTCAGAGAGAGGAGACAGACTGACGTCTATTAAAAACGGCAAAATTTGATGCAAATATCTTAGAACTGTTATATATATACAGGGTGTCCGAGAAGTCCTTCCCTGATTACAGAAATTGATAACTCAGGCTAGAAATAAGACAGAAATATGAAACTGGTGTAGAATTGTTTACAAACTATAAAAGTTTTGGTCACATCAGTACACTTCCACATGAGCACTCTTGGTAGCACGTAGCACATCTAGGCGATATTCAATTTCCATCCACACATTAGCCAACATCACTGGAGGGATCGATGCAACGACTATGGTTATTCGTTGCTGCAGGGTTTCAAGATCTGGTACACGTGTTCGGTAGACCTCATCCTTAACATAACCCCATAAAAAGAAGTCTAATGGGGTTATGTCAGGAGAGCGTGGAGGCCAAGCTGTTGGTCCATCACGACCAATCCATCGCCCAGGAAATGTCCTATCGAGATAGGCACGGACGTCCAAACCCCAATGAGGTGGTGCACCGTCTTGCTGAAAAACGACATCGGGGGAGGAACAGCATACAGCTGAACATATCCAGGTACACTGCAGATGTGATGGTATCCTCAGCGAAGAAGAATGGCCTGATAATTCGATCGTGCAGTAACGCGCACCAAACATTCACCTTTGGACTGCTTCTGGTGAACTCCCTGACCTCCCTGGGGGGTTCTGAACCCCAAATGCGTATCGTCATCCGCAAAAAAAGTTCCCATATACTGTATCTTCCACATTTTCATTAATAACTCGCTCTTCTGAGTATATTATCGCTTCTTTGTGCTTTCCTTAACAAAGCAGTGTAATAATGCATAATTATTTATTATTTTAGAGAAAAATAAAGCAAAATAAGAAAATTATAAGCAAAAAACCTTTAATCTTATGAAACCTTAGTGTGTCAAATAATTACACGAAGAATATCCCGTGGGAAAAAAGAGGGAAAATGACACAGGTATTAGGAAACACTCACTAACATGTGAAACTATTGAACAGAAACATGAACTGAAGAGTCAACTACGTATTTCTGCGTTTAATATGCAATTCACACTTCATGCACAGTTCCAATATGCAAAATCAGTCAATATCTTCAGTTGAAATTACTGATATAGGGAGAAAATGACTATTTAAAACTTCAGGTGTGAACGTGCGCTTGGAGCGATATATGAGCATTATTACAACATACTTTTTCATGAATTGTCTCGGTGGTCAAGCGTGTTTAGTAGTGTTCTTGAAAGTCTAGCCTCGGAGGACCGCAGTTCGAATCTGTCTTCCGGCAGTTTTGATTTTTCTCAACATATGGAAACATTTCTTTAAATATAAAGTTCTGCTTTGAAGTGCTTGAAAAAAAAATCAGATGAACTATCACGTTTCAAAGCCTGTTACATTTGTTCACCCTGTCATCATTTATATACGAAGACGCTAAAATGAGGAACGTTAACATTGTTATAATGGGAACAACTTTCTGATTTGAATACCAACCTTAAATCACACGTCCAAAATGAAAATTATTCATGTTCTGATACCTATTGTAATATACAGGTGTGTATATATAGAGAAAGAAAGAGAGAGAGAGAAAGTATGTGAGAGAGATAGAAAACAATATATGCTGTTATTTAAATTACAACGTAAAAAGTTATTGCAATTCATAATCTGGATTTTTACAAAGCGATTTCAACGCTTGAAGCGACTTAATATTCATAAAGCATCTTTTTCTTGAAGTGTCGCAAATAGTCCAATGCTTTGTAATATGTGCCAAACAAATAAATGCATGTTTTTAACAGGATAGTATCGTCTACCTTTTGCTTCAATTGATGGTATAAAATAATGTTGAGTTGATTTTAACATCCCTTTCAGCATCGAGGCTATATGAGACGTTTACCTACTGATTATCGTGAAATCCGAACCACATGAGCTCACACCGGGAATCGAACCGGGTCTCTTACGTCAAAGGTGCGTATGCTAACCGCTTAGCTACGAAGCAACTCGGTATGAAACTAGAATAGCACACATTACCCCATATTATTTCACCGAAAGATTCCTGTTTTATGATCAGTTAAAATGGTATTTCTGGACACCGTAGCGAAAAATGTATTTGCTTTTTCAAGTAGTGTACGAAAAATACAAAGAATAAACACAGTAGAAACGAAACCAAGAAATGAATTCAAAGTAAAGTGCTTTGCCTCTCTCGAATAAATCACTCAATGTATTACAAGTGCATATCTCGTGCATTTCCAGTAGAATTATTAAAACGCGCTGGCTTTATAACTTGGCTGTGTGGTCTAGTGGCTGGCATGTGTGTCTGTGGTGTACAGAGTACCGGGTTTGATTCCCGGTGGGAGAAATTTTGGAATTTTAAATGTACTCGACGTGTCTGTGTTTGTGTCCCTATCATTCAAGGTTACTGTAAAACGTGTATAACCAAGTAGGAAATATACAGAAATTACTGATAAGGGGAAAGCAGACCTTGGTAAGTGAACTTCGGGGCCGCTTTTCGCGACGTAAATTAAGAAGAAAATAAGTGGGTTTAGCGAGGCGATTGAAATTACAGTAATGATTGACGGTTCGGTGCCCAGTCCGGTTTTCTTTCAATATAAGGATATTTTATTTTTTCTAAATACAACGTTACATTTTTAACATTTGAATTGGTTATAAAAACAAAATCAGATAAACTGTCAGCTTTCAAACCTCTGTCACTTTTATTCACCATCTGTTTGTATACGAAGATGACGCTATGGAAATGCTAGCACTACCAAAGTTCAAATAGATTTCTAAGTTAATATCAAATTGAAAACACACGCCCAAAATGAGAATATATGTTTCTGCTTTATATGTATAGTTCAATTATACCAAACAAAATCCTCTATCCCCATTCCCTTTGGCGGTAGGGGTAACTTTAAAATTTTAAAGTGGGACCCCCATTTCTTATTGGACACTGATTTCACCCAGAATTGAAAACAATTCCTTCACGGATGGCACTTCAATCAATACGGGAAAAGGAGGGGTAGCAAAACGTTATGAAAATGTTTTTTTGTCAGATCCGTGCTCTGTGGTCATACAGTTAGCATACTGGACTGCACAGTCAGAGATCCTGATTTCAATTCCTAGTAACCCTAGGGGAAAACCAAATGAGTACATAACAAGTAATGACTATTTTCATGAATATATGCATCATATAAAAATCGCTTAAAGTTTGATACTAAGATATTATTATTATTATTATTATTATTATTATTATTATGTTACATATTACTTGAGCTTATAATTAGGAAGACCTAGGCGCAGATGGGAGGACAATATTAAGATGGATCTCGCAGAAATAGGAATACAAAGTAGAAACTGGATCCAGTTAGCTAAGGATAGAAGTCAGTGGAGAGCTTTTGTGAATGCGGCATTGAACCTCCGGGTTCCATAGGCCATAGAATTAGTTAGTTAGTTAGGAGGGTAAGTGTGCCTAAAGTCAGCCGTCTCCAGTAGTCAGCCATTTTTCAGTAAAAAGCATATTAAATAAACATACAGTAGCTTGTTATCAAACAAATAATCAACTACAACTAAAATCAGAGCTCAGTAGTTTGGTTACCTAACTTCTGGCCCACTTTGCCCCTCTACCTCCTAACTGCCCCCAAACATATATGAAGCCGCCACTGACCATTACACTTTAACACAGAAGGATAGCATAAAGCGAGATTGGGAAATTGCACTGCACATATGCTTTTATGACATTTAAAATCATAAAAACTTACATCTAACTAAAACTAAAACTACAACTAACTTATTCTACGCATTTACAAATATAATCATATCCATAATTTTCACATCTACTACATCTTCCAAAGCTACAGAAGTCACTTGTACAATCTTTTTTAGTTTGCGTTGCAATTGATTTACATGTTGTGCAATAATATCGAAAGTAGTCTAATTTTATTATGTTTTGTTTAGGCATTTATTATATAAATGAATTGTATATATATATATTTCATTTTTCTTCTATCTGATAATGTCCCCATGGTAGGGTATTGACCCCATCCTTTAAAACACATCTCTTATCATCCACGCAACTTAAAGCTAGCTTATTTACTTCTATACTGTGCTTATAACTTCTAATCAAATTCATCTTCTTATAATATTCTTTTTGGCTAATCAAACAGTCCTTATACTCGTTAAATGACAGTTCTTTATACACAACACTCTTCTTAACACCTTTAGCCTCATCTTTAGCCTTTTCTTTATCGAACTTACCTTTAAAGTCTTTATCTGTTAAATCTATTTGGGGTGCTTTTATACTGTACATCTTACTTCTTAAACCCACAAACTCTTCTATGATTGTACCTTTAATCTCATCCTTCATCTTACCAAGTATTTTCTTATTGACCTGTGGTATCTTATATTTGTTATCTTTAGGGTAGTCACTGGTATCGAAGTAATCAATGTAGTTTTTCATGTCCTCGTACACATCTTATGTTTGAATATGGTATATATAGCTATCAGTATCTGTATAACGTACTTCTATATTGTCTTGGTATTTTGGTTTCATCACATTGTAATGGAAGTCGTACATTAAATATTTCGATAGATCTAAGATACTCATTCCAACATATATTGGTTTATTGAAAGTTAATTTTGTTTTATTCATTATGATCGCACACAGATTCTCAGTGTAAATAATTCTATCTTTAAAATTTGGTTTAGCAATTAGTTTTTCTACTCTTGTTGGATCACATTCTATTTTTATAGGTTTACATCCCTTTCTAATATTTTCCATAGTCTTTCCAAAAACTGAATTGTTCATGAGCTTATAGAAGTCTTTTTCAAAGTCATTTGTTGCTCTAGTTCTCATCTGCGTGTTTAAATCAATATATTTCTTTAACCAATCTGATTGTTCGACCTCTATTACTCGATGTATCTTATTAAGTTTTAATCCAAGTGAAAGACATTGTTTTAGGTTTCGATAGTGAATTACATATTTTTCTTTGTCATATAGGGTTGTTAAGAGTTTTGATTGATTTGAACCAGGTGGACACATGTTTTGAGGTGCTACTGGGTAGTCTTTGTGATAGTCATGCAATTCTTTAGGATATTCAAGATCAACTTCTAATATGTAACCAGTATCAGAATCATCAGGTATATTTGTGAAATCTATTTCTCTTATCTCATCTTCACTTAACCATCTGAATCCCTTATACGGCATATATTGACTCATTGCCCGCCCATACAAGTTATTGGCATCTAGATACATTAAGTAAGAATCTTCTTTATCCTTATCGTAATCTTCCATATACTTATTGTTTGCTTTCACATATCTTTTTGAGCATTGACTAATCCCGCCTCTTATACCTTTCTCTATCATTAATACCATATCGTAATCAGTTAATAACTCTAGTTTTATAGTTGTCATCTTTAACATTGCATCCCAAGCTAAACCTGGTGCTGTCATATACCAAGCTGGATCGAGACCATAAGCTTTAAGACATGTTTCTCTAAAGTTCTCAAACACATCTGCTAATAACAACACATCGGTTTTTAGATATAAGTCATGGTATTGTCCGAGATTCTTAATTTTAAATGTTTTCCACACTTTCTTTGCATGCTTATAATCCTCATCGCTTATATGTGTGTTGTTAAGCTTGTTGTAGAATGCTTCCTTTGGCGGTAATTTTCTTTCTCTAAACCTATCCCAATTGTTAACATAATCGTACGGGTAAACACCTTTTCTTGTTACAAGGTTAAATTGTTCTTCATCAGGATAGAAGTGTTGTGTGTGCACCATTTGTTCTCTCGTTAGATTTGATGATAATTTGTCTAAACTACATGCCATAAATCTAAATGAATCTACGAATTTTAATTTGATAGTTCCAACTTTTTTACTGAATGATATGTAGCGTTGCTCGTTATTAGGTATTAATTCTATTTGTTCTTTATTACATCCTAGCTCTTTTATAAACAAGTGAGAGTCATATCCAGATAAGTTATGTATAATCACTGGTACGAACTTAGGTATTCTAACTTTCAAATTACAGTTGTTACATATTGCAGCTACAAACTCTCCTGTTATATGATCGTGATGTTTAACTTTGTGGTTTTCTGGTGTATATTTTGCTTTACAGTAAGAACAGGATTCGGATTGGTTGAACTCCTTTATCTGTTTACGTGTTAATGGCAGTTCATTATTTTGACTATATATGTTTGATATTTGTTTAGCTTCTTTCTTTAACATTCTTATGAACTTTTTTGCTGCATCTTTACCTCTATACACAACAGGATTAGTTTTACTCCCATCACTTTTTACAATATAGTAACAGAATCCAGATGGTTTGTGCTGTTGATATTTTTTGGTATATGGCTCGTTATCCGGATAACATTCTTTACAACCCATAACTTTATGTTGCAAACATTCAAAATCAGCGTAAATCGTAAATGGCAACTTCATCGTAAATTGATAGTTCTTAAATTCAACGTATGTATCTTTCGGTGGCATTTCTATCTTAACAGCTTCGTGAGTGGAACAATCTTCTTCGTGTTTATCTAATGCACATTGAGAGTAAAAATATAACAAGCATCTATCACATAAGTATTTTCGAGCTCTCCATTTAGTTATTTGGCTGCTTACTAATCTACTTAGAGCTTTAATCCAACAATAGTGTGTTTTAACTTGGTCTTTATTTTGTTCTTTTACATATAATAAATTCACATGGATGTCTTTCTTGTTTTTAGTATGATATAAAACATATATTGTATATTTTCCATCATCACTATATGTATAAACGTTAAATGATATATTGAGTCGTCTTTCAATTTTTGGGATGTCACTTAGTTTTACAGGAAAATGAATATCTTTTAATATTGTTTCTAAGTCTTTAACAACTTGCTTGTACTTTGGTGGTCGTTGTGGATGTTTTTCAACAGGATGCAATGCAGAGGCAATTGAATACAAGAAACATTTTTCATCTTTGTTCTTTACATTGATAACAGCTTTTTTTCTTTTTAATTTCATTTGGTAGTTCTATGTATGATGATCCTCTATATGGTGTATATTTATTAAGAGCTAACTCTAAGTAGTTTATATTTGTAAGAGCCCATCCAGAACCTCTAGCTTGGAACTCATCCATTCTTGCTCGTAATATTTGTTTAGCATCACTTAAGAATTCTTTTAGATTAGATGATTGGAATACCTCTTTGTTATTGATGTTGAAGTAAATGTCTTGAATCTCTTTACCTTTCTTATATTGACAGCTTATTAGGAGATTAGCCTTTAACGATCCATGTTTTTGTAAGCTTATGTTCAATATATTTATTAAAGCTTTTGATGTTGAGGTGATATATTGTTCTAGTGGATCATGTTCTTTATAAGTTGTAAATCTCCATGTTTCTAATCTTGATTTGAATGCTGTGCTTTTAAGTTTTACATCGATTGGTTGTGATTCAACTTTGATTCTTGGTTCTTCAAATACTTCTTGTTGAAATGGGTATATATTTCTAATCTGCCTTCTGCTTTGTTCATCGTCATGTTGTTTAAGAAGGTCTATCAGTTCTGCTTTTCTTAATCGGGAATATCTTCTGATCCCCCTCTCTTTACATTGGCGCCTTAACTCTATTACAGTAAACTTATTATAATTATTCATCCTATTTATTATATAGAAAATCTTCGTTAGTACTCTTCACCGGGTTATTTCAGATCATTTTCATTTTCTAACACATCGTTTAAACATCTGCACGCGTCTGCCATTGCTTACATATGTTTTCTCGTTGTGTTAGTCTAGAACTTTTATGGGAAGACCCATCAAAGTCACATATACACATTTAAAACTGATTCATTTTTGTAAGCTTACTCATCATCATCATAATCATCACTACCATATTTATATTCATCATCACTACTCAAATCAGATGTTTTTTGTTGCATTACTAATAACTCTTTTTCCTTTAACAGTATTTGCTTCTCTAGTAGTGTTGCTAAGAGTTTAAGATCTTGATGAATTAGTTCAAGTCTATCATGTAATAAATCAAAATCTTTCTCCATATTTGTTATATAGAAAACCAACAAAAATGAAATAATATTAAAAATCTAAGAATAAAAACAAACATGACTAGTGCTAAGGAAATATTATCTTACAAACCTGTATTTGGTTGTGTATGTAAATATTTAGATATTGGTGGTTATAATGATAAAGACAAAATAAATTTTAGCGTGTCCATAGGTATGTTAGATCATTTGTTCAAGAAAGCCACTAAAGAAAACAACTCATTTCTTACACAAAACATTCTCTATGCGAACGTTATGAACTTGTCAGATGAAATATTAGATTCACTGACTGATGAACAATGGCTCTCTATAGGCTATGATGATTATGAGGAGGAATATAACTATGATCACATTACAGAAGACTTCATACGTAAATATCTGCAGAAAGTTAATTTAAGTGAAATATGTTTATGGAAAAATTTATCGGAAGAGTTTATAAGAGAATTAGCTGATAAAGTTGATTGGGAGATTATTTCAGGAAGCCAAGACTTATCAGAAGACTTTATAAGAGAATTTGCAGATAGAGTTGATTGGAAAGAAGTATTGTATCACCAAAAGCTATCTGAAGAATTTATTAATGAGTTTATAGATAAAGTTGATTTTGATGCTATATCTTACAAAAACGAACTCTCTGAAGCCTTTATACGAAAACATGCAGATAGAGTTAATTGGTGGTATATATCTGGAACTCGTCAATTATCAGAAAACTTTATAAGAGATTACGCTGATAAAGTAGATTGGGAAATGATTTCAATGTCTCAAAATTTAACGGAAGAATTTATTGCAGAGTTCGAAGGTAGAGTTCATTGGCGTAACATTTCAGCTTATCAAGACCTATCTATAGACTTTATATATTCGTTTAGACATTACGTAGATTGGAGAGCTATAATAAGAAAATATCATAATAATCCCAATTTAGGTGATATGTTGAATGTAGCATTCGCTGTTGCAGCAGAGGGTTAGTGCATAACACTTAAATTGTACTTTGATGGGTTAACCCATAAAAGCAATGGTATATTTAGTTTCTCGTATTTTTATACTTAAATGTCTCTTAACTGAATAAACCTGTTAACAAGATCTATATCACTTAAATCTGTGTTCATATGCGAACCGTACCAAGTTATTCTATCATCATATCTTTCTTTAGCTCTGTTGTATAAGTTGACAGAGTTTGGATCATCGACGTTAAGCAGAATACTCATACTTGGATACTTAAGTTTGAGTTGTTTAATCCTAGTTTCGTAATTGCATGTTTGTACTCTTCCAACCCAATACTTATATCGTTCTATTCTTTCTTTTTGATCTCGTTCTTCTTCGTCATAGTAAAGGAGTACGTTCTCGAGTTGTTCTTTAGTAAGGTTTTTCTTGATAATGAATAGCCTATGTACCTTTCCTGGATCTTCTGTATATGGTGCCGCAACTGTTTTAAGATAATCAACTTTGCTTTCTAGTTCTTGATTGTGCAAACGTAATTGCTCCATTTGTTGCTCTATCTCTTCTACTTTTGTTTGCAGCTTTTCTTGATCTTCTTGAATCTGTTTAAAACTAGAAACGAAATAGTCTTCGATGATCACAGAACATTTATCGTAAAAGTCATGTGATATCCAAAAAAAAGCAATAGCTAGGAAAATTCTTTTGTACACATATGTTCCTGAGATTAGATTGTTTATTTCGTTACCTGCAAGTTTTATTTCGTATGTTGAACTTTTTAAGTGGAGCACATCTGCTCTATTTATTTTTTTGTTGTAATATTCAATAAGATTCTTTGAGTTAACCAATCGTAACCAAACGGCTTACCACCATCTTGACACAGCTTAGTAGCATTGAAGTAACCAGTCTTCTTATCTATAATCAGTTTAAAGTCACCAAACAAACCATACCAGTAGTCATCTTTAATTTGTTCATAGCAAATGTCATTAAGACTAAGAGAACTATCCATAGTACTCATATTTATTATATAGAAGATCTTTATTTTTAACTTCATTTTCGTTATCTGCTAGTTTTACTATGTAATATGACGATTTTTGCCGGAGCACATCTGCTCCAGCTAATTTTTTATCATATCCGATCTTCCACATGGTTCTACATAGTAAAATGGGCTTTGCAGCTCCCCAGACCTTGATTTGTTTGTATGTAGCTTTGTTTTGGAGCGACCGCTGGAATTCCAGCAGTCGGTTTTCTCATCGTAATACCTTATTAGCTCTTTTGATTCTTTATTTCTTAACCAGTTATCAAGCCTTTCTCCACCTTTGATTGTGTACATAGAGCGGTTGGTAGAATCGTCCCCATCGCCTTTTTTTCGATACCCTTATCTCATTCGAAGTATCCTTTTATGGCGTAATAACCATAAAAGACAAACATATATATTTACACTACAACATTACTCTTTTCTATCCAACTATTATGCGAATCATCAAACCCTAGCCATTTAACGTATACTTTGTCACCTTTCTTTCTCAACACCTTTTCTACCAAGTATTCATCTTTGTGCTTCGTCTTTAATAGTTCTGGTTCGTAAAATCTACCTTGCACATCCTCTTCTTCTAAATCTTTAATTCTATAGGTAGGTGGATTGGATGGAATAACTTCACTAATAACAAATACTTCTCTTGACCAATTAGGTGTATATCCTTTCTCAAATAACCCTTTCGACTTACTTATACGAACATGATCACCTAACTTGTATTTGGTCTTAACACGCTTATATTTTTTTGATACACTTTCTCCAATATTGTTTGCTCATTCTTCTTATTAACTTCTATAGGTTTTAAACCAATTGTTCTATGAATTTGATGATTATACTCTTTAACTAGTGTTGGTAATATTTCTATCCATTTGTAATTCCCTTGTGTTGTGAACCTTTTCCACATCACAACACAACGTGTGCTTAAGCGTTCTATTGAATCTTTCAACCACAGAAGCTTTCTTACCACTATAGGTTGAGTAGTGATTAATCTTATTTTCCTCCATCAACTTCTTAAACTCTTTATTGTAAAACTCTTTACCTTGATCAGTTTGTAAGTTGCTAGGTTTTCTCGTTCTTAATATGGATTCGAATGCTTCTGTAACATTCTTTCCACTCTTATCTTTAACAGGAACAGCAAACGCATATTTCGAGAACACATCTATAATCGTTAGCAAATACTTATAACCTTTATTGATTTTGGAAACGCCTTTTAATACTCCGCTATCCATTTCTACAAGATCAGCCTGCCAAAGATCATCGATACCTTTTATAACTACACTTAATCTGTCAAAGTTTTTTCTAGATGGTTTGTGAATTTCTTCTACAATGTCTTCTCTAACACCTTTACCTTCTAGTCAATCAGGCTTCTTAACGAATTGAGTTTTAGTAACGCCACATACAGAACAAATACCTTTCTTTAGATATCTTCCATTCTTTGTTTGTTCAATTCTAATAGTATCTTTCTTCGTATCTGTCGATTTCTTACACTTAACACAATACATCCTGTTTATTATATAGAAAATCAATAACTATCGCCGTTTAATATTACGCTACCAACATTCTCACCATCATCATCACTATCTTCGTCTTCTCTTTCTACATGCATAAGAAGCAATAGTAATTTACCATGTGCGAGACCAGAATCTTTAGAAGGCCTAACTGCTAATAGATCATTTGTATTAAAGTGCAGTGGAAAAGTTTCAACTAGAGAATCATTTAAATATAGATCTATATAATACGTATTGTAAGATGACTCTATATGCATTAACCTACCTTTATAAAGAAATTTGTATGCGATAGATAGATTATGTATTAAAAAGAACGGAGTTTCAACATTTTTTGATATCAATCGACTATGGAGCTCTATAACATAACTCCGTTTGATGAAGTTAACCTCTTCTTTCAACATAGCAATATCTTTTCTCACAACTGCATTATCTAACTCTGATGTCATTTTAACATTACCAAAGATATCCATATTTATTGTATAGCAAATGTCTTTAGGAAAGCTCTCTCTCTATGTACATTACTACAAACAATAATTGTCCTTCTTCCATAGCAGAATTTTTATTTGGTTTAATCGTAATTATGTCGTTCTTCTTAAAGTCAAAAGGTATCTCTTTAACCAAAGTATCACCCAAATATATATCTAGAAAGTATTTATCCAAACTTAAGTCCATGTGCATTATTTTCCCATTATAGAGAAATTTGTGACCGTTGGAGAGATTAAATATCCTAAAGATTGGCTCCTTAACATTTTTAGCACTTAATCGACATAGTAGAGGCATGGTTTCTTTCTGCATAACCAATCTAGTAGTATCCATCCTGATCTTTTGAAAATCTTCTTTCTTGATGTATGTGTCTTGTAACGTTTCTAATGCATCTTCAAATCGTTTTCTATTGTTCTCTAATTGGGCTTCTATTGACCTAAGTTGACTTACGCTAACAACATCATTTAAATTCTCCAACAATTTTAATTTTTCTTCACTAATATCAACATCACCTTTTGTATCTTTAACATTGCCAAATATATCCATACTCATTTATTATACAGAAAATGCCCATCCTAGTTCTTCAAAACATTTCTTTAACATCTTTATTTGTCTAGGTGAGCGTTTAAAATCAATATCAACATGAACATTGTGCTTTTTCAACAGATGGTGCAATACACATTTCAGGTTAATAAAAAATGCTCTTTCCGGATACAGCTCCCTAAAGACCTCGTGTAAGTTTTCGAAATCGTCTATAAGTGCTTCCTCCATATGTTGTAATTTTAATGGTTTTTGATCGGTAGGGTGATAGTGTATTAAATAGACATCATCATAATATTTTGTGTATTTGTTTTCCTTTAGTACTTCTAGAACATCTTTTGTTGATATTAAATCCCTTGGTATATCTCTAAGTTTATCATTTAACACCTTGAGCACCTCTTCGGGAATAATTCTATCCTGTAAAGCTTGCAAACGAGATAGCTGTAACTTAAATCTTTTTATAGTATCATACCATGGTTTTCTTACGCAAGCAGCTTTCGTTTCTTCACAAGTACTGTAAACCCAACCACTCTCTACAGAACAATCATCACAAATGTAACTACTCATACCTTTTGTTAATGACTTACTACCACAATAACTGCATTGTAATGGCCTAGAGCTATAATTCGACAACGAGTCTTTTAAGGTAATTATTGGACGTAACTTTCTCAACTCTTCTTCCGTGTACAAAAATTTTGGTATTAACCTTTTCCATAGATCAATAACATTGTATACGTTGTTTTTATCTTTTAAGTCTATCTCACTAACATCCTGAAAATACTGATAAAAATTATATCTATCTAGTGCATCGAGTTCATCCTCATGCTTCTCAAAATAATCTAAAAATCTATTGTGTATAGCTTCCATATTTATCTTAAAGCAAAACTTTTATGGATACAAACCATAAAAGCACTTAATCATTTTAATCATATACATAACGTCGCTAAAAGAATACCCTTGATTTAGAAGATTTAAAACCTTAACACAAAGATGACCACATATAACTGAGTTAAAGTCTTGTATTCGTTCGTCATTGTAAAGTAAGTTTTCGGTACCAAGATATTGTACCAGTTGTTTAGGAGGAACACCACCATAAGAATCGAACACGTACTTTATGTTGTTATCTTTCCAATACCATATCCAATGAGTACCAATGTTTTCTGATTTATCAAGGTTAACTACGCAACACTCATGTACATAAGGTTTTTGTGGAAGTTCATCACTCATAAATACACCTCTAAATCGTTTTATCTTTAAATCTTTAGCCAACCTCTCTATATCGAAGTTGGTCAATGGTTTTAGTTTTTTGACTTCTTTGGTTTACCTGCTCCCTGCTTTTCTTCCATAGCCATATTGTGTCTTTTTTGTTCTTCAAGTTCTTGTTTATTCTTCTTAGCATCAATTACAGTTTTAGTAATCGCTGCTGCACCACCTGCTAATGAGCCAACTGCTCCTAAAGCTGCTAGAATGGCTGGAATTGTAAAGATAAAACCGCCAATATGCTCTTTCTTAATCTTTTTCATTTGTGCAGTAGTTAAAGTTAAATCCATTCCTTTACCTTCTTTAATTTTCTTGGCTTTATCGTTAAGTTGTTTCTTTGTTAATACATGATCGATATTTAAATCCTTTAGCTCACTGTAAGGAACACTAAACATACAACCTTTAATAGAACACATCTTCCTATTTATCTAAGAGAAAATCTTGGTTTGCAAAAGTACAGTTGTTGTTGCTCCACCAAAATCAATTAAGGAATCATTCTCATCTGTTATCCTTCTCAAAATTATCAACCTTGTCTTTGGATATAGGGAAAAATAATGGATAAGTAGGCTCGTAAATAATACTATGTTTGAACTCAGCATCTGTTTTGAATGATGCTATAATTCCTGTTTCTCTATGTGTGTATTCTGTATCTTTAACAAACATGCCATCAGCTATATTACAGTGAACATTTATAGTATCAAACGGATGAAACTTTGGCAACTTACTTCCAATATGTGTTTTGTTCTTTTCTAAAACTTCATAAAACTCAAATCCAAGAACAGTACCTAAGTTTCCCATCATGATATCAATATCACCTGTTTCTATTTTTACTCTATTTGTTATATGATCCTCTTTTAACGTTATGTTTATGGAGCGAGATTTTAAATACTCATTAAGACTGTTTAAGCTGTATTGTCCATTTGGTATAGGAACAGATTCGCCTCCATACGTAAACCGCGCATTATGTGTAACGTTTGGTGTCAGATATGTACTGTAAAACCCAACTAGTCCTATACTTAAATAGTTGTTCCTGTTGTCTAATTCGTAATGGAGTTTCTTCTTTAAAACCGAAGTATCACTCGTTAGCTTAAATACCTTAGCCATTTATTATATAATAAATGAACGAGTTTGATTTACCTAGAGATATTCCAAGAGAGAAAGTAATCAAGTTAATAGAAGATGTCATTCGAAAGTTAGAATACAGTTTAAAGAAGAAAAAGAGAAAACTACAAATTGTTAAATATGCATACTACACTTTGATCACGTTGTCGGTTATTCTTTCTGCAACAACTGGGTTTATTAATATTTTTATACCTGAAACAATTTACTCAATATTAACAACGTCTCTTGCAACTGGAAGTGCTATAATAACAGGTTTGTCTTCCAAGTTAAACATAAGCAAAAGAAAAGACGAATATAAAACCCTTGTCACTTGTATTAACTCATTTAAAGAACAGTTAGAGATGATAATAACATTGAATGGTGAAATGGACAGCGAATATATAAAAGATACGTTGCTTAAGATCAGAGAACAACTTAAAGATTTAAGATCATAAAAGGTGCCCCGCTGTATTCGGAGGTCCAAAATGTTCTTAAGGGTGAGCAAAACGCTCACCCTACAGTTCATTCTCAAACTGTTTTAACATCTACACAACAGCCGTCGATTTTCCCGACGTCTGTAATGGACGATTTTCTCTATAATAAATGAGTAAGAAAACTATTAATTGGGATGTAAAAGAGATGATAAAAGAAACAACAGCTAAGAAAAGAAATGGAGAGCTTATACCTGATGATGTTCGTTGTGTTATCGTGGGTCCGTCGGCGTCTGGTAAAACGTTTTTGCTATTTAACTTCTTATTACAGCCAGGTTGGTTAAACAATAATTACTTCTACATATATTCTAAAAGCATGAATCAGCCAAAGTATGAGCAGTTAAAAGATCGATTTGAGAAAGCAGAACTAAAGTTTAAGAAGCAAATAGCAACGTTCTTAAGCGGTAATGATTCTATTGTGCCTATTGATGAATGTGAAAAATACTCTGTTGTTGTGTTTGACGATTACATTTTGGAGAATCAAGATACTGTTAGAAATTACTTTACAAGAGGTAGGCATAGACATTTAGACTGTTTCTATCTTGCACAAACATATTCAAAAGTACCTAAACAGCTTATAAGAGATAACGTCAACTTCCTATGCATATTCAGACAAGATGATACTAATCTTAAACATGTGTATAATGAGTTTGTTGGGGAGATATGTCTTATGATAAGTTTAAAGAGATGTGTTCAAAATGTTGGCAAGAAGATTATGGTTTCATAGTAATTGATATGACAAGGAAGGTAAACAATGGTAAGTATAGGAACAAGATAAAACACTTCTTGAACGTTTGATGTTTATTGACGTTTGACGTTTTAACGTTTGACGTTCTTTGACGTTTATTGACGTTCTTTGACGATTATTGACGTTCGTTCGTTTGCTATACAATAAATGGATGAGAAAGAAATTGATAAGAATATTAAGTTGAAAGAGTTCTTGATAATGGGTTTCAAATCTTGGAAGAAAGAAAGAGCAGGTATATAAGATAAATTTAAGACTCAAGAGCAACCTGTAATTGATGCTATTCAAAACTTGGGAAGTGAGATCAAAGAAGTAGCAGAACAAAATAAAAATCTAATAACTGAACTTGTTCCAGTTGCACATAAGACGGCTTCAATAGATCCCAGTCTACTAGAAACACCTAAAAAGATACCTTACGATAGTTCTCCAAGTAGTAGTGATACGCCTATAACGGGAGAAATAAAACAAATGAGAAAACAAATTAGAGACAAAGTGGAAGGAGTAAAACCTTTAACAACAGCACAGTCATTTGGTAAGATTGCAACGAAATATTATAGTAAAAGAAATGACACTGTGTTTGGAATAAGAACTGTAGAAGAAGATGGGAAAATAATAAACAAGATAGGAAATTTGGAAGTTAAAGTGAATGGCGATGATTTGATAATTAATGGTAAAACTTACAAAGGAACAGAAGGTCTATGGGAATTGTTAACGATGAATACTAGTAAAACCATTGAAGATTACGATGATGATGATTTTGAACAGTACAAGGAAATAATAATAGACTCAGATGCTGCCTTCCAAAAATATAATCGAGATAAAAAGGTAGCATCTAGAAGAGGTTCAAAGTACAATAATATTATCAAACCTATTTGGGATAATTATATTAAACCAACTTTACCCCCAACTCCTAAAAAGAACACGACACCTAAAAGGACTGGTGAAGGAATTAAACAATATACAGAGATACCGAAAGAATATATATGGATGGATGATGTGAGAAAGTTAATTGATCGGTTAATAGTTATAGATGGAGAAGAAAAGGCTGGAAATCATAACTTTTACAATGAGAAAGTAGGTATAGTGAGTATGATTAATAATAAGCTTTCACAATTTATTCCTAATGATCCAATAGGTATAGGTTATTTGATTAAGATCTTAAATACGTTACCACCACGATTCTGGAATGATGAGAAGCTTGGAAAAGGATTAGTAAATGATTTGATTAATAAACTCCCATTTGAATTACATATTCCAGGTTTTAGATTTTGCGGGCCTGGGACTAAGCTTCAAGAAAGGTTAGAGAGAGGTGATGAAGGCATTAACCCATTAGATGAGGCTTGTAAAGAACACGATATATACTACAGAGACAATAAAGATACAGAGTCGAGACATATTGCAGATAAGGAACTGGAAACTAAAGCATGGAAAAGAGCATTTAGTAGTGATGCGCCAATTGGTGAACGATTAGCTGCTTTTGGGGTTGGTACTGCTATGAATGCTAAGGTTAAGTTGGGGTGGGGGTTATAAGTTTTTGATTGTTATTAGGCCCTTCACATGTGAAGGACTAATGAGTCTTTTATGGGATATACCCATCAAAGCGCTGTTTCAAGATTTTCTTTATAATAAATGGATAGTGTTGAAAGCTACGAGTTACAGAGTTTTAAAGCTAACACAAGAACATTTAATAATTTGAATGAAGCTAACAAAGATATTGAGTTCGATTTCGACGTGGGGGATGGTTTTATACATCCACACAAAGCAGATTGTCATATGACTTTTGAAATTGTTGGTGCATCAGTCGGAGGAACATTTGGCGCAAATGACACTATAAAACTTGTAGATAACTTCTTCCCATTCTTCTTTTCTCAAATTGAGGTTAGAAAGCATGGAGTTGTTATAGATAAGATTGAGCTACCTGGGATAACATCTACAGCTGTCGGTACATTATAGATTTCCAAGCCAGAAGATGAATATTTAAAACAAGCAGGATTTGAAACAGATGATAAACTTGGTCTAAGAAAGGACTTTAGCGTTTTGTATCCATTAAGATTAATTCCAAGCTTCTTAAGTGATTATAAAGAGGTTATGTGGAAAGGTGGATTGAGAATAACATTTACAAAAGCTAACAACAATAACGATGTTTTGTACAAATGGACTGGATCGGGAGCAGCTCCTCATGATGGAAAAATAACAATAAAAAGTATGGAGATAAGAATGCCTATTGTTGAATACGAATCTAATTACGAAAACAAGTTAAAGTTGAATATTCTTAAAGAACCAAAAATCATGTTTTCATTCCATACTTATCAATGTGTTCAGAAGACTGTTGTAGGTTCTTTCTTAGAGTTTGATGTTACAACTCAATTTAATTCTAGACAATTTGATATGCCTGATTTCGTAGTTGTAATGTTCCAAACTGATAGAAGTGGCAAACAAACGGCAGATGCAAGTAAGTTTGATCATTGTAAGGTAAAGAATATCTATCTTAAGAATGGGAGGAATGAGGTATTTCCAAAAGAATCGAGAAACTTAGATATTGCTAACAAGGATTATTTCAAGATGTACGAAGATTATACTGCATTTAAGAGAATAACATGTGGCAACACCGAAATGTACTATGACCCTAAAGAGTTTATAGATAACAGACCAATGTATGTGATTAATTGCAGTAAGAGGAAGAATGTATCAGTAAACGAGAGAACAAACATAAAGATTGTTGTAGACTTTGCAGAAGCTGTGGCTGGTGATACTATGTTATGTGATTTTAATTGGATGAAAGAACTTCACATATGATCCCAAGAATGAGAAAGTAGTAGAAGAGTTTTAGTTAGTTATCAAAATATCAACGGGCATAAGGGTATCGAAAAGATACCCTCAAACTGTTTTCATTAGCGATTGTTTTATGGAAGTTTTTCCATCAAACGAAATTAACGAAAATGATTAAATATTTTTGAGTGAAGATAAAAATTGAAGAGTGACCGTTGATTTTCTATATAATAAACACGATGGCAAAACACGTTGATTTTTTAAACAACCTTGGAAGTCTTGAACAAAAAAAGGTTATTGGATTAAGAGAATTAGAATTAAATACGGAATATAAGATAGTGAAAATGGAAAAGATTAAAACTAAGTTTGGGAAGAGCATTTTAGTTGAATGTGAAGAGTTTAAGATATTTCTTCCACCTAGATTTACAAAACACTTAACAGATAAAATGATTGATGAGATCGTTAAAGATGGAATAAAAACCAAATACACTGGTCTAAAAGAAAACTATCCAACTGTTGAGTTCTGTATGTAAATCCAAAAATGAATGAAAATGAACAAAAATATGTTGTCAGAACCAAAAAATGGAGTGTTTAGAAATGGATCCTCAAAAAAAGTTCATTCTTACTAATAACTTTAATGTAATTGTGAAAAATGTGCAAACCGAAGTTCAAGTTGTTTTTGATATTAACGGTTGTCTATTCAGCTTGAATTACGATCAGTGGACAGTTTAAGAAGTCATTGTTTCCTATAGAGAACGAGGTTAACAGAAGATTCCATTATCAGTATCCGAACTTGTAATTTTAAGTATTTTCTAAGTGTTTTATGGTAATAAAGCCATAAAACTGAGATCTTTAAACATACACAATGCATAAGTAGAAGCAGTACTTTTGAATATCATTCGAATTTTAAAGATACATGTATAAATAAGAGATTTATTTGAGTTTTTTGTAATTATATCCTCAGAGTTATGCAATTTATAAGACATTGGATAGATAGGAAATTTATTTGTCTATTGATTGCCGTTTGAATTTTGAAAATCGGTTAATATTTGACGAAGTTACAGCAAGTTCAAAATTTCGGGAAATTTCAGGAATTTTTACGGGTTTATTTTTGAGTTTTCGGAAAAATGTTATTCTTTAAAAAAGACTTAGAATTTTGTGTAGATTATGCTAGTATTTTTTATTTTTCAAATATCTGAATTTTTATTTTTGCAGTGTTGCAAACTTAGGGTCAAATTTGTTACTAGACTTAGTGATTTTTTAATTTTATAGGTTGGCAACACTTATGGGTCAGCCAAACACTAATTGCCAAAAAATAAATATCAGCCCTCTATCTCTTATAGGAACCAAGATATCCGCAATTTTCTTATTTTTCGTTTTAAATTTGCCAGGCAGGTGAACATATTCAAGCAGTTACTCACCTACTCAATAGATGGCGTTACATATCACTTAGTTTATCACTTTGCTAATAGATGGCGTTGCTTGTAGAAGTATTTGTTCATATATAAGGACCGATTTTCACTTGATTTCTTGAGCGTAGTGTTAGCCGAGCTCGCTCGCTCATGGTCTGGCCAGCTATGAGTCGTTATCGGCGTGGACGTCGCAGGTTCGAGTCGCCTCCAAGCCGGAAGAAGGATTTTCCCTCTCTCATCTATAAGCCAAGCAAATCAGATTGAGTTGACGTGAATGGAGACTAGCGCTAGTCGGGAATAGAAAACGAAGGCACAAGAGAAGCAGCAGCAGAAGCAGCAGCAGAAAGAGAAACGGAGGCACAACAGAAGCAGCAGCAGCAGAAGCAGCAGCAGAAAGAGAAACAAACAGAAAATGGAGCCTGAGAGGCAGCCAAAAGCAAACTAAACAAACAAATAAGAGAAAGGCGTAAGTCCTCTCAGGTCCACCTGTGCACAGGTTTTGCTGCTTTTTACTTTGAAAATTTATTTATGATTTTAAATGTCATAAAAGCATATGTGCAGTGCAATTACCCAATCTTGCTTTATGCTATCCTTCTGTGTTAAAGTGTAATGGTCAGTGGCGGCTTCATATATGTTTGGGGGCAGTTAGGAGGTAGAGGGGCAAAGTGGGCCAGAAGTTAGGTAACCAAACTACTGAGCTCCAGTATTCAACCTCATTTGTTCTGGCCTGGTGTGACTTCTCGTGGTAGAAAAGAAAAATTATCATTTGATGTCTGCTGATGCAAGTGAGCAAAGTGCGCATTTTGTTAATTAAAAAAATAAGGAAGAAGCTTTACTTGAAAGTTAAGTTAAAATTATATTATTGTAAAATAGTACGAGTTATTGCTTTCTTCTATGCATGAATGTATCGTAGCTTATTAAAAATTCGTGGTTTATGATACAAAACAAGATATTGCGTAGAAATAAGGGGGCTGACTACAAGTTGCATTTTTGATAACGTTTTCCGGTAGTCAGCCATTAGGGACGGCTACTGGATACATATACTCCAGTAGTCATCAACTTATCATTCATTCAATTTAAATGACACATGACATACAACTAAGACACTTAACTAATACGTAGAAGACTTTTCTAACGATTTAATGAAAAAGTAACTGTTATGATGTCACTAATTGCATCATACAAGTATAATACAGTTATAAAGTACGGGACAAAATTAAACGATCGAAAATGCCATTAAAACTTATGACGATGTTGGTCGTTTATTTTTGTCCCGTACTTTAATATCAGTCTGGTATTGTAACCATTTCAATTCTTGTATATTTCTAGAACTGAGGGAAAAAAGGTTAAGGATTAATGGCTGGTCTGAATTATTTCTCTAAAATTTAAAAAGGACAGGTAATGAGTATTTATTTTACCCTAATCAAGGGCGCCAATTTCCCTGTAAATTTGGGGGTCATTCGGATGCGGAAGGTCAGGATTTTAGGACAAATTGCATTCATATTATGCCAAATATTGTATATTCATAAATACAATAGGGGGCCAACAAAAGCTTTGGGGGCCCGGGCCCCCCGGCCCTAGCAGGATCGACGCCCTTGACCCTGATCATAGCTTAGTCTTTTAATCTAAGGTAGCTATGAGGAAGTAAGGGTTATCAATATCTAATTGATTTATCTTTTTAAATTACTCCGCACAATGTCGCGTTTCTGCACGTTTTTAATTCCAAGGCTGCAATTGCTCTTCAACTATTATTATTATTATTATTATTATTATTATTATTATTATTATTATTATTATTATTATTATTATCTGTTCTTATCTGCTCTGTTCCTAGAGTTGCCTGATTGCCGAAACAATACAGAATAATCATAAATATTTACATTCTAACTCACTGTGAGCGTGAGGAAAATATGTCTAACAGTTTAAGAACGCGTGATTTGGCGTTTCTTTCAACCAGTCCAAAGACATCTACTGGAATAGACTCAGTGTCAGATGTTTTGCAATCAGGTGCGTTGAGGATACTCTATCCAAAGAGTCTTCTTATTCTACACTAATGAACACATATAAGGCTATTGTTCTGTTCGAAGAGGATCGATTTGCTATCAGTAGATACTTGCTAGTGAAATGTTCGATATCTTAGTCCTGGAACATACCAAATTTAGCAATTGGCCGTCTAGAGCCTACAAATATATCTTCGATATCAGAAATAGACGTTACGTCTGACTCAAACCAGGTAAACATTATATAAGTTATGGCATCTTGTAGTGAAACGACGCAAGGTGAAAGGTCTGCTTCTGTTTCTACAGTCAGTAGAGCCAGAAATAACTCCATATGATCTCAGAAGAAATTCAAAGAAAACCTTCGTAAAATACTTCCATATCATCTGGCTTTGATTATCATCTTTTCTGGCTAGCTCCAATCAAAAACAAAACTACCAAACATGTGCCCAGAGAAAAAGTTCAAAGTGCAGTATCCTCGCAAGCATGGAGAAATTATCAGATGGTAAAGAATGAAAAGAAAAGAAAACTAGAAGAGGAACGTCTAAAATGAAAAAGGGAGAGAATACAAAAGAAAGGAAAAATTTTAAGTCAAACAAAAAGAAAAGGACTGTCAAGCCAAGTACCACTAGTAGTTAAAAAGACGAGACGCAAGAAGTGGTTGAAATGCCGTCTAAGGCCTGAAGAAGAATTCATAAGTGATATTGAGAACGATACACTTAAATATATTGGGTGTCACTTTTGTGATCACTGGTACCACTTAAAATGCACGTGCCTCAGTGAATTATCGTACGAGGAACCTGCTAAACAAGTGCTTTTGTGTCCTGAATGTGCTTAATGAACTTCATATTAAAGGGTTAATGTCATAGCTAAATATAAATATCAATGTAAATATAAATAGGCCTATATATTAGTTTTAAATAGGCTAGTCTAGGCCGAGGCACATTTTTCTTAGTTTATGGTAAATATCATACAAGAAGTCTTTTTTCCTGATCGCAATATATTTTCCACCAGGCCTGCTTCTAGCCACAGAGGTTGGTGGGGGCATAGATATGTTAGGGGGGGCAAGTCATTAAAAATCTCTTACACATATCTAAATTGCGTTTTTTGTGTAAGGTCTGGAGGGGCCACGAAAAGTTTAGGAGAACCAGGCCCCCTAGCTCCCTCTAGTTGCGGGCCTGTTTTCCACGTAGTTTTTCTTTGTAGGAACTCTGAGTGCAATATATTTGTACCTTAATTTGCTACTGAGGAATTGATCTCTAAAATTCCATTAAATATCAATTCTATAGTGTGGCTGAGTACTGGTTAAAGTAATGGCTGACCTTTGGTTTTCATAGGCCGACTACTGTTTTTTTTTCAGGGTTTCTGGTATTTTCTTTTTCCTGTAAAATTATTTATAAAAGATTTCCTATGCGAGCTACACAAACGTAAAATTTAAACACTGTTCTTTCTAATGACATATGCAGTAAAAGTTATTAGTTAAAAATGATTTTTTTTATACTTTAACAAAGTTGAAAATCTCCTTAAATGGTCGACTACTGGCACATTTACCCAATTACTTGAGATGC
Organism: Thermobia domestica; assembly: GCF_964235325.1. NCBI lineage: Eukaryota > Metazoa > Arthropoda > Insecta > Zygentoma > Lepismatidae > Thermobia > Thermobia domestica. The sequence continues at coordinate 150,466,978 of NC_137471.1, read as the reverse complement.
AAACTATAGTTGCAATTTTTTGAAGGAATGTTGCCTAACTGGAAAGTAGAACTTTACATATGGTTTTGTCTGTGAAACATATGTTTGTTTAGTTTTATTTGAAAGTGTTAATTTTGCCAAAAATATTGAACGTTGGAAAACCGCAATAGCATTTCCGTATACGGTCCAAAAAAAAGAGAGCTGATATTTCTAAAGGAGGCAATCGTAATAAAAACGGATAGGAGATAAACATAAATAGAAAATGTTATGTTGAAAACATTTTCATTGATTTTGTCTTCTGCCTCAGGCACTGACAAGGTCAGACAAATATTGTCTATTACGTTTAAAATTGCCTAAAGGAAAGTTGAACAGAATACCACAGATCTTATCACTCAGTAATCAGTTGTGAAGTGCTCCCTTGTAGTCAAACAAGCATGTCCAGAAGGCTCCAGGCAGTCATCGATGTAGAAGGTCATTGGACCTCCTATTAGACACATATATCAACAGCCCTTTTCAGGGCTACGTATTCCCTTCCATTCTTTTTTTTTTTTTTTTGAATGCCAATGAAAATGTATTACGTCACTTTCACCGTCACTTTCAATGAAAATGAAAAAAAAACAACATAATAGCAGTGGACAAAACTCGATCGTGCGAACTTGTTTATTGTAATCTCTCACTTATCCCCTGAGCTACGAAGTAACACGCAGATTTTTTTTTGAAGAAGATATTAGTAGTTCATAACAACACACTCTCTTTTTATGTAATTCATGTGCTCCTTGCTGTTATCGATGGCGTGAAAACAAAATGCTACACATTACCCCATATCATTTCACCAGTAGATTGCTGTTTTCTGATCAGTTAAAACAGGATTCCTGGATATCTAAGCGAAAAATGTATTTCTTTTTCATGTATTCTACTAAAAACCTAAAGAGTAAACAAAATCGAGACAAGCAACTTTCTCAAACAAACCACTCAATGTATCAGTGTCATTGCAAACAACGTCTCGCTGATGTAATGAATAACAACATGTAGTAAAGATCATGGGGTCTTCAGATCAAATACAGCTTGTCATATGGTTTTGTTTTCTTCAGCGCAATAGATTTTTTTAAAAAATTATCCAGTCATGTGAGAAAAACAAATTTTGCAGAAATATAACATTTCGTTTTGAGAGGCGTATTAGCACAAAGAAATAGTTTTATTTCTTGCAATCCAAACCGTGAAGAATGAGCTAATGAATAGCGTTTATGGGTCTTTCGATAAGCACGATCCAGTGTGTTGTCGTCGGCCACGTTACGTTTTTTCTTTTCTTTTTTTCTCGTTTTCGCGCATCACATTCTGTTTTTCAATGACTTCTAATGCTAAATTTTAATCCGCTGTTACTTCGTTCGTCGTTTTCACTTCCACCTACAATATTAGATTTAGGCATAGCTGACTATCCTCTAATTTGTATCGAAGTTTTGTCAAGTTTATAGTGAACGTCAGCTAACCATTTTCTTCCAAGTACTAAATGTATTCAAATATTTATTTCAAACGGCTGATTTGATTTCCCGTGATGATCGGACAGACAAACACGACGTCACTTTTACATATTGACCGCCTTATTTAGAACTTGCCCCATTTCCCCCTCAAAAGTGGATTTTTAAGGACAACGGAAAAAATGAAAATGAAATCTTTCAGTTTTATGTCCCGCGGTTATGCTAAAGGAGACGGTGATGATGAGTGAAATGAATAAAGTGGGAGGAAACGGGAAAACCCCGAGAAAACCCACGAGCACGGTGTTTGTCCACCACAAAGTTCACTTGGCGGGGGCTGGGATCGAACCCGGGACCCCAAGCACCAGAGATGAACGCTCTACTACTGAGCCACCGCGGGGCAGACGATACTATCCCGAAAAATGCATTTATTCCTTTGGCCCGCATTGCAAAGCATCGGACAATTTGCAACATCAATTACAAAAGCTTGAAGAGAAAGAATCTTTATGGACAATAAGTTTCTTACATACAATATTCAATTATAAAATGCCTACTACTTATCTTTCTTATTTAATTTATGGGGCGCGATGGTTCACTGGTAGAGCGCTTACCTTTGGTGCATGCGGTCTTTGGTTTTATTCCGTCCAAGTAAGCTTGTGGTGGACAACATTATGTCCGTGACTTTTCTCAAAGCATTTCCTTTTCCTTCCACTTTCTCATTCCACCAATTTTTATATCATTTTTCTTACTTTAATTATCTTCTCCCTTAGCCTAAAATAGCAGGATTCTAGAACACTGGTCCGTATACCAATTGAGTGGTGATGAAGAAAGCAATCAACCTGGTTAACCTGCCTTCACTCGCTATCGCTTGCTCGACATTACTGTATGAATTGTGTATTGAGATTTGATAAAGAAAGAACCAAACTGGGTACTAATCCAAATTCTCCTCTATGTGAGGACCAGCAATCTAGAACCTTCCCGCCTAAAGGGCGTAATAGTGGGATGTTAAATATTTCATTTCATTTTCTAATTTAATTTAGCTCTTCCACATAATATTTTATCTAATGTAATAACAAAATATTATCAAGTGCTCACAAAGCTGGGAGCGATCTCGGACTCTACCGTAATGTGCGGTAATCTTATTAAATATGTTTCACTACTAGATCAGTTGTTGAATGTTTCATAATGCTATACTAAATTCCATAAGCATTCAAGCGAAATAAGTAAAATTGATGAGATTGACAATTTAAACCGCACAGTATTGCAAAGCTGGCGGTGTAAATATTTACTCCATTACGCAAACTCTGTTTCAAATACAACCATTATTATACAGTTCATTTTCTTAAACTTGTTCTTATAGCAACTATATCATTTCCTATTTAAATTCAATTTATAGATAATTTTGTGTTACATATCAGCTGATACTCACGCTATAAACTATACAATAAGTTAACATTCGATGTAAATAAATAAGAAATGTATAATGTTACAGATTCTGGAATTGCAATTTAATTCAATTTTAAACTGTATACATTTTCTATATGATTGTTTAATTTACTTTATAAAAATCCAGATTATGATTTACACTAACTGTTTTAATTAAAAATACAAGCTTATACAGGGTGCGGGGAAAGTCCCGGAACGGTCCAATATCTCGCGAAATATACAGATCAGCAAAACAAAAATAACACGTGTTAAACAGTTTTGAAAAATCTATCCAATGATACCAAACGCAACCCTCCATTCCCACACGGGGAGTAACTTTAAAATTTTAAATGGAAATCCCCATATTTTGTTGCACATTTGGATTCTTCAGAATAAGTAACAGTGATTTGACCAAAATTGAAAACAGTGCCTTCACGGATAGCACTTGAATCGACACATAAAAAATGGATGAGGTAAATCTTTATGAAAATGTGGCCTCTCAGTGTCGAGCTCTGGGCCATGCGGTTAGCGTAGGGGACTCCGGCATGAAAGGTCGTGAGTTCGATTCCCACGCAGAGTAAAACTTTTATGTGATTTTTTTACCCACATAACGAATTCATACATTTTAACTTCCATAAAATAATGCATTTGTCCATATTTATTAATTTGCAAGAAAATAAAAATGGTGACAAAAAGGGCTTATTTTTGTTGTAAATAACCCTACTACTAAGAACTACTTAATAAAGCTACTTTGCAAAACAATTATCGATATTGTATTCCATGTAACTTCATCTTCGCACACACTGTTTTCAATTTTTGATCAAATCACTATCACTTTTTCTGGAGAATCCACATATGAAATAAGAAATAGGGGTTCCCATTTAAAATTTTAAAGTTATCCCCCGTAGTCCCCAAGGAGGTAGGGATAGGTGATTGCGTTTTCTATCATTGGATAGCTTCTTTAAAACTATTTAACATGTGTTATTTTTGTTTTGGTGATATTTATACTTCGCGAGATATTGGACCGTTCCGGGAATTTTTCCGCACCCTGTATACAGTATTTTATCTCTCTCTTTCGCACTCTCTATATTACAACTGAGTGTTGCAATAGGTATCAAGAACATGAATAATTTTCATTTTGGACGTATGGTTTAAGGTTGGTATTCAGATCACAAATCTGTTCTCATTATAACGGATGTGGTATTAACGTTAATAAGGATCGTTAACGTTCCACATTTTAGTGTCTTCGTATATAGCCTAATTGATGAACATAGTGAATAAATGTGACTGAGCTTTGAAAAGTGATTGTTCATCTGGTCTTGTGTTTTTAAGCACTTCAAACTAGACATTTATATTTTAAAAAAATATTTCACTATATTGAAAAAAAAGCGTTCCGCACTCAGGCTCGAACTGCCACCCTTCGGTTCTAGAATTTCAACAGCATTGTTAAACCCGCTTGGCCACGCAGGCATGCTACGAAATAACGCGTTCTGATATTAGAAATAGACTCGCTCCAAGCGCAGGTTTACACTTGGAGTTTTAAATAGCCATTTTCTGTTTTTTTTTTTTTTTCAGTAATTTAAACTGAAGATATTGATTGATTTCCCATATTGGAACTTCACGTGAAGTGTGAATTGTATGTTCATCTCAAAAATACATTATTTTCTGTTCCTTCAATTTTACGTATTTGTGAGTGCTCCTAATACTTGTGCACTGTATGGAGTGAATTTCCCTCGGGATATTCTTCGCGTAATTATCTGACAGACTAAAGTTTCATAACAATCACAGTTTTTTGCTTATAATTTTCTTATTTTGCTTTATTTTTTCACAAAAATCATAAATAATTATTCATTACTACACTGCTTTGTTAAGGAAAGCACAAAGAAGCGATAATATATTAAGAAAACTGAGTTATTAATGAAATGTGGAAGTTACAGTATATGCGAACTTTTTTTTGCGGATGACGATACATTATGGCGATTCACTGCTCCACTGACAAAAATGTCGCTTCGTCGGAAAAGGCAATTCGTCTGAGATAACCATTATCGTCCTCAATACGTGACAGCATTTCGACCGCAAAGTCATATCGACGTGTACCGTCGTCGGGCAACAAGGCCTGAACGAGTTGCACTTTGTAAGCACGAAACAATAAACGTTTGTGTAAAATGTCATGGATACAGCTTTTTGGCATCTGTAATTCACGTGAGGCCCTGCGCACCGATTTCTTAGGACTTCTCAGAAAAGACTGCTGCACAGCCTCCACCGTGTCTGCTGAGATTCTTGGTCGACAAGACCTCGGAAGGTCAGCAACCGACCCTGTGTTCTTGAACTTCTCATACCAGGCTTTAATGCTCTTGACATCAGGTGGAGTCCTCCCAAATGTTGTCTGGAACTGTCTCAGCACCGTGATTGGTGATCTTGTCTCATGGTACCACAGGACACACTGTGCCTTCTCCTGGTTGGTTGGCATGGCTTCTTGGGCTTCTTACTTACGTACTACAAACCTAAAACAAAAAAATTGAGACTTGGTAAAACAGAACAAACCTAAGACAGACAAAAGCTTTTATAGTTTGTAAACAATTCAACACCAGTTTCATATTTCTATCTTATTTCTAGCCTGAGTTATCAATTTCTGTAATCAGGGAAGGACTTCTCGGACACCCTGTATATATATATATATATATATATATATATATTACTAGCGTGCTATTCACCAACTCGTGTGTGTCCATAGAGAAGAGGCACGTTAGCTCTCTCCTTCACCTTAAAGGTGGCCACTGCAAGCTAGTTTTGATTACAATTAGAAGCAATGAACCGTTTTTATGGTTACAAGTGACCTATATAATTTCTCTTAATATTTCTGTTCCTTTCTAGCTTGACACGTTTCAGGTTGTAAGCCTGTAACAGCACCTCCGAAAAGAATGAAAAGCTCTTCATCCTTGACAGCCCACAATTGCTCCTTCTGTGAAGATTACTTTGTACATAGTGTTCGTATTTGCTGTGTCAGTTCTTCACTATTACTTTTCAGCTATGTCGCCTGAGTAAAGTAACTATTCTGCACACTCTTTTGTTGTGACGTGACTGATTTCACCTGGAAATGTCAAAATACTGGACCCCTTCTTCATTTTAAGCATGTGGCATCTGATATCGTAAAAACGGTTTTATGCAGTGCGATCCATTCCTACGCGATTGTGACTCAAAGCTCCTTGTTGAGACCACCTACCCCAGGGTATGGGTGTGTTTCTCAAACTCTTGTTATTTTCCACATAAACCTACCATTGTCATCTCGCCTACTCCTAGGATTACACCCGAGCTCAGTTCCTCAAATTCCCTTTGCTTTAAATTGAACTAGATATAATAATAATAATAATAATAATAAAACACTTCTGGGCATCTTGCAGTCGTGTGCGTGATATTCGCTCTTGACGTCTTCATGATATATAGCTAAGTGTATAAGCATGCATATTATACATTTGCACACAATAGATGCACAATACTCAAAAAAATAAGAGAGCAGAATATATCAGAAGATAATCAGTGAACTTTCTGGTACCATCATTTAACCTTTGTTATGGACATGCGCTAACCAAAACAAATCATTATGACAATGATTCGTGAACAAATAAATTTATTGGTTTTTGGTGATCTCTTACGAATATCATGAGGCTTTCAGAGCATAACGGAATCAAGTCTTCAGAAAGCTGAGAAAGTGAGAAACCTGTTTGTAGGTACTTTTATGTATTATCTGTCAGGAAAGTAAATGTACACCTATTTTTCGAGTCTGGAATTCCTGTGCTCCATCCGTGGAGAGTATGAGAATTAAATCAATCAAATGCTTACTGAGGGGCAAAAAGAAAAGTTCAATCTGAATAAGACACTGCAGAGGGGCACAAGCTGTGAATACGAATAGTGCATAGTGTAAATAAAGGACGACACCGAAAGAGAAAGCCAGAAACAGCTGTTAAACTTAGAAAAAAGAGTAAAAATTGTCGAAGTGGGAACATAAAACATAAATACAACAAATATGCCGACAACTAAAAGTTCACCACACCGTGATCTTGGTGTAGTGGTTAAGGTGCTGGCTTACAAATGCAAAGGTCGCCAGTTCGAATCTTCGGTGGGGACCTTTTTAAAAATTTTTGTTAATAATACATGCAGCTCCTGAGAGATGGTAAAAGAGGTCGTATTTAGTTTTTCGTAGCAATTATTATTGGTAATGTTTAGTACTGATAATACTTTTTGTCTTTGCGTATTGCTTTTATTCTTGTCTTAATTTTGAAAGAGAAGAAAATCCGAACAAATGCCACCAACATTCCTTATATTTTGAATGTAAAGGCCATTTGCAATTAGTAAAGAATAAAATTTGAAGGTTCCGATGTAGCTGCAAAAAGTAAAAAGAAAAACATGGAAGTGGAGTGTTCGAATCCATACTCATGGTTATTAAAAATACAATTTCTACATGCCTTACACCTCCCGACCACGTTTCTACGTTAGCAAGTAAGAGGTTTCTGTTTAGGTTAGGCTGCTCAAAAAGTTTTGCAAAGGGGCCCGGTTTAGCTATGACGCACCACAGGTGCGAGAAGGTAGCAAAACACTTTTTCTCTCTTCCTCTGTGTGTCTATTTATCTATCTATCTGTATATATATAACGCTATTTGTGAATGCATTAACCACCCTAATTTTCAGCGGATTGAGACGAAACTTGGCACAAACATTAATTGTTGAAATATCTTGATGAGTTCGTTAACCAGAATAATCAGATGAAAATGTTCAAAATGGTGCCCCTTCAAACTTTTAAAAACTTCCAAGGGAACCAAATTGGTATTCAAAAGTTTTTCACGCCCTTTCGCTACCGTAGGCTTTTTTGTTGTTTTTCTTTTTGGGCAGGAGGAGGGTTATTTTCCTTTCGGAACAAGATGATTATTAGTGATGATATGGAATTACACATTGAGAGTGAAGTAACTTGTGAAACGTGTTATTTGAAAGAATAATATAATAAATGTGCTTTACTCTAACACAGAGAACTGTAAATAATGTATTTCGAGTTCGGGAGCCTGAATGGCGAGGAGTGTTATTTGATTTGCTTTTTAGTAACACATTGCATTGCAAATAAAGGTAGGCAACATTAGTGGTAAGTAAAACAACAACAACAACAATAATAATAATAATAATAATAATAATAATAATAATAATAATAATAATAATAATAATAATAATAATAATAATAATAGGTGTTGTTTGCGGCAAGGGAATATCTTTTTCAACTCTGCTTCAAACGAAAGGATTGTAACGCCATATCTCCCTTACAAACAAAATATTAGCAATTTATATCGAGAGAACGGGAAACTGTAGAGTGATGGGAGCAACGTTGGACAGTATGCACTCATATTACTTAGAAAAATAAGCGATTTCAATGCAAAAGGAACTAAGAGTCATTGTCATGGGTAGTCATGGGGCCACGGCAGAGCCCTCTTTAGGCAAAATGTCAATAACTTATATCGAGAGGACAGGAGGTGATAGTGAGGTGGGAACAACGTTGGACACCGTGGACCCATAAGGCGCATCGAAAAAAATTAGGGGCGGGCGCAAGCCAACCTTACTTACTTCCACATAATAGTATAAAATTATATTGTCGAAATACACACACGAGTTATCTAGTAATATTTCATATTAATATTATTATCAACAGCGTCTTTTCATTACGTGTGCATGTTTGACATGAAGCCAAAGAGAATATCCATCATTCGTAGAAAAAATAAGAATAGTCAGTTACTTTAACTGTGAACGACGGAGAAAAATACGAAAAGAGTGGCTACCTGTAGCAAAAACAAACAATACTTTCTCTGAAATGGATAAAAATTCAAGCCGAGATAGATTTGAACTCGCAAAGACGGCGCAAAAAGCCAGTGCTTTGTCCACTTTTTTTTAACTGACTCACCGGACGTGTTTCAGTAACTTACTTATTGCTAATTTTACTTGCTTCACTCGTTTAACTTGTTTTTTCTAATAACTTACAACGACAGGGACACGAACACAGAAACATCGAGGACAGTTAAAAAATCAGAGATGCTCTCCCGCCGGGAATCGAACCCGGGACACCATACATTCGGCGCACGTGCTAGCCACTTTTTTTAACAACTTTTTTATTAACTAATAAAGCTGGATACATACGATCATTAACAAAACTGCAGAACAATATAAATATATACAGTTAACACATTGAACGCCATGCGCGTGCATAGCACGCGCACGGTATTTTGGCCAAGCTAGCCATGCACGTGCTATGGAAGTGCAAGCAAATGTTATTATATGGGATTCCTTATTGCATGCCAGAGACGTGCAAGATGATTTTGCAGAATCTGTAGGGATACCTCAGCATGCTGCTACATCCTGATAGGCAAAAAATGAAGTCCATTATAGGCAGGAAGGGAGAACAATAAGTAGTCGCATTTGAGCTCGTAGCGTGTTGCAGAGAACTATTTGGGGAAAAGAGCGAAAGGGTATATATATATATATATATATATATATATATATATATATATATATATATATATATATATATATATATATATAAAATAAAACTTAATAACTCTTGAACCACCTGACCGAACTCGATCTTATTTTAAGATAGATGAGGATCGGGCCTGAGATGGTTTCTGTCATATCACTTTGATCTTGAAGTTTAGGGGAGAGGGAGAGGAAAGCTATTTAAAAATGATAGAAAATGACCGACATTGAAATGGAATCTATAATTTTGGGGACCGCTAAGGTAAACAATGATACTTCCGGTGCTGTTTAAATCAAAATTCTGCCCCGTAGCTTGGCGGAGGGGAGGGAAGATATATAAAAATGATCGAAAATGGCGAATATTAGTGTCGAATCCATAGTTTTCGAGGTCGCTGAGTTGAATACTGAGACTTCCTATACCATTTACGACCAAATTCAGCCTCGTAATTTGGGGAAGAGAAAGATGCATAATAATGATTAAAAATGACGAAATATTAGTGCCGAATCCATAGTTTTCGTGGTCTCTGACACGAACAGTGACACTTGTGATGCCGTTTAAATCCAAATTCAATCCGGCAACTTGGGGAGGAGGAAGAGAGAGAAACATAAAAATAATCGAAGATGACCGATATTAGAGAGCGCTTTACTAATAGTAAAAAAGTGATTGACTAACGATATATATATATATATATATATATATATATATATATATATATATATATATATATTATTTTAGTTTAACCCAACAAAGTAGATACTTGATGCTAGTAATCCATATTCACAAGTGAGACTTCAAATAACTTGGAGTTTGATGTCCTTATTTTGTATTTCTAATACAGGTCAACAGTATTTATATAAATTGAGTCTACACAAAAGACATAGACAGTTGAGTCGTTTTTAGTTTTCCCTCAAATTATTCTAAAATATTAAGAGGTTTCATTATAGTAATTATTATTTTAATTTTTTTCCCTCTTTTTTTGGTCAATATCGCTAAACATATCATCATCATAATAGCTATTCTGCTATTATTGGCAGGTTATTTGCTTCAGCAAACAAGGTTCAACGTTCGATGGTTCTCAGCTAGTCTCTTCGTCTTGATGTGGCAATTTTCTGTTTCAATATCTTCCTTCAACTAGTCTGCTTCGCTCCCTCCCTCTTTTTCCTTCCACAATACTCTCTAGCACGTCCCTCGTAATACAGTTCCTCGTCAGCCAATATCCTAAACAGTTCCCTTTTCCCCTTTTAACAATATCTAAAATTCTTCTTTTTTGCTCCTACTGCTAATATTTATTTTTATAAAATGGCCTTGTGTCCGTCTTAAACATAAATTAAACATAATTTTCTTACAAGGCTGTCTATATTCTTTATCATAAATTAACGAGAAATGTTACAGTTTCCGAAGTATCTCTACCAATCCTATAACAAATTATGTTACGTTATCTATGATTTCAGTTGGAATAGTAGTCTGAAGAAGAAAGTGATATACTTCGGAAACTGTAACATTTCTCGTTAATTTATAATAAAGAATATAGACAGCCTTGTAAGAAAATTATGTTTAATTTATGCTAATATTTCTAACACCTCATTCGTTTTCTTTCAACACGGCTAATTCTCTCCTTTTTTCTCCATGCCCATGTTTCGAAAGTCTGCAATTTTTTCATCGCTTTTGCGTAATGTGAATGTCTCTGCCCCATAGAGTACATACTGGAATCAGTAAAACAAAGATTCAATATTTAATTGGAAGTTTGTTTAATACAAGCATTAGCTAATCGTGGTTGGAAAGAAAAATCTGACGCCTTTAGAATGTAAAAATAATTTTGCAATTCATGGTATTTCAATAATCTGTGCCGTCTGATTTTCTTTCATGCGCCTCAGGGGTAGCCTTCTCAGTTTGGGAACCAGTGGAGTGTTAGATCTGTTAAAATATATATATATATATATAAACAGATTAAGAAACTTTGTGATTTAGGCATATCTTATAAGTAGTGAAGCATGGGCACCCATTAAAAAAAAAAGGTCATAACCTATGTTGTACGCTATCATACTTACACGACGTTAAATTATATTACATTTAGAAACATACATTGTATTTCCGTTACTACTGGTGCTTTGTAGAGTTTATTATCTCTTATATCCATAGTAAAATTTACCTATGAAAAGCTTGAAATTTCTTAAATGCAAGACTTGCAAGACTCTTGCATGCAAGACCAAGACCAAGGGTTCCAGTGCAGGACCAAGACTAAGACTCGATGTGCAAGACCAAGACCAAGACCTTGCATTTGCTTATCACTAAACAAAACACATCAATCACTTTTTGTTCATTGTTATGCATATTGTAATTATTATTATTATTATTATTATTATTATTATTATTATTATTATTATTATTATTATATTACTTTTATTATTATTACCATTTTTATTAATAATAATATGCAAGGTCAGTGGTAGCCCATGCCTTCAAACCAGTATACGCCACTGTTTGAAACTATGAACTCTACATTAACATAGGTCGTCTTTCGATCATTTTATGTTCGAAGGTGTGCAAGGGTGTCTTGCCCCTTCCCCCAAAGCATGAAAAGCAAACAATATTTTCGCGAACACAACCAGAGGCAGAGAGAGAGAGAGACACACACAGAACACACACAGCTCGCTGTGAGCTGCAAGAGACCTATGGGTAACTATAGTTGCCCTCTTGTTACAAGGCGTTGAGCCAAGTAGTAGGTATCAAAGTCAGTTCCTGCAGTTGAACACGCAGTTGGCTGTTAGAAAACAGAAGCATATAACTAGTCTCTTCTGTTTACTTTTCACGAATATTTCTCACCTTCATGTGTACAGGTCACGTCTGGCGTACATTTAAAAGGCATGCTGTGTCAAGTATATATTCCCAAAAAGATATGAGTACTCAAAAGGCAAAAACCTGTAGCTACTTTTGTTTTCCTTTTTCTATTAGCCAGTGGAAGCGTCGTTTCAACATCCTTCTTGTAGCTTGCTTAGCATTCACTTCCTCTTTTTAGTTGAGCTTTCGGCTATAAATACTAGGGATGGCCACATTTTTTCGAAAAATACTTTTTCGAAAAATGAATTTTTCAAAAACGAATTTTTATCGAAAATACGAAATTTTTTTCGAGAAACGAAAAACGATTTTTTTCGAAAAAACGAAAAACGAAATTTTTCCGAAAACTACCGAGAAACGGAAAACGGATAATTTTTGTAAAACAAACTGAGTTTATTTCATTTGTTAGTACTTCCAAACTATAGTATACTATACATACGTATAGGAAGTCTTATAGAAGGGCTATGTTCATCTGTCTGCCTATTCATCCGTTCGTTTGTCAGCTGGTATTAGAGCAAGAGCGGCAAGAAATAGCGAGAAGCATACATGTACGTTTGCAACACGAATAGATTAATCTAATGCATTTGACTTTTATTTAATAATCCAGAAGTGGTAGAGATCTATCGCTTTCTGCTACATTGTTGATCAACACAGAACACAAACGGTAACATATAGAAAGACGCGGTTTTCAAGAACCAATTCAGTGTCCCAAGAATATATTCAATGTTCGCCCTTATTACATTTGCAGCTTAAGCTATGCATAAGTGTCGGAAGTCTTGAGAATGGCTTTGTCCGTCTGTCTGTCGAGAGGTGTCAGAGCAAAACAGTAACAAATATTGAGAAGTCGTTTCTTGCGGTCGATTTAGAGCCCCTAAAATAGGTTCGATCTCTTAAATTAACCCTCTATTTAAAACCGTAAGTGGTTCTAATATCATTTTTGGTTTCAATTTGTATCGCTATAGAACGAAAAGAGTAATAGATAGCGAGAAGCGATTTGTTGCAAACAATTTAGCGTCTTAAGACAACATACAACTATCCACAACATTCAATCAAAACCAGAAATTGTTTATATTTACTATTATTTCCGGTTTCAATACTGAATTACGAGATATCGAGATGTAGATTTTGGCAATTGATTCAACTACCTAGAAATAGTTCTATCTTTTCCATTAATCCTCTATTCAGATCGGAAGTTGTTTAAAATAATCATTTAGGTTTAACATTGATCGATATAGAACAAAAATAGTAATAGATAGCCACAAGTGTTTTTTTTTAAACGAATCTATACAGCGTCTCAAGAGTATATAAGCTATATATCATCTCAACGCACAATACTATAGAAATTGAAAGTGGCTGAATTTACTAGTATATTCAATAGGGATTCAATACGGATTTTTATAAAGCAAAAGATTGAAGAAATCGTGATGCGGTTTTTCGCGATCGACTACGCGTTCTAAGAATAGGCTCTACCTTCTCCCTTGATCTCTATTCACACCAGAAGTGGTTCATATTAACGATTACAAGTTTCAACATTAATCGTCACAGAACAAAATTGGTAATAGATAGCGACAAGTGGTTCATCTACAATCGATTCGGGTTCTCAAGAGGAAATACAATTACAATCCACAACACTCCACAAAGGCAGAAATGGTTGAAGGTTATTAGTATTTTTGATTTTATAGGTAATACTAATTTCCATAGAGCAAAATCGGTCAGAGATATCGAGATGCATTTTTTTTTAAATTAATCCAGCATCCCAAGAATAGATTCTACCTTCTTCGTTAACACTTTATTTGTGTTCAAATTAACCATTTCCGGTGTTAACACTTGTCGCGATAAAACAAAATTGTAATAGATAGCGACAAGCAATTTTCTGGAATCAATTCAGGGTTTTAAGAGAACATATCTTCATAACCTGCACCACTCTTCTGAAACCAGAAATGCTTGATATTTACTACTACTTTCGGTTCCAATACTTATATTCATAGAACAAAAACTATAAAAGATATCGAGAAGTTTTCTGAAATCGATTCAGCATCCTAAAAATAGATTCCGTCTCTCCATTAACCCTCTATTCAAGCCGGAAGTGGTTCAAATTAGCCATTCCTGCTTTCAATCTTTATCGCCATAGAACAAAAACGATAAGTGATAGCTAATAATGGCTTTTTGATATGGATTCAGCATCCGAGGAACAGAATCTATCTTTGATCTTAATAATCTATTCCAACCAGGAGTTTTAGTTGTGCTACTTGTTGTACTGAAGTTTTGAATATTCAATTCGCATGGATTGCAAGTCTGCCGCAGTTTTACACTGTGAAACGAAACTCATTTGTTTCTCTACAAAAACAGGAAGTAGGAAAAATGTATCACAATCAGGGGGGATCCAGGGGTCGATCGACCCCCAGAAGAGAACACTCCTATTTTATATATAAATAAAACCCATCCCAGAGTTGGAGCTCGTAAAAATAGCTCTAAGGAGCAGTATTACAACCCCCCCAGAAGTCCGTCCTGGATCCGCCCCTGATCACAACTCCCGGTTTCAGTATTGATCACCATAGAGCAAGCATGGTAATAGCGAGAAGCATGAATTCAGTACCTTCGCAATAGACTATCTCCAAGTTTTATCCTGTGGTAGAAATTTACTACCACTTCTAATTTCAATAGTGATCACCATAGAGCAAAAATAATAAGAGATAATGAGATATGTTTATATATATGAATCCAGGATTCGAAGATTGTCATATCGATCGCTATCCCTCTACTAATAAGAGATAATGAGATATGTTTATATATATGAATCCAGGATTCGAAGATTGTCATATCGATCGCTATCCCTCTATGTAAACCGGAAATAGTGAGAAACTACCATTTCCGATTTCATAGTAAAGAAAAGGCGATAGCCGGAAGCAGTTTTTGATATGGATTCTGTGCCACAATGGTAGTTTCCATCTCTAAGTTTAATGCAACCGAAAGTGATAAATAATTATTATATCTCTGGTTACAATCTTTTTTTTCTCATAGAACGAGAGAAGTACTAGGAAGCGACAAACGTTTCTTTTCAGTATATAATTTCATAATTCCAAGAAAAGATTTCAAGCCCTGCAACTGGTCTAGTGGCTAGCGCGTATTCCTTTGATGCACAGGGTCCCGAGTGGGAAAACATTGAACGTGTTATGGTGGTTCGGATTCCACTTTATAATGTAGATCCACGTCTTGTATAGTCTTGTTCGATTCTGAAAAGGGACGCTGAACTTCAACAAACAACCAAATAAAAAATATTTCATCTTAGTAGCATTCTTCTACTGAAGTTAGTAGCAGTAAAAACTAATACGAAAACGAAGACCCACCTATTTAAAATTTGAATTCTCGTTTGATGAGATTATTATAGTCAGATACTTAGTTCTTTGTCTTACCGTATATAAAACATCTTTAGAACAAATAAACCATTCAATAGTATTTTGTTAGTATTAAATTGCCTATTTTTGACAGCAATCAAGTTGTTTTTGATACTGACTTAATTAGTTATAGAAAATAAGAGAAATGAAACTTAGTGAGGGATCTTAGTGAGAAGTCTTTAATATCAGTACATATAATCACTTCATGTTTCATATTTTGTTAAAATCAATTGTTTAAAAAGTCAATTTATTACAAAGTGGCCTGATACTATCACGATCAGTTTATACAGGATCCTTCTATTTGGTAATTTGTTAGTCTTTTTTTTTTACTTTATAAAATATAATTACGGGCTAATTGCTGTACCGCCGGACTAATTTTAGGAAATTTACCGGGTCAATTGGAGAATGTATTGAAGTTTATGAGGAAGAGTGATTGAAAGTCAGGTAAGGGGAATAGTAAAAGCTCAGATAGTGATTGTATTTGCTGGTTGTTTTTGATGTTGTAAGCGGCTCTGTATGTGGAGACGGATGGACTATTTCGCGGAGAGGTACACTTGTTTTACTATACGGATCCATAGATTGTAAAATGTATAGATAAATTTGAGCAAATCTTTAATTTACCCATTTCATGTCGAGAACAGAAACCAACAAACCCCTGTGGGGCTTCTCATCCGTTCCTACTACTATCACTACCCCTACTCCTACTCCTACTCCTCCTACTACTGCTACTCCTACTTATACTATGGATCCGTATAGTAAAACTGCGCACCTAATAACATAATCTAACGTAACTTAATGTAATCCAACCAAATATAACCGAATGCAGTATATTTTGCTCCATTTTTTCGATTTTCAAATTGGTCCGGCGATTCAGCAGTAATGCCATATTGTCGATAACACATTAATAATCACTAGTAAATAATTATTTTTTAATATTCTGTAAAATATAAATTTTACACTGTTTACCTTTGTGAAGTATTATTTCTAATTTATATTCCTCAAGAACCGAGAACCAAGGGTCTGTGGATCACAATATTTCATGCTGAGCTCGCACGCGTACCAGACTTGTTAAAGTCTATGACCATATCAACTTTGGCCAATATCGGATGAGATTAACGCGTTTTAATGAAATTTATTCATTTAACTAAGTTCAAGTCCAAATTTTCTGAACAGTATTTTGAGAAACAAAATACTGCTACAGGCTAGTCAGAGCATCAATGCAACTGTGTACTGTCAGCAGTTGAGCCGTGTTCAAAAAAAAAAAAAAAAAAAAAAAAAACTCAAGACTGGAGCCAGCACTTCTGAATCGCAAAGGGGTCCTCCTCTGACAGGACAACGCTAAGCCCCACGTGGCTAGGATAACCCGGGACACCATTCTACAATGTGGATGGGATACACCATAGGCGTCTCTGGCGGGGGGGCGAGGGGGTCGCGTCCCCCCCAATATTTTGAAGTACAAAATATTCAATATTTCATTCTAATTTAATTTATTTACTAACGACAGAATAACAAACAAATAAATAAATAAATAAATAAATAATAATTATATTTATTTGGAATATATTATTCAGGTTGTGGAACGATTATAGAGTTCTTGATATACCTTAGGAGATCCGTGAAGGTAAGCAGAAAGGTAACAAATGGAATCGAAGATAATAAATAGGTTGGGCTAGGTAGCACCATTTTAATCACTTTCTTCGATGTCCCCCGGCGGGAGCTCATGTGGTTCGGATTCCACGTTAATCAGTAGGTCCACGTCTCATATAGCCTCGCTGCTGAAAGGGACGCTAAACTAAAATCAACTCAACTCTTCGATGTCCCCCCAAATTTTACATGCCAGAGACGCCAGTGGGATACACTGTTGCATCCGCCATACTCCCCGGACATTGCACCATCCGATTACCACTTGTTCCATTCCTTGAACAATCAGCTTAGAGGACACCAGTTGAAATCCCTAGTAGAGGTGCAAAATGCACTTGATACCTTTTTCGATTCACGGCCCACCAAGTTCTACCGCGATGGAATACATGGCCTTCCAAAACGTTGGCAAAAGGAGACTGTTTTTGATCTCCCAGGTATGTCTTAGGTTAAAAATCGATGTTTGAAGTTGTTGGGTGAAAAAGCGACAGATCTTTCTTGGTTACCTTTATAGTTACTAACCTCGTCAAGATCTACCACCTTACCAAGTTTGGTAAAAATTGAATGAGTTCCATCTTTCGCGCTTTAATGAAATTTCTTGATTTAACTGATTCCAAACCTAACACTGATAGCTAATAACTCAGGAACAAAAAGTCTGTACATCATAATATTTTATATGAGCTTCCATGCATACCAAGCTTGTCAATATTTACGATCCTACCAACTTTCGTCAAGATCATTTGAGTTTAATCAAATGCGACTTAGTGAAATTTCTTGATATCACTAACTTAAAACACAAATTTGATTAGCAATAACTCTGGAACCAAAGTTCCAAACACCATAATATTTAACGTGTGTACTAAATATATTGCAGTCAATAACCATACTAATTTTGGTCGTGATTGGATGAGTTTCGTCAATAGTAGGAACTACACACTCTTTTTTCATTAGATCGAGCTCCTCCGTGGCTTAGCGGTTAGCGTACGCGCCTTTGGCGTGTGAGACCCGGGTTCGATTCCCGGCGGGAGCTCATGTGGTTTGGATTCCACGTTAATCAGTAGGTCCACGTCTCATATAGCCTCGCTGCTGAACGGGACGTTAAACTCAAAATCAACTCAACCTTTCACTAGATCCAAATCCAAGCAGCACGGTAGCTCAGTGTTAGAACGCTTACCTCTCGTCCATTTGATCCCAGACCAAGAAAGTTCGTGGAAAACAACATCGTATCCGTGTATTTTCCTGGGTACTCCCATTTCCTCCCACATTATCATTCCACGAATTCCGAAAACTTTTCGAGAACGAAAAATCATCAAAAAAGGGAAAACGAATTTTTCGAAAAACGATTTTTTCCGAAAAACGAAAAATCTTTCGAAAAAACGGAAAATAATTTTTTTTCGAAAAATGAAAGACGAAAAAATTTCTGAAAAACGAAAAACTTTTTTTCGAAAAACGAACGAAAAAACGAGAAATGAAATTTCCGAAAATCGAAAAACAGATTTTTTAAAAAGGCCATCCCTAATGAATACCACCTCGACAAGTCGTGGTTCTTATGATAGTGGCGTATTTTCGTCCGGAGAAATTATGGAAATAATAAATAATGTAGACTCTGATGCTTTTGAAACGGACGATGAATGTAATTTGTACGAAGATTCTAGCATCAATTTATGTGACACACATACCTCTTTTCATATAACATCGCTGTTGAACGGGACGTTAAACTCTAAATCAAAACTCAACACATACCTCTTTCTATTTAAAAATATTGTGTGGTATACAATATTCGGAATTCAAGATTGCTGCCATGATGTGCACTAAATCATTTAACGCAGTTTATACACCAATGCCAAATTGTAACATTTGCTTTTACTCCGTCTATGCGTCTCTTTGTTACAGCCCTGTCATAATACTTTCCCTATTTGATACATATGTAAAACATAGCACACCCTGTCTCAAACAGATGAAGTGTCAAAAATGAATTCACATTCTCATTTGTGGGAATATTCAAGTTTAAGTTGAAGTGTAAAATCATAACCTTTTACATTTAAAACAATATTGTGTGATATACAATATGGTGGAATTCAAGATGCCTCCCATGGTGACCACACTCCAAATCAATGCAATTGACATGTCGTTATTATTGTTCTGTCCCAATACGTTTCAGTAACCCTGTATACAGATCCACATGTCTTCTCACAGCAAAATTAAACTAATGTTTTCCACAGAATATTTTTCATACTAATATGTATTTTTATACTTTGATCCAGGAGTAGAAATGGAATTTTAGAAGTAAGGGAAAAGTCAGCAATAGACAAATTTGATTGGGCTATGTCACGAGAATACAAACTCAGAAAGACGGTAGTTAGGGGCGGACTGTCCAGGGCCCTTAGGTCGCAATCGCGGCCTAGGCCCTCTAAGAAACAATGATGAAAGAATAAAGAAAGAAAGAGAAAGAAAAGCTAAAACAAAAGAGAGCTAAATAATTCGGTAGCTCAGTGTTATTATGCTACCAACACACACTCCTCTTCCATTCTTCCATCAATCAGTAAGTTATCTTTTTTAATAGGGTCCTTTCGTTACTAGATTTGTGGCTAGGTCCATCTTTCACTATGGTCTTTTATTATCAGAAACTGTGATTTAGTTTGTACCTGGGGCCTTGGGCCCTTCTTTCAATATATTGGACAGTTGGATCCTTCTTTCATTACACTGAGAAGTTGGGCCCTGGGCCCTTTATTCATTATATTGGGCAGTTGGGGCCCTTCTTTCATTTCATTGAACAGTTGCGGTCCTAGGCATGTTTTTCATCATGTTGAGCTGTTGGGACCTGGGACCTTTTTTCATAATGTTTGGTAGTTGCGGCCCTTTCAAAGTTGAAGACTGGTGCCTGGTTTGTAGCTGGGTTCATATTTAACCACAGGCTGATTGGTTCTTTATGGATGTTAATACACCTTGTAGGTCTATATTTGATAATTCAAAAATGGGAAAACAGCGCATTTTTAAAAATTTATTTTCTATCAAAAAGTTTACAAAATAACAGGAGAAAACAGTGGAAGACGCCAAGAAAGCGAACATTTTCAACATAATGGTTAATTCTATCCAAGATGTTTCAGGGCTTAATCAGCTGGCTATAGTAATTCTCTGCGTTATAAACGGTCAAGTATTTGAGCGGCTGTTAGTAGTTGTCGTAAACAGCTTGGGCGTCTCTGGCGGGGGGACGAGGGGGACGCGTCAACCCAATATTTTGAAGTACAAAATATTCAGTATTTTGTTCTAATTTAATTTATTTACTAACGACAACTAACATATAAATAATAATAATTATATATAATAATTAATTTGTCATACAAAATTCAGGCTGTGTAACAGAGCTCTTGATATGCCTCACGGGGTCCGTGAAGGTAAGCAGAAATGTAACAAATGGAATTAAAGATAATAAACAGGTTGGGCTAGATAGTACCATTTAAATAACTTTCTTTGATGTCCTCCCCAAATTGTATATGCCAGAGACGCCAGTGGTCAACAGTGACACTACAAGACAAGTAACTTATAATGAAATCAAAAGAGTACTTCGTGACAAAAATGTTTTGATGCTTGTGATGATATTGTAAGTTGCGTTTTTGATGGAGCTACTCACTTCAGTGGATGCTATTAAGAAGTTAAAGCATTACTGGAGAAGGATAATCCTGAAATCATTTACACCCAATGCATGGCTTATGCTCTTAATTTCGTTATGACAAATTCGACTGAGTAGGTCCCTGAAGCTGCAAATTTATTTGAAACCAGTGCCATGTACTGTCTGAATACTACAAAAGAAAGGATGTTTGTAAGAGAATGATTAATGCAAGCCACGAGGGACGTGACAGACTACGAAAAGTTCAACAAATTGGTGCAACACGATGATGGAGCAGAAACAAGGCACTGAATGCAGTAGTGGACACTAATGAGTTTCGCTACGAAACATGAAGCCAAGACGAGGACGACTGTCTATCATCAAGATTTCTTTCATTTTTATTGTTCCTCATTGATGATGTACAGAACAGGGGTTTTAATGCGAAATGAAAATTTTAAGCTAAACTTTTTTGAATAAATGGACAGAAATTAACACTGTAATGAGGACTTCTATGTTTCAGGACTTATTTACGGAAACGGAGCCTGTTTCAAAATACCTGAAGTCTCACGGATTGGACTATCTTACAACCTGGAGACTTCTAGACAATTTGCAGCAGCAGCTTCAGAAGAAAATAGAGGCAAAAGATGTCTGTTTAATGCTTTACGAAAACACAAAAATATTTTGTGTGAAAATAAATCAACAGCTTGCGCAATCTGGTGTAGAGATAGCAATGGAAAAAGATTTTTTGCACAGAGGAATCTTAATGAAGAAGAAAATGCCAGGAGAGCAGATGAACTGGAAAAGAACTTAAGTATAAGTGAAAATGATTTATTCATAATAAAAAAACTTCAACGAAAATTCTGATTACAGCTGTTACATGTGTCAGTGATAGATTTCAGCAGCCTAAAGAACTTCAAATACTGGAACCTAAGCACTTTTCAGAAATCAAGAAGAATGGTGTATCTGCAAGAGCTTTCAGTTCTTCCGAAAAAAAAAACTAAATATAAAACAGGAGAAAATATACAAAGAGCTCCAGCAGTTCTCTGTCTTGTAATTTACTGTCACAAAACGTTCTCGTTTTTGATGATCCTGAAGAGAATGATGCCTCTGAATCCGTAGAAGATGATGATGATTATGCATCTAAGCATGCTATGGAAGATGGAACATCTTTGGACGGGATTCACGGTAAGAGTGATAATGATGCTGCAAACACCTTGTAAAAAATTGTTTGTCATGTGCAGGGAAAATTTTGTACCAGTTTCCGTCAGTCTAGTTGCTTTAATAATTTATACATTGTATACTAACATGCGTTGTCTCTACCATGCACACAAGTGACATGTGGAAGGTGCTTCTCAAAGTTAAAGTTAGAGTAAACAAATCTCAGAGCTAGTTTGTGTGAAGACATTTGGACACATTTTTGCTAATGAATATGGAAAGAGACATGTTAAATTTAGTGTCTGTGAACGAAGTTATTCAGGAACTCCGCGATTCATAAGCTGAACTGCAAAGAATCTTAACTTTTTAAAATTATTAGTTGTTTAGTGGTTCAGCAGTGTTTATCATTTTCAGTAAAACTGTCGTGTTCATTCCACAGTCAAAAGTTATTATTAGATGTTTAGTGTTACAATTTTTAGTAAGCTGTCCTGTTCATTCCATAGTAAAAGTTATTCGCTATTATGTTTTTAGCGTTTCAGCTACTATACAGAGTGTCTCAAAAGTCCCATGACATAAGGTAACTATCTTATTATCAGAGTTACAACAAAATATAGGCGGCGAAACGGTCTCCAAATATGATGTTTTCAATCTAAAGTGAAAGAAATTTTCAAATCGGACAAGCCGTTTGGGCTGAACACTCTATATGCGCCCAATGTTACATGAAAATGCAACGTTACCATTTACCCGGACCCACAACATAAATGAATGAAGTTACTGTCTATTAAAAACATTATATTTGTAGGCGGTTTCCCCTCTTACATTTTGTTGTAACTCTGATAACAACAGAGTTATCCATGTCAGGGGACTTTTTAGACACCCCGTGTGGCAATGCAATAATAATTATAAAATATTCTCTTGAAAGTTTGTTTCTGGAAATCCTGTGCTTGCTGTGACATCAAATTTTCAACGACCAATGATAAATTATAGCTTGCAAAAACTATCAAGTAACAACGAATTTACAACTGCACAACGCGATGGCTCATTGCAGATGTTCATTGTACGCAGTGGCGCAACCAGGATTTTATTTCGGGAGGGGCCAAAAATATCCAGTACAGTTGGCTGCAAACGACGTGCTGCACCATTTGATGTGGACAAAATTGAAATTTTGAATTCTCCTCATTACAAGCAATTTAGTTATCCTTATTATTAACATGTAAAAAAAACCTTAAAATGAAAATTCCAATTCACAAATTCCCTATTATTAACGGTTACAAGTTTTAAAATTTGCGCTATAATAAATATTTTGAACATCTTTATTTTTGCATAAAATGACACATTCTTTACTAACATTTATTACTCTAAGAAATTAATGTAGGGGTTTTCACTGGGTATTTCTCCTTTCGTACAGTGCTTTGACTTAATTCAATATTCATTTATGCTTTGATCTATTTTGAAATTTCACCAAAATTTGTCTGCAACGCTGCTGTGTACGATAGACCAGGTTTGCTTCGGAGAGGGCATTGGCCCCCGCGTTCATAGTTCGTTGCGCCACTGATTGTACAGTATTTTAGAAATTGGTGTTATAGTCTGAGCTCCCTCCATAGTAACCGCGGCCTAGGCCCTAATACACCCAGTCCCCCTATGACGGGAGTGCAAGCAAACTTTCATGGAGAACGACTTAAGCGATAGCGATTGTTCCAAAACAATAAACAAGCAAACAAAACTAATATTATCATTCAAATTTCCTATTTGTTATTAATAACCATAGATAAATTTCCTTCATTTGCATAAAAACTTCAACTTACTAAGGGGACACAATCCTCTTTTACATGCCTGATCTCCACTCTTGCTTTGATCTCAAGCTTTTTACACGTGGAACCGTATTTACCGAGCCCTTTGGACGCGGGGTTTTTCTGACTTGTGCCTTTTTGACGCAAGGCCCTTTTGACTCGCACCCAGTTGACGCCTGTCCGTTTTGACCCATGCCCTATTGTAGTGGTGCCCCTTTTGATCAGGGCCCGTTTGACGAAGTTTCTTGTTGACTCTGGCCCTTTTGTTGCAGATCCCTTTTGACCCGGGCCCTTGTAACGCAGAGTCATTTTGTCGCGGAGACCTTTTTACCTAGGCCCTTTCGACGCGGGGCTGTTTTGACTCGGGCGTTTTGTAGCGGGCCTCCTTTTGACTCGGGTCCGTTTGACGCAGGGCCCTTTTGACTCGGAACCTTTTTTGGTGGTACTCTTTCGACCCAGGCCCTTTTCATGAGGAGCGTTTTGATTCGGCCCCTTTTGACTCGGGTCCTTTTGTTACGTAGACCTTTTGACCCAGGCCCTTTTGATAGGGGGCCATTTGACTCGGGTCCTTTTGTAGCGGGGCTTCTTTTCACTCGGGCCCGTTCGACGTAGAGCCCTTGCGACTCGAGCCCCTTTGTACTGGGAACCTTTGACTCGGGCCCTATTTATGAGGGGTGTTTTGACTCGAGCCCGTTTGACGCGGGACATTCTGACTCGGGTCATTTTGTTGTGGGACCCTTTTGACACGGACTCTTTAAATGAAGGGCGTTTTGATTCTTGTCTTTTTGACTCAAATCCTTTTGTTGCGAAGACGTTTTGACCCGGGCAATTTTGAAGAGGGCCATTTTCACTCGGGCTCTCTTGTAGCGCGGCATCTTTCGACCCGGGTTCGTTTCAGGCAGGTCTCTTTTGACTCTGGCTCTTTTGTCGTGGGACCCTTTTGACGCGGCCCTTTTGATTCTAGCTTTTTTGACTCCTGTCCTTTTCTTGAGGAGAAGTTTGACCCAAGACCTTTTATCGCAGCTCCGTTTTGACTCGTGCCCTTTGTAGAGGGGCCACTTTTGACTTCTGCCCTTTTGTTGTCGAGACCTTTTGACCCGGGCCCATTTGACGTGGAAAAGTTTTGACTCGGGCTCTTTTGTAGCGGGACTCTTTTGATCCTGGCCATTTTCATGAGGGGCGTTTCGTTTCGGCCCTTTTTGACTCGGGCTCTTTTGTTGCGGAGACCTTTTGAACCGGGCCCGTTTGACGCAGGTCCCTTGGGACTCGAGCCCTTTTGTCGTGGGACCCTTTTGACTCAGGTCGTTTTGATGAAAGGCGTTTTGACTCGTGTCCATTTTTGCGGAGACCTTTTGAACCGGGCCCTTTTGATGGCGAGCCGTTTGACTCGGGCCATTTTGCAGCGATGCCCCTTTTTGGTCCGGGGCCTTTTGACTCGGGTTACTTTCTCCTGGGTCTCTTTTGACCCGGGCTCTTTTTATGTCGGCCGTTTTGATTCGGCCACTTTTGACTCGGGCCCTTTTGTTGCGGAGGCCTTTTAGCTCGGGCCGTTTGACTCGGGTTCTTTTGTAGCAGGGCTCTTTTTCAGCCGGGCTCGTTTGAGGCAAGTCCTTTTTACTCGGGCCATTTTGTCATGGACCCTTGTGATGAGGGTCGTTTTGATTCGGGCCCTTTTGACTCCTGCCCTTTCTTTGCGGAAACCTTTTGACTCGAGCACTTTTGTTGCGGGGTCATTGTGGTCTGGCTCTTTTGAGCGTGGTCCCTTCTGACTCGGGCCCTTTTGACTTGGGCCCTTTTGTTGCGGAGACGTTTCGACCTGGGTCCTTTTCACATGGGCCACTTTGACTCGGGCCCCTTTGTAGCGGGGCCACTTTCAACTCGAGTCCGTTTGAAGCAGGGCCGTTTTGACTCGGGTCCTTTTGTTGCGGGCCATATTGACTCTGGCCTTTGGGTCTTTTCCCTTTTGTCAGGCCCGTTTGACATGGAACCGTATATATAACGCAGCAGCTGAATTACCTGGGGCAGGGGGCCTGGAGGAGTATGAGTAAATCGAAGATAGATCGATCCAGGGCGGAGTAAAATTAATCACATCACTGTTCATATCAATTTATATTTTCTTTCGACATCATATCTGGAGATCAGTGTTCTGAATTATAGGCTACAGCGGCGAAAGACGATATACGTTATCAATGTAATGAATGTTAACTTAATATATATAGGGAATAAAACGAAAAACTCTATATCGGTCTCCCCCCTCCCGGGGCTAGAAAAAATCCTGCGGGGGCTAGAGATTATGATGTTGCTTAGGTACTGTGTTATATTATTGTATACACGGAATTAATACTTATGTGTTTTATATAATAATAAGAACCTTATCTACATTTATTACGGCCCTTGCTTTACGACAACTAAACATATTCATGTTCAGCGTAATCAGTTTCCATTTTAAAATAATTACAGTGAGGCAAATGAAATAATTCAAGCCCGAACATGTCGTAGTAAATTCCTGAAGAGTGAAAAGCGCTAGTAGCAGTTAGTAGCAGTTTTTAACTTAACATATAAGACAATAATTTAAAAACTTGGAATACAAATCTTTTCAGAGATGACAGTGCACTGATGCTTTAAATATATGCCCTTACTCCCTATACCTACGTTATTTCCTTAGTCAAAATAAAAACTCTTCAAAATTAATCAAAATTTCTTATGCAACCATCCCTTCCTTAGAGTACTGCGGTGAAACATACTCGTCACGGCGATGTAAAGGCACTTTTGGCGACGAGGATACAACGTATTGCTTACGTTTATATTTTGGCAAATTTGTACCCCTAAAAGGGAACGAGGTGGACCACCCAAATTTATCATAATACATATTAGGGTTCTGTACTATAATACCCAATGTTTAAATTGGGCAATTCCCAAAATTTAAGGGGTGGGCCAAGGTACCCCTCCCAAATTTTTCAAGGGGTGCATTAATATACCCATGTCTTATGAAAGGTAATGGACCCCTGTATACGCCCATATAACCATATAGGGTAATAATACCTCATCCAAGGGGATAAATTAGGTCAAAAACCAAACACGTGGTATAACGTATTGCTTACGTTTATATTTTGGCAATTTCGTACTCATGAAAGGGAACGAGGTGAACCAACCAAATTTATAGTAATCTCTATTAGAGTCCTATACTATAATACCAAATATATAAAATGGGTAATTTTCAAAACTAAAGGGGTGGGCCAAGGTACCCCTCCCAAAAATTTAAAGGGGTGCACAAATGTACCTATGTCTTATGATAGGTAATGGACCCCTATACATGACCATATAACCATATAAGGTAATAGGACCTCATCCAAGGGAATAAATTAGGTCAAAAACGAAACACGTGGTTGTACTAAAATTTGGCAATTTCGTACCCATGAAAGGGAACGAGGTGGACCACCCAAATTTATAGTAATATATATTATGGTCCTATACTATTATACCAAATATGTAAAATGGGTAATTTCCAAAATTAAAGGGGTGACCCAAGGTACCCCTCCCGGGGTTCACAAATGTACCTATGTCTTATGATAGGGAATAGACCCCTATATATAACCATATAAATATATAAGGTAGTAGGACCTCATCCAAAGAAATAAATTGGGCCAAAAGAACAAACACGTGGTACAACGTATTGCTTACGTTTATATTTTGGCAAATTTGTACCCCTAAAAGGGAACAAGGTGGACCACCCAAATTTATCATAATGCATGTTAGGGTGCAGTACTATAATACCAAATGTTTAAATTGGGCAATTTCTAAAATTTAAGGGGTGGGCCAAGGTACCCCTCCTGGGGTGCACAAATATACCCATATCTTATGAAAGGGAATGGACCCCTATGCATGACCATATAACTATATAGGATAATAACACCTCATCCAAGGGAATAAAATCGACCAAAAACCAAACACGTGGTATAACGTATTGCTTACGTTTATATTTTGGCAAATTTGTACCCCTAAAAGGGAACGAGGTGGACCACCCAAATTTATCATAGTACATATTAGGGTCCTGTCCTATAATACCCAATGTTTAAATTGGGCAATTTCCAAAATTTAAGGGGTGGGCCAAGGTACCCCTTTCAAATTTTTCAAGGGGTGCATTAATATACCCATGTCTTATGAAAGGTAATGAACCCTTGTATACGCCCATATAATCATATAGGATAATAACACCTCATCCAAGGGGATAAATATGGTCAAAAAACCCGAAATTTGAATTTTTGGCAATTTTTTACCCATGAAAGGGAACGACATAGACACCCAATACTGATAGAGGTACATACTATGGTCCTAGGCTACCACACCAAATTTTTAGGTTTGGCAATTTCCACAATTTAAGGGGGGTGGTCCTAGGTACCCCTGCCAAAATTTAGGGGGTGGGCCATGGTATCCCTACCAAAATCTAAAAGGGGTGGTCCTATGTACCCCTAGGTCATTGGCCCCGGGCCACGTAACCCAAAAAATGGGCGCCGGGCGCCCGGGAGCGCAAAATTTGGCGGCAGCGGCGGGCGCCACGCTCCAGGGGGCTGAAAAATGGCCTCAAGTCATGCGATTACTACTGCGTGTACAAAACGTGTGAGAAATGTGCACGACTTGCACCCTTGGAAGTTTTTACACATTTCCCACACATTTTGTCACAATTGCACTCCTGTTGCACGCATATATATATATATATATATATATATATATATATATATATATATATATAGATATATAGATATATATATATATATATATATATATATATATATATATATATATATATATATATATATATATATTGTGGCAGAGCCCGAATTTTATGTATCAGAATTTTTTTTAATGATCATTTTTATTTATTTTAAGGATATTGGGTTTTAATGAAATATTAGAAATTATGTGGTGAAGGAAAGCAACTGTTAATCATTTTATTGTCAGCAAATAAAGTAAACAAAAATGCACTATGGATAGTCTGCGAATGCAGGAAGAAAAGTAAAACAATGAAAAGGAAAAGGAAAATTAAAGAAAAGTATAGCTATTGAAGTATCTGCTTATTGCACCTTGGTGTTTTTGACTTGTGTGTCTGAGATGAAAATATATTGATATAATTGTTTCCTAATCGCTAAAATATGACATTCATTAGGGTCGATTGCACCATTCTCTGATAAAGATAAATTATCGGAATGATCCAACCTTGTCGCGGTAGTGGATCTCATCTTACACAAAATTATTTGCGACCAGTGCGACATGACACACATGACCTTGCGACCAGTGTTACCTTATTTGACGATTAAAAGATATCAAGATAGTGTAGAATTGGCCCTAAAATGTGCAAATGTTCGAATGGTGTGAAATTATCAAAAATAGTTTGTAACTGTCAAGCTAATTTATGTTTGAAATAACGGGCGAACCAAAAGTTTGGGCACGGTAGAGTAACTGGAGAAGAACACTTCTAATGAAAAATGCGCAAAAAAAATATATTCAATATGTTTCAAGAAGCTATCCGATTATATCAAACGCAACACTCTACCTCCACCTTCTGGAAGGGAGTGGCGGGCATTGATTTTTCAAATTTAAACCCCAATATTTTATTGAAGATTCGGAGACTACATCGCAAATATTGTAATGTATAATCAAAACTTTCTCGTCGATGTGTGATATCGCGCTGTAATCGGCGAAATTAGATACTCCCCTCTTCGTTCATGAGCTTGATATTAGCTCCGACCATCTGTACACGGTGCAGTATTTTGGGAAATACGCGTCGGATCAACAAAGTTATTCAATGGTACCAAACACGATAATGCATCCTACCGCTAAGTGGGGTTAGCTGAGACATTTGAAATGAAAGCTTTCATTTCTTATTGCAGAGTCGGATTCTGCGGAGAAACCTGTATAAGATTTAGTCGAAACATCGTTGTCGCTGTGTGACGTGGCGCCTTAATGGCGAAATCAGGAGAACTTCCTATATGAATTTTTATTAACTTCAATGCTGTGGACATTGTGAAATAAGTATATATGCGACCAAAAAACAATAGAAAATGTGTGACTATTGGGTTTGTTAGGGTGTTTATCGTTCCTTTTCCGCAGTGGGACGCGAGAGAGTGGACCTACAGTTGAAAGTGGGATCCGTACCTCTATTAGGTTTAGGAACCGAGATGTTCCCCATGAACAATTGCCGACGAAGATCGTCCGACCGTCTCTGGTTATTGGGTGGCAGCAGCGAAAAGGGTGAGCTAGTGCTGGTTCAAAAGAGGCTGCCTATTTGTCGGCTTGGCAGCGGACACCGTCACGGCCCCGCCGCTGTTCAGGAACGGCAGCTATGAGACAGACGGTTGTCTTCGGCCCAGCAGTGGTAGGGCGTCGTCCCCCGAAGCGACGGCATCATGAAGATTTTCGCCATCGTTTCGGCTGACTTGTACGAGTAGTCTCACGATACTGCTCGCGGTCTCGCATAGTTTTAGATAGTCGATATTATCGAATTCTTTCTTTTCTTCTTCTTGTTATTATTATTATTATGGCATGTTATATTATCTGCTAGTAGTAGTAGTAGTATCAGTAGTAATAGGAATTATAGCATTAGTTGTAGTAGTAATAGTACTTGAACTAGTAGCAGCTGTAGTAGTAGTAATAAATCTACCATTAGTAGTAATAGTTGTAGTAGTAGTAGTATTGTAGTAGTACTAATAGCAGTAGTAGTGGTAGTAGTAGTAGTCTGTTGTAGTATTTTTTCATTTTCTTTTTAATCCTTTCATCCTTTAATTTTTAAATGTCTATAATGTGTCATCAACAAATTGATCACATTGGACCCTAGACAAGATTTGATTATGCCGTTCAAATATAATTTCAAAACTAAAGGAGTTACTATTAAAGAGCATTGTGTGAACAGAGTGCACATTTCAATACGTATGTATGGCACCACCTTAATTTCGAGGCATGGAGGCCTCTTAAGTACGCTGATCGACCTTTTGTTCGGGATAGACATGACGAAGATTATAGGCGTAACCTATAATTTCCGCATTATAGTGGAGTATTTGTACAAGAAGTGATACCTGTGTGTGTGTGTGTGTATGTGTGTATTCATTTCATTATTGTTTTCTCTTCTCACATGCAATGTATGGATGTGTGAATTATAACACGTTTAGTGACACATGACATAGGATTGCAACATTGGGATGCATTGCTCGTTCGTTCATTCACACGCTAAAGCGACGTTCACTTGAACGATTCGTTTATAAGTGGCAGGTCCTTAACGGTGACGGAACTGTTAGTAACAATTGTCGGTCTAACAGCAAAATGTTTTTCTTTTTTATCCTAAACAGATAATTTACTTTCGCCGATTATAGCGCCATATTATGCATCGACGGAAAAGTGTTGATGAAACCTTACATAACTTGGGCCGCAGAATCCAAATCTGCAATCAAAAATTAGGGTTTCCATTTGAAATTGAAATTTCAAAGTTGACCCCACCCCAGCCGCAGAGAGTGGGTCTAGAAATTCAAGTTTGATTTCGCCAGATAGTTTTTTAATATTACTAAACACGTGTTTTTTTTTTTGTTTTTCGAATCAAGGTTAAGTTCTTGAGTTATTCCACCGTGTCTAGACTTTTGATTCATTCTGTATATATATATATATATATATATATATATATATATATATATATATATATAACTAACTGCGTTTTAAGTTGAAGTACTCTGAAAATATTGAATTCTTTTAGGCACCACCCGATTGTCTCGTTCCTGTCGACCCTAGAGAGGAATGGGACAGACTGAAATGATATTCAGAAATAATGCAAAGTGCGAGAAATACAGTATATCATATTGCTATACTGAAAGTGATTAAACAACATTGTGTACTACGCTATCATCCTTCTAAATATTTCAGTTTGAGAATAAGAATAATAGTTCTGCCAATAAAGGTAAGCAGTCATCTTACCACTTTCCTGTGTGACAATAATTTTTTTTTATTAAATCCAAAAATAGGGTTAAAGCCGAAAATTAGAATTAAAAAGAAAAGAAAATACGCCAACAAATCAATGCACACGTTATCGTAGTCGAGTTCGACTTTTCTCGGACAGTATACAGCGAATATGAAATTAATTGAATTACAAGAGGACAAGAATAATCTCTATTCTAAAGGTTACTGTTTAATGGATGTTATATGCATAAAGGTTAGGGCAAAACGAATACGAAGACTGCACACGTACTGTTACCTTACCCATGACAGGATAAGTTAATTTTAGAACTATATTTTGAAGCTCAACCGAACTAGTATCTGCTGTTTACGAGAAACAAATTTAGAACATCCTTCTTTATTACGCATCCTTTTCACTTCGCATCCACTGCTCTAAACATTTTAGACAATTCCTACATAATACACTACACACTTTTTGATGTAAAATTTAAGAAGTATATTATTACTGTTTTCAACATTCACATTAATGTTTTCCCATCCTATTTCGTTCATTGATAGATCTACATCACTAACAGAATTAGTAAAAGATATATGAACACAGTGTTCTCGAGAGAAAATGCTGTCTTCGATTGAGGACTCTGAATTTGTATCAACCTTCCTATTACTTGTTGTAAATGAATTCTAATACCGACATCTGTTTCGCTTTAGCTTTGCAAAGTCTTCTTATTTGGTTTCATCTTGCCTGCAGTTGCTGTTAGTATTCTTGTTCGACCACTACTCTTTTTCCCACGGTTGGTTTTATTAAGAGGGGTAGGCAGCCTTCGGATAAGGACGGATATTCTGAGTGGTTACTAACGTAGTGGAAGATATTGCTCCAAAATATAACAAATGTAGTTTCTTGGATAGCTAATGTAAGCGAGCTTTTCGGCAGAAGCTCTGATGAACCATAGTCCATACCCTCATATGTGACAGCAACATTCCGTGCGGTAAGGTTGTCTATAATTTTCGTTGATGAGACGGTGCGTTTCTGTTCAACGAGGAATTTGGACGGTCATTTACTGAAGATATCAGGTATTAGTCTTCTGTAAAAGGAACACTGTTGAAAGGGTATTTTACAGCCTTTTTTTTAAATTCAGATACGATATTCTATTGTGTCGTAGCACAGGGGTATACCCGTCCTATAAACTCATCAATAGAACGAGGAGAAATAGTTTTTTCCTGGATTATTAATCAGCCAGTCATTGTACACCCGATTGTAATGGGTCTTCAGAGGTCCACAAACCGAAACTTCTAACAGTTGCATTTTGTGACCTGAATTCGAAGAAAACGTTCATAACACGCCTTTTGGTAAGCATTCTCTACTTCAACGATATTTACGTGGTTTCATGGTGTTAGAGGAGCAATATGATTCGAGTTTCTTTCGAATATTTTGAAATTTGGTTAATGTGTTCTAAAAAAACACCAAATATCTCAGCAATCATCCATCCAGTGATCCTTGCTAATGTCAAGCTATGAGGTGGTATTTTCTTCAGGAAGAAATCCTTGTACCCTACTTTCGAATATAGAAAAACTGGAGGAATGCTATTCCTAACTGCATTGAAGGTACATAAGACTGTCACTTGTTCAGCACGTTCCGCTCAAGTTACCTGTCCGACTTGTTTCTGTCCTCGTGAAGCTATCACACGTGGCGTTGTGTGTACGGTACGAAATCCAGTTTGATCACAGTTAAAAGTACACTTCAGAGTGAAGTTACATTTCTCATATGCTAACTTCAAATTGTTCAAAAAGTCTGCTTATTGAAGCTGGTACTTCTTGATAAACTTTTGATTCCAGAGATCGCAGTGATAACTGAGGGGGATGCTCCATAAAGCCATTAAGGCAGCCATATCCCGCACTTTTGTGCACAGTTTAAGATTCCGGCATATTCTTCTTCAAGGCATTTTCGTATGCGTGAGTCAAAGTTCGTCTGCGCCTCGTTCTAAGCACATAGTTCATCTTACTTGCACTAAGGAGAGTTTCCCACAAAAAGATTTTCTTGAAATATTACAGCATCTCTATTTGAGTCTTCCTTGTACTTTTTAATATGTCTAGCAAAGGCTGATTTCGATATGTTGTGTTCTCTTGCTACCTTTCGTATACTCTTCCTTTTCTCTATTACTATCTTTACGGCTTGCAGAATATCACTGTTTGCTGTTTGTATGTAGTCTAGGTTTATCTTCTTCCACTTCGTGGCATTTTTCTGAAACACATGTGAAAAATACTAAATAAATATAGCGTTAGCCAAGCTGAAACACAGGAGTTATAATAAAGCTACCTAATGTTTTCACACTTGTGAGTAGAAAGGAGTGGGACAGTGTCCCAATCCTCCACAATTCATCATGCCATAATCCTCCCTGTATACCCACTTTTACTACTGTCACTAGAAAGCCACGAACTCTGGTATTAGAATCATACAAAAATGTTTTAAATATACTTTCAATACCTAAGTCTCTACTCTTATATTAAACTCTCTACTACCTCTTCATATTGTCAAATATTTTTATAATATACATCTCACATAATAGTTATCAGCGGTGAAGGAAAATTTATCTTTGCTTCTTAAACCTTGTGCACGTTCAGAACCTGGTAGCAATGCTCATTAAATGTTGCCACCAGATCTGCTAGCAACCACTATGACTTTACACAAATCACGAGAGATATATATCACTGTCCCACATCTCCAACTTTAACACACCTCACACTTTTTCCCTATTTTTTGTTGGCTCCCTGATACGGAATTTTATAAAAATTTCATTATCTGAAAGTGCCAAGGGGGTACATATTTGAGCAAAATTTTACTTTCGGTTTCACAGCGACTTCAGTCTTGTGATAAAAGTATAAAACAAAAGAACTCTATGTTGCTTCAAGACACAAATTACCTATAAAACACCATTTAGAAATAACATCATAAGTGATATTATAACGTAAAGGTATGGCGCATGTTTATTTTAGCTAACTACCCGCTCGAGGGTTATGCCTTCCACGGGGGAAAGAGAAGTCACGGGTACTGCGAGAAAGGAGTTAGACATGGTCTAAGGGATTTTCAACAATTTATAATAACTTTATGTCATAAAAACGTAAGTAAATAGAACATTACGGTCTTTACAATCGTAATCATAATGACGGTGGAGAAAAGAAATTGTACAATGAATGATAGACATCATGATGAAAGTATTTGGATTTACATTTCATCATATTGCGTTGATGAGTGAAATATCTATGAGATGTGTTGCATTTGGACGAGACAAACTATAAGATATTCTAAAATGACGGATATAGGTTATTCTTCTCCCTTGGGGGCTGCTTAAAGCATTAATCAAAGGAAGTGGGAAACTCTGTTAGTGACAAAGGAATTATTGTGTAGAATATGATTGTATGATATTGTGCGGAGTGTGATAGAGAAGATACTTTCTGATTAGCGGAAAAACTTGATGATTCGGTGGTAAGGAATAATGATACATTGTAAAGAGGAGGAAGAGGTAGAATGACTGATGCTGTGAACGATATAAAAGTTGATATGGGCGTTGGTGGAATCGGAGAGGAGTGGATGATGAGGACTGAGCATTCCGGACGTATTTGAGGCAATGTTTTTCTACATGGAACCAAATGTATGGAAAAGTGACGCGAGCATAGAGCTCTGGAGCAGAGCTTGGGAGTTTGATGTGGTATAGAATTCTGAGTGTGTGATGTTCGAGAACCTTATGTTTTTGATAAAACCGGGTAGCTACCGAAACCTAACGGTATGGCCGTAACTAAGCACAGGTCGAAGAATGACTATATAAGTGCTTAAGAGTAGCTTTGCAGAAATACTCCAGGTTGTGCGAGTAAGTCGTTTTAATAGATTGAGTCGACTATATGCCTTTTTGTTGATGTCCTGGACATAGTATTCCATCTGAGGTATCTATCTATGGTAACGGTTTTGGAGATTCTAAGACGGTTGTCGTTAACAGTGATGGAAGTAAGTGTGAATTACTGTGAAATCTGGAGCGTTTCTTAGGAGGCAGAAATACTATAGTTTCGGTTTTAGCAGCATTGGATTTCAGTCGCCGTTTATTGTACCACAGAACAAAAGTGTGTATTATTGGTTGTAAGGCATTGTTTACTTAGTGAATAATACGGCAAATTGCAAGAAAAGTTGTATTATCAGCGTATGGAAATAACTGAATATTTTGTGGGGGAAGAGGCATGTCAACAACATAAAGTAGATATAAAGAGGGTGAAAGTAAAGAGCCTCAGATATGCCTGAGTGCATAAATATTGTTTGATATGACTGTTGATTAATGTATTCGTAAGTACGGTGGCCAAACAAGAAATTGTAAATAAAACGGATATATGCGATAAGAAGGCGAAAATGTAGCAGTTTTGAAAGCAAACCCTAACGCTACACGTCAGAAAATGCCTTCTCTAAATTAAAGAGTACCAGACAGGATGGCTTGGTGGTATTATACTTCTTATGGATGCAGTTGAGGAGACGCAGAAGCTGATCGTTGATGCTAATTTGTGGGCGGGAGCCTGCTTGATGGTGTGGTAAAGATGGTAATGAGAAAGATACATATGAAGTCATTTGAGGATATTTTTTTCCTAGGATTTTGGTAAAGATTCTGTTGAGCTGTATCGGACGGTATTTATGATTTAAAGAAAAAAACAAGAGAAATTTGGATGATTTCTAAGATTGAGCAGTATTGGTGGACTTTGTCATACATGTCGATAGATGTTATTGATTTCAGGGTCATTATAACATTTATGATGTGGTAGAAATGAAGGTAATGAGTGCTTTGTGAGTAGATATGTTGGGTAGAAGATGAATATGTGGTGAATTGAAGTTGAAATGGTCTACTGGATAATAATTAAATTGCTAAGTGAATGATAGAGGTGTGAAAATCCCCTATAATTAGGAAGCAAAGGTTTTAGCTTTTTCTTGGTCTCTGCAATTCCTGATCGTGATGTAAGAGAGGATAAGAAGTTTGGGTAAATTTACCAGCTAATGCATTGAAACGCATCTAATATTGCGAAGGGTGTGATATGGCAGAAATTGTGTTTCAAATTTTAATCCATTGTCGTAATTTATATACTTTAAGATAATTAAACACTGTTCGGTGGAGGGCTCTATGATGCTAAAGAGCTTTGTGGTTGCCAGTGCAAACATATTCTGTATAGATTTGACGTGAGTGTTTAGCTAGAGGAAAGTAGCGCGGAGGAATTTTAGGATGACGAGGTGATATATATGCGGTTTGAGAGATGAACTGCTCAGTTGCGAGTTGAATGATTGGTGGTAAAGATTAGAGTGGATTAACCCTTAGAATACCAAGCTTACAATGTTAGGTAAAGTGAGTTATTTTGATCCATTCCTGCTTCTTGTAAAATATATATATATATATATAAAGTTTCATTCAGGGAGTTAAAATTTCTAACGTACAATGAAAAGGGCAATGTACCTGATCGTTCTTTATATTACAGTACATATTATACGCAGTATACACTGTCAGTGGCGGCTCGTGATTCTTTCAAACAATACTTGAATTATAGTACGGTAACATTAGAAATTTATACATAGAAATACGCTGTCTTTGTTAGAAATAAATTCTGTCACATATTGAATTTTGATTACACCTGACAGTCCTTGCAGAGCGGTTTGCTGGTGCAGTGCGCTTTGAAAGCAAGCATGTGACAGATTACATACTTTTGAGGAGTAAAGAATCACGTAGCTTGCGGAATGGTTAATGCAGGAATACCTAAAACATTAGCCCACTACCTTTCTTTGATATTGTAGCATTTCTTTATAAAACATCATCTGGGCCAAATTGATCCAGTCTTGGTATTCGAAGGGTTAAATTCATTTTCAGTAAAAGGAGGATAGGTCGCTGACATTGTATGAGTTTAGTAAGTTTAGTAGCGATCTACATTCCAGAGGATCTAGAATGTAGATGAAAATACTGTGGGCGAGAGATCATGTGATCACTATGTCAAGAGTAGTGTTAGATCAGGAACGGATTGGTTTTGGTAATGGGTGAATGAAGCCTGTAGTGGAGGCAGTGATAAAATTGATAAAAGCAATTTTTCTCGGTCTGAGCGGCTATGGATGTTAATATTGGAAGAGATCAGGTAATGTTGGAAATTATTAGAAATATATTGGAATGGGAGGGGAATAGGACGACCTGGTAGAACATACATGAATGTCATTGTGACACATAAAGATTTGTAATAAATAGTTATGATTAGATGTTCTGGAATATTAGATGGAGAGTCAATACTATACCATGTGTATACCAGTTAAAAAGTGACATTAGGGATAGTTTGTTGATATTTACTAGGGGTATAGTTATGAAGAGGCTGGAAGTGTGGGAAGAGGAATTTAATATGAAAGTGAAGAAAATATTAATGAAAAAGGAAAGGCGGTTAGGGTGGAAGTCAAATCAGGAGGAGGACATTGACAAAAATGTGGTAGTAATAGGTGATGTGACGTTGCAGGATGATGAGAAGAAAGTGTTTAGGCTATAAGTTTCAAGCGAAAGAACAAAGATTGGACGCAGAAGAGGTTATATACTCGGTAGAGCAAGCCATAGTTCAAGTTCAGTTCAAGACAAGGAGATAAGGGATAAGATAAGGAGAAAGGCTAAGGTGATTGTGGAAAGGAACATAAAGAAGCCAAAGGGGAACTTTTAAAAACACGAATACAGTGTGTTGAAAGATATAAAGAAACGAAAAGACATATGTGTGCAACAAGCGGAAAAGGTGGTGCCATTGTGGTGATGGAAAAACAATGATACAAAGAAACATTGAATGATATCTGTGATGATACTTACGAGGTGATAGGTGAAAGATCTGTGTGTGAGAAAATTAAAGAAAAAGTTTTAGTATCACTAACAAAAGCAGGTTTTGAAAGAGGTATTAATAAAGAAAGTAGGATACCGGTAATGAAAGGTTTTCCAAAAGTACATAAGAAGGAGGTAAAACTGAGACCAGTATTAGATTGCCGAGGAAATATATTTGAACCATTGGAGGAGGAGTTAAAGAAGGTTGTGGAAATGTTAAGGAGGCAACAAGACAGTAGCAGTGTGAAAAACACGGTTGAGTTAAGAAGAATTTTGGAGGAAGTAGGACAGAGCAAAGCTAAAACAATCATTTTAGTGTCGATGTGAAGGCTATGTTTCCAAGTCTAAGAAGAAACAACATTGTTAAAGTTATCACTGAATTGATGAAGGATAGGAAGATCAATGGTTGGAGTGGAGGAGGACTGAAGGAGGCCCTGAAGACTATATGGAATAACAGTTATTGTGTTATAGGTGATAATTTATTGAAAATCAAGGAAGGACTAAGCATAGGTTCCAGGTTGAGTCCAGTGTTAGCAGAAATTACTATGAACGACTGGGAGAAGAAAGTAAGGATGAAAGGAAGTGACAGATTAATGTTTTTTGCTAGATATATGGACGATTGCTTGGGGATTCGGAAAGGAACTGTAAGGCAATTGGAAAAGTTTGTAAAGAAATTGAGGATATAGAGAAAGGCATACAACTGGAGCTAGAGGTAGAAAAGGAAGAGGCTATAGTTTACCTGCATATGAGAATAAGGAGGAAACAAGGAGTGATATACGCAGAATGGTATCAAAAAATTTGCGCGTCGGGAAACTATTGCCACGACAGAAGTGATGTAGATTACTCGACCAAGAGGAATTTCATCATTAACATGGAGAATAGAATTAAGCAAATAACCAGTGAAAGAGAAAATGCGGAACAGAGTATACAGTCATTCCATAAGCAGGTGGAGAATAATGGATACGATAGAAAGAGGCTAAAATACAGAAGGAGATGGGAGAAGATAAACGAAGAAAAATAAATAAGCCGAGAAGGAGAGCAAAGTGAAGGAGGAATAGATGAAAGAAGAAAAATGTGGTGGGGGATAGAAAGTTTGGGAGAAGAAACAGAAATCATTAAAAGAATGCTTAAGAAGATGGGGGGCATCTCAACTTACAGAAAAGGGAGCAAGATGCTTCTGGATGTAATAAGGGAAAAAAGAAGGAAGAAGACAGAAGAAGAACAAGGGGTAATGATGGAGAAAAAGGACTGATTTTTAAAATTCAGTGCGGTGAGTGTGATATGTGTTATATTGGGGAAACTGGAAAGAGACTAAGAGAGCGTATAAGACAACATAAGGATGACGTTAGGCTAGAAAGGAACAAAAATGCGGTCTACAAACACGTAAGGGCACGGGACATTCAGTTAATTGGAATGAAGTAAAAATTTTAGGCTAGGAAGAAAGAAGCATAGTTAGGAAATGGAAGGAGGCACGGTTTATAGAAATGGAGGGTAATAAAGCTATGAACTGGAACTCAGGATTGATCATCGACCAACAGTGGAATAGGTTGATGAAAAAGCTTAAAGTATAAGATATAAATACACATATCTATTATATTGTGGTATATATATTGATTGTCTCACACGTGTTTATGTATTTATTCGTCCATATTAGTTATTTCTATATACGTGTGTGTATATATGTATATATGTTATAGTATATGTATTTATATATAGATATATATGTGGTTGTATAGTATATGAGTATATACTAGGGATAGGCAAAACCGGTTTTTATAAAAACCGGAAACCGGTTTCTAAAAAATCGAAAACCGAAATACCGACATTTCGGTTTTCTCCAAAAACTGGTTCGATTTTTCGCCGAAACCGGTTTCGGTTTTCTCCAAAACCGGTTCGTTTTTACGCTGAAACCGGTTTCAGTTTCCTTCAAAAATCGGTTCGGTTTTTCCGGGACCGGTTCGGTTTTTCTCCGGAACCGGTTTCGTTTTTTTTCGGAAGCCGGTTTCGTTTTTTTCAGGAACTGTTACGTTTTTCCAAAAACCGGTTCGGCTTTTTCTTCAAGCTCGGTTTCTGTTTTCTCCAAAAACGGTTCGGATTTCTAAAAAAATGGTTGGGATTTAAGCGAAACTGGTCTCTAGTTTCTTCAAACCCAGTTTCGTTTCTCACCAGAGTGGAGTTTCGTTGTTCTCCGTAAACCGGATCCGTTTACAACAAAAGCAGTTTTTTTTAAGATATTGATTTTTAAGCTTTTTCTGTGTTCTTCAAGTTATGTTAAAAAGCCATGCCTCAAAAAGGCATGAAGTTTGAAATCAGTGTTACTACGAGTAGAATCCAACCCGCGGCTACAGATAGACGTTATGTATGCTAGCTTTAGCCTTCGGTTCACTGATCAGGAATATTAATTGCACTACCTAAAATAAATATACAATTAATATTATATTATATATAAACAATTTAATTTATTAGACAGTACATATTACGTGGATATGTTACTTCAAGTTATCGGGTAAAGAGAAAGATAAAATGCTGTATATGTTGGTTTGAGTTGGCTTCCGCCAAGTAAATCATTTTTTTAAATATAAGAATGCTTTGCACTTTGAAAAAAATCAAAGTGTAATACAGTATCCATTAATGAACGAACACTTTTATAAACCAACAAATAAGAGTTGAAATGACGGAGGCAAGTACAGTTGGAACGAAGTTTGACAGAGATATTGCCTTTCACTAACTTCTACAGGGTTTTCAAACCAACACCGACAACGTTTGGGAGATGACTCCTTACACCAAGATGAGACGAATAGTAGACCAACCTGGGTGCATAAAATGCTTCCTTTCGGAGTTATAGGCTGCCGTAAACGAAAAAAATGAATTTAAAGGTCCATAGCTCCTAAACTATGGGACGTCCTGTAGTCGGGTCAAGACTTCACTTAGGAACTAATATGTGGCCTATCCAAATATCTATGTTTCAGAATCCTTGGACATTTCCGCAACAATTTTTATAGAGGTAATTGGTGAGTACTTGAACTTATATGCCTTTAGCCAAACTCCCTCGATAAAAATTATTGGTTGAGTACCTTAGGAGTCTGAAACATGCATTTTTGCATAGGGCACACAACTTCTAATCAAATTCATCTTTTTATAATATTCTCTTTGGCTAATCAAACAGTCCTTATATTCGTTAAATGTAAGTTCTTTATACATGATACTCTTCTTAACACCTTTAGCTTTCTTACAACACTTTTCTTTATCGAACTTACCTTTAAAGTCTTTATCTGTTAAATCTATTTGAGGTGCTTTTATACTCTACATCTTACTTCTTAAGCCCACAAACTCTTCTATGATTGTGCCTTTATTTTCATTCTTCATCTTACCAAGTATTTTCTTATTGATTTGTGGTATCTTATATTTGTTATCTTTAGGGTAATCACTCGTGTCGAAGTAATCAATGTAATTTTTCATGTCCTCGTACACATCTTCTGTTTGGATATGGTATATATAATTATCGGTATCTGTATAACATAATTCTATTCTGTCTTGATATTTTGGTTTCATCACATTATAATGGAAATCGTACATTAAATATTTTGACAAATCTAGAATTGACATACCAACATAAATTGGTTTGTTAAATTGCACTTTAACCTTGTTCATGTGAACTGCTACTAAATTTTCCGTAAAAGCTGTAGTGCTCTTATAATTCGGTTTTGCTACAAGCTTCTTGTATTTTTTCTCATCACTTACAAGTTTAATATTAACTCTCTTTCTAATATTGTCCATAGTTTTCCCAAATACTGAATTATTCATGAGCTTATAAAAGTCTTTTTCAAAATCATTTGTTGCTTTCGTTCTCATTTGTGTGTTTAAATCAATATATTTATTTAACCAATCTGATTGTTCGAACTCTATTACTCGATGTATCTTGTTAAGTTCTAATCCAAGTGAAAGACATTGTTTTAGGTTTCGATAGTGAATTACATATTTTTCTTTATCATATAGGGTTGTTAATAGCTTCGATTGTTTTGAACCAGGCGGATATATATTTTGAGGAGCTAATGGATAGTCTTTGTGATAGTCATGTAATTCTTTAGGATATTCAAGATCAACTTCTAATATATAACCAGTATCAGAATCATCAGTTATACTCGTAAAATCTATTTCTTCAATCTCATCTTCACTTAACCATCTAAATCCCTTATACGGTAGATATTGACTCATCGCCCACCCATACAAGTTATTGGCATCTATATACATTAAGTAAGAATCTTCTTTATTCTTATCATAATCTTCCATATACTTATTATTTGCTTTAACATATCTTTTTGAGCACTGACTAATCCCACCTCTTATACCTTTCTCTACCATTAATACCATATCATAATCCCACAACAATTCTAATTTTATATTTGTCATCTTTAACATTGCATCCCAAGCTAAACCTGGTGCTGTCATATACCAAGCTGGATCAAGATCATAAGCTTTAAGACATGTTTCTCTAAAGTTCTCAAACACATCTGCTAAGAATAATACATCTGTTTTTAAATATAAATCATGGTTTTGTCCGAGATTCTTAATGTCAAATGTTCCCCCATACTTTCTTTGCATGTTCATAATCTTCATCACTTATATGTGTGTTCATAAGCTTGTTGAAGAATGCTTCCTTTAACGGTAATTTTCTTTCTCTAAACCTATCCCAATTGTTAACATAATCATATGGGTAAACACCTTTTCTTATTACAAGTTGAAACTGTTCTTGATTAGGATAAAAGTGTTGTGTATGTATCATTTGCTCAGGTTTCAAGTTTGATAATAATTTGTCTAAACTAGAAGCCATAAATCTAAATGAATCTACAAATTTCAATTTAATAGTTCCAACCTTTTTACTGAATGATATGTATCTTTCTTCATTATTGGGCATTAGATCTATTTCTTCTTTATTACATCCAAGCTCTTTTATAAACAATTGAGAGTCATATCCTGTCAAGTTATGTATGATTACTGGTACAAACTTTGGTACTTTAACTTTTAAATTGCAGTTATTACATAGTGGTGCTATAAATTTTCCTGTTATATGATCATGATGCTTAACTTTATGATTTTCTTTAGTATACTCCTACTTACAGTAATAACATTTAGATTCATTGAACTCTTTTCTCTGACTTTTTGTTAATGGTAATTCGTTATTTTGTTTGTATATGTTTGATATGTGTTTAGCTTCTTTTGCTAACAGTCTTATAAATTTATTAGCAGCGTTTTCACCTCTATACAAAACAGGATTAGTTTTACTTCCATCGCTCTTTACTATATAATAACAAAATCCAGATGGTTTATGTTGTTGATATTTTTTCGTATATGGCTCGTTATCCGGATAACATTCTTCACAACCCATAACTTTATGTAACAAACATTCAAAAACAGCATAAATAACAAACGGCATTTTCATTGTGTATTGGTAGTTTTTAAATTCAACACATTTACCTTCTTCAGGCATTATTATTTTTACTGGCTCATTTAACGAAGAATCTTGCTCATGTTTATTTAAAGCGTCTTGTGAGTAAAAGTATAACAAACATCTATCACATAAATATTTTCGAGCTCTCTTTTTAGTTAACTGTGTACATACTAGTCTGCTTAAATCCTTAATCCAACAATAGTGTGTTTTAACTTGATCTTCATTTTGTTCTTTTATATATAATAAATTGACATGATTTTCTTGCTTGTTTTGTGTGTGATGTAGTATATAGATTGAATAGTCTTTATCGTATGCATAAACATTTATAGAAATATCAAGTAATTTTTCAACTTTTGGAATATCGCTTAGTTTTACAGGAAAATGAATATTTTTTAATTTAGATTCTAAGTTTAACAAAAGTTCATTATTTTTTGGTACTCGCTCAGGATGTGAATTTGCAGGATATAAGGCTCTGTATAATGAATATAAGAAAAATTTTCATCTTCGTTCTTTACATTAATTACTGCCTTTTTGTTTTGAATTTCTTTAGGTAATTCTATGTATGTTGATCCTCTATATGGTGTATATTTGACGATTGCTAGTTGTAAAAAGTTAATGTTTATAAGAGCCCAGCCAGAACCTCTAGCTTGGAACTCATCCATTCTTGTTCTTAATCTTTGTTTCATCTTAGTTATTTCTTCTTTTAAATTACTTGATTGATATATTTCTTGGTTTTCAGTGTTAAAATAGAAGTTTTGAGTTTCTTTATCTTTCTTATATGTGCAACTTATATAAAGATTAGCTTTTAATGAACTATGTTTACTTAAGCTAATTTGTAATCTGTTGAATATAGCTTTAGATGTTGCAGTAATATATTGTTCAAGTGGATCTTGTG
Source organism: Thermobia domestica (assembly GCF_964235325.1). Classification (NCBI taxonomy): domain Eukaryota; kingdom Metazoa; phylum Arthropoda; class Insecta; order Zygentoma; family Lepismatidae; genus Thermobia; species Thermobia domestica. The sequence continues at coordinate 150,422,045 of NC_137471.1, read as the reverse complement.
GTTTGTAATCTGTTGTAAATTCCCATGTTTCTAATCTTGATTTCATTGTCGTTTCTTTGAGTTTTACATCAATTGGTACTGATTCAACTTTGATTTTTGGTTCTTCAATTACTTCTTGTTTAAATGGGAATATATCTCTAATCTGTCTTTTACTTTGTTCATCATCATATTGTTTAAGAATGTTTATTAGTTCTGCTTTTCTTAAACGGGAACATCTTTTGATTCCCTTTTCTTTACATAAGTTTTTTAATTCAACAACAGTATGTTTAATTAAACTCATAATTACTCTATCGTTTTATATAGAAAATCTTACTATTACTCAATTTTTTATCTTCGCCAGATTATTTCTAGTCATTTTTGTATTATTTTACTTGCATATATCCTAATACAACACTTAACATTGTACACTCCTGCCATTGTCTAAATATTACGCGTTGTATTAGAACACGACTTTTATGGGAATAACCCATCAAAGTTACATATACACATATTAAAATTAAATCATTTTTGTTAACTTATTCATCATCGCCATAATCATCACTACCATATTAATATTCATCATCACTATCCAAATCAGATGTTTTTGTTGTATTATTAATAATTCTTTTTCCTTTAACAGTATTTGCTTCTCTAGTAGTGCTGTTATGAGTTTAAGATCATGATGAATTAGTTTAAGTCTATCATGTAATAAATCAAAATGTGTCTTCATATTTATTATATAGAAAATTAGCAAAAATGATCATTATTTTTTAAAATTTATATATAAAACGATAGAGTAATTATGAGTTTAATTAAACATACTGTTGCTGAATTGAAAAACTTATGTAAAGAAAAGAAAATATGAGGTTATTCTAAGCTTACAAAAGCAGAACTAATAACCTTAATCAACGAACACAGAACAACTACCACAAGTTCACAACAACTAACTGAACTTATAAAAGACTTGGCTCAAAAATTAAATCCTGAACATATCATAAACTTTCTTTGAAAATCCGCTTTGTAAAAATATAGTTATAGATGTACTTAATAATCGAAATGTCGAAGAATTGAGACAAATTTCAAAAATAAAGGATTTATCCGATAACTTTCTACATGCTTTCAAAAACAAGATAAATTGGTATTTAGTTACATCAACGCATAATCTATCACTTTCTTTTATTGAAAATCACAAAGAACACATTGATTGGGTTAGATTATCAAGAAGAAAAGATCTGACTCAACACGAAAGCATTATTAATAAGTATGGCGATATGATTTTCTGGGATAAATTGTGTGAACCAAAGTATGGGCGATATTTTCATCTAAAACCAGAATTCGTATTAAAACATAAAGAACATGTAAGACAACATATAAGATGGTATTACTACACTGATGAATATGCTCGAAAAATGACGGAAGATTTTCTTAATGAGTTTAAAGAAGAGATTGATTGGCTTGCATTCCCTGAAACAAATAACTGGACAAAGTATACAGAGAAACAAGCTATTAATTTTTGTACACAATTCAGAGAATACTTATATTGGGAAATAATCTCTTATCCTACAAATTTGCTCACACTTGAGTTCTTAAGAACCTTTAAAGATAAACTCTGTTGGGATGCAGTTTCTAAAAAGTGTCATATTGAAAGAAAAGAACAAACAGCCTTCTTGAGCGAATTTAATTCTCTTATCAATTGGCGAGCTATTACACCGAAACTAGATGAAACACATGTAAGAAACTACCAAAATAAAGTTTATTGGCCATATGTTAGTTTAGATGATAAAAGCGAAAAATTCATTCTCGAGTTTGAAAGCAAAGGTTTAAATTTAAGTCAGATAGTATATGCTTGTTGGAATAGGAGTTTTTCTGAAAGCTTTATAAGGAGAATCAAAGACAATATCAATATAGTTCAATTCTTAAGAATGAATAGACATGTTAGCGATCACCTTAGATTCAAACTAATGTTTCTTTCATCAAGTTTACGCTTAATAGAAAACTGAGAAGAATGTCCAATATGCAAAGAAACAAAAACTGAATTGTGTAAAACAGCATGCGAACATGTGTTCTGTGTTGAATGTATGGTTACCTGGTTAGGAAATAATAACACTTGTCCTTTGTGTAGAACGGTTATACATAATAATAACAATTGATAACCCGGTTTATTCTAGATATTGATAGCACGTTTTTATGTAGAATTAGGTTAGTGTAGATTAATGTTAAACTTTTATGATCAATAATCATAAAAGTTATATTTACATAACCCTTACCTTTATAAATATCTCATCATCTTCTCCATCCACATGACAATCATACTTTTTCTTTTACTTTATTTAGAAGGTTGATTGAGATTGGGTACTCCCTTACAACTAAAACAATCATTATTCATCTTAGCTTAAACACAAGTGGAATGATTCACTATTTATACTAACCTTTTATGTAATAATAACCATAAGACATTATATATTTACACTACAACATTACTTTTATCTATCCAACCGTTATGTGATTCATCAAATCCTAACCATTTAACGTATACTTTATCACCTTTCTTTCTCAACACTTTCTCCACCAAGTATTCATCTTTGTGTTTCGTCTTTAATAGTTCTGGTTCGTAAAATCTACCTTGTACATCCTCTTCTTTTAAATCTTTAATTCTATAGGTAGGTGGATTAGATGGAATAACTTCACTAATAACAAATACTTCTGTTGACCAATTAGGTGTATATCCTTTCTCAAATAACCCTTTCGACTTACTTATACGAACATAATCACCTAACTTGTATTTGGGTTTAACACGTTAATATTCTTTCTTATACACTTTCTCCAATATTGTTCGCTCATTTTTCTTGTTAACTTCTATAGGTTTTAAACCAATTGTTCTATGAATTTGATGATTATACTCTTTAACTAGTGTTGGTAATGTATCTATCCATTTATAATTTCCTTGTGTTGTGAACCTTTTCCACATGTTTTGTTTAAGTGTTCTATTAAATCTTTCAACAACAGAAGCTTTCTTACCACTATAGGTTGAGTAATGATTAATCTTATTTACCTCCATCAACTTTTTAAGTTATTTATTGTAAAACTCTTTCCCTTGATCTGTTTGTAAATTATTAAGTTTTCTTACTTTTAACACTGATTCAATTGCTTCTGTAACATTCTTACCACTCTTATCTTTAACAGGAACAGTAAATGCATATTTTGAAAACACATCTATAATCGTTAGCAAATACTTATACCCTTTATTGATTTTGGAAATACCTTTTAACACACCACTATCCATTTCTACAAGATCAGCTTGCCAAAGATCATCAATACCTTTAACAATAACACTTAACCTGGGATAGTTTTTCCTTACAGGTTTATGAATTTCTTCTATAATATCTTCTCTAATACCTTCACCTTCATATAGTCAATCGGGCTTTTTAATGAATTGGGGTTTATTAGTACCACATACAACACATATACCTTTCTTAACATATCTCCTATTCTTTGTTTTTTCTACGCTAATGGTACCTTTCATTGCACCTGTTGATTTCTTACACTTAACACAATACATCATTATTTATTAAAAGAAAATCATTAAAGTTCTCTTTCTATATACATAATAACTTGCAATGATTGTCCTTCAACCATTGCTGAACTTTTTTGTGCTTGAAACATAATTATATCACCCTTTTTAATGTTTAATGGTAAATTTACCAGTAAAGTATTGTTCAAAAATATATCTAAAAAGTGTCTATCCATACTTAATTCCATATGCATTATTTTTCCATTGTAGAGAAACTCATAATCATTACATAAATTAAATATTCTGAAGATTGAATTTGGAACATTTCTAGTTCTAAATCGACATAATAAATTTATAGTTTCTTTTTGCATAATTAGTTTAAAAGCTTCCTTCTTCATCATTTGGAAATCTTCTTTTGTTGTAAGTGTATTTAATTGGGATGAAATTTCTGACTTATATTGATTAAACTCTGAAACAGGAACTTTTGCTTTAAATAGAATAATAACATTATTATTGGTCTTCTTAAATTCTTCCATATATTAAACTTTTGAAACCTCAATATCATCTTTCTTTATATGTGTGTCTTCTAGTGATTTTAATACATCTTCAAATTTGTTTCTATTACTTTCTAATTGGTTGTTAATATCGCTTTTCACTGACTCGAGCTGGTTTAACGTAATAGCATCTTGTTGATCAATACCATTAGTTACATTAACTATTCTTTTTTGTGTAAAATCAATCCACGATCTATAATTTGTTGTGAAAATTTTATTTAGTTCAGATTTAAAATTTGTACGACTCATTAAATTTTGATGTGTGTAATAATTTTCTCTTTTATATTTTTCAAATTCTTCATTCTTAACAACATTATCTAAATTCCTTAACTGTTTCAGCTGCCCTTCACTAATATCACTTACCTTACTTTTAAGATTCCCAAAAATATCCATATTTATTATATAATAATTTGAATTATTTAACAGCAAGTAAAACAGTTATACGAGCTCCACCAAAATCAATCAAATCACCATTCTCATCTTTAATTGAAACTTTGAAATTATTAAATTTATTGTGATGTATTGGGAAAAATATCTTTTCATTAGGTTCATATATAATTGGTTCTCTAAACTCTGCATTTGTTCTAAATGTTGCAATTAAGTCTGCTTCGTTGTGTGTTGTATCATTGTGTTTTAAAATCATACCTTCTGCTAAATCACAGTGAATATTTATAGTATCAAACGGGTGAAACCTTGGTGGCTTATCCCCAACATGTTCTATCTTTTCAGCCAAGTTCTTTTCAATAAAACCTAATACAGTATTAATGGTATCTAAGGTTATATCACATTGCTGGCTAAATATTTTAACTCTATTTTTCCTTCTATCCTCAGTAAATTGAATATTTTTAAAAGAATCGTTGGTATATGGAAGGTTTGATTTAATATATTTTTCTAATTCTTGTAAACTATATTGACCAGGCTGAATTACGAGTTGTTTTGTAAATTTTGAGTTACTATTACAAAATGTTAATTTGTTGTTCTTTTCTGTAATGTTTGGAGTTAAGTATGTTGTGCAAAATCCTGCAACAGCTACTTCTAAATCGTTTTCAAATGGGTAGTGCAAAGGCATGTTTAATACAGATGAATAACCATTTAAATTAAATACCTTCATTTATTATATAATAAATCACTAATATGGATAAATGGGATATTAATGTAAGGTTAACAGAAGAAACAGCGAAGAGGAAGAGGAATGGTGAGTTGTTACCTGATGATATAAGATGTTTAATAGTTGGGCCTAGTGGTTGTGGTAAAACGACGTTAATGATTGATAATTTTTTGTTGGCACCTAAATGGTTAAAATATGCAAATGTTTATATCTATTCTAAAAGTCTAAATCAACCTAAATACCAACATTTAATACAACTTTTTCGAGATATAGAACGTAATATTAAAGACACAATTGCAATAATAAAAGGAAACAATGAAGAGATTATTCCATTAGATGAATGTGAGGACTATTCTGTGGTAGTATTTGATGATTTCATATTAGAAGAACAAAACCACGTTAGAGAATATTTTACTCGAGGTCTCATAAGGGCTTGACCTGTTTCTATCTTGGACAAACATATTCTAAAGTACCAAAACAATTAATTAGGGACAACTTAAACTTTCTTTGTATATTTAGACAGGACAATGTAAATTTAAAACATATATATGATGAATTTGTTGCATCTGATATGTCGTTTGAAAAATTACAATCATTATGTAATAAGTGTTGGAGTGAAGAACATGGTTTCTTAACAATAGATATGACTAGGAAGGTGAATAATGGTAAATATAGAAATAAAATTAAAGAATTTCTAAAAGTGTAAACTGAACGTATATGTTATGGTATGTTATGTTATGTTATTTTATGTTATGTTTTTATTTTTTCTTTATATAATATATGGATGTTAATAAAGCTAAGAAGTATATTAAGTTAAAAGAAGAACTTATTAAAAGATTTAAGGAAATTAAACAAAGTAATCGAAATAAGTATGAGAAATTTAAAGAACAAGATCAGCCTGTTATTGATGCAATTAAAGATTTAGGGCAAGATATATCAAAAGTAGCAGAAGAAAATAAAAATCTAATTCAAGAGTTAGTTCCAGTTGTACATAAAAGTGCGAGAGTGGATTCAAGCTTATTAGAAACACCGCCTATGTATGATAGTCCTATAAATGAAAGTGATGCGCCTATAACAGAAGAAATAAAACACATGAAAAAACAAATTAAATATAAAGTAGAAGGAATAGAATCTTTAGCAACAACTCATTTTGGTAAGATTGCTTCAAGATATTATGCAACTAAATATGATAAAAATATTGGAATACAGCCATATGATGAAGATGGGAAAATTATACATATGATAGGAAATGCAGAAGTTAAAATTCATGGTGATGATTTAGTTATTAATAATCGACATTATACAGGAACAGAAGGTTTATGGGAATTATTGACAAAACATAATCCAACAAATTATAATGATGACGATCTAGAAAAATATAAACAAATAGTAATTGATTCTAGTGTTGCATTTCATAATAATGATCCAAGTACAAGAAAACAAAAATCTAGTAAAAGTAAAAAAATATAGAGATTTTCAAACCTATTTGGGATGAATATATAAAACCAACAACACCTTCAAAAAAGACACCAACATCTGGAGAAGGAATAAAGGTATATAACGAATTATCAAAAGAATACGTATGGATGGATGATGTGAGAAAACTGATTGATCGCTTGATTGTTATTGATGGGGAAGAAAAATCTGGAAATGATAACTTTTATAATGAGAAAGTAGGTATTATGGATATGATTAATTCTAAACTCATACAACTTATACCTAATGATCCAAAAGGTATAGGTTATTTGAATAAGATCTTAAATACGTTACCACCACGATTCTGGAATGACGAGAAGCTTGGGAAAGGACTAATGAATAAGATTTTAAACACGAAGGGAATACCGGAGTTACATATACCAGGCTTCAGATTTTGTGGGCCTTTTACGAAGCTTCAAAAAAGGTTAGAGAGAGGTGATGAAGGTATTAACCCATTAGATGAGGCTTGTAAAGAACATGATATATACTATAGGGATAATAAAGATACAGAATCAAGACATATTGCAGATAAAGAATTAGAAAATAAAGCTTGGGAAAGAGTTTTTGCTAAAGATGCTAATTTAATAACTGAAAAACTACATGCTCTTGGAACTGCTTTAGTGATGAATACAAAAGTAAGATTTGGTTTAGGTTTATAAGTAACAAAGGATTTGGTTTAGGTTTATATGTACTTTTTATGGAAATTTTTCATAAAAAGCTTTTAATTATATAATAAATATGCAGTTAAAAGGTTTTACATTTACGATTCCTAATCAGGAACTTAAACAATTAAATATAGATCACATTTTAACTAACAAACAACTCAAACAAAAGGAAGCAAAACTAAGTAAAGGACAATGTATGTCTCTATCTCTTTTTATACCACAACTTAAGAAAATAAACAAAGAACTGAAGGCAAATGATAATAAAGTTCATTATGGTGGTTTTATATTTACTATTCCAATGATTTTAGCTTTAATAGGTGCTCTAGGTTCTGTTGCTGGAGGTGCGGCTGCTATTGCTAAGACTGTAGATGATGAAAAAAGAATAAAATTGAATTAGGGGAACAAAAGCGACATAACTTAGCAGTGGAAGAAAAACAAGGTGGTAAGCTTTCAAAAAACGTAAACTCCAAAACAGTAAAGAAAAAGAAGAAATTAAACCTTTAAGTAATTTAGACCTAATACAACTTGTTAAAAAAGTTAAGAAACTTTAGAGGTGTATTTATGAGTGATGAATTGCCTAAACAACCAAGGAAGAATGAGTGTGGTATTGTTAATTTTGATACGTCTAAAAATATATGAACGCATTGGATTTGTTATTGGAAAAAAGGAAATAGAAAGTATGTGTTTGATTCATTTGGAGGTAATTCGCCAAAAACATTCGTAAAATATCTTGGTCATAATATAGAGTACAAAAGCCGCCGTATACAACATTTTAACGAGGTAATTTGTGGACATTTATGCAATTACAGTGTTAAAAATGTTTACAGATGGGTATAATTTTTCAGAAATTATTAGTCAGGTGAATAGGAATAAGGATATTTGGAGAAGTTATATTTAAGTTTTTATGGATTTATTTTATGGGCTTAATTCATAAAACGATTACAAATATTTTTATAATAAATATGGATAAGATAGAATCATATGAATTACAATACTTTAAACCTAATCAAAAAACAATCGAGAATTTAAATAAGCCAAACAGGTCTATTGAATTTGATATTGACGTGGGTGATGGCTTCATACATCCTTATTATGCTGATATTTATGTAACTTTTGAAATTAGAGGTAGAGATGCTGATGGAGGATATACTACTGGTCAAAATATTAGACTTATTAATAATTTCTTCCCACATTTGTTTTCTCAAATTGAAGTTACTAAGCATGGACAGATATTGGATATTATTGATTATCCTGGTTTAACTTCAACAGCTGTAAACACATGTACGATTTCAAAACCAGAGGCAAATCACTATGATGAATGTGGATGGGAAGGAATTACGTGGGCAAGAACAGATGAAGAAATGGTGTTTTTGCTAAGACTTTTGCCAGGATTTTGTTCAGATTTTAAAGAAATTATGTGGAAAGGAGGATTGAAATATACATTTAAAAGAAGTGGTTCTGATGATAACGCATTTGCTATTTGGAAAACAAAAAAGCAGGATGGAACATATGAGAATGATCAAGCGCATCCAGGTAAAGTTAAGATTACAAATATGGAGTTAAGAATGCCTATTGTTAATTATGAACCTAACTATGCCACCTTGTTAAGATCTAATATGTTAAAAGAAGGAAAGATTCCTATTTCATTCAGCACGTATCAATGTTTGCAGAAGACTGTTAGTGGAAAGTATTTAGAATTCGATTTAACCACACAATTTAACTCAAGTCAATTTGATATGCCTAATTTTGTGATTGCCTTTTTCCAAACTGATAGAAATGATAATCAAGAAAGAGATTCAAGCTATTTTGATCATTGTAAAGTTCAGAATATCCATTTTCGTAATTCTAGAAATGAATCTTTCCCATTAGAATCATTAAACTTAGATTTTGCAAAACATAAGTATTTGAAAGTTTATGAAATGTATACGGTATATAAGCGAGCTACAATTGGAAACACTGAGATGTTTTATTATCCTAAAGAATTTTTAGAAAATAGACCGATGTTCGTAATTAACACAAGCAAGCATAAATCAGTAACTGTAAGTGATAGAACTAATTTGAAACTGACTGTTAATTTTGAACGCGATGTACCAGATAAAACAATTTGCTATGTTGTTATGATTGGTAAGAAAAATTTCGAGTATGATGTTGAAAAAGAAAAAATAATTGAGAATATATAAATCAATTATATGTTTATTAGATTTGTTTAGTTTGTAAGTGTTTTTATGACAATATCATAAAAACTTATTTAATAAAATGACTATTCCAGATAACATTCCACGTGAGAATTTAATTGTGTTAATTGAAGATACTATATTAAATCTTGAGAAGTTATTAATGAAAAACAAAAGGAAGTTCAAGAGAATAAAATGTGTTTATACTACTCTTATTACGTTATCAATTCTATTACCAGCTTCTACAGGGTTCATCAATAAATTTATTCCTGTTACAGTGTATTCAGTTATTACAACTGCATTTGCTTCGGCTTCTGCTGTTATTACTGGTCTATCAACATGGTTTAATAAAGCTTCAAAGAAAGAATATTATAAAAATACGGTGAATCGAATTGGGCTGTTTAAAGATGAGCTTAATGTAATTAAGCTCATGAATGGCGAATTAACAGATGAAAATGTAAGAGATATTGTTAACAGATCAATGACATACTTAACGAAATTCGAAACTATGAGAAAAAATTCTATATAATACATATGGCAAAACACGTTGATTTTTTAAACAAGCTTGAAAGTCTTGAACAAAAACAAGTTATTGGATTAAGAGAATTAGAATTAGATACAGAATATAAGATTGCGAAAATGGAAAAGATTAAAACTAAGTTTGGAGAGAGCATTTTAGTTGAATGTGAAGAGTTTAAGGTATTTCTTCCACCTAGATTTACAAAACACTTAACAGATAAAATGATTGATGAGATCGTTAAAGATGGAATAAAAATCAAATACACTGGTTTAAAAGATAATTATCCAACTGTTGAGTGCTGTATGTAAATTTCAAATGAGGATCGGTTTTGTAAATCCAAAAAATAATAAAAATGACCAAAAATATGTCGTCAGAAGTAAAAAATGGAGTGGATAGAATGGATCCTCAAAAGAAATTTATACTTACTAATAATTTCAATATAATTGTAAAAAATGTGCAAACCGAAGTTCAAGTAGTTTTTGATATTAACGGCTGTCTATTCAGCTTGAATTATGATCAGTGGACAGAGTTTAAGAAGTCATTGTTTCCTATAGAGAACGAGGTTAGCAGAAGATTCCATTATCAATATCCGAACTTGTAATTTTAAGTATGTTTTAAGTGTATAAGTGTTTTTATGATTTCATTATCAATATCCGAACTTGTAATTTTAAGTGTATAAGTGTTTTTATAGTTTCAAGATTATAAAAACTAAGACCTTTGGATATATAGAACACAATGTCATTTGAATTTTAAAGATACATGTATAAATAAGGGACTTATTTGAGCTTTTGCAATTATATCCTTAGAGTTACGCAATATATAAGACATTCAATAGATAGGAAATTTATTTGTCTATTGATTGCCGTTTGAATTTTGAAAATCGGTTATTATTTGATGAAGATATCGCAAATACGAAATTTCGGAATTTTTTACGGGTTTATTTTTGAGTTTTCGGGAAAATGTTATTCTTTAAAAAAGTCTTAAAATTTTATTTAAGTTATGGTAGTATTTTTTATTTTTTCGATTTAATGAAATTTTGTAAAGATATTAAAAAAGGGAAACATATTCTGTGGATTATGCAACCATTTATGCATTTTGTAAAATTGGTTATGTTATTAGTATTCATTTGCCGTTTGAATTTTTGAAACCGGTTAATTAGGGACCAAGCTATTGAATTTTAACGTTATTTGGGGGTGAAACTGTCAGTGTTGCCAACTCATTTTTAACAATTATCATATTTATTAGTAATGGGGTGAATTCATCCCGATATGTTTTAAAGCGATATCTTGAAAAATTAAAATCCAGGAATGTTCCGAAAAAAATATTGAGTTGGAGACACTGATTCTAAAAAGAGATCTAGTGAGAACAGCATGTACAATTTGTGAGTTGTGAATTTCTTTCTTTTATTTGAGGAAATTATGTTGAGCTATATGTAAGTCATTCTCTCTCTATCTTGCTGAAGGTGGAAGGATATAATGACGTATATCAATTAACATCATAGTTATTACGTAGTCCCATCCCGTGGGATTATATCATAGTTATTGCGTAGTCCCATCTCGTGGGATTACGTCATAACAGCTCCATCTGGTGTCTACTGCAGCTAGAAGTTCTGTTGGTGTGAGGAGGCTAATGTATATATGTGTATGTTAGTGTGAGGAGAAGAAGGAAAGAGAGGCTGTATACTCTTTGCTTCTCTGAACTGAAACTGGTTTGTAAGCTGAATATATGTATGTGCGTCTGGTGTAACCAGCGAATCAACATACTTAACTTTAACTTATCATCATTCAGCCATCTGTGGACCGATTTCGATCAAACAAAAACTACTTTTTCAATCAAAGACAGCACTATAAGTTATAAGTTTTAGATATAAGTTTTAGATATGATTTTAAATGTCATAAAAGGATATTCTATCTCACTTTAGCATTGTAGTTATGGGAATACTTTGGGCCGTGTAACTTTGAATAATTAGTTGGTTCCTTCTGCGCTGGTCAAAAATATGTCCGAAATGTGTTGGTCTAGAGTTTTGGCCCAGAAGTAACCATGATTATCTACTCCCACAGACTTCGATGTCATCGCCAACTTAGGGCCAAAGGTCATTTTAGCTGGAGATCTTAATGATAAACATGGAGAATGGAACTCCATTACTTCAAACAGTGCTGGAGACGATTTACACCAATACCTCCTCACGTCCAACTTCAACATCAGTGCTCCGCCAGACCCAACTCATTATCCAAAGTTCGGCAAACAACCCGATGTGCTTGACGTCGCTCTTTGTAAAGACGTATCCTTTACTGTCCATCCTTATGTCATCTCAGATTTAGACTCTGACCATGATCCAGTCAATTTTCACGTATCACACCGCAGCATTGCCCATTCTGCCCCTATTTTTAAGCAAATACAAACTGATTGGGATATCTTTAAACAAAAACTAAACACTATGATAGATCTCCGAGATCGGCCAGCTACCATTGAGGACATCGACCAAGCGGTTTCTGACATCACATTAGCACTTCGAACAGCAGAGGCAGCGAGCTCCACTACCAAAATCTCTCCAACGCACACAGGACAATGTGACAGTCTACATCTGCAGATCAATCTCCATTTTAAACGTTGGGCTAGTTGCCGATGGCAGCATACACTACATCCAGCATACAAAACATTATGGAATAAACTGCGTGCGAAGCTCAAGATGCTCACAAAGCGACAAAATCAACAGTACTGGGAAGATACCTTTCGAAATATCACAGCAAATGATCGAAAAATTTGGACATTCTCTAAATCCTTTCAGAGTGCAACAAATGCTTCCAGAGCTAGAGTCCTTCAAGGGCAACAAGGACTGACTCAAGACCCACAGTCCCAAGCGGATATTTTAGCTGACTCCCTGGAAGAACTGTTCCAGCCTAACAGATCACGTCTTGATCCCTATCTCAAACAGCACATCCGAACCACACTACATAGCCTAACTACACCAAACCCTATACATGACATCATCTTAGTTACACGTCGAGAAATAGAAAGACATATCAAATGTCTGCCGGCGAAGACAGCATCCGGGCCCGACAGAATTCGATCTGATATCCTAAAAGATCCAACCAGAAAACTACTGCTCTTCCTAACCTATTTATTTAATGCCATCTTTCACTTATGCTATTTCCCGAAGACCTGGAAGGAAGCTCGTATTATCACCATCCCCAAGCCCGGGAAGAATCCACTTCTCCCGGAAAACTATAGGCCAATAAGTCTTCTGTCACACCTAAGTAAACTCTTTGAACGTGTGTTTCTCTGGAGGCTGAAACAGCATGTAGCTATTAGAGACCTTCTACCATTTCATCAGTTCAGGTTTCGTGCACTACTACACAACTCGTGCGAGTAGTGGATTATTTAACAGTGACTTTCATCAGAAAACAACACACCCTTGGGGTCTATCTGGATGTCTCAAAAGCCTTTGATAAAGTATGGTTAGCTGGACTTTTATATAAACTATACACGCAAGGTTTTCAGATCGTCTTCTGCATCTACTGCGTTCCTACCTCATTGGCAGAAAATTCCATGTGTCTGTTGACGGAGTTAAATTCACGTCTAGACCTATTAAAGCAGGTGTTCCACAAGGAGCTGTACTTTCACCGCTTTTATATAATTTGTACACAGCAGATATCCCGACCTTACCCCATTGCTTTGTTGCAACATACGCCGACGATACTGCCTTTTTCACGACCAGTAGCTCACTTGCACAGTGTTACATATACATGCAACGCCAACTCATAGGTTTTCAAGAATGGGCAAGACGTTGGAGAATCAAAATAAATGCAGACAAAAGCTGTCCTGTCATCCACAGTCGGAGACGCATCCGCGTCCATCGAAATCTAACCTATGAGAACATACGCATTCCTCATTATACGCACGCCAAATATTTGGGCGTAAGTTTAGATCGTGGTCTAACGTTTGCCGCACACATCAGAGACATAAAAAAGAGAGCATTACGAAAAATCTCAGCGTTGTACCCCATCTTGCGCTGTAGCTGTCTTTCTCATGAGGTCCGAGCTCACATCTTCAAAATGATAATACTGTCTACCATCTCTTATGCATGCCCTGCCTGGCAACATGCTTCACATAGTCACGTACAAACTCTCGAAAGTTTGCAAACTCGAGCTGGTCGTATAATCACTGGTCACGACAAATATACACGAAACAGCCAGATCCTGGAAGACTTAGAGCTACCCACTGTCAGAGACGTACTACGGCATCTCCACAATAAGTTCTGGCGTACTTTACCCAGACATATAAATCCAGCTATAGCTAATATCGGCACGGAATGCGCACTGCGGAACGTCCATCGAACACCACGCATTTAAAATCTCCCCAGGACTGGTAAAGAAGTCATAATCAGCTACTCTGCGACAGTTGCAGATGTAGTCTCCCATACATACCAAAACAATAGTAACATCCAACAAACCACCAGCACATCTTGATATATTTTTTCTAACATATTACTCATGGAGTCAGAGGCTCCGGCCCGATACTCTATACATAACCACAAAATTACCGTGACCGTGACCGTGTCTCAATAATGAAAAAGTGTTAAATACAGTCAAATCAGTTTGACGAATAATGAACATAAAGAAAATAAATGTTTTATATATACATTCTTTTGTATATTTATAGGTGTGTTTTGTGTGTATTGGTAAAATAAGTCATAGTTTTCGTCTAATAATAAGAAAACAGTCTATAACATGTCATGAAATCTCAAACGCCCTCCAATCGCCCCTTTTTGTTCCAAGCCTCCTTTAGAAAGGAAAACGCCTGTGGGGGCGTTAAGCCATTGTTAAGAATGAGTGACCTAAATAATGAAAATATTTTCAAGATTTTCATCATATACGAACCCTCTTGAAGTTTCAGAAAAAGAAAAAAAAATATTGAAAGTTTTCGATAAATGGGAATTTCTTGTTTTATCTTCATTCTTGTACATTTTCAGAATACGAAATACATTTAATAAATACCTGCAGAGAAAAGGAAGAAATGAAATGATTACTTGTTCTGTATTGCTTGGTATATAATGTGTTTCTATGGAGTATCTGATACGTTTTTATTATTATTATTATTATTATTATTATTATTATTATTATTATTATTATTATTATTATTATTATTATTATTATTATTATTTCTCTGTGCACGAAAACGCATACCAATGAGCGCAATATCACGCTAATATACTTACGTTATTTTTATTTTTGTAAGTAACTCTAACTTCTTCCTTCTGTTTCCAATATTTATATATTTTCAACCTACAAGTTTTTTCTTCTGTTACAAAATAAAATACTAATGTATTTAAAAACATATTTTGTTCGATTTAGAGATGGAAATTGTACAGTAATTTGGCTGTCCACAGATGTACATTCAAATCCGATTACCGTACGGAAAAGTGCGATAATTTTAAATCTTGAGTTCTTATTCATCAATATAGTCCTAAAAACTATTACTGTTTGTAATAAAACAGTAATACTACTTTTTAAAGAAGGAAAACGTTCCGTTTAGCTGATTTTGAGAAAACAAGAAAACACTAGTCAGCCGAGTAACAAAGTTTAAAATGGCGGGGGAAACCTATTTTATTACGCTTCCCTAACAGATAGATAAAGGGAATAAAGAATATGTTTACATCTCCCGTGACTGCAATATTACATAGCATTATTTATTTTTTTATACATGTTTAATTATACATTATGTTTGGAGGGTTCATTTCACATATACGGTACAAAAAATATATATATAGTAACTACTTTATGTACAAAAAAATTCTACCGAAGGCGGACCGTAGTCAGTCAGCGCCGACAAAAGAAATAACTAATATACTTACTTTCTTTCTTGTAATATTGCCTCCTTTTTGTTTTTGAAGGCTGCAAAATGAATCTTATGTACCTTTGACGCCCCTCAAACTCTATCAGAATTGAGGGAGGAGCACCCCTCTTGGTCCTTCATCTTGTTACGCCACTTATCCTGCTGGACAAAATATTTTCTATTTATGTCACTGAATACTTGTCAGAATCATTTTATTGAATAGTTTATTTCCCAAAAGTATATGCCACACACAGGCGTAAATTGCGCCCCCACAAGCCTTGCGACCCAGAGGGCACATAACCAAGCGCTATGGGGACTCTGAGGCTTGAAGTTACGCTACTATTGCCACATATGTTATAACGTTTAAAATATGGTGGAATGTTTTTAGCTGAATCTAATATAATATCTTATAAATCAGAAAATAATCTTAACAAATCATGAAACTGTTATTCAAAAGAGCACAGTAATGTTAAATATGTTTATATAAAATTTTGTTTATATTATTTATTACGAGAAACCGAATTCAGATATAGTCTTCACCAGGGACGTACGCAGGAATTTATTTCGGGAGGGGTCGAAATCTTTTGGGTGGGTTCAACTACAATTTGAGGCTAAATTGTATTAAACTTTGTAAATTTGCCCCTAAAATTAGACTAAATTTACAAAAATGTCGGGATATTGGGGGTCCAGACCCACTCCCTGCGTACGTGCCTCGTCTTCACAATCCTGAGTTTGTGATGTGATGTGAAATTGGTCATCTCAAAATTTTATCTTGTAGAACACGTTATGCTCTCCTGGTCTGTAGTTTGAATACATGTATCCATGTATCAAGTTCGGATACATGAGAACTTATTTGATTTGATGGGAATTTAATCACTATATATTAAGCACTTATCCAGGTTTTCTTTTCGCGAGGGGGGGTGACAAAGGGTAGTCTAGTTAACAAGTAATTCTAATTTTTTAAACTATCAATTAGTTTTCCAATTAATAATAATAATAATATAATGCAACAGTTCTATTCTTGCTTAAACTTTTCCTTACTTTTCATTATAAGAACCAGTTTAGTTTGAATGAACTGTATTGTGGCACAAAGAAAGTCTAACAAATATTTCCGAGAGATAAGTAACTAAGGAAAATGTCTGCGATAGCATATAACAAGAATAACAAGAAAACACTGAGTGTATAGTTCTATTACATTTAAAGTTGTAAACAAAACAGAAACGAAATTTTATTCCTATTTAAAAGTGTTCTTTTTTTATTCCACCAAGGGGCAATGGCATCACGGTATGTTCTTAGACTTACAAGAAGACGACAACATATTGCCCAAAATTTTGACAGACTCGAAGTAATTTGAAACAAAAGAATCTCAAAAGCGTAAAAGTATGTTTATTAGAAACGTGCTTCAGTTCCGGAGGGGACATGAGCCCCCAGGTACCCCCTGGATACGTGCCTGCTATATATGCTTGCTGTGGTGGAAGCTTCACGTTGATCTGTTTCAATAGTTTGAATGGTTATTGCCATAATTCATCGATGGATATAGAGAAAAATACATAGCCTTTCATATCACCCCTAAAGATAAAGTATCTATATTTCCCTCAGAAATGTACGCAGTAATTTATTTTGAGAGGGGTCCAACCATTTCGGGAGGTCCGAATACAATTTAAGGTTAAATTATAGTAAAATGTGTAAAATTGCCCCTAAAGTTAGACTAAATTTAGAAAAAAGTCGGAATTTCGGGGGGGTCCGGACCCCCAGGACCCACCCTCTAAAGATAAAGTATCTATATTTCTCTCAGAGATGTACGCAGGAATTTATTTTGGGAGGGGTCCAAACCATTTCGGGAGGTCCGAATACAATTTAAGGTTAAATTATATTAAAATGTGTAAAATTGCCCCTAAAGTTAGACTAAATTTAGAAAAAAGTCGGAATTTCGGGGGGTTCTGGACCCCAGGACCCACCCTCTAAAGATAAAGTATCTATATTTCTCTCATAGATGTACGCAGGAATTTATTTTGGGAGGGGTCCAAACCATTTCGGGAGGTCCGAATACAATTTAAGGTTAAATTATAATAAAATGTGTAAAATTGCCCCTAAAGTTAGACTAAATTTTGAAAAAAGTCGGAATTTCGGAGGGGTCCGGACCCCCAGGACCCACCCTCTGCGTACGTCCCTGGGTAAATGTATGAAGAAATGTTAGAAACTTTAATTGAAAATTCCGTGGGTACCCTGTAGAGATAGTCAATTCTGAAATAGCTCTCGATCAAGCCATGAAAAGTATTTTTTGGAGAAGGTGTACTTGTTAGAGAATGTTTTTCTGCCTTATTTTATCACACATGTAATTTCGTGTACGTTATATTGTTCCTCCGTGCATCAATATCCAAACTCCCCCAGCAAAAATACAGAACCCCAGACAAAATTCTGGGAAAACCCCTGATTGGGGCCGGTGCAGGGCCATACACATATCGTTTGTTATTATTTATCAAATTTAATAAAATTTTAAAACGACAATATAAAAAAAAGCCATAGAAACCTCTTTTGCCTTCTTGAAATAAAAAAGCATCAAATACGAATTGAAAGGATGGGATTTCAAGGAAAAAGAATGGCCCAAAAGCTTGTCTTGAGAACCAAGTAATTAGAAGAACATGTTTGGTAGCAGCAGTCTATATCTATTGCACTAACCGTGGCGGGGGAGTTCTTTCAATGGTGATGTACCCATCCTTATGTTCAACGCGCGGTCAGTAGGTCTATCCCTCCCTGTGTAGAAGCTGTCATTCACTTCAGAAAAACTCATCCTATAGAGCGGAGATATTCATTCTTCGTTGACGTACTTCGCGCTCACTCGACCCTACTGGTCGATCTCCCCTTCACACTTCTATCCTCTCTATATGAAGATCTACACAAAATACAAATGACAGGAAAAGCAATTGGCAACTGTCACTCAGCATTCACCGGGCTTGTGACCGTCAAGAATGTGTACAGTGATTCTCAAACAATTTACCTCTAGACCCGCTTTAGAAGTCAGTAAAAAAAGTTACGACGTTCCTCTTTGTATAATACTAATGTCACAAAGTCATTTACGAATTAATATTTTTTAAACTTACAAACTCCTTTATAGTTTACCGATTTTGGGAGTTGTTACCAAACAGTTTGAGAAACACTGGTACAATGTCTTCTTGGCTGCTTTCCCAGTTACCTGGGGCTAGTCAGACTAGCGATTTCTTTATTTATGCTAAAATACAAATAATGATATGATTGGTTATTCAGCGCAAGAATACAGATACTACATTCTAAACTACATTTAAAAACTTGGAACTTGGAAATTAAATAATGTTAAGTAATTATTTGAGTATAACATAAGTACATAAGAGTCTATGTGAATAAAAAATATGTAACAGAATATTTGAGTAAAAATAAAGTGTTTCAATGATAATTTTCATTTTATAAATTATCTACACTATTTAGATCATTCTTAGTTCTCTATTTTGAGTCTTTATATCATATAATAATACCCTAAGTTACTTTATTCAATATTAAAAGGTACATCAACATAAACAAATTCAAATACATACACAGCTAAAATACAAATTCAAATACATACACATATACAAACACATACAACTATAATACACAGAGCAACAAATAAACACAATACTGGTCTGGTAGTTATATAGATAGATTGTGACTTGTTTGTTGAAAATAATATTGTAGTTCTAATTTCACTTTTAATGAGTTTTATATGTGAAAGTTGTTTCTCCACTTACAATTTGTTATATAATATTAATTGACATAGAAAAAAAATGTAACAAAGTAATACATAGAACACAATAATGGAACTCAAGGAAATATTTTACAATAACACAATACAAGTTTACATTATTAAGAAAATATTTACATTATTTATATATTTCCTAACCATGATCCAGTAAATCATGCATTTTCCAGCATTTCGAATAACACGATAGAAGCACATTATAAAACATTACAAGAGTAATTAACGAACTGCAAATATACAGTAATAGTAACAATAATTATATACACATGCTGAACACGATTATTTAGAACACAAATTCGTTGCAGCAAGTATGTACATTATCACATCTATTTCATCTTTGCTCGATCATTGTCTTTTTTCTTGGCGATCTTGCTTTGAGCACTTAGGATATATTCCGGGTCTCTGCAGGGCATCCCACGTTGTACCATAGAATCTACTATCTCAGGAAGCATACACTCTTTAAAGAAACGTATAAGTTTCGGTATCATAACATTTTCCCATTATTCTTCATCTCTTCTTACCTCCACAATATGTAAAGGTGATTTATCATCAATGTATACAACTAAAAAGCATTTGTCTAATTTGGAAGTATTCAACTGTCCCTGAATTTGGTAGTAGTAGTCGCTGTTAGTATTTAGTCCTATAGTTCCGTCTGGAAGGGCTCTAAGAAAAAATGCCCCTTTCTTTTTCTTTATCTCTTCAGTGACATCCTTATTTCTAAGTGAAGGAACATACTTTACTTCCACTAACGCATCATCTTCTATCACATATCCTGAAATATGATTAGAAGAGAATTAATTGATAGACTAGAATGAAAATAGATTTTAAAAAAAAGTAATATAATAATCTGTCTGTCCCTTTTCCATAAACCAAAAGGAAGTGATTTGGTTTCGTTCAGATTCAGTTAATACCTCTAATTATAGCACACTGAACAAACAGCACTTATTAGAGTTAAACACTTATTATATTATGTCAACAAAGAAGTTGAAAAATGTTTCTTACCATCTGGACTAGTAGCTAAGAAACTATACGTAGAATCAATATATAACCCTCGTTTCTCTACTGTCACATTCTTCTCCTCCGCAAACTTTCGTAGAGCAACATCTTCATGATTTCTTCCGTATTCTATTGATGGTGTCGATAGATTTCTCTTGTACAAAATGTCTTTCACCAACACATGGCACGAAGTGTGATCTTTACGTTTCACAACTTTACCGAACATGGATGACGTTAGACGGTTGCGGCGATGTTCTTCATAAATCGAATTCCCATGCTGTCCGCGGGAGGATACTTCAATCAAAGTTCTTTCATCTGAACTGACCTAATATGAAAAATAATGTAAAGCATTCTTAAAACAGGACAGGGTGAACTGAAATTTGTACGCACAAATAGCTACTTTTCCTACAAACATTAAAAGGAATGTTCTAAACATATCCTTCAAAGTTATCTTTGTCGAGGTATATGTTTGCGAAATATGTAAAAACGAAGTTTCGAGACAACCTGGAATCGTAGAGTTGAAACATATTTTATAATTACATGAATCCACAAAACTGATAGGCTCCCAGAAATTCTCGTAATTTTCTCTACGTACTCAATGAGTATCCATCCTCACATAAATTAAGAATTTGAAAAGAATTTCGCTTGATTTCAATTAGTGGATCATGACATATCAATTCTGTGATTCATGATTGTCTCTGAATTTCATTTTCACGGCTATCCGGGGCCTATATTTTTACTAATATGCGTTCTAAGGGCTACGCTTACTGAGCTCTTTTGTTTGATTGTAGTGATGAAAACTATCCGTACTTACCGTATTGATTGCGCATTTTTATCCGCTCCTAATAGAAAAGGAAAATTAGTAGGAGCAACTTCGTCAAAGCATTTGTACATGTAAATGTTCTTGTCAGTGCAATGTGTTAATGTGTGTAAACAATATTCATATAAATTTTGACTATTATAAAAATAATGACTTACATCATAAGATTGCAGCTGTACTTTGCAAGCAGCCCGAAGTGATTCCGGAGAGAGTGGTGGTTTGTCAGCGTTCGGTCCATAATCACGATTAGTTGATGCAAGCTGTAGTTTCCTTCTTACTTTCCTACTAACACTCTTTGATCGGTGTTGTTCAGATCTTCTCTCGATAAAGCGTTTGAAATGCATTCCAGGACTCCGTTTTGTCATAGATTTCCAGGGACTAAGATGCCATTTCACCTTTTTGTTGTATGCAAGGCCAGTTAAATAGCACCTCCATTGAAACGACCTTCGTTTTGTAAAGTTAATCCTTTTCCCAACGTTGAATTTTGACAAAATGATCATGAAGACTTCTGCTCTATTAGTCGTCTCATTAGGTAGCAATTTGTCTGCCTTCCTTATCAGCTGTTGGACTGCTGACATTATATGATAATATAATCCACTTTCTTGAAGAACCGGTACTAAATTTTCATCATTATTTTTTGAGCAATAGTATGTCTTACATTTTTCGTGATTTCCAAATACATGTGAAGGCTCGTTTCGAAGATCATCTTGCAGATCTTGGACGCTCTTCTTTGCTGCCGCATTCCTGGAAATGGCACCGCGAGCAGCTGCTGTAAGGCGTGGAATTCTGTCGCGCAGGATTCCTCTGCTTTTCGGCGAAAACGTGTTATCCACAAGAAGTTTATGCAATACTTTCGTGTAATTTTTCACACAATGGTTAGCACATTCCACCTTCACTACTTCACGTTAATATGAAACTCGTTCAACAATTCTGCTGCGCACACTTGAATCCTCATCTGCTACAAATGTTTTATAGCGAAGACCGTGCATTTCCTCACTCTTACTAAAACCCTCAACAACAATGTCTGCTTCCATTGCACTTGAAGATGCTGTCCAATTACGGTAACATATATGATCTTGTGACTGTATATTCTTTGCAGCAGCTGAGGCACACACAGAGCAATATATATTTCTAGCTCCAAGAAAGAGAAGTTTATTTGTTTCTTGGCCGATGATACAGGCCTAAAAGAAAATAAATAATGGAAAATCAGTTACAATAGGCATTGCTAATTCCCGAAAGTTTAGGCCTTACTTTTGTGTAAATAGGCAGATAAAATGGTATTTAAAATAATGGCAAATAGGCACTAAATTATTAAAAGAAAAGGCAAGATAAAACTGCTTCTTGCTACTAGTTAGACATTTGGGTTTCATTTTGGGGAGGGACGGAGGGGGCAGGCCGTGGAGAGAAATTCCAGGCAGCCCTGAGGATATACCAATACGGGCATTAACTAGTAGTAAGACCTATTTTATAATTTGAAGATTTTTTTATTTCAACACAAGAGAAATGAAATGAAATTAAGTATTTAGTTTAACGTCCCACAATTATGCTCCGAGGCTAAGGGAGACGGACAAGACAAATGTATTGGTACTTGGTAGATCTATTTCAATCAATGTGTACTATTTCAGTAGTCGTACGAAGGTGATATCTAAGAAGTACGTAATTGTATGAGAGCATACGAAATCAAGAAAATATAAACTTTATAAAATGAGTCAGGTCGGGCCCTTTTAGTAGTCTGGGCCCCCAGAATATGACTTGGCTTCCCTGTTCTCTGTTCGGCCTGGGGGGGTAATTGGGCGTAGTGTGATAACGACTGGCGATAAATGAACGAAAAAAAGAATAACATAGAGAAGTACGACAAAGCCCATCAAATGGCGTTGAGACGATACCTATGGCTCCTCTTGTGGGGGTAACTTGAAAATTTCAAACTTTGCACAACAAAACAGCAATGTGCATAGTAAACGCACCTGCGCCAAAATTATGCTTATTCTTGTTACTTTCTGCTCGAATGATACCTTTTTCATGATGCTCTTCAGCGTTCGAAGCTAGAATAAAGAATATTCTTTCTATTTCTTTTTTATTTCTTTCTAAACTATTTATCGTTAGAAAATTTTATAATAAAAACCCGAGCCTAAAAGCAATGCTATTGTTGAACACAGTATCATCCAACGCAAGTATTTCAATTAAAATTTGAGATTTTGACACGGGAACACACTCTTTATCGAAAACGAATACTCATAATTTACTAAACGAATACTTCGCGAAAACGAATACTAAATGACAGATGCAATCAATGTCCGCGGTGTTTTGAAACGGATACAATGGAAAGATTATATATTGCAAGTAAGTGTTTTTTTTTTTTTTTTTTTTTTTTTTTGTCCTTTAGCCAATGCAGAGGTTTCAAGCAACTCCGTAATGTGCCTTGGTAGTTATAGCCATGGTAAAGGTTGTCTCTTTGACCTATGTTCGACATTTAGGAGGCTTTTTACCCCTTTCAACCCTCACGTTGGCCTACATAAGAAAACACGTATTTCTTATTTATTGTTCCTTTATCCAATTGAGAAGTTTCAAGCAAATCCACAGTGGGCGTTGATAGTTACAGCCATGGTAGAGGTTAGGAGGATTTTTACCCCTTTCAACCCACACGTTGTCCAATATAAAAAAACACGTATTAGTTACTTTTTGTTTCTTTACCCACTGCAGAAATCCTCGGTGTGCGTTGATAGTTATGGCCGTGATAAAAATTGTCTCATTGCCCGAAATTTGCACTTTAGGTGGGCCTTTACCCTCTTCAACACTCTCATTGACCGATATACCAAAAAAAAAAAAAAAAGTATTTCCTACTTTTTGTTTCTTATGCACTGCGGAGATATCAAGCAAATCCACAGTGTGCGTTGGTAGTTGTAGCCATGATAAAAGTTGTCCCCTTGCTTAACTGTAAGCAGAAAGTGCACGCATAATAATAATAATAATAATAATAATAATAATAATAATAATAATAATAATAATAATAATAATAATAATAATAATAATAATAATAATAATAATAATTGTTATTATTATTATTATTATTATTATTATTATTATTATTATTATTATTATTATTATTACCATCGACTTTACAGCTGGGGACCTTTGCGGGAGTCCCCCGCAGAAGTTTGCTACGCTACTGGATCCGGCATTATGTCAATGTTCCTTATTTTTCTGTTACCTCTGCCAGTAAGTACTATTTTCATTCACTTATTAAACATATATAAAGTTTTTATTGCTACCAATACATTTCATACTTTATTGACAAATGTCCCCGCTATAGTGCAGAAGTAATTGCTCACATATATATGCGAGCTATCAGAAGTTTGATTCCCGCTGGTAATTAAAAAATAATAATCTTAGGTTAGTAGTAATGTGAGTACATATGGCAATAAATATAAACATTCTGACATGCAGAACTTACGACTCCTGAAGCTGCGTTGTAACTGTGACCGTAACTCCTTTGACTCCAGCCTCCGTCCAAGGCATCCCATCAGCATCAACATTACCCTTTTCAATCGCTATTCTTTTCTCTTCTTCGCCTGCCACTTTCATTTGTGACCAGAGAGTTTCATTCCAAACCTAAATAAAATACATAGCAATGTAGTGTGCATTTGCGATTATCAAGTGGGATCACAAAGCACACATTTGATGTTGACCCACACGTAAATATGTTTCGGCTCGCGTTCATGATTATCAGCAAACAAGCAACCGCAACAATCGTCTCCCGCTAATCCTCTAAAAATTTTTGTACGTAAGGGAAGTGTAAAGCAGGGGTGCTCTCTCTCTCCTATACGTTAGAATACACCGTAAAAAAAAAGTTTGAAAAAGGAGTCAGTTACAGAACAACGATAAAATGTATAAGGTTCGCAGATGAATGTGAAAAGTAATTCTTAGTGTTTTTGTGGACGTACGAAGGATGTTGGTAAAGGGAAATGAGACCTCATGATGAGATTCTCCGAAATGAAAATCACGAAAAAAAAAAAAACAAGTGACACATGTAAGACACATCAAATTCACTGTATAAAGCGAACAATAAAATAATCACGTCTCACTTCAAAAAAAAAAAAAAAAATAGTAAATCAAAATATTTACGATAAAAGAAGACAAAACGAACGCGCAATACCAAGCAATGAAATTTATTCATCACTTTCAGTAAGGTTGAGCGAATGAACGTTAGGCTACAATTTGGTTTTCCCCAAGTCATTAATCCCTTCATGAACATTGAAGATCTTTTTCCTGTTTTCGTCAAAATACTACAAATTTTCTCACACTACTGATACTTGTAGTACATCCTTTATTTTAACCACATGAACTCATTTTGTTTACAGACACTTTATCAAAATGAGATAGTAGATTTTGTCACTCGCTATAGGTTAACATATAGAATACATCTAATTTTAAACGCACACGCACAATATGATGCTGTCTGATTGGTTTGTGTGCATGTGTCTGGATAAATATAGAACAAAAAAATAGACTATACTTACGGATTCAAGTTTCTCTTCAATGTTAGTGAACATAGTCTTGCTCATGCGTGGAATATCTAAAATGCTGAGTAATTCTTTTAGGTGAGAGTAACCACTTCCTATAGATACCGTGGCCCAAACTGCTGACGCACTAACAGTTGACACTTTCGTTTTTGAGTCCAATTTCTCAGTAGAATGGCTAACTTCCCGGTTGCATGCTCGACATTTGAAGTACAAATAACTAACAAGTCCTAGTCGCAGTTCTTTTATAAAGTCCAATTTACCGCCAGTGCATATTCTTCTATCGTTATCTTGAAGTGTTAATGCCCATTGAAGAAAATGTTCCAAGTTAACAATTCGATAGCCGCTTGGGACGCCATTTCGTGTCACATTTCCACGCTCAGTCTCAAGTATGAAAGTTTCAGAATCAAAGCTGCAAAGAAGAAACAAGTGAGTATCGTTCCACAGTGTGAAACTACGGTAGACTTCCAAACTACACAAATTACATAATAAAACTGGAAATAGTAGAGACCGGAAATAGTTGATTTCTATCATTTCCGGTTTAAATATAAGATTGTAGAAGGAGATTGTACCGATTCTTGGAACGATGAATCGATTCTCAGAAACCTCTTGTTGATACATCTTACCGTTTTTGAGTTATGACAAATACTGTTGAAACCGGAAGTGGCCGATTTGTATAGCCACTTGTATTTAAGTTGAAGATTGGTAAAGGAGATAGGACATATTCTTAGGATGCTGAATCGATTTCTGAAAACTGCTTCTCGATAACTCTTACAGTTTTATGTCAATGAAAATCAATATTGAAACCAGAAGTAGTAGTGAATTTCCGCCACTTCCGGTTTTAGTGGAAATACAGAAGTCGAAGTGTTTTGTTTCTTTTACACCTTGAATCGATTTCTGAAAACCGTTTGACGCTAGCTATTATCGTTTCTGGGTTATGACTATTACTGTTGAAACGGGAAGTGGTAAAAATTGACCACTTCCGCTTGAAGTAGGAGGTTGTTGAAGGAGATGGAATCTGTTCATGGGATGCTGAATCGATTCCCGAAAACCACTTGTCGATAGATTTTACCGCTTTAATTGTATGAAAATAAACTGAAACCGAAAGTAATAATGAATATGTACCACTTTCGGTTCTAGTAGAAATGCAGAAGTGGAAGTGGCTTGCTTCCTTGAGACTCTGAATCAATTTCCAAAAACCGTTTGTCGATAGCTGTTACCGTTTTATGAGTTAAAACCGCAAATTGCCGATTTTTACCACTTCTGGTAAGTAGGAGGTTTCTGAAGGAGATGGAATCTATTCGCTGGATCGACCGCTTGTCGATAGCTCTTACCGTTTTTGCTGTGATACCTGTTGACAGACAGACGGACGGACACAGCCGTTCTAAAGGACTTCAGTTTCTTATGCATAGCATAGAGGCATCATTGTGATACAATGATAGCTACGTGATATATATAGAGACGTGCAGATGAACGGGGGTCTATGGGTTCATACACACCCCTCCCAGAAAATTCTAAGCAAATGAAAAAAATACTCCTATAGAAAAATAAATAGCAAATTCCACATTTTAGAAGGAAAAGTCGGATCTCACTGAGAAATGATCTTTTTCTTCTATCATACCACTTTTGTGATGCAATTATCATCAGAGCTGGTAATTGCGCGTCAAAAGTTTTTTTTTTTTTTTTTTGCGAATCACGTTTTTGGACGTTCAAAATGCTCAGCAATTACATTTTTTTTAGCTTCTACCAGGAACGTAGCCAGAGTTCTGATTTTGGTAGGGGGCATATATACTAAACTAGTAGTATAAATAGCAAACTAGTATTTATATACTAGTTTAAATATTTGGAAGGCAAGTCAAGATTTGGACCCCGTGCTCCCCCTAGCTACATCCTTGGTTTCTACACAACTTTTTTTTCCGCTAGAAAGTACCCAAGTGAATTAAATGGGGAACGGACAGAATGGCAGGAGGACAAAATGGCAGGGGACATAATGGCAGGAAATAATGGAAGGCGGACAAAATGGCAGAGGACGAAATGCCAGGCGGACGAAATGGCAGGGGACAAAATGGCAGGCGGACGAAATGGCAGAGGACGAAATGGCAGGAGGACAGAATGGCAGGAAGTTAATTTGAATTGTCGGGTTTTAAACTATTTTGTTTCTTACTTGGTAAATGAAGATTTCAACATAAATTTTCGATTTATTCATTATGTTCCAAAATTCAAACTGCTAATAATATTTCAATTCTAATTGACAGTCATCTACAAACACCATACTATTGCAAGCTTTCTATTCATACCAGCAGTGTCTTAAAGTGTCTTAGGTGTAAAGAAAGATTCGTTGTAGTAGGCCGTAGGATTTATTAAAAACTCAACTTTGAGGATAAATGAGCGTATTTGTTTGAAGTTCAAATTTTGTGTAGAAGTACTTTTACTGTCTACTATCATTTTTACTGTTTACTGTCTACTTTATATTTCTTTATATTGAATTGTGTTCTTGAAATTATTGGAATTCTAGATTTCGAGGGATTTTAACATTTTATGGCTCTTACATGACGAGAAATTTGTTTTTCGAAGTCCGTTCGTGTGATTTAGCGAAGCGACCATCGCTACCAATCGACATTTAATTTAAAACTTAAGTTCTTATGCTGTTTTGGAGGATGCCTCCTAGAATTTTCTACTTCCAAAAAAATGTAGGTTACTGGATGGGTAAAGTTGAAAATTGTAGATTTTTCAAAAATGTTCTGACGATTTTATGTCTATTTTATAAATAAATATTTAAATCTAAATGCTTCAAAAATGACATTGTTTATGTTACTCAAAGGTGTAAAAATAAATGCCTCAACTAAAGTATCTACGGCTGATTGGAGGAGAAGTCAATAAGGAGTCAATAGGGTTGCAGTACTTGTTTACCTTAACTTAAGACAAACAAACTAGTGTCTGATTGGAGAAGAAATCAACTATTTGTACAACTATTATCTGATAAAACCATCCTGCTTTATATTGCCCTTTCCACTAAGACTTTTTTGATCAATATATTTTTGCATCTTACATATGTATATACAGAGTGATTCTTTGAAAACTCACGGATTTCATTTGGCTCTAGAATTTCTAACTGAAGTCCGATTTTCATGCGGTTTACTGCAAATCATCAAGGAAGGATGGGAGATTTATGGGACTATGTTTACTGGTTTAAATTCATCTGGGGTAATATAGAGCAGACCGCAAGAAAAACAGCAAATATTCGCCATTGTACGTTACAGTTCGAATGAGATATTGGATATTTGAAGCGAAATTGAAGAATACAAATTAAGTGTTAGTGGTAACACACATAAATCACATGTTGAATAGAGATTTCTTGGGTGACTTAGAGTCGGTAACTGACATCTTTCACAACATCCGCCAGCGAGGTCCGATCCTTCCCTGTCTTCCTCAGAAGCGATCCTGTTTCCTGCAATTTATTCACTAACAACCATATTATGTATCTGTCTGGCGCAGGACGTGAGGCAAAGTGGTGCTTTTAGTTGTTCCTATAACTATTCTCTGAACTTATAGTTGTAATTGTTTTATTTCCGACAAAAAGTACCAGATTCATTGTGTGATGAAAAGTAGTTCATAGTAATATCCCACAAAAGACATGAAACAGATATTGGACTCAAGGCAAAATAATAATAATAATAATAATAATAATAATAATAATAATAATAATAATAATAATAATAATAATAATAAATTTGCTTTTCTTGAAATAGGTAATAACCTTTTATTCGTTACATTTTATGGTTTTTGTTTTCACAATATGAAGTGTCGTAAATTATCGTAAGTGGTAATATTCAATATGTATTACACCGAATCTACCTTACACCTGAATTTCCCCACAGCGTATTTTCTGTACACCGAATTTTCCTACACCGAATTTTCCTAGACCCGATTAATTGTATATATGTCATATGCAATTTGATAAGGTAATAGTATGAACACAAGAAAGAGGTCAACGTTTAAAGATACGCAAGTCATTACACAATTTACTTCATTGATAAATATGATTTAAGTGTCGTTATATCAATCTTTCGTGGACTCGTCGTAACCTGGAAGAATTCTGATAAATTCTACATGAAACTAAGACGGAAATCAGGACACATTTTGTACATAAATTTACAAAAAGAGACGAGACTTTTACAAACATTTACGACAGGAGACGACAAAACCTGAATTCTCATCTCGTCTCGAGGGCAACGCTATGAGCAAGCAAGTTAGAAATCAAATATGCACCATCATGATTCCTTTAAGCTGCACTAAGCTGTAAATATACCCAATATCGCATTGCGGATGAAAGGGGAGCGATTAAAGTGGAATGCCTGATAATTTAAGGTCTCTCATAACTCCAGTGAAATTCAGGAAAAAATCTCTGAATTACGAAAAAAAGAAAACATACAAAATACATTATCAGGGTAACTCTTACGGCCATTACGTTATTATAAGATTAATGCTACTTCTGAAACTGATTTGATTGAATATGTATTTGGATAACGAAACTACTTTCATAAGTTTTTCAAAGTATCAAGTTTGAGAAGGACGAAGTTTGTCTTCCACTGTTATTATCTAGTTGCTCATAGATACCAGTGATGAAATAATTGGTCGAAAATCACGCGGCCGATTTTTACATCAATTCATGAAGAAAATTGGTTCCAATATTAGGTACCTAAGTTCAGTATTAAAAAAAAGAAAAAAAAACTAGCTTCTTGCAACCATGCGTAGCACATTTTAATACTTACACTTGAAATAAAAATATGACTGGATAAAGACGATTGCCTTTGTCTTTGAATTTCATATGTGAATAACAATATAGGGCTTTTCAGATAGAGGAGGGGAGGGGCAGGTTTTATTAAACAAGATCGTACACCTGATATGTTTTAACTATAGGCAACTTGTACTTGCAGGCTTAACTCAGTCTTCTGAGGTCAAACGACAAATACCACTAAGATGTTCAAGAGAATAACGTATCAGCATTATTACATACTACAGACACAAAGATACCACTAGGCTCTCAAGTTTCAAAATTATATTGTGTGTGAAAGCAGTTAGTAGATTTAATTCTTTGTCACATGGTAGCTACACCCTGAGAGAAATTCAGAGGGGGTCCACGAGAAAATTCTTTCGTCATAAATAAAAGTTGTACTACTTAGAATTATTATAAAACCAAGATATCAATTGGAAGATGGTTAAAAAGAAATAAATTTAAGAAAAAAGTTAAGACATGGATAACTGATATTTACCCTCGTTTACGCTCTTGGTTCAATTTAGCTGTATTTATATGCTTTGGACATTTGAGGTAGAAATGAATAAATCGAGAACCGTTACCTACTAACAAACACAATAGGTAAAACCTAAAAATGCGACCCCTAGGAGTTATAATTTTTGCCAAATTAACTTCCTGCCATTCTGTCCTTCTGCCATTTCGTCCGCTGCCATTTCGTCCTCCTGCCATTTTGTCCGCTGCCATTTCGTCCTCCTGCCATTTCGTCCGCTGCCATTTTGTCCTCCTGCCTTTATTTCCTGCCATTATGTCCCCTGCCATTTTGTCCTCCTGCCATTCTGTCCTAAATTCGAATTAAATAGCTCCATAAATTGCTTGCTATAGTACAACATGTAAATAAATTTTAGGAAAAAAAATCATTCAAGTAATAGCCTGCGATGCGGGGGCTTGCGAATATGATTCCCGATGTGAAAGCTTGGTAGACGTTGAAAAAAAAATGTGGATCAAGACGACTAAAACTATATACCAGATGAGAGGATAGAGACGCATGCTAACGTGAAGAATACACTCATTTGTAGCTACAATATATGAAATGCACTACTTTTCGTGGTGACTCTGGCGTTTTTACTATTCCTTGAAAGAAAGAAAGCGAAACAGATACCCTACTATGGCACCTGAAATGCCCGCGGCTGAGTCAATACTTAGAAACATTTTGGCGGAACAAGAATGAGGAAAACCAATCCGGCAGGAGGGGGAGTAGAAATGACATGCCAATTCCAATGTGAAAACCCTCTGTGCAGCACAAAGGAAAAAAAGAAGGTCTTATCAGATCCCCTCGTTTGCTTGCTTCTTCTCAATTCTTGGAATTCTAACCCAAAGCTAGTCAGTCACGTGATGTGCAAAGCAGAGAAATTCTTGGTTCATCTGCTTGCCCCACCGTACCGTTTTGCGAGATAGGATGTACTCATAACTGATAGATGAGACTTATTATTATTATTATTATTATTATTATTATTATTATTATTATTATTATTATTATTATTATTCAAACTAATGGAATAAGGGGCGGGACAACTTCACACTTACCCGTCCGATTTTGAGATTTTTCACCTCAAATCGTTAGTTTAGGTTAGTTGCTAAAATTATTATTTTCGAACGAGTTTTTTTATACTAGAAAAAAATTAGGGAGAGGAGTAGGGCTGTTCCGATAATCGAGTAATCGATAACAATTCGATAAAATTTCAAAACCGTTTCATCGATAAAGAATTTTAATTTATCGAATTATCGAACTTTCGAGACTCCCGAAATGTTCGAGACTCTCGAAATGATCGAGACTCCCGAAATGTTCGAGACTCTCGAAATGATCGAGACTCCCGAAATGTTCGAGACTCTCGAAATGATCGAGACTCCCGAAATGTTCGAGACTCTCGAAATGATCGATACTCCAGAAATGACCGAAACTCTTGAAATGTTCGAGACTCTCGAAGTGTTCGAGGCACTCGAAATGTAAGAAACTTTAGACAACTTCGAGACACTCGAACTCTTCGAGAGTCTCGAATTGTTTGAAAGCAGCAAATACAGAAATATATCAATATGATCGCATTTGTCGAGTCGCTTGAATATTTTGAAAAGTTCGGGATTATCGGAGTGTTCGGAAGAAACAATGAATTCGAGGTTATCATAGTTGTATATAATATGTATTACATAAATGCAGAGTGTTTATTTTAAAACTTCTCTCCTTAGCAATGAAGTGAAGGAAAAGTTTTTTCCCCACAGATCTGTACAAGGTTTAAGCAGTCTGTCAGAAGAGAGAAAGAGGAAGAGAAAACATGCATCACCTGAATGGAATTGGAATCCAAGACACCATTAGTCTACTAATAGTCACTTTGCCGATTGCGCCAATAACGGGGCAGGCAGAAAAATAATTTTAATATGACTTCGAGGGTTTAATTTAAAGTTCTGCATAGAGATAGCTACTGATATAGGTAGAGGTAAGGAAAGTCGATAAGGCTGAAGACTTATCAAACTTCCGTTTCGAAAATTTACTCTCCGGCGCTCGAATGCCTTTGAGTATTTGAGATTTAGAATTTTGGGTGCGAAGCTCCCTATTACAGGCCGTCCTGTCTGTCTGTTTGCATGTGGCATCCGACGATAACTTTCGAACGCATTGTCCGATTTTGATGTAACTCATTTTAAAATGTTCTCTTTTGCTTTCACCAGACACCTATTGTTTTGGTTGCCATACCACAAGGGGATTTTTCCCGAATTGAAGTATTTGTTCTTACTTTGGGCGTAGGCGTGTGAAAGCTACGATAACTTTCGAATGAATTATCCGATTTTAAAGAGGATTGGTCTAAATGCATATGTCAGGTATCTGTTGCTCTTGGTTACTTTACGATATTTGATTTTGTGCATAAGATGCCGTGCCGCTCTGGGCATGACCAACCTCAGATTCAATGCGTACCTGGGAGGGAGGGATGCGGCCGAAGCGTGGTGCCGACAACACCACATTCATTTACGACTGAGGGCACACTCCCTACATGCCCTCATGGCATGATGCTATGCACAAGGGAGAACTTTACATATGACAGAACGAAAACGAAAGGAAAATGAAATGAAGTGAAATCTTCCAGTTTAATGACCTACTATTATGTCTGTTAGGCTAAGGGAGAAGTATGATTAAGGCAAGTGAATGATGATGGAATAATTGGTGGAATGGGAATGTGGAAGGAAACGGAAGTACGCCGAGAAAACCCACGGACACGATGTTGTCCACCACAAACTTACTTGGTCGGGAATCGAACCAGGGAGGAACAAAAGGGATGAAGGGGAAAGGAGAAAAACACACATCCTCTGACTTACATTTCAATGGCTCTGATTCAATTTCCATATCAAATTAAAATAACTTCCGATCACTTCTTAAGGAAAAATAGAAAACATTATTTCCTCAAGAGTTCTCTCAGCTGCTTTGTATATTGTTGCAAACAGACTTTCAAAAAAAGATGGTGTACAGTTACTTGCTTTGCAGTTGTTGAAAGAAATATTAGACCCTATCTCTCCTGTTGTGTCCTGCATACAATAGACTACTTATCATTGTTTCTTTCTTTTAAGAAACAAGAAGTCAATGTCTTTAAAACCGATTACGATTACATTGCACTTCGGTTGTAATCAGATTTTTCTATGGAAAACAAGGTTATACTGCTAATTCAAGCTGAAACGGTACTGGAAAGTGTGTTCAAGTTATTGTAGTGAAAATGTCAGCGAAAAGATCATATGGGATATTTGGATCATTCTGAAACTTGGATATTTGGATAGGTCACATACTAGTTCCTAAATAAAATCTTGACCGGACTACAGTAGATCCTATAGTATTGGAGCTATGGACCTATAAAGTTCATTTATTCATGTTTTCGGCATCCTATAATTCCAAAAGGAAGCATTTGTGCACCCAGGTTGGTCTATACTTTTTGTTTTATCTTGGTCTCAGGATAGGGTTGCCATATTTTGAAATTAGAAAAGCGGGGAATTCTAAACCGTAAATACTGATGTGAATTTGTGTACTAGAAATACTGACGATCCTTCTGACTATTTTTTTTTAGTGATTTCTTTGTTAAGTGACACTTCCAATGTACTTTTCTAACAAAACTAAAGTAAAGAAAATTTAGTTTTTGCCTTTAATGTTTTATTAAGTTCAACAAATGTGTCTCGAATTGTAAAGTAAGTATTAAATAAGTATTACAGTAAAATATCTCTAATAAGGATTTCTCTAAAACAAGTTTTCAAAAAAAAAAAAAAAAAAAGCAAGCGATATATGGCAAATGTTGTTCATACGGTTTTCTCTCTAAGGAATACAAAATAATTTCTAAACTTTTATCGTAACAAAAGCTAAAACATATTTAGAAGTCTTGGTCCATCTCTTATAAAATTTCTGATCATTTTCAAAGATTTCTACTTGAAATCATACTAACATACGAAAATACCACAGTTTCACAATATATGAAATACAGTATAAACATTAAAAAATACTAATAATGAATCTAATCTAAACAATATGCTAAGGATCCGTAGGTTCAATTTGCAATCATTTCTGAATATATAAAGACCAGTTGAACATATAGATTACGTAACAACATAGACGTGTTCAGTTGAACTGGACAGAATGTTATCAAAGAAATACGCACCCATGAGATCATACA
Source organism: Thermobia domestica (assembly GCF_964235325.1). Taxonomy (NCBI): domain Eukaryota; kingdom Metazoa; phylum Arthropoda; class Insecta; order Zygentoma; family Lepismatidae; genus Thermobia; species Thermobia domestica. The sequence continues at coordinate 150,386,668 of NC_137471.1, read as the reverse complement.
TTAGTATTCATGGGTTGAACCAAAATGTGTATGATTATGCCAAATTTTTTACATTTTTCATTCCCTTTAACTTCCTTTAAAGAATCTCGATGGCATAAAATCTTATCATAAAATTCTACGCATGATACGTCTTCCATATTGTACAAAACCAGTAGTAATAATTTGACAGTTTTTGCATTCATCTTGTTTCTGTCATCTGTCCATTCGCGATTGAGATTGACACAGAAATGTAGCGGTTTACGTTGAATATAACAACACTTTATCAGCAAAGTCGTCTTAGATTTTTCTCCAATCCGAAAAAGCGGGTGGTTTTTCGTGATTAAGAGATGATTAAGCGGGGGACGAATATAAGACCTGAAAATCTGGTGGTATCCGCTAAAATTAGGTAATGTGGCAACCCAAACGTTGGCGGTGTTGTTATGAAACACTCTATATAAAATAATGCACCACGTTATTCTAAATTGATGCAAAACTCTTACGTTTTTAAAACCTACATTATTCGTCCAGGAAGCAATCTGCCTCCACCAAACGACGCTTCTGCTAGTGTGTGGATTCATCATAATGTACAAACCAACTGTATAGAACATATGCTACACTGTATATTCACTGTCGAGGAAATAGATTTATTTCAATTTTTCACCTTCATTAAACTTAGTGATGATTTCAAGGTTTCCCCCGCGTAGTCTTATCATACGTCCTAGATTCAAGCCCGATCCGGAAAATTGTCTGGGATTAACTAATACCCGAAATTTTAGGGAAAATGGAAGACTGGGAAATTTCGCTGTGTTTGGTCAAGTGCTTGGCTTGCAATTCTGTCTTGTGTTGATATTTATGAAAATATCAATAACGATAAGGTGTTCTTCGCAAGAATACTTTACTCAGGAAAATAATTAAGACAATAATATAAAAAATATATTTTAAGTATAGAAAATGAGCATAAGCTCAGAAAATCATTTTAAAAGAGAAGATTAGACTTTTCTTAACTTCTCAATAAACACACACACCATTCTTTAAAATATCCAGAAATTATGGTAATCCTAACCCGGGAGATTTTGAATACACGGAGGGTGAAAGTAGCAAAAATACTGGTAAACCACGGTGAACATGATCAGAGATATGTTTGTGGGGAAATATTCCTCCTAAGCAACCCCTGAAATCACCACTGATTTGACTAACATTTATTTTACTGAAAGGCTAAAGGGGGAGTTTGCGCCCAAAGTATCATCATATCTGATTGCTGCAATGTGTGAACTAGTGGCCATTAAGAGAAAGCAAACACGACAGAAGATAATACATTTGGCTTAAAAATAAAATTTTGCTATAACATTTTAGCAACACCGTGCGTGATTAATATGGTTGAGGTGTTGGGCGTATACTATATCGTATGAAGAGCAAATTACCCTATTTGTACGTTTAAGACTGTATCTCTGGCAACACTAATACACTAGCTGTTAGCAAATAACAAACAAGAGATAAAATTCAGGGAAAAATGAACGCTTTCTGTGTGTGGGGGGGGGAGAGGACAAAAAAGCAATACCTTTGTGCACGCTTTCCTTTCTCCTCACAAGTACAACTTTGCAATAACTTATCAGATAAAAAAAGTTGTTTGACTAGTTTGGCTGCAAGAAGGAATCATTGGGGAGGTGAAGGAACTGAACTGTCCATCACTACTTTTGATAATACCCGAAACTTCGATAATACTCGAAATTTCGATAATACCCGAAACTTCGATAATACTCGAAATGTCGATAATACCCGAAACTTTGATAATACTCGAAATGTCGATAATACCCGAAACTTCGATAATACTCGAAATTTCGATAATACCCGAAACTTCGATAATACTCGAAATTTCGATAATACCCGAAACTTCGATAATACTCGAAATTTCGATAATACCCGAAACTTCGATAATTTCAAATACTCGAAAGGTTTCGAGTAACCGATGACAACTCGATAAACTTTCAGTCCCGAAGTTCGATAGGTCCTCAGCCTTATCGAACACCCCTAGAGAGGAGATATAGTGTGAAGTTCTCCACCCATGAACAATATCCATATAGTTATACTGCATTATATAACTAGTTGCTCGTCAGTTTACGCAGTTTTGAAGCTGCCTATCTCAGTTTTGCAAAAGTAAATATTTTATTTGACAAATATGTTTGAGGACCAAGTGGCATGTAATTATAATCGTACTTCTTCTCTTTAATGAACATCATATTCGTATACATCGCTCTTTGTCATGATATGTATCATCATCATAATTAATTCCACATAATCTCTAGTCCATTAACATTAAATTATTATTATATTGTGCTAAAGATCGAACAAAATGACACGCACAAATTTTATACGTACCATAGAATATTTCAGAACGAAAATGATTCTCGCATGTGAATATTATTATATTATTTAATTGTCAACATTATTTATATCTTGCTTACTGTCCGATCCTAATTGACAAATATTGTACCTACGTAAACCAAGATTTCGAAGATAGACCCCCCTGGTATGACTTACGGTTCACGGGTATCCTTGCAAGCCACTGTTCTTAGCACTCTAATTTATTGAAATAACTTACAGTTCACTGGTACCCTTATTTGGTTCGCAGTGAGAGAGTATTAAATTTAGTACAATATTTCGTCCCAGTCTAAATAGTGAGTCAATATATATTACAGATTGTATATAGAAACTGGTAGGTACTGAGAATAGTTGCAAACAACGAAAACAAAACATAATTAAAAAAGAACATGAGAGACAAAAATAATGTAAATATACATTAAATAATAAGTAAAACGAATATAAAGATTTATCTGCTAACATACTCCAGTAACACGAAGCTTATATATATCATATATATATATATATATATATATATATATATATATATATATATATATATATATATATATATATATATATATATATATATATATAAGTTATCTTTCAACATGCTGTCTTGAATCTTCAGCGGTTCCTTGTTCTTGATAACATGGAGAAGAATCATCAACAGAAACAACAATTTCAGTTTTGCGACATTTAGCGGCGCTCGAGCAGATTTTGAGCGCTTATTTCGTTTTCTAGTTTTTGATAAAGGTCGTTTACGAGCCATTATGTCCCAAGTAGCACAGTCACGTCATAAACACGTCTTTTTTTCGGGTTCGAATTCAAAATGACGTCTTTTGAAAATTTGAAACGTCTTTATCACGTGCCAAAATGGTAACAAAAATGACGTGTCAAACATGACCTAAATTGTACGTGTTTATCACGTGCCAGAATGGTACAAAAATCACGTATCGAACATCACCAAAAATAGACGTCTTTTTTAGGTGCTGAAAAGCGCGGACGTTCCCCGTATTGTAATTGCGAGCAGTGCATGCTGGGAATCGTGAGCCATTTGCAGAATCGTGTTTTGATGGTATTATGAGTGAATATACATAATGTGTTTTGTTGAAGGCACCTGTGATAAAGGTCAGCTTTAAGACAAGTAAGTATAATTCCTATCCTATTCCTATTTAGGTGCATTCTGTGTAAAATTCAGCAGATTGAGTATTGTAATTGTGAAGATTAGCTCCTCATACAGCGTTGCCTATGGTTTCTTATTACAGTGTATTAAAATACCGTAGAAAGAACGAGGATACCTCCATTAGGTTAACATTTGCAGACGCCTGTATCAAATTAAATATTTTAGGTAGAATACTATATAAAATATTAATAGTGAAGGTAGTAAAATGATAATGTATGTTTTATTATTCTCAATAAACCGTATATGGGAGTGAGTATGCATGGGAAAGTATGTCATTCTGTGGTGCAGTTTTACTATACAGATCCATAGATTGTAAAATGTACGAAAAGTTTGCCTATTTCATGTCGAGAACAGGACCAACCAACCTCCGCGGGGCTTCTTCTAACCCGTTCCTACTACTACTACTACTTATACTATGGATCCGTATAATAAAAACTGCACGAATTGTGGTACTATTTGCCAAGGCGAAAGATTGCTAAATACAAGGAAACAACGAGATGACAGTAAATGTATGCTTTTGGAGGCATTACTGGAACATACGGTTCTACTAAATTTTGATACATTTCTTACATTTTCAGGTTAGGTTAGAGCATTGTATTTCCTATAGCAGAATATGCACTAAATGAGGAGCTCCATTACTCCTTGCAGATTGCCTTCACGGGGATTAGTATAAATATAGAGTAGACGCATGGGGCAAGGTTCTATAACACAGGTCCCCCTTCCCACTTAATTGTAACAAAGACAGAAAAGAACGTGCCGTGCGGGGCTCTAACCCGCCTTCACTCGCTTACGCTCGCTCAACAATACATGTGAATTAAATGTTAAACTTTGGTACAGAAAAGAACATATCTAGCTGTTAACCTATATGGGGGGGACTTGTGTTCTAGAACCTTCCCGACGCGTGGCATATTAAGTACAGTGCATAAAACACGAAACAACTCTTGCTAGGTGCCCACTAAAAAGCACAAATGCATTCTATTGGAATCAGTGCAGGAGCACAGCAAGAGGGCCCGAGCGGCAACGAGGGGGTGCGTTCCTAGGGAACAGGCACGTCAGCGACGGGAACTATGCGCGTAAAGAAGAATAGTGGAAAAGCACACTTACGTTTACAATGCTTTCACTATCACTCAAAATGCGGCTTCACTCGAGCAGACGGTTCTACCAAATAGGTAAAATATTATAAGAAACATTTTTCATGAAGGAATGAGAGTGTGAATATAAGTAATTACTGTCAGTGTACAGCATATTGAATTGAATTTAACTGATCAGTGAAAGTATTGTAAATGTAAGTGTGCTCTTCCACTATTCTCGTTTAGACGTATATTCCCCATCGCTGACGCGCCTTTTCCCTACGGACGCATCCCGTCGCTGCCGCTCAGACCCTGTTGCTGTGCTCCTACCCTGACTCGTTATATATTGTTCCTGCTTTTTAGTGGGGAGTTGATATAAATTGGTTCATGTTTTATTCACTGAAATTGTTACGCTTTACCTCCACGCTGTATTTGTACTGAGGCCTGAAATCAATCTGCAAACACTAATGGAGCTTCTGATTTAGTTAATGCTCTGCTAAAAGAAATGCATTGTTCTAACCTGATATGAAACTGTAAGAAATATGTCAAAATTTAGTAGAACCGTCTGCCCGAATAATGCCCAAAATTCATTTCAATTTGCTGTGTACTGACATTAATTACTTACATTCACACTTTCATTCCTTCACAAAAATATGTTTCACATCGTATGTTACTTATGAATTTCCTGTTAGGTAGAACCGACTGCTCGAGTGAACCTCTTTGGGAAATGACCCTCGGCAACTGTTGCAATGCCAATCGTGTATGACTTCAGAGTTAGAAACAACGAGCCCTATGGAAGTTCTAACCCCTTCGCTCACTCAGTTATGTTTTGTTTAGCCTTTTGTAGCACTACTGTCTTAAATTTAGTGAAAAAAATCCACAAAATCGATGAATATTTGGTAGACCCGTTTGCTAAAGTAGTGCCCCCCTTGTATATGTGCATAATCAGTGGGAGGATATTACAGGGGCGTCATTTCAAACTTCGCTTGAGGGGGGCAAAAGCACCAGCAACATAAGATTTTCAAGTTTTGTACTAGTATATTAGTAGACAATCGATTAAAGTATATGTATTCCTCAAAGTCTTGGGGGGGCCATTGCCCCCTCCTGCCCCCCATAAATGACGCCCCTGGGATATTACTCCAGTTAAGAGCACTCTCAAACTGCAAGCATCGCCCTACACACCCTCACAAGACACTTGGCTACCGTAACTGTGCTACAGAATTCGGTGTGGAAATCATAATAATGTAACGGTTTTTTGACTGTTCGAATATTTGGTTCATTAATTGAGTAGACAGCTCCCTCGCATTTTAGATTACAGTACTTACTCCAGTGCCAGCATGTGATGATGGATACTTATCAATGTTGCCACTGAAGTTCAAAAAAATATATTCCAGCTCAATTAAGTATCCTTACATGACTATATTATTATGATTTCCACTGCTAATCGTGAAACGATTCAAAGGAAACCAAATGTCTTATTAAGGGACCGTGGTTGGGGGCTGCGCATAACAATGGAAGTCTCTTTGGGTCAAAAACCTGCTTTCAGATAGAACACCAATTCCTCTTCATTAAAAAGAAATGAAATTAAATATTTAGTTTCACGCCCCAGGAAAGGCACCGAGCCTAAGGAAGATGGTGATAATGAAATGTGAAAAATGGTGGTATGAAGAAAGTGGGCGAAAACGGGAGAATGTCGAGAAAACTCAGGCACATGGTGTTTGTCCACCACAAAGCCCACTTGGCACGAGCTGGGATCGAACCAGGGACCCCACGCACTAGAAGTGAACGCTTTACCACAGGCACTGCAGCCCCATCAGTAAAAAAAAAAACATACCTCATTGCTTCGGGGCTTACATATCTGCTGCCCCTCCCAGAGTAGGATATTTTTTATTTTTTTAAAAAATAAAACCTACCCCAGAATTGGAGCTCTTGATTTTTTCAAGCTTGTATTATAAATGTAAGATTTTTTTTTTTTTACACGTTGCAGAATTTAAATGAAGCAATACATAGCAAGAAATTGCTTGTCTTGGTGTTTTTGGTCAAAAAATGTCCGCGTTCGAAAACGCAGGTAGTCATTTGTGTTCCTTGTGTTCAAGATGCGATATTTTACGCTCTCACTCCGTTCTCAAATACGATCCCTGCTTCTTATGGGGCCGCGGTGGCTCAGTGATAGAGCGTTCACCTCTGGTGCTTGGGGTCCCGGGTTCGATCCCAGCCCCGCCAAGTGAACTTTGTGGAGGACAAACACCGTGTGCGTGGGTTTTCTCGGGGTTCTCTCGTTTCCTCCCACTTTCTTTATTCCTCCATTTCATCCATTACTCATCATCACCGTTTCCTTTAGCCTAATCGGCATAACCGTGGGACGTAAAACTCAAAGATTTTCCGATCCCTGGTTCTTGTTAACAACGGGCAGACAATAATCCATAAAATCTATCTGTCCACAAGTTTGTCAATATTTATTTTACGTATCTTTCCATTTAAGAAGTGACCATTCATGCACCGAGGTTGAGACGATTTCAGACTCTTCTTCACACCGTCCTTTACGCTGAAAATATCCAGAACAGAAAGCATGTGAAATTTATGGCTGATATTTTCCTGCCAACTCATTTTCCTCTATAAGCTCTCAGTTTTTTTTTTTTTTTTTAAATACAAAATGCAGTAAAAACTCACTTTACTGTTTACATGAAATTAAACTGCTTCATTTCATGTTAAATGTATTTAGTCGTTGTAATAAGCCTAGCTGTAAATACATGTTATTTGCCAAAATAAGCCTTGCATGTACTCCCACTTTCCAGAGCGTGTGGCCAATGCTCCTGCAAATGATGAATTGATCAACAGCAGACCACCTAGCACGGAATCTTTCTTAACTGAACTTGAAAGCCGTAACTCTGACCCCTTTCTGCTCGTCGAGCTGCTCTAGAAATATCACTGTGGAGGATGACATACATACCAAAGTTACGACAGGTGAGTTTTTTACATGTTATTTTATAATACTCATGTAAGAAAATGCCGAGTAAGAAGAAAAGAAAGAAAGTAGTAATATTTTATTAGTGCTTAACTAAAATAAAATAATTGTTGAACAAGGCAATACTTTTATGTAAACGAAATATTCAATTTAACGTTCCACGATCAGGCACTGAGGCTAAGGGAGTCGGTGATGATGAGAAGTGAATTAAATGGTGGAATGAAGAATGTGGGAAAAAATTGGAGAACTCCAAGAAAAGCCGCTTGAAGTGAGCTGAGATCGAACCAGGGGCCCCAGGCACCAGAGGTGAACGCTCTATCACCGAGCCACAGCTGCGCCAATTTTATTTAAATGTAACTGTTTCAGCAACTACCCTTGTCTTCTTCAGATACACTATTTATTTATTTATTTATTATTTTACATTTTTAAAGATTTCCTTGTTTATTAATTTTTATTCCTTCAGCAATTATTTTATTTGACTTATTTATATATAAGCAAAGCTTTAATATGGAATGTATCAGATGTTATAGTGTTCGCGCTTTTTTTTTTTTTTTTTTTGAATGGGTAAAAGTACTCCTCCCGAAAATATTTTTCTCAACAGAGGGGTAAAATATAATTTTCACCAAAGAGAAGTTTTATTTTTACTATGAATAATAATAATAATAATAATAATAATAATAATAATAATAATAATAATAATAATAACTGCCGCAACTTCTAACCCTGCTCAGAACAAATAATGTGAGGATTTTCACCCTACTGCTTGTGACAGAATTCTGGTTCTAGAAGTATTATTTTTTAAAAATACTCCAGTAACAAGTGAGGGGGCGTTTGCTCACAATTTTTTATTTTTCGGAATACATAAGTTATACACCATTTTGTTTGTAATTTTCACTTTATTTTTTGTCATATTTTGAAATGCTAATATATGTTTCGTCTTGCATCATAAATTTAACTTACCAAATCGTATCCAATCAGGATAAAATTTCTTATCACAGTAGAAGGATACCTTTTCTGGTTAGTTCCACCTGTCTACAGCTTGTCAGATTGCTGCATCCGATAGCGCAGTTCTGTCACGATATGTAAATGCGGAATTTTGACTTCATTTTGGTCGTTGTCTAGTTGTGTTTGATAAATGAGTAGCTATATTATTTTATTATTAGAAAGTTCTTTGTTTCATAGCATAAAAACTATTCTTACTACATCAGTCTGCATCAGTTATGATCCCAGTCCCCGCAAAGTGAACTTTGTGGTGGACAAACACAGTGTGCGTGGGTTTACTCGAGGTTCTCCCACTTTCTTCATTCCACCATTTCATTCAGTCTTCATCATCACCGTCTCCTTTAGCCTAGCCGACATAACTGTAGGACGTAAAACTCAAAGTTTTTTTTTCTTTTTTGCATCAGTTGTAATATCGTATCAATATACTTGATCGTCACTTTTAGCTCACATCCTAAAGTTGGTCTTAGAGTGGCATTTTATATTATGAGAACATACGTAATGTAGGCTTCTATGAGTGTTTCAGAATTATTTGTCATGTACCTGTATATATAAAGTTTTATACCCCCCAACTTGTTTGATCCTCCTGAAGAATCAGAGTTAACAGCTGCAATAAAATCAAAAGTTAAGCTATTACAGAATAACTAAAATTAATGGTAGTTTAATTTCGCTGTATGGAAGGCCGTTAAAAGTGGATTTTTGAGAATAAGTGACTTCATGCAAGCGAGTGCAGTAACTAATCGTTTTATTGCGTATTGATTGTAGTTGCACATGACGTATTGTAATTATTTTTTAAAAATTTTCTCCGCACCTGAAAAATTGCACTATGATTGTTCATGATTTTTTTTTCTGTTTCAGTGTTCCTATTTGTCATCGTTGGGAGGAAAGGGGACCTTTCTCTGATGCTTGGTTTGCAAAGAGCTGGCGATGAAATTTAACTCCCGCGGAAAAAAGAGGAAAGTTCACGTTGTGCAAACTAGCCTTAAAGACACTTATCATTCGTGAGTAAAAATAAAGATCTTCAAATGAACAATTGCCACAAATCTTCAAAACGTTAGTAGAAAGATATTCACTTCCATCTGCCTTGTTGTTTGAGGATGAAAAGGATTCGGCATGCTTGAAACATGTTGACCTGTTCCTCCTCGCTTTGTTGGAAATCAAGGTAAAGGCATCTCTTTCGAAAACTAAAAGATGGAAGAAACTGCTACTGATATAATAGACGAAGAAGTGGGATATTTACCGCAGTCCCCATTTTTAACCTACTTAAGCACGTGAGGCTTTTTTGATATGATGCTGTATTTCTGTACTTTCAATAACTATGAAAGGTGTTTTCCTTCATACGAAATTTATAGGAAAATTTAATTATTTTTATTTTATATTATTAAAAGATCTCTGTAAGTTTTAGATTATAACCAACAGATATGCATTGTCTACATATTTCTTGTTTGTATTACAAATAATATAGACAATCAGTGTTTCTTGTTGCATTACAAACAGTATGAATATTATTTTATACGACAAAACGTGCACATTGTACATATAACTAATAAATGTAGAATTCAAATTAATGGTTATGTGTTTTCGCTTTCATCCCTCAGAGATTAATTAATTTTAAGATGTACTTTCTTTTTCGATTTTTCACCTCCAAAATAAAGGTGTCTTAAATTGGAGTTATAAAAGTTTAGTCCTGAATTTTGCACTGTCAATAAAACCCATTGTTCTTGTGCGTGCGAGTGTGTGTTGGATGTGGGTGGTTGTGTTTGTGTGTATGTGTGCGCATACTAGCGTAATAATGGATAGCTATAAAATTTATGGAAGCACGTGTTGTACCGTAATTTCATTAAGAAGAAGGTACTAGTAAATGCACATGAATAAATTCCAGTGACGAAATGAGTGGATTCTTCTTAGTACTAAGGGCCGCGGTGGCTCAGTGGTAGAGCGTTCACCTCTTTTGCTTGGGGTTCCGGGTTCGATCCCAGCCCCCGCCAAGTGAACTTTGTAGTGGACAAACACCGTGTGCGTGGGTTTTCTCGGGGTTCTCCCGTTTCCTCCCACTTTCTTCATTCCACCATTTCATTCATTTCTCATTATCACCGTTTCCTTTAGCCTAACCGGTATAAGCGTGGGACGTAAAACTCAAAAATTTCATTTCATTTCATTTTCTTAGGACTGTAAGTACAATGTTCCTTTATTTTTCCATTTCATTCTTTGTTTTTACCATGTTTATTCGTCTTTTCTCATTCTTAAGTTATGTAGGGCATTTTTTTCGCCAAGGGTGAGTCTTACATTCGAGGGTTTTTTTTTTGTTATGTTTTTCAAGTCGATCCAATGCGTCTCGGTTTTCTTTTTAATGTATGGCTTTAAATTTATCCTTTCGTGGAGCAAGCGCTGCCGTTTCTTTCCTGTTGCATTAGGTATATAATTATTCCTCTACAGCTATTGTATATTCGTATCTTAATGTGTAGGTAAATATACCACACATTAAGAGGCGAATATGTACTATTCAATAGGCTAGTATCCAAATACTAAAAAAATAGAAATCAACAACACTAGAGGTGGTCAATTGGATATGGAAATCCCCAATGCATAGATAATACGAACCTTCGGAGAAGCGAAATTTCCAAAATCTTGGTACAGACCAATCAAATAGACCACAATACTTTGACGTTCCCCAATGTGTGCTTCCGAAAGAGGGTGGTGATGCATTTCCCTGTGGCAAGATCTAGGGTTCTTAGGGTCTATCCTGATCTGTTATTTATTACAATAACCAAGTGGTCTTACTTATCTGGTATAGGAGCTTGTAAATTATTATGCAAGTTACAACACAATGGTGAAAAATCAAGCAGCAGCCACGAGGCTAAATTCATTTTCATTATTGTTTTTACTTATAATAAACGTTGTCCAGTTGTTATTCCTAGACTTTTTATTTAACCCAAGAAAAGTGTTGCGGCCAGAGATCAGTTCAGAACTGTCAAAATAAAAAAAAAAAAAACGCAGTTAAGAAGAAAGAAAAAGTGATATTTTCTTTTTTATCATTTTTTTAAAAAATGTGTTGTAAGCTGTGTGTTTTAGAGTAGATATTATTATTATTATTATTATTATTATTATTATTATTATTATTATTATTATTATTATTATTATTCAGTTCCATATGTCCAAATAATCATAAATTGATGTGTATCCAGTGTTGACATTAGGAATCTCAATCTATGTATAGTAGGATCTCGATTATCCGACACAGTTTCAGGGTTATTTGTTTCAACCACTATTCAACCGATCTATTTCAAAATTTACGGGGCCAAAACTAGGTAGCCCTAGTAGCCTAACCTCTAACTTTGGTGCAAAACGGTTGAATAGGGGCTGATAAATAGCCTCAAAAGTGTGGCGAATAATCGAGGTAGTACATGAGATTGAAATTCCTAATGTCAAAACTGCGGATGCACATCAATTTCTAATGGTTTTGACATTTGGAACTGAACAATCCTGTCAGACTTCCATGACATTTGAGGCAGCGAGAAGCAAAGGGGTGTAAGTGACATTTTCAATAGAGTATGTATGTATCTAAAATGGATTCTGCACAGCAAAATATACAAACTGTATAATGAAGTTCGGCGTAGAGCATTCATGGGTAGACTTTCTATTGGACTGCGACGAGCTTCACCATCCAGTTTGTATATTTAGCTGTGCAGAATCCATTTTTGAGACATCCATTGCAAATGTCACTTACACCCCTTTGCTTCTCGCCGCCTCATTTCGAGAACGCCCCCCCCCCCAACTCACATGAAGGGTGTGAAAAAGACGTGATTTACACGTGAAAATCACGTAAAAAAGACGTGATTTACACGTCATTTCTATGACGTGTAAAAGACGTCATAGAAATCACGTCATATTCTATGACGTGTAAAAGACGTCATAAAAATCACGTCATATTCCCGGACATTTCCACGTGGGAAAAGACGTGTAAATCACGTCATGTTCGGTGTATTTTACGGTGTTTTACACCAAAAAAAAACACGTCTTTTCGACGTCGGTGTGCCGCTTGGGGTATTTGCAGTATATCAGCTCACGCCTGATTGGTAACACCTTCAACTCGTTAGCTACACTGCAAAATAGGTGATAGTAGGACCATGTAGTTGTAGAACATCCCGTCGAAAATGCGAGTGGCGCTAGCGTACAGATGTTCCTTTTAAAATGTTAACACTTTGCGCATTTATTCTCGAAATACATAAAGTACGTTGGTAATACATGATGAAGTATAATATCGAGAGGAAGAAGACATTTCAGTGTTTAGAACGATATATAAATGTTGAAGATCGCTGGCCTCTTTCGACAAATATAAGTAATCAAAAAAACGGATTTGCGCTGTGGCGTGCAGTTTAGTTGCCTTTTTTCATTCCAATATCTAGTTCTTAAGATAATTAAAAACAAATCAAGCTTCAAGAAAAATTTAATACCATTTCATTCTAATTAATAATAATCAGGGAATAACATATTCAAGTTTCGGAAGAAAATTTTTATTAATTATTTACTACATTGGAACGAATTTTAATTAATTATGAATTAATTATATAAGCGCATATTGATTATATCAGCATAAAATTAATCATTACTACTATTAAATATATTGCTATAATGTTACATACTCAGATCATTTCGATAAATTGCGTTCTTTAGTAATTGTGAGTAGAGTGCCAACGCCCTTAACCAACTGTTACAAAAAAAAGAACAATTACTAAAGAAAGATCTATATGTACCACAGAACATTGATTATGTGCACAATTAACACAAAATGCGGGAATGTATAATTTCAGTTGATGTACAGCAGTGGTGTAGCCAAAGGAGGTGTGAACATGGTCGAGAACCCCCTTCATCCTCAGAGACCAATTACCGTTAAGACAAAAAAACTTGTTATCATAACATTCCAATGTTATAACAACTTCATCTCCTCCCCCATTCAAAGGTATTGGTTATCCTGGTGGTGTACAGTGTGTATCATACGTATACCACATAGATGCTGACCTATGTACATTTTCCTTTTTTCACTATGAGGTACACTTGCGAAGAAAATGAAAACAATATATGTTGTTAGGGACCCTCTCAAGAAAAACTGGCAAAAAATTGTGGGTGTCCCAGTTAGTCTTCTACTAATTTTGTTTTTGAAAATTTAAAAAAAAAAACCAATTTTCAACCTCAAAATATTAAGAAAATATTGTCCGACTTTTTTCTTGCTGAGAACACCTAACATCTTTTTTTCATGCAAATCAGTTGAGCCGTTTAGGAGAGAAAAAAAATAATTTCAATTTTCCTTCCCCCCTCCTAACACCCCTCCAAAAGCGCTTGGGGGCTGAAACTTTTGGAAACCGAGTTTCTCATAATAAATGTTAATCGATACTGTAAATTTGGGGGCGCGGACAAAATCCAAGCGGATAAACTCCAAGAGGACAAAATCCAAGCGGACAAAATCCAAGCTAAATTCTGACAAGGTGGACAAAATCCAAGCGGATAAAATCCAAGGAACAGTATCATGTTCACAGCTGTGATATGTTCCTGTGAACTTTTAATTAAATTATATGTTTGTTTCTTTCTTCAATTGTCATGCATTCTAAAGTTTTATCTGTAATTCTTCAATTTATTGAAATGACATTTCATTTACTTTTAAAGAACTAAGAATCCAATAAAACATGGATGATTGTCACAGTAAGAGTGCAGATGAGCTTTAATTACTTATCACATCCATATGAAAGTATGTAAAAATATTATGTGTGTCCAAATACATTATAAAAGTATGTATTTTCTTCTCAATATATATACAGTATAACACATTTAAGACCTCAGCATATTATTGTGAGACCAATCATTGGAGTATTTTAAATCAATTCTTATGAGGTGGCATACAGAAGTCTTGATTTTTTTGTTGGTAGTGTTTTATGTATATTTCGAAACAAATAATTATGAAATATGAAGTGCGTATTTTTAACAATGTAATAATGGGTGTGAATTAAATAATGTAAAATTGTTATCTAGAAAATCGAAATGTGAAAATGTGTCTAGACAAACTAAATGAAAATGTATATATTATTGGTTATTTTAACAATTGTAACTGAAGTAGATACTTTGAGGGTAGAGAAGTATTTTTTATATCTAAATTATATCTTTTTAATTTTATTTTTACTTTAATTCTCAATAAATATAATAGAATTAAGTAAGTAGTGTACTCTTTTTAAGACTGGGCTTCTTTGCTGTTATTTGTTATCTCTGATATTAGCCAGTGCTTTCATTTTCTGGTTAATTTATGTGAGTATACTCTTTTTAATCAAAATATTTCTGATCATCCAAAATTGGATTCACCTGGGCATGTTGTAGCAGTGACCAGACTATTTTATGAGTAATTAAAGCTCATCTGCACTCTTACTGTGTCAATCTTATATATTTTATTGGATTCTCAGTTCTTTAAATGTAAATGAAATATTATTTCAATAAATTGAAGAATTAAAGATAAAACTTTAGAATGAATTACAATTGAAGAAAGAAACAAACATACAATTTAATTAGGGTGTTCACAGGCACATACCACAGCTACGCACATGATACTGCTCCTTGGATTTTACCCGCTTGGATTTTGTCCGCCTTACCAGAATATAGCTTGGATTTTGTCCTCTTGGATTTTGTCCTACACTAGTAAATTTGGTGCAGATATGCTTGGGGGAGCTTTCACATCCTTATTCCGCTAAGCCCTTTTTTCCAAAGTAACTGTAACGGTAACGCGTCACAAATTTCTAAGGAATATACCTAGTTTGCTTTAGTTTCTTTTGCGTTACATTTCGGACGAGTAACTATTATATGTATTGTTTTCCGGAAACTAATCTTTATTTTCTTTCCTGTTGTAAATCTCTTAGAATGGAGCAATGGAGCATCATGAACTGTGAATGACCAACAGTCACCGACACACAAAGAAACAGATAAGATCTTAGGGCCACTTGCTGGTTCCAGAAGGGGAGTATAACCTCAGGGAAATCACGTGTACTGATTGCAAGCCAAGCACCTGGAAGATTTTGTAGTAGATTTTTTCAGCTCTAAATCAATACATTCAGTGAGTGAACTGCAAGTGCAATGATAGTCTAGCTTTCCTTAACGAAAATATTTGAAAAAATACTTTTTCTTAAAAACTGAGGATGAGGACATGATTTAAAAGTAAAATGTCTGAAGTGTACCGGCGGGAAATATTTATCAATAGGCAGGAGTTCGTCTACATAATTGAAGAAACATCTGAAGCTTTTATTATTATTATTATTTCTAGAGTATACCGAAACAGTACCCACACAAGCATTGCGGATAAAGCTATTGTCCAAATGTTAATAATTTCTTTACACGTGCTCTTACTAATACTATATTAATACTTTCTTCAATACTTCATTCTTGTTTAGTGCTATTCTGATTATACTTATGGAGATTTGTTTATATGGAGAGATATGGAGAAAAAAGATTCCATTTTCTCAAGAAATTAAAAAAACGAAATGTATATTGAGAGTGGGTGAAGTAGGAAGTGTCGATATAGGTGAAGTTATATGTCGATTGGTTATCGTGACAATAATATAGTGATTTTCTACTATATACTCTTTCAACTTGAATAAGTAGGTTTTAAGTTAATCATCGAAACGTAAAAACTTTGACGTAAACAATATTCTAAAATGTTTTATAGGATATGATTATCCTTATAAATCAATAATTAAGAATCGTGGTTAATATATACAGTGGCGTATTTACGATTTTGTTTCGGGGGGCTTTGCCTGAAAATGTGAAAATTCTGCAAGATATTACATATACTTTATTATAGTAAGTAAGATTTCGGGGGGGGGGGATTAAGGCTGGAAGCCCCCTAAATACGCCACTGTATATATATATGTACTTTTCAAAATATTTTTTTTGTAAATAAACATGTTTACAATATGCTATAACAACTACTAATAGTGCAACACAGACACTGTAAAAAAAAATCCCACAATTTTTGGATCTAAATATCCAATATTTTTCAATCAAAAATTTTCTTGTATGCCTTATATCTGGAGAACTACATGCAGTATAGATATACCCAAACTATCTCTTAACTCAGTATAATGTGCTCATTCCGTAAAAAATAACGAAAACTCAATTTAGAGGCCGTTCAAAAATTTTGTGATCCCTGATCCGAAAACTAATTATTAGCCAAGATCGCAATCCTTTGATGCGTTTTTTTAATCATTCCTAAAGTTCTTGAATAAGATCGCAATCTTTTGATCATTTTTTGGGATAATCCCTAAAAGTCATGTACGCGTAAACTGCAACGACTTTTAATTACTTCTTTCCACACACACACACACACACACATATATATATATATATATATATATATATATATATATATATATATATATATATATATATATATCTATATATATATATATATATATATATATATATATATGCGTGCAACAGGAGTGCAATTGTGACAAAATGTGTGGGAAATGTGCAGAAACTTCCAAAGGTGCAAGTCGTGGACATTTCTCACACGTTTTGTACACGCTTCTCACTCCTTCTGTTGCACACATATATAAATGTAAAAGATGTGATCAAAAGTTGCAGTTTACGCATTTTTTTTTACAGTGCAGTATAGCATTTCAATAGTAGTGCATGTTTTATTGTTGCTATTAGTGTAGATGTGTTTGATGGGTGCCATAATTAACGCTGATGAGCAAGCCTAAACTGTCCGCATGAAGGGATATAGCAGCGCTACTATTATCAACCTACAGTTCTAAACATTTATTACGATCGGGAAAAATCAGAATGTGTAATAATAATAATAATAATAATAATAATAATAATAATAATAATAATAATAATAATAATAATAATAAAAGTAGTAGTAGTAGTTTTAGTAGTAGTAGGAAAAATTTAATGAAAAGAATGTTTTTTGTATATGATTATATTCAAAGTTCCGGACATAAAAGTGACGCGTTACTTGTCTTGCTTTCGAAATAGGGTAACAGTTACTTTTCTAGGGGAAGTAACGTTCCCTTACTGTTAACGATATGCAGTAAGGGAAAGTAAAGTAACTTATAGCGCGTTACATTTTTACAAGTAATTTACCCAACACTAACTCAAAGCCTCAACAAGTCTTCGATTGGTACCTGAAACAAGCTTTCGGAAAACTGATTCCATGCAATTTTCCAAAAGTAGATGTGACAAATGCATTCACATGATAGTGTTTCATGAATAGTGTAAATAAAATTTTGTGAGAATAGCGTTCTATAATAAAATGAGTCTTGCAACTATTTGAACGACCCTTGTCTTTGTTCCCCTCACAACTGATGGTATATGCCCAAACACACACACAGATACACATTGACGATTTCAGAAAAGTCTCCCCGGAGAAACTGAATAAGCAACGAGTGTAAGTAGTACAGTACTACTAAAATACTGGTTTTCCAGAGGTTAAGCCCAATCAGAGAAATGCCCACGGGAATTTCGTCGTTCTGGTGCAGTATCTTCAGGCCACACCATGAAATCACTGCTCACACAATATTAAACACTAGTAGTTTAAGCAGTAACTCCCGCGGTGTTTTTCCAGGGAGGGAGGCTGACAAACAAGCAAAATTGCAAATACAAATCCCTTGAAACACACAATATAAGTTCTACTGCATGTAAAACAATTACTTACGCTCATGGCTAAGTTTACTACAGTAATGTGTGTGAATAAGCAAATATGTTTTGATATGTATTCAGAGGGATCGAACCAATTTTGATAATCCAGGGGGCAATGTCCTCCTTGACTCCCGTTGCAGGTGGGCATGAAAGTAGGGATATAATTTTTTGGTAAGGTATACGCGCAACTGTTTTCAAACGTATAATGTTACCCATCATCCCCTTATATGCTTCTTCTTTCATAAATTAAAATGGGTGAGTAATATAGTTATCAACTCTGAAAAAAAATTACCGGCACCCGCTCAAAATTTTCTGTGATATAGGTCTAAGTGAAAAGTCTCTCTCTTCGAACCCATCCATGGGAAGGATATGTACTATCCTGGACAAAATGCATTAGGATTTAGATTTCTGGGCTATCGGCATTTAAGGCCATTTAGCCCTTCACGTTTTGAGGGATGACGTCCCTCGGCGAGCACACAATCCGGGAAAAGGGAAGGAAGAAAGGATTGGGAAAGGAAGGAAGTAAAGAGCGAAAATTTAAGTGTAGTTCTACTCAAAATGTAGACAAGTTGATTGCTCGTGATGATAACAATGTTCGTCGACCTCCACGCACAGCGTATTCTCAACGCGCACAACCACTTATAAAGCGTGCAGTAGGAAATAAGTTGAGAATAAAAGGAAAGTGCTTTGGTAAGCGTAATTCGGAACGAACTAAACTCGGTCAAAGACGAACTACATGCAAATTAAAGTCGAGCTATAGGCGAGGTTATTTAGAGTCAAACATGCGGAGGAAGTATACATCGACTCCGAGGAGCACTAAAAAGCTTAAGCGAAAACACGTACGAACATTGTATAGTAAACTACATGGCAAAATATAGTAATAGTAAGAGCAAACCTAAAAAGAAATTTATGACAGGTATCGCAATGAAGCGTAAATCCAAACGTCGTAAAGGAAGGCGTGTCATTACGTGGAAGTTTAGTAAATACGCTGTGAAAAGGAGAAAAGATCCGAAATTAAGCAAACTAACTGGAAAAGTACACGTAAACCTGCTAAATTACAGCTTACAAGCGTAACCGGCACAGATGGAAAATTAAAATCCTAGCACAAAAAGAGCGTGAACTTCATCCGAACTCGGGCTGAATCCCGGAAGAGATGAGAAATCAGAAATACCGGATTTGAACTTTTAAACTTTTAGATTATGAAAAAAGGATTATTGTTTATTTATTTGATTATTTCCCCGAATTTCGAAGGTTACTTTTCAGAATCAAAGTGTGTGCCCACCGCCACTGACGCACCAGTCCAAGAAACCATCAATATCGCTCTACAATCAGGTACGTTCACTTAGATGTCATGTTTTATGGTTTCCTTACAGCTTTTGGAGATGAAAGATGAATGTGGAAAGGAGAGGAAGGACAGCATTGGAAATTTTAAACAGGTAATTGATTTAGAACGCGATTTCGGACTTTGAAATTGTAATAATACCGCACCACTTTTGAAAAGTATGACTATCCCGTTTTGGATGCGGACTTTCAGTATCGATTTCTTATTAGGATTTTGAAGTTTTGTATTTTTTTTTCAGATCTTTTCAGTTTAGGGAACCATAGTTCATAATAAAATTTTATTATCAAATTGTGTTTGAGTTTTTAATCATTCTACTTTAAGTTTTATATTAACATTTAGCTGTTCCCATACAATGAAGCATTTAGAGACATGTTAGGCAATTAGAGATAATTACGAACATAATTAGAGATATACTAGTAATAACTACAATTAATCATAAAGTTAAAATTTTGGGTAATTAAAAAAATGTGCTCTTCAGATAGTGAATTTTTTCATTTGATGTGATTGTATAATGAGAAAATATGCGAAATTTATAATGTAAGATTAAGTCGCTGTAAAAATACTGTAAATTAAACACAATTTAGTATAATATTGAAAGTAATTGACAATAACCTTGAATTTGATAAAGTTGTTCGTTGATTTATTCGTCGTTCGTTATATATATGCCATCTACTATTAAAAGTCAATGTGCATTCAATGTGACTAATGATACCTGATGTTAATTGACTTCAGAGAAAGCGATATTATAAGTTAAGAAGAGTTGAAAGTTAAAATATAGTTCATCCCCTAGGGACATTCCTACTTTCGTTATAAAATTAAAGTGATGAAACCAGTGCGACGCCTGGTTGGGTCCTAGCTAATGTGCAGATTCGGCAATTGATTAAAATTTCAAAATTTTGTTCCAACTTTTAATGTTTGGCATAAATAGAGAAAAGTATAATAGTAATAAAATTGATGTTCGGATTTTAGATTTTGATATAATAATTAGTTTTGATTTGGATTTATAGAAAATAATTAGAGTTTTGATTTTGATTTAGAGAAAGTAAAATAAATGTTATTCTTTTTTATGTTTGAAAATAACTCTTGTATTCTTGTGCCGGGAATCTTCTATTTTACTTATGCCTTTCGAAGCCCGCCGGAAAAATCAAGCTAGACGCATTTGAGCTAAATCCTAAATAAAATCAAAAACGTACATAGTTTATGTTCGAATATAATACATTACAGGTTTACATTTGTAAAATTTTAGGGTAATAACCATTCTCATTATTTGTTAGTTTACATAAGTCTCTATATAAATAAAACAATATCGTCGAGCATCCATATTTTAAATATGTTGAACAATTAGTGAGAAATGTGTAACCAATAATAAAGAAATAATTATTTTATCAAGATATGAACTACATAAGAATTGTATGGATGGTATCAATCTTATTATTATTATTATTTGGTATACAGCTTGTCTATGTGTGCCATGTCATTTCCAAATTGTAGGCTACTAACTTACGTTCATGATATCTCCCATACCTAAATATTTCTCGTGAAGTATTGCTTTTAACCAACAAAATTTCCGAAACCATGTAACCGTATTATCAATCTGAGCCAGTTAATTAATGAAAAATTGAGCATTACCTTTCTGGCCGAACTGAATTTAAACTTTTTGTTGTTAATTGTTGGGAGTCATTAGAATACGACGCGCAAGTCTCCTGAACTACTATTTTTTTTTAGCGTTTCTATAGTACTTTCAAATGCAGGATCTCCTTCTAGTGCTAATTCTGGTTTCACCCTATCAACGTTTAGTTTCACATCCAAAGAGCAAGTAGCTGTATCCATGTCCACTGATACCTCTCCTTCGGTTGTAGATAATATTAACTCTTTGTTGTCATTCATTAGTTCGTATGTCCACCCTCTCCCTTCGAGCGGATCATCATGAGGTAAGTCATAAGCAATTTCTTCTTTACACATCAATTCCAACTTAACAGACGCCTTACCAGCCATTGTGAATTGAAATATAATAAGAATTTAACACTGTTCTTATACTCCCCTTATATTTTACGTTGCCAGTGTTACTGAAATAATTTACAAGTACTTTCACAAAAGCAATTTTATATTTTCAATCTTATTCTTCTTTATCAGCCACAATTGTTCTCTCGACAATTGATTGTTTGCTTGTAGTAAGCATCACAAAAGTTTTGCACAGTAACATTATACCTGTATTGAACAAGAATATCGGCAATTTAGAAACGTAATAAAACGTGTAAAATGTAAATATTAGAATAGTTGAAAAATGATAAAAAGTTACAAGATGTGTATAAAGTCACAAAACAGATAGAAAGTAGTAAGTATGTTAAAGCGAAAATACGTAAAAAAAAAAGAAAAAGAAAAAGAAGTGTCGCAAACGGGAAAAAGTCAAATTTCTTCTCTTCGTAAGTTTGGTTCCTGAAAAAAAGAAAAAGAGAAAGAAAGTACTGCTCTTTTTCATTTAAAGTTTTCCATTTTCTTTTTCCACCAAAGTTGAAGAAGTTTTTTTTTGTTTTTTTTTTCTATTTCTTTCTCACTTAGTTCCCTTCCATTTACATTAAAGCCTAGCCTCCAAGCTAATTTAACCAAATTTCCTTCTTTTTTAATTTCATCGATCCATTTCCATTTTTCCCTGATTTTTTTAGTTTCTTCATATTTTAACAATAAGTGTTCTAATGTTTCATCTTGTTTAAAACATAATTAACATTTTTCGTTCATTTCTTTAAATTTTTTTCAATCTTACCAATGTGTCAATGATCACTGACCTAGCTTTGAAAAGTAAAATGCTTTGTAAATCATTGTTCATATAATTTATTTTCCCATAACGCGTTTTATACGTTTATATTCCTTTCAAACTGCTCTTTTTGACAACTTCTTCATAACACTTTTCCTGCGCTTTCTCTTTAATTGTTTCTTCTGTAATTTTTTGGAGAGAAGTATGGTACAATAGGAATAGGTCAGAATAAGGAGAGAATTTCGAACAGATAAACGGGGCTGAAGGCCAAGTTCAACAGAACAAGAGGTAGAGAAAAGTGAGTAGTGTAAAATGACTGGGAAAAAGTGTAGAAAAAAGAAAAGAATATATGAACGTGTAAGGAGGAAAAAAATGTGCAAGTGTAGTAAATATGTATAGAAAACCCCACACAACTCTCGTCATCATAGGACACAAAAAGCACGATGCACTCGCCATAACATCCACTCTACTCGATATTTCAAGGATACTCTCCCATCAATTATAGATGGTACTTGCAATCATATATACGATCAGGTTTTAATATGATACAGAATAATTGCTTAGTGAAAAAATTAGTTCTTCTTCTTCTTCTTCTTCACAAATATAAAGCCCGACCTAACAAAGACCATTGGAAATTTATAATGTGTTTAAGGCCACTGTTGTATACTTGTTGAAGGCATGAGCTACCATTGACTAAATATTATTATTATTATTATAAATAATAATAATAATATGCGAAACAATGAACGAAAAGTGGTTGGTGTGTTATCTTTGTACATTTGTTTTGATATCATTATTGTTTTCCACCGTAAATTAAATT
Source organism: Thermobia domestica (assembly GCF_964235325.1). Lineage (NCBI taxonomy): Eukaryota > Metazoa > Arthropoda > Insecta > Zygentoma > Lepismatidae > Thermobia > Thermobia domestica. The sequence continues at coordinate 150,363,519 of NC_137471.1, read as the reverse complement.
GCACTACTTATTTTTTTCGTTTATTGTATTCGTAGAATGTTAACTTTTACCAATGTCAACTCATTTAAGAGTAGTGATCGGCAGCGGGAATATTTCCGGTGGAAAGGAAAATAAAAAACGGGAATATTCCCGGGTTGTTGTCTTGCATATCAATTTCCGGGAAGGAATTTATTTCCATTTCTTTATTTTATTTTCCAAATTATAAGAAAAGTATGACAAATTACTTTATTTTCATTTATTATGATATACTTCTAGGTTTTAAACAATTTGGAGGTTAAAAAAAATAAAATTCGTTGACTGAATTTTATATAACTAGCCATATGATTTTTTTCTAACTAGGGACATGTTTCGATTAGAACGCGATGTTCGGCATAAAACTTGGTATACATGTACAGGACTAAGTACTGAACACTGTATGATAAGTCATTCCCGTGTAAAACTCGTTTTCCGCCGACAACGCCACCTATCCTTCGAAACACTGTCATTTAAATTCCTCGTTATAAGTGCTGAGTGATGATCTGTCTGGCGAGTCAGTGTGTCGTAGTAAGCTCGAATTAGTGTTAGGTCAGTGTGGAAAAAATGGGGCGGGCTGCTGGCATTAACCTCCTTCATGTAAGTGAATTGTTAAAAGACAAACTTGGTCGCAGATTTAAGAATCAAATATCAGTTGGAGCAGAAGATGAGTCATTTGCAACATTTTGATGCAATTTAATTATCAATGAGTACGAAAAGGAATTAGAAATGATCATACATATCGACACTCGACACAGATGATAAAGAAAACTGGGCCATATGCAGAGTCCTTCTGGCGTGTGATTAGTACCATACTAAAGCGTTCGACTTACATATGCTTCCTGCGGAAGTCGGGCGTTTAGCATGACGCTAATCATTTGTCAAAACGACTTTGCATAAGGCGGAATAAATTTCTAAATGTTATAAACAAATTAGGTTGGGTAACTGCCAGAACACAGATAGCCCACCATTTTGTCAACATTTGCGCTTAAATATGTATGCTCACAATATTTGCATGTCTTTCCTGTCTTTTTTTTTTAATTTTGCATGTAACATTGTGTAACATTGCCAGACACGACTTTTCTTCCTGCCTATTTCTCGAAATTCCATCCGTGAGTTCACATGTAAAAGAAATTCGAGTACCTATTCAAAAATTCGAGTCAAAGAGAGGAGACAGACTGACGTATTTTGATGCAAATATCTTAGAACTGTTATATATATATATATATATATATATATATATATATATATATATATATATATATTACTAGGGTGCTATTCACCAACTCGTGTGTGTCCATAGAGAAGAGGCAGTGAACCGTTTCTATGGTTACAAGTGACCTATATAATTTCTCTTAATATTGCTGTTCCTTTCTAGCTTGACACATTTCAGGTTGTAAGAATGTAACAGCACCTCCGAAAGGAATGAAAAACACTTCATCCTTGACAGTCCACAAATGCTCCTTCTGTGAAGATTACTTTGTACATAGTGTTCGTATTTGCTATGTCAGTTCTTCACTATTACTTTTCAGCTATGTCGCCTGAGTGAAGTAACTATTCTGCATACTCTTTTGTTGTGATGTGACTGATTTAACCTGGAAATGTCCAAATACTGGACCCCTTCTTCATTTTAAGCGTCATCTGATATCGTAAAAACGGTTTTATGCAGTGCGATCCATTCCTACGCGATTATGACTCAAAGCTACTTGTTGGGACCACCAACCATAGGGTATGGGTGTGTTTCTCAAACTCTTGTTATTTTCCATATAAACCTACCATTCTCATCTCGCCTATTCCTAGGATTACACCCGAGCTCAGTTCCTCAAATTCCCTTTGCTTTAAATTGAACTAGATATAATAATAATAATAATAATAATAATAATAATAATAATAATAATAATAATAAAAACACTTCTGGGCATCTTGCAGTCGTGTGCGTGATCTTCGCTCTTGACGTCTTCATGCTATATAGCTAAGTGTATAAGCATGCACATTATAAATTTGCACACAATATTCAAAAAAATAAGAGAGCAGAATATATCAGAAGATAATCAGTGAACTTTCTGGTGCCATCATTTAACCTTTGTTATGGACATGCGCTAACCAAAAAAAAAAAACTATTATGACAATAATTCGTGAACAAATAAATTTATTGGTTTTTGGTGATCTCTTACGAATATCATGAGGCTTTCAGAGCACAACGGAATCAAGTCTTCAGAAAGCTGAGATAGTGAGAAACCTGTTTGTAGGTACTTTTATGTACATGGTTAGAACAAAACATTTTTATTCAAAAATTATTTACAATATCTTCATATGAATCTATAAACAATGAAAGTAACTTCAATTAAATATCTCAAACATGAGTTGCATCTAAAAGGAACCAAAACCACCAAAGAACTTGATTATTTTGTGCTCTCAATGCACCATATATGACATACAACAAAATCTCAAAATATTTATATGAAAAAACCTATATTGATATCTACATGGACAATTCCAGAGAGTTCTGTAATAAAGCCGTTTAACATGTTAAAGCTAGCTAAAGCAACTGCAGGATAGAATATGGATATCATGTAAGCCTCTGAACATTTATTTCACATTATATTTTTTTCTCATCGTCTTACTTAGCCGACGGGATAGAAGCATAGAGGGAGAATACTAAAAATGCAATACAATGAAATAAAATAATGCCATTTAAAAGGTCAAACTTTGAAAATTCAAAATAACATTTCCATACATTTCGATAGTCTATTTTTTTTATTTCTTTTTTTATTTTACAATCCAAACATATTTCACATAAAACGTTCAATTTCTATGGCCTCATCATTATCATCACCACTACCAAGTTGCTATTTATGTACAATAATATATTTTGCTATGAAGCCAAGAGTGCGAATCTGTTACATGTTAAAATTTTTTCAATAAGCGTATTGTTTTACTCTGCGAATAGTTTAAATCAATTTCATTCTCTATAGTTAGTACAATGTAAAACTTTACAATTACTGTTTCTACTAATACAGACAACTCCTTCTTAAAACACGAAGATTTATTTTCACATTCCAAATAATCACACAGCTACATTTGGTGAATAATTATTTATATCTCCACTAAGCCTCTCTCTCTCTCTCTCTCGGAGTTAACGATGGGCGTGAGTGTTCTTCACGGATACTCGTAGTCACAAAGTAGAGGACACCGCATCCAATCTTCTTCCAACTTTCTTTTAAAGTACTCTTTTGGAAATATGCTGTCATGCATGTTATTGAGATACATGCAATACTGTCCATGGTATTCATTCCGAAATTCCCCACTGCCTGAAAGGAATGAAAAAGATATAATTCACATTTTGAGTGCAAAAGTAATATGATACATAGAATTTCATATTTTCAAAAAATTAAGTATTAGAAAATTGAATCTACTTTGCATTACATCACTTGAGATTTATTAAGCAATGTACTTCAGGCACTCCTGGAGCCACATATCAATGTTTATTCTACTACTACATTGATCACTAGAACATGACTATGAGGGATAGGAAAACACAGCGGTAGAGCACTTACCTTTGGTGCATAGGGTCCTTGCTTCCATCCCCGACCAAGTAACCTTGTCGTGGAGAACATCATGTCCGTGGGTTTTCTCGGGGTACTACCATTTCCTCCTATAAAAAAAACGTTTTAGTGAGCGGTATCGTAGTAGAAAATGCATTGATAAAGGGCCAAGGGAAGACCTAAAATAGTTTGCTGTTATGAATCTCAAGTCCTAAGATGCAACAGAGGCATTTTTTTCACTATCAGGTAGTTCAAAAGTAGTGAGCCTTTTGCACAAAAGATGGTGTGAGAATCCCCAATTTCAGATTAAATGAGTCTCAGCGAGTAAGCCTTAACATCATTCGTTAGCCGGCGGTTGAAGCAAGTATATGGAAAACGTATCGAAATTCTCGCATTAAGACGTAAGATATGTCGTGAAAATATGTGTGCTTTCGGCAAAGCTGCATTACATCTTACGATTTTATGCGATAAAGTTATAAACGCTGCGAAGGTCTGCAACGAAATTAATGTTGTTTATGAAAAACAGCAAAAACACAATTCAATCGCTTTCGTTCCAGAAATTTTGATGTCCAGAATGCAACTCGCTGTGAGCGACCAACCATAGAAATAGTGGACGATATTCTGGGAAAAGTCCAGAAATATGATCGGCACTAATCACATTACCAATAACATAATGTCCATCATCAAATAGTATTAAGTCATTTGGATAAAGCTAGGTAGAAAAAAGAGCACGACATTTTAGTAGCATATGAGCTGACTCAAAGAATTATACACGATTAAATTTTATCTGAAAATCTTACTGAAACGTAACGAATTCGAGCCATTTTTAATACAGTTGATCACAAGTGATGAAAAGCAGATAACCTACATCAATATACGGGAAAGATTGAAGTCTAAGAGACCAGAAGTTCTACAATCTCTGGCAAAGCTTACATATCACCACTGTAGATTAAGCTGTGCGTTTGGTGGAATTGAAAGAGTATCTTGCACCACGAACTGATGATGTCGGGCAGAACGACAGACTCGGACCTGAATTGTCGACACTTAATGCGAGTGTGCCTAGGAATTCAAATTAAACGGCTGGAACTTATCAACAGCAAGAGTGTGGTAAACCAGGCTAACATCATTAGTCCGCTTATATACTTGACCTGTCAGAAACTGAGAGAACTCGGTTCACAATAGATGACCATACGAGCAGAGACAACTTGCAAACTGCTTACTGTAAGCTTGCATTGGAAATCGGTAAGCTAGCATCCGGCTTGGTTGGAAAGCGTGCAAGCATACCACAAACTGGATTCCAGTAACAAAGTTGCATGGTTTCAATCTCGCATTCAGTGTTCCATTCAACCTTGAATTAAGAGTTTTACGCTGGCAGTAAGCCAATAAGCTAATGAACTACCAGTGATGCAATGACGCTCTGCGAATCATCTAAAATATTGCATGCAAGTACAAGAAAAGGCAAAATGTATGAAAGCACGTGTTAATACAGCAAGCGTAGAAAGCCTAAAGCCACACACGCACCAAAGGCCGAAAGCTTTCTTGCTACCATATAGCACGGACATAGCACTGTTAGAATATTGTTTGTTTCGGTGTCTGGAGAACTCCTTGAGCAGTCTAACTTAAGATTTTAAAAGAAATCTGTTGAAACCGTGTGTCACAATTTTTGACCAGAAACTACAGAAGGTCTCTAGCAACGGGATTTTGGTATTGCCGAACAAATGACAAAAGTCATTGACTAAACTGGTGCAAATATGGTTCATAATAGTTTCTAATCACAACTAACATACTTTCAATTCTACCCAACATAGACTCGATATTTTTAGACTACCTGATACTTGCAAGCAACTTCCTTTATCTGTATACTTACTAACATGTTTTGAGTTCGGTGTCTACAGCTGCTGCGTACACATTTTGCTCAGTAATGCATACCAACTGGATTACGTTATAACCCGACTGGATTCGATTCTCGTCCGTTTCTATTCGGCAAGCCGTTCTTAAGACCGGCCGGGTGCGGTTTACCAAGTTCAGGGTGTTGATTTTACATCTTGAAGGGGTCTTAGTGGTTAGAACAAACAAGTACTTCACTCTGCAGGTGGTAGTGGTTAGAGTAAAAACCATGCAAGCCTTCTAATTAAATCACAAACCAAAACAAATCCAAGCTAAGGTTGCGCTCGCGCGTACCCACCATCATTGGCACGTGAATCTTTATACTTACAGAGTGTACACAAATACCTGTACATAATACCAACAATTCCTCTAATGATTCATGCAAGAAAGTCGGAAAAGATAACTGGAAACAAAACAAATACATAAGATAAATTGTATTTGATCAAAAGTAATTCACATACTATATTTACATACGTGCACCCTTTTTAAATATATTTCTATTGATAAACTTGTTTCGATTTATTTTTAAAACATTTTAGACCATATTGATATATGTATAGTAAAAAATATAAAAACGACGAAAGATTAATTGAAAATGCTATAATATATCATTGCTGGCTTATTTTAAGATTGGTGATACACTACCACTTGGCACACGTTGGTTCAGTGAATACATCACTGCACTAAACTTCAACTACAGGGGATTCAGGGGGGAGCTTGAAGTAATTCTGTTTAGAAGGATTTCTTGCAGCTTTGTCTTCTTAATGCGGCAATTACGAATTCATCCCTATATGCGGATTATGTTGTCTCACGCTTCCTCTTTGCAGGATTTACTGTGAAATTACCTGTAATCCAATAAATTCAGATTAACTCCATTATGCTTGTGTTTCTGCGAATGTTTTTCTATTCTTTCATTAATATTAGGGTTATTTACTAAAGAGATTAGTTATGTTAATTGACCGTATTGGTACATAATGCACATTCAGAATATATAATCACATATATTGTTCACACTCGGTTTTTTTTTTTTACTCATTCATTATACACTGCCATTACAATTGATATTCACGATGAGCAATTTGTGGTGTCGAACTAAATTGTATTATTTCCCATACATACATTAGTTCTCACTAAAATATTAATTCCATAAGCTACACTAACTCTAAAGATTATTTATTCAATATATTTCGCCACAACGTCAAGGATTATCAACTTTTTTTTACGGATTTTCTTCAGTATCGTTCCAAACGCTTCCTAATTTTCTTCATGGCCCCGCGTGAATGCTAATCTTCGCGCTTTTAGGACAAAGCGACTGCCTTCCTACGCCTATTAATCACGAAGAACAACACCAAAATATTGAGGGAAAATATGCCTTTATATGTAATATACAAACTAATGAGTTTTATATGTTTTTTCCATTAAAATAAAGCAATTAAAACATCAAAAACAATAGAAACGAACGTCGATGACGTCTAGTATTACTGAACTAGTTTTTCAAAGAATCACGGCCACTTCACAGCCCATTGTCTTCTGAGCACGTAATGCACGTCACCACGGCAAAGCGTTGCCAACAGGTTGAAAAAGACAGCACTATAATATAAGGTTTCCGTTAACGTATTGTGCAAAGAGCCTTATTCCACTTCAGATGAGACTGACTGGGGAATTTAAACAAATGGAATGGGGGTGAGGGAGAACACACGCTCACAACGTTAGTTGCCCTTAGGTTTGGACAGTTTTCCTTAGCTTTTAAAATAGTTTCTTACGTGATTACCGATATATGCTTTGATATGTATTAAATTGAATAAAAACCCACTACTTCAAACGACGTTTACACATTGTTCTATATACAGTTTTCAAGAAAAACACTTCTTTGCCAGTTACAAAAACGAACAGTTAACCAAATGTCAATTTGCTTCATCGCGAAAGTGGTGCGACCAATTTTTAGTAAAGATTACCTAAAGTTTGTATTCTAATGCCTTATTTTATTAGTATAGTTTAGCTATGGGCTATTACCTAACCTACTGGGTAGATGACAGAGATGGTCATCTTCCCTTATTTTGCCCTCATGAGGGCGTTGGAGGGCAATAAAGTAATTGAGGGTGAGTGTGAGGGAGGGTGAAGGTGTCAGTTGAGGGTGAGGGCGTCAATTGAGGGTGAGGGTAAGGGTTCATAATATTAATTATCTTGAAATTCTTCATTTCTGGAAAATATGTGAGAATATGTAATGTAGTTTTTTTCTTAGAATTTCTCGTCGTTCACAGAAAATCGTCATATCAATATTCCATCAGTTTCATACGCTTTTCATGCGCGAAGACAAGATGTTTCTCATAGATTTATTATTTTTCTATATTTATATATTTTCACATTATAGAAATAATAATTACGAAACATATAAAAATATCTACTGCAAGTTTTTGGCTACCGAAAATTTCAAAGTTTAACGAAAGTAACCCATTAAAATTTCTGGAAGTTCTCAGGAAATATTTTTTTCATATATTCGTTCAGAAGAGAAACTAATAAATGTTCATATATTCATTTATTCTGAAATTGTAACCAAGAAAAAGTTTTGTTTTTTCTTCTAAGAGAAAAATATATATATAAGAAAAGTACAAAGGTGCAAGCCGCAATAAATAACTTTATATTTAATTATCAAATAAAAAGATATTTCCTGCTTTTGGCTATATACCTACTTTTAGACTTCCAAAAACTACTCTATGCATATGAAAGGGAAGTCTTATAGAACGGCTTTGTCCGTTTGTGTGCCTGTCTGTCAACAGGTATCACATCAAAATCGGTAAGAGCTATTGACAAGCGGTTTTCGGGAATCGATCCAGCATCCCAATAATAGGTTACATCTACTTCAACAACCTCCTACTTAACAGGCACCCTCAAATCTCCTTGGCAGTCAATCTGTTAAACCGGAAGTGGTAGAAATCGGAAATTTCCGATTTCAAATTAAACACCACGAGTAAAAAACGGTAATAGCGATCGGCAGACGGTTTTCGGAAATAGGTGGATATGAAAGGAACCACCTTAACTCCTGCGTTTCTACTAAAACTGGAAGTGGTAGGATCCATCACTACTTCAGGTTTCAATATTTATTTTCATAAACATAAAAGGGTAAGAGCTATCGACAAACGGTTTTCGGGAATCAATTCTGCATTGCCAGAATATGTTCCATCTTTTTCAATAATCTTACTTAAACGGGAAGTGGTAGAAGTCGGCCATATCTGGTTTCAACAAACATATTAATAATTCATAAACGAATATAAAACATAGCTAGCGATAAAGAGTATTCAGAAATCGATTTAAGGTCGTAAGGGGACAAACCACCTGTACTCCTGTATTTCCACTAAAATCGGAAGTGGTATAAGTTCACTACTACTTCTGGTTACAATATTAATTTTCCTACACCTAAAACGGTAAGTGCTATCGACAAGCGGTTTTCGGGAATCGATTCAGCATCCCAAGAATAGGTTCCATCTCTTTCACCAATCTTCAAGTTAAACCAGAAGCTATGTTGAACCACTTCTGGTTTCAACAATATTGGTCATAACTCAAAAAACGGTAGAAGCTATTGAGAAACGGTTTTCGGCATACGATTCGTCGTTCCAATAATATGTCCCATCTCCTTCGACAACCTAATATTTAAACCGTAAGTGGTAAAAATCAACTACTTCCGGTTTCTACTATTTTCAGTTTTACTAGTTTGGAAGTTTACCGTAGTTTCATACTGTGGAACGATACTCCCTTGTTCTATCATATAATTCTTGTGTTATCAAATACTAGGTTTATTACCAGGTACTCAATAATATTTACATTTTTCCCATTATAGGACCTAGAAAGTTGGAAGATTATAATTTGCTGTAATGTCATATTTCTATTCATGGATTCAATCAATATCATGGCTTAATGTGGAGTTATTAGTGGATATTTGTTTAGAATGGAAAAATTTCAGAAATGGGAAGTTTTAAGCGGAAATTTTTCCACTTCACATCACTAGTTGAAGGGATGGTTTCAGTAGAATAATTGTTAATATGTACATTTAATGGACGGAACAATGTAAAGGAGATTCTTTCTTCTAGGGTAGAAAATGTTTTATTTGTAGCTGTACTTTATTTGAAGGAGCGCCAAGTGAACTTTGTGGTGGACAAACACCGTATGCGGTGGTCTTCTCGGGGTTCTTCCGTTCCCTCCCACTTTCTTCATTCCTCCATTTGATTCATTTCTCATCATCATCGTCTCTCTTAGGCTCGGAGCATAATCGTGGGACGTTAAACTGAATATCTCATTTCATTTTATTTGAAGGAGAACATTTCTAACCAGCGATTATCTGAAGCAGAGATCCTTGGGTTATCCGGGTTCGATTCCGTACCGGAAACAAGTTCCGCGATAGAGAGAAAAGCTCAATTAAATATAAAACATAACTGTATTTATAATGATTTTCATATACAATTATAGTCCTAAATGTACACAGTTCAACTTTTTTATTATTATTAAATTAAATATTTTCCTTTGTCTTTCGTGTCTGGTGGCTTGTTGGCAGAGGCGTCACTATGTCTAGTTTGGGGTGTTCAAGCCTCCCCAATTTCTTACAAGCCCACCTAAATTTCACTATGTTACATACTTTTAGAAAAGAGGATACTAAGGAAATCTACCGAATTTGCACCCAAATGCAACAGAAGGTGGACAAACATTTTAAAATTTAGCATCTTTACAGAGTAATTGATCGTTGATTATTAATATTCTGTTACTATACGAATAGCCCCCTTAAAATATTAACTATTTCACAGGAGAAATTTTAAATAGGTGACTTTTAAGGTTTGATTACTTTATAAGGTAATTAATATTTTCTTTTTTTTACTGTATTCTAATATTATTACGTGCAAATAGGGATGCGCACAGACAAGATTAGAGGTTGTCTTGCCTCGAAAATATGTTGTGTAAAGTGATGCCTCGAAAATGTATCTTTTTCTGTTGGAAGAACCCTGTCTCGTCTCGAATCTTGTGGAGTTATTTTGAGAAACAATAGCTTTAATTTAATAAAGAATGAAACAAACGTAACTATGTTGCTAAAAATGTGCAAGACTGAAATAGTAACCACAATTCTTTTGCCCCAAATGCTTCAAATTGTGTTATGTTCCTGATTAAAGATATACCTAAAATACCGAAACAATGGAATTTTGGAATGTTGGGTATCTTGGCCTCAAAATGGTTGTTCAGTCCCCTTTAAAAAAATGCTAGTTATGCCACTACTTGTTGGATGCAAACAGTCAATGAACGTACAGATCACGCTCATACCCATGGGGCCTGAGCTTCCCTGAAATTATCAGTTTGAGAATGAATTTCGTGATGAAGAGAAATTGCCTTCATTCGTCCTTAAAGTTGCTTGTATCCGAAGTATGTTCCGTCCTTCATTTATAAATATGGTGTTATATAAAGTCATAACTTCAATATCTTCTTTCTGCATCTCCTAAGTTCTTTTCACCAAAAGTTGAATATCAACAAGCATTTGGCAACCATTATTTTAGATTTTTTAATCTATGTTCTCTACCAATTGTAAATCAGACATATTGAAAGAAAGGCACGAAAAGTCAACCTTTATTTCTAAAGAAATGAAATGAAATAAAATGATATATCTAGTTTAACGTCCCACGTTTATGCGCCAAAGCTAAGGGAGACGGTGATGATGAGAAATGAATGAAACTGTGTAATGAACAAAGTGGAAGGGAACGGGAGAACCCCGAGAAAACCCACGCAGACGGTGTTTGTTCACCACAAAGCTTACTTGGCACGAGCTGGAATCGAAACAGGGACCCCACGCACCAGAGGTGAACGCTCTACCACTGAGCCACCTCGGTCTCCTTTATTTCTAAAAAAAGTGGATATTTTGTGCGCATAGCCAAGTACGTACCCACGGGGTGGGTCCTTGAGTTTCGGACCCCCCCTCGAAATCCGGACTTTTTTGTCAATTTAGTCTAATTTTAGGTACAAAGTTTATTATAATTTAGCCTCAAATTGTGTTTGGACCCCCACCCCCCCGAACCGCTTTGGACTCGTCCCGAAATAAATTCTTGCGTACGTCTCTGCGCATAGCACTCAGAGCGGATTAAACCTTTTGGGACCCTGGAGCCGACTATTTCAAAGGGCCCTATGTTACGAATAATTCCAGCGCATAACTTTTTTGTCCTTCAAGCCCCCGCTAAGTGAACTTTGTGGTGGACAAACACCGTGTGCGTGGGTTTTCTCGGGGTTCTCCCGTTTCCTCCCACTTTCTTCATTCCACCATTTCATTCATTTCTCATCTTCACCGTCTCCTTTAGCCTACCCGGCATAACCGTGGGACGTAAAACTCAAAGATTTCATTTCATTTTTTTTTGTCCTTCACAGCCTCATAGGCTTATCGAAACACCGAGGAGTATGCTGTGCTCCACGTATACAATAATTAGTTTAATTACATTCATTATTTACAGTTAAATGCCTAAATAGTTCAATGTAACACATAAATGCCGAATGCGAGCCAAATGGTCAACAGTCCCTGTAGAAACGCTAATGGAGTAAAAGGAGAAAAATCAAATACAAATAGTAAACCTGTACAAGGTTACACCGTGAGAAAAGTTCCGAATTTGAAGGTCTTCTGTGTGAATGATGTTTGAATTTATTTGTTTATTCATCACATCAATCAGTTTATTTATCCACGCCCGGCGATGCCACGAAAGTCTGATGTTTGCAGGCACGAGCCCAAGCTGGTGGAAGAAGACTTAACTCTAGCGATACCGCAAGCCTAGCGAGCGGGAAAAGAAATTAGCATGGATCTGAAGCCTATAATATAATAAGTTAATTGATGTGTTTTAGTATTAAAGAGGGGGATTTTGGGGGACCCCGTGAGCATGGTCTCCATTAGCTCCGCCTTTAATCCGCTCCTGATTGCAATCCAGGTTACTTAAGTTGTCACAATACCTATAGGCCTATTCACTGGGTCTATTAAAAGCAATTGTGTCTGAGTGGTTTGATTCAACAACCTATTATTATTATTATTATTATTATTATTATTATTATTATTATTATTATTATTATTATTATTACTATATACATGCTACAAAATAGATTTACTGCTATACTGACACAGACAAAAGCTAGTTTTAAACAACGAGCTTGGCTTAAAAACAGAGTCACGTTCAATTTTTCCCATTGGCTGTACTACTCTCATTCATTATCTTTGTTAGCGCAAACACTTCGGATGGGACGGGAAGGTACAATGTAAGGAACCTTTACCCCTGTATGTCTAATGGAATTCGTCATCAGTGTATTTTTAGTTTAGTTCTCCATTTCAATCCCACCGGAATGAATCACCAGCTCTTCCTGTCTTCAAAGAAAAAATGAATCACCAAAAACTCTTGGGCTTCTGGAATGTTTATCGTATTTATGTTAGATTAAGTACTAGGCTAGTCGAGAAAGCGTTACCCCCACAGCGAACGCGGCCTAGGCGGTTATACGGTAATTTTAGTTTCACCAGAGTTGTAAATCATACTATGAGCCAGTCACGGTTTCCAGGTCTTTTCTTTTCATTTTCCGCGCCAGAAGTGTAGAATGAGAATGACCTGCTTCAGTTGGTTTCTTGTGAGAATATATGAAGGTTATCGAAGAAGTATTGGTGTTAACTGCAGTTTCTTCTTATGTAAAGAAAAAATGACGAAGAGGAAACTAGGTACAGACAAAGTAAACGACCAAAACAGCTTACTTTATCTTAATCAAACTTGGAAAACAATTCAGTTGGTGTTAGATTGTTGCTTTTTAAATGTATTCCTACATCCATATTAATCTGTGTATCTGTATAAAAAGGATGTGTATGTATGTTAGGAATGGTATAGAGACGAGATGAAACTCAATACACTCTCAGTCTCGTCTCGAGTCGAATAACATCGTATTAGTCTCGGTCTCGTTTCCATCAATATATGGAGCTCCTTTGTGACTAAGCGGTAAGTGTATGTGTCTTTGGCGTGGAAGACCCGGATTCGATTCTAGGCAGGAGGTTATGTGGTTAGGGTCCCACGTTAAGCTGTAGTTCGACTATGTAGCCTCGCTGATATAGTCGAAAGAGACGGAGCAAGAGGCATTTTTTTAAGATATCCTCTGTATCGAAAACAAATATTAGACCCCAATCAATAAATTCCTACATTTACACTACTTTATACTTTACTAGCTATGCACGTGTCTTTAGAGAATGGGGTTCCGGATTCGAATCCTGTGGGAGATCATTATAAAGTTCCAGCGCATATAGGTTGTTTAGATACCACCTTAAACTGTAGGTTCACATCTTGTATAGCTTCGGTACTGAAAGCACCGCTAAAGTCCAAGCTACCAAGTATAAAATTTACATCATGATATTTTTAACCAATTCTCTGGTTTAATCTTTTAATTTTTTTCTTCTCATGATTTTGGCTTATTCTGGTCTTATTCCTACTCTCTACCAATTTTAGCACGTTATTTTCAGTTTCAGAACAAAGTTGATAAAACACGAGCAGTTGCAGTTAAAATAAATAAATATAATAAAATAAACATATCTTTCCCAGGAATATTTCTAAGCTGCATGGAAAGAAATGTCTGGAAACTGAAACATTATGTGTTTGTTTTACAAAACTTAGTTTCGAAATAATTTGCAACGTAGTTTTTCGTTCATTTCAAAGACTTGAAAGAGAATAATATGTATTGAATGCCAATTTAAAATTATGGTCTTTGCTGTTTAAAACATTTTCAATATGCCTAAGTACCAAACTATTAGAGGTGGCATTTTCCGCCTTTCTCTTGTGCACGCATCTATGGCTTAGACCATCTAAGGGCAATTGTTCCACCATCTAAAGTATCCACCCCATGAAATGCCGCATAGCCGGCCTAGTGATGGGTAAATTCCCGGGAAGATATTTTTCGGGGATATTCCCGGGAAGATTCCCAAAATGGGAATTTATCCGGGAATTTATGTTTAATCAGAAAGAAAATTGCATTCTATTACTATATTATTATTTCAAAGTTGAATTAATTTTTATATCACAGCATATTATTACTGTTGTCCACAGAGGATTCTTTAAAATATATACGGTACTATGTTATTTTAGGGCCATTCCACGCGAAAGTGAACCTGAACCAAAATTTTCGAAACCTGTCAAAACCAATGCATTTTTACATATATATGAAGTAAATAAAACGAAATTTACTTTTCCATAAAGAAAAACTTATTTATACTTAGAATTCACGTAAAATTTAAAATCTAAGTTGTGAATATGTAACATGTCAACTGCGAGGAAATTTTTTATTCTTGTTATCGGCAACATTTTACGGTAATTTGTGCATGTTTGGCTGAAGTAACTTCGAACTATTGAAGATGCTTCTCTTTGCTACAAGCTGCAGTTGAAAAAGTGTTTACAGGATAAAAATTGTTTATAATATCATTAAAGATATAAACGTCAACTTGAGTGTCCTGCCCGTGACAGAAAACTACCAAAAGTTATTGTACTGAATTACTAAATTTGTGAATGTGGTTCGTACTTAGTAGAAGTAACAATTTGCACGTGTACTTCACACTTACCAAATTTTGGACTAATGCTAATAATGTATTTCGATTTATTTCAATTTGAAAACTTGTCCTTCCCGTGACAGTGGGCATGTCATTGGTGAGAAAGTTAGTGTACATTGGTTATTCATAATAGAAAATTATTCCATGTGTATTAAAATAAAGTTTTCTAAGCATGAACACTATTTACTTAAATAGAGGATTATCTATTGTTGTCAGTATGATGTTTTAACTTAAAACAGGTGTCATATAAATATTATCATTAGCGTCACCTTTTCGTTCGTTTCAAGGGAGAAGTGGATCGGATTGGAATACATATACAAAGGTCAGTATGGAACTTTGCAAAACAAAAGAAAGTAATTTTAGAATGTGCTGCTGATTTCGTAGCAGCTTTAAGCTCTTCGTTTCAAATTATATGTTTTACTACTATCATCAGCAGAAATTAAAAAAAGAAAGACGCTTTGATAAAAGGCGGGAAAATGCTCTTATCAATTGAATGTCTGCAATCAAAACACTTTTTTTCCTGCAATTTGACAGCGAAAATTGAGTAGTTCGTCGAACTTTTAAATCAGAGCTTCATCCGTGTAAAATCTTTCAATTCCTAACAGACTTTTATTCAGAATCTGAAAATGATGATTCCGAAAGCCATGAAGCTATCCTGGGCGACGACTTAGGTTTGCATGTTAACAAAGCTTGTGTTAGGCCAGCTGTTGAAGATATAACACAAAGAACATTTTTGTTAATGGAGTTTTTCTCTAGTGGACAGAAAAAGAAAGCAAAGACATGCAACTATCGCACATAGCCCAGTGGAAGAGTGCGAAGAAGTCAAGGAAATTCGTATGAAGACCGTAAGCGATTGCGGTAAAATTTTCAACTGTTGAAGATGTGTCTTACATGCATTTCAATCAAATAATACCTGTTATACCAGCAGTGCCGTGGCGATGGGGGGAAGGGGTGAGCGGGGCGACGGCCCCGGGCGTCAAAATATGGGGCGCAAAATTCAGGAGGTAAAAATAAAAGATATATAAAAAGGGAAGGAAAAAGTATTAAATAGTGCTCAAATTCTGGGAAAAGCAGGGTTTATTTTTGAAAATCTTCTTACGCATGGCGCCAACCATGTGACGCTTTGCGGCAGGTCTGTCGACCTGACTCAAATTTACGGGGGCGCCGTCGTATACTCTCGCCCCGGGCGCTGATTTTCCACGGCACGGGTACTGGATACAGCACCTATTTAATATTCTGTTAGATAGTATTTTGTACGACGTTCCTTACAAGGTGGGTGTAAATGGGCAAATAAAACCATTCCCTAAAGTGTAGGTAGTTAGAAATAAGTGTATTATATATTTTTATTGTATGTGATAAAAGCGAACCCCAAGTAAAGTAAACAGAATTATTTGTGTACAATGATATAACAAACAGCAGAAATTGACTTATTTTCGATTTTATTTCAGTTTTCAAACCATTCTTATTGAGATTTTGTGTGTTGATTCACACGGTGTCCTGCCCGTGACAACCATGTGTCCCGCCCGTGACACAGTAAAGTTGAGTTTTTTTTATTAATATACATATTTGGCAAATTTCTCTTAAGTGAAGTTTGGTAAAAAAATTTCATCATTTATACATTTCCGTTTAAATAAAAACATTTTGAGCTAAGAATTCACAGAGTTTTGTAACATTCACTTGGTGTGTCGAAAGTCACTTCTCTTTTTTGTCCCCACCCGTGACAGACGTTTAGGAATTAATATTTTCTACTCTAAACAGAAAAAAATACTGAAAACATCAGCTACATATACTCCTAAGTCTGTACTGCTCATGTATCATACAATTAGCAGAATTTATGTTGTATTTTTAGAAATATACAACTTTAAAGCATCAAAAATGTAGTGTAAATGTTCTGCCTGTGACGATGGAATGGCCCTTTATTAACACTTTATTATATTTAGAGAGTACGCATAAATGTATATTTATTTATAATATGTTCTATCAATTAAATATCTGTGAAAAAATTATATAGTAACAGTTTAAATTTATATGTAAGTGGATTTGCTCAACTTGACTCTATTACTGATATTATGAACACATTAAATTTATAAATGTTATGAAGCAATTAGATTGGTTAAATGCTAGAAGATACATGTCTCACCAATTTATCAAAATTTGCGCATAAATATTTATGTTCATAAAATTTGCAAGATACTTACTTATCTTTATATTTTAGCACGTAACATGCTATACACGACCTTTCAATCTACCTATTCCTCGTAATTCCATACGTTAATTAACATGTAAAAGAAGTCCAAGTACCTCTTCAGAAATTCGAGTCAGAGAGAGGAGACAGACCGACGTCTATTACTAATGGTGGTTCAGAGTGTATTAATAATACTTCATCTCTATTTCTACATAATTCTAAATTACTTTACAAAATGGTTCCTTTTCATCATTTGCAAATTAGTACTTTGCTAATTTTGGCTGTTCTTTAGCATTGGGGGCCAGCTTTTGCACCTACTTTTTTGCGATATTCTATTCCGATGCGATTGTTTTATGGTTTCATACGTTAAATTACGTTGCCAACATTAAATTCAGACAGAATTGTAGAGCGAGCGTTAGCGAATGAAGGCGGGCTATAGCCCCGTATGGCACGTTGTTTTCTCTATTCGTTACTAATAATTCACTTTCTTTTCACACATAAATTACTTTCACTTACCTTTCCGTTTTGTTTAAATCCCCATCTTCCCTAAGCAAAATGTGTTCGATACTTTTTTGACTACTTGAACACCACTCTCAATTCATTTCTTCCATAAATCATCCTACTTTTTGCTAGTTTTGGCCCCCCAATACTAAACAATTACCTTACTTTTTATTGCAAATGGAAATGGAACTTAAAAAATCATATTATTAGTTATATAAAGTATCGTCAAATATTTTTAAATGTTTTAACCTCTAAACTCTTTAAAACCTAGAAGTAAATCATAATATATTAAAATAAAGTAATTAGTCATAAGGTTCTTATAATTTGGAAGATAAAGTAAAGAAATGGAAATAAATTCCTTCCCGGGAATTTATAGGCCACGGAAAAACCCGGGAATATTCCCATTTTTAAATTCCTTCCCACCGGGAATATTCCCACTGCCCATCACTAAGCCGGCCCTGGCCCTTTCGGGCTGTTGCGTCTTAAGCTTTGGTATATATTAGGTATATTGGAAGTTGGCACAAATGTAACAAAGTATTTATTATTATTATTATTATTATTATTATTATTATTATTATTATTATTATTATTATTATTATTATTATTATTGTTCATAGTGAACATATAATTTGGTTCGATGTAGTTCTACTTAACAGTATTAAATGAAATCATAAAATAAGAATATTCTTACCTCCTTCATTCTGAGAATTCCGTTCCATTCCCTCCTAGTCTGGAACAAATATCGAAGCCACTTCTCTCCATATTTTTATTTTTAAGTCACGATTCATGTAATTCGGATCTCTTAAATCATATAGGCATGGCCTATTTTGTATTTCGATTATAAACGCCTCTGTGTTAAACACACTAACCATGATTGGAGATGTAAACAGCACTGTTAAAAATACTTACTTAAAAATGAGTAAAATTGACTCAAGTTTGAGAACATTATGTTCTCAGAATAGCTCCGAATACATTGTTCTCAAAAGTGAGAAAGTGTGGGTGTTCAAAATATAAGAACAATATGTACTCAAATTTGGGTACATTTTACTCACTTTTGAGTAAAAAGTCTCTTAAAAGCGAGATAAAATATTCTTAAATAAAATGAGAAACTGCCATTTCTCAAAAATAACGAGAACATATTTTCTCAAAAATGAGAAAGTTAACCGTAAAATGAGATGAATGTAATCAACATTGAGAAACTCTTTGTTCAAAAACTAGTAATACTCTCCTCACAATTGAGAACATGTATACTCAAAAGTGAGTAGAAAAGTATTCGAAATGCTCAGATAGCCGCAAAACTGAGAAACACACGTTCTCAAAAATTGAGAATATTTCCTGTCAAATTTAAGAAAAACTCTTCTCATAAATGAGAAGGTTTTTTTTTTTAAATGAGTAAAAAAGTACTCAAAAATGAGATTTTATTAGTATTCAAAAATGAGAAAAAAGTACTTATTCTGCTGCCTTGCTGGCACAGGGAAGGCTTCCTGGAACTAGAAAGGTAGATTACTCTCACACTGCACAGGACAATTTATACTAAGTACGCCTTCTACACATTAATATTGAAGTTAAAACATTTTCTTCTTAAAAGTTGGAAAATAGAAATCAGTTTTTGAAAAAATACGAGTACTTCAAAAATTACTTCTATTTCCCAGCTTTGAAGATGAAAATGTCTAACATCAATATTAATGTGTAGAAGGCGTACTTACTATAATTTTTTTAGTGCAGTGTGAAATTCATCTACCTTTGTAATTTTGGGGAAGTTTCCCTGTGCCAACAAGGCAGCAGAATAAATACTTCCCTTCCTATTTTTGAATACTAATATAATCTAATTGTTAAAGTACTTTTTTACTCAATTTTGAATCTGCAAGGTTACATTTTTATGCTGATACCTGTTGTTTCCATAAATAGCATAGATGAGAATTTTAATTTAATCAACACACAAGCTCCTTGTAACTTAAACTTTTCGTGATGTTGGTTTGCGTAGTTTTAAGCAAGTAAGCCTGATATGGTGGACAAATTTTATGTGCACTGGTTTTCTCGATGTATTCTCGTTTCCTCCTACTTTCTTCATTGCATCACTTCATTATCATTGCCTTCTCCTTTAGCCTTGAAACATAATCATGCGACGTTACACACACACACACACACACCTGTTTGTCTACCCTACAAAAGGTGTATGCGAGCTGGGCCGTAGGAAAACCGAAATGAAATCTTTAAGTTTTACGTCCCACGGTTATGCCGGTTAGGCTAAAGGAGACGGTGATGATGAGTAATGAATGAAATGGTGGAATGAAGAAAGTGGGAGGAAACGGGAGAACCCCGAGAAAACCCACGCACACGGTGTTTGTCCACCACAAAGTTCACTTGGCGGGGGCTGGGATCGAACCCGGGACCCCAAGCACCAGAGGTGAACGCTCTACCACTGAGCCACCGCGGCCCCCATAGGAAAACCGAGAATGCACTCATATCTGCTTTACTAATGGAGCTATTTTCCTGATACGCTCCCAAAAGTTGCGCCAGCGATAAAGCTACATTTCCAGAGGCACCAGAATGCAGTATCTCGACCTTGACTGGGTACGTAAAAGTGAGCACCCAAACCAACTGGGCATTTGCAAAACGAGTAAATGTAACAAACGAAGACACTAACAAACAAACAAAGATATTGTGTGTAAAATGTGTAAAATGCGAGTTCAGTGAGTAAATTTGAGCAATGCAATTAGAGCAATTGCTTTAAACACTAGTTAACTTTGTAACAAATGAAACACATGGATTAATGCTGTTTACTTTCTTGGGTCCTCCAATTTCCTTCCACATTTCCTTTGCACCAATTATTTCATAATCATTCACTCTCATTAATCACCCGTCGATTATAAGCTATAGAGGATAACCAAGGGATATAAAACTAGAAATTTCATTCGATTTCAAATGGAATAGTGCATTGATTCAATCCCCGGAGAAGTTAGTTTGTGGTGGACAACATCGTTTCCATGGGTTTTCTCGGAGTACTCCCATTTCCTTCCACAATCTCATTCCACTAATTATTCCATCGTCATTTACTTGCCTTGATCATCACCTCCCTTAACCTAACGGCATAACGTGGGACGTTAAACTTTAAGATTTCATTTCATTTTGAAATTGAATGGCGAGACTAAAGTAGGGTTATATCTGTTTATTTGTTTGATGAAGGTTAGTGTTTTTTTTTTCAGCACTGAGGCTGTATGAGATAGACTTATAGGTTAAGGTGGAATCCGACCCACTATAATAGTTCAGATTTTATTAGTGCTTCCATGAGACCATGTGACGAAAGAGGCAGGTGCTAGCTACAAAGAAAGCGGGAGAACAATATTATATGGCTACAAGAAACACGAGACAAGATACATTATTCATACCAGGTGGGAGACCCGGGTTCGATTCCCGATGGGAGCTCATGTGGTTCGGATTCCATGTTAATCAGTAGTTCCCGTCTCATATAGCCTCGCTGCTGAAAGGGATGATAAACTCAAAATCAACTTAACTATTCCTACCATCGAATTTAATATTTTAGTTATAACGTCGAAAATGAAATATTAAACGGCAGGAATACTGCAAAACAAGATAGAATATAAAACTAAAATGAAAAGGCAGTAAGTTAAAAAATTGACATAGGGAGGATTTTAAAAGGTTAAGACATTATCATGTTACTTGCATTAACACTTAGCAACAACACACAAATATACTATTATACTATTGAACGTCGTAATCTTGTAAATATTTTTTTGTTTCTCTGGAATATTAGAATATATTTTTCTAATCGAATCAATTTATCTATTTTACTGTTTTAGCTGTAGTAACTATGAAACAAACCATAGCTTATGTTAATATGCAATGTTGTCAATTTTAATGCGAATGGTTAGCAATAATCTGTGCCTTCACTTTTCTGATAACTTTTTTTATCCATTTGTCTCACATATTTACAGTACTTTTACAGAATTTTTTCTACTTCGATCTCTTAATGAAATCCATACATATGCTCCCAAAGGATTCAGCTGTTAATTTAATGAGAGAATAACGAGACCATTGGAATCCAAAATTAGTGACCAACAAAACTTGATCCGTGGCTTCTACATGTGCACCATTGTTCTCTCAGTTTTCTGTCTTACCGACATCCTTCAAAGACTCACTGTCCTAAGAAATATTGCGCAACCCAAATGTTGCACAATGCTTCATATAAGCATTATATAACTACCTATGAGATTTCGTAGTTGTCTTTCTCATCTTTTTCAGGGAACAAAAACTAATTGCAAGATTCTATTCAATAATAATAATAATAATAATAATAATAATAATAATAATAATAATAATGTCTAACTGTTACTGCTCGACTACTGACATTTGTGCTAGCCACTTGATAGACATATACTTTCAGTTGAGTTGATTTTGAGTTTAACATCCTTTCAGCAGCGTGGCTATATGAGAAGGGAACTACTGATTAACGTGGAATCTGAAACACATGAGCTCCCGCCGGGAATCGAACCCGGGTCTTCCACTCCAAAGACGCGCACAACCGCTTAGCCACGAAGAAGCTCATAGACATTTCCTTTCGGTGCAGTTTTTATTTCTCTATTGCAAAAAACTGAATTCGATATATAATTGTCGCACTATACTTGTATATACATAAATGTACTACCTCAGTCTTTTGAATCATTACAGGATAAAGTTAATGTCAATTTAGCAGTACCTAGACAAAATTCTATTTTTCAATATAATCCTCTCCGCTATTACATACTTCAATATCACCACCACAACTAGAGAAAGAAGATCAGAAGTCTAACCTCGACGTCGTAGAATCTCCACACCAGCAGAAAAATACTGTTTAAAACGATTTTTCTTCCCTGGCCAATAAAATGACAGAGCCATATTTAATAGTTGCACAAACCAGTTTTCATAACCAAAATAGAAAGGGGAATTAAGCGATGAAGCAAAAAAAAAACTATTAGAACGGGGAGAAGTATAGAGGAATCAGGGATCACCATAAAACCTCCAACAAAATCCACAACAAGATCAAATACTTCACTTCGCAATATGCAGAAAGCGTAGGCACTGTGCTTCTACCTATTTTAAAAGTTCAAAAAGCGAGTAGGGTCAACTCTTGTCCAGGAGTCAAAGATCAAGCAATTCTAATGACAGAACAAAGCCTATAAATAATCGTTAAATTACGCAGACAAACAGTGATAGTGGACACCGGAACCAGCATTTCCATCTTGCCTTTCGAATATTTAATTCCTGATGTTCAATTAATACAACATAAAAAAGCGGTTAAGGGATATGAAATAAAATTATTAACTTGATATATGTAGCAATGGTATCATTCAAAGCTGGGAAACGAAATTCTCTCAATACTTTCGTATGATGAAGAAATCGTACTTTCGTATTTCCAGTCATTTTTGGTTTAGACTTGCTTAAACACTTACATGTTACAATTGATTTAAGAAAGAATCTTACCTCTCTATTTTAAAATCATAAAAAGCCAATATTACCGGAAAACAACCAGGAAAACATTTTATCACAACACATGACTCATATACTTAGACAAAGAAAACAAGCTTGCTTTTTTATCGACAAACGCAATACTTCAGTTCCACTTTTCCACGAATTTATTCCGGTGATAGCAAAAAGACAGATTGATGATTCTGCATCTTTCTTCGTATCGTTTCTCCACGGCTTACTTGACAAATACGAACTATTGAGTAAACGTTAGACGTAAACATTATGACTGGTAATTTCCAATCCAAATAGTTACGGTGTAAGTTTAAGGAGAAATACGCCAGTGGTGGATCCTGTGGCATGTCAGGATTAATCTTTTGCAACAATGGAAGCGAGCTCAATAGAGGAAAATAAAAGTTATACAGGAAAAGAGAAGGTTGACAGTTCTTTTAAGAATAGATAAAAAAAATTTCAAAATTGATGTTTTTGATATTAATCCTAATTTAGACCAGTCGCAGAAATAGACCATTTACGAGTTATTATACAAATATAAAAATGTTTTTATACACTTCGGACGGCATTGGACATTATAGGGGCTACAATCATAAAATAAGAATCCCTAAATCGGCAGTGTTCCAGAACAAATCTCCCTGTTCCAATGCATGTTCGAAATCAGGCAGACAAACAAATTCAAGAACTCATCAATGCTAGAATTATAAGACCCACAGACGATAATAGCTTCGCCTCGCCACAGATTATTGCCAAGAAACCAAATACGAACGCATATAGAATTATTTTTAATTTATAGCAGTGTAAAACATACATTAAACAGTTGTGGGTGCGATTTCAGTCAACTGAGTATCTGTTAAAACACTTTTGAAAGGCAAAAAATACATAACCACTTTAAATCTCTCCTCGAGCTACCACCAAATCTTGCTCCATCCGTAAAGCCGTTGATACATGACCTTCGAGGTCAATAACACAAGAAAATCTTACAAAATTCTCATATGCGTGATGGGTCACAAAACTAGCACACAAGCTCTCTTAATTGCAACTAGGATGATTTTACATTGATTAACGAATAAGATCTTTTGCCGATCGCATCGTGCTGAAAGACTACACTTTTCAACAATAGCTAACAGAATTTTATTTAAAAAAAAATTAAGAAACTTTTGTGCTTCACCTAAGACAAATTTATTTTACTCAGAGTGAATGTTCTCGGATATTTCGTATCAGGCAATTCTGTTAAAATCTCTGCAAGAAAGCCAAAAATACAGAATTCAAGATTCCACCAAAAGAGAATTTTGCAGTTTTACGGGCTTATGTTCCTACTTACTGGCACATATCAAGGATTTTGCCATGAAGATAGAACCTTATTAACAAATGTTTCCAGAACAATATTTGTGTTTTTCAAATAATCTTGTGAATTCTGTTCCTGGTGTAGGGGTTGTAAGGTTCAGTACCTCAGGTGTAAGCAACTACTGTAAAGCACGATTCATTAAAGAGCACGTGTTTTCTGTTCAAAACATAATCACCAACAGACGGCGGAATGGTGATACCAGAAAGACGCCCAGTTGGTTCCGAAGGAAATCGAAGAACTTCGCCTTCAGAGGACAGCCATAAAGAAGGACCTCAAGTGGACAGAAGAATAAGTTCCAGTACTGATCGCTCACCGTCTTAAACTATTTCTGAGATTACTATTTTGTGTTACGGAGGCTTTCTTAAATCCAACTTCTGAATCCGTAATAGGCAAAGTTGTACTTCTATAACTACCTGCCCCGGAGGCTGTAATAAGCAGAGATACAACTATACTGTCTCCTGAAACTACGATGAGTAAGAAAGATATCCTTTAAATCACCACCTTAGGCTGCTGTGGGATAGAAGATTTTACCTTTTAATCTTAAGTTACTTATCACCATCGACTTCGGTAGAGGCAAAAGCATTACAGCTAAGCCACATGGTGTTGCTACTGTCGTTGCAACCACAGCACCGATCTGAGAATAAGCTAGCAATTATTTATTTCAAACTAATTTACGGCTTTCAACTTGTTTCAGAGGCATATTGAAACGAGTGTCGCATGGATATTGCTCTTAATAGATTAGTGTGCAGCGGAATATATTTACTGAACCCTCAGATATTTACAGACCCGACTATCTGTCCGCAAACTTGATTCGTGCTGCAAGATGATACACTAGGCCTACCTGTGAAGACCCACAATGCTCAACTTCGGTAGGGTTGAGGAAAAAGGGTGATACTTCTTGTTTGTCGACTGCAGTGATTCATTTTTTGTTTGAATTGTCTACGTGCACTACGAACAGAAAAATGCCTTTACCGGGTGGTCATACATATACCGTCAAACTAAAATGATAAAAGTCATTCCAGCTCCGAACTTCATTCATGTTGAAAATTTGAATGAGATCGGTTCGGTGGTTCCAAAGTTATGAAGTTTTACTAGCATATATTTACCCGCTTCGCTGGGTAAAATGAAAATTTAAATGCACAATTCCGTATCTCATGTGTTAAGTATCCACGAAATATGCTGTTTTCGTTTTTAATGGCATCGAATTAAACGGCATCGGAAAGATCACTAATCGTCTCGGTGACCCCGAAATTCATGAATCCGACACTAATATTAACCGTTTTCGATCTTTTTATTATCTCCCCCTCTCACAAGTTACGGGGCTGAATTTGGTTTTAAACGCGATCTGAAGTGTCGCTCTTCATCTCAGCGGCCCTAAAAACTACGGGTCAAACACTAATATCGGAAAATTTTGACCATTTTTATATATATCCCCCTCCTCCTCTTCTATGTTGCGCGGCAGGGCATCGAATGTCACCGGTCATCTCAGCGACCCCGGAAACTATGAATTCGACACTAATATGTGTTATTTTTTAACCGTTTGATTTATTTCCCTTCCCCCTCTCCCAAGATGCGAGGCTGAGTTTTGATTTTAACAGCATCAGAAGTGTCACTGTTCATCTCGGTGATCGCAAAAACTATAGATTCAACACTAACATCGGTCATTTTCGATTATTATATCCCCTCCGCCATGTTGCGGCTAATGTCATTGGAAGTGTCACCGTTCATCTCAGTGACCTCCAAAAATTTGGATTCAGTACCAATATCGGTCATTTTCGATCATTTTTAAACCTCTTCCTCCCCCAAGTTGAAGGTTTGAATTTGAACTTAAACGGAATCGAAAGTATCACTCTTCATCTTAGCGACCCAGAAAACTACATTCGATACTGATAGTGGTCATTTTCGATCATTTTATCCACTTTCTCCCCCACCTACATCTTGTGGGGGTGATGTTGGATTTAAACTGGATTGGAAATGTCACTGTTCATCTGAATGATCGCGGAAACTACGGAATAGACACAAATATTGTTCACTTTCGATCATTATTATATATAGCTCCCCCTCCCTCTCAACCGTGCTGCGGCACAAGCCATCAAAATTGTCACCGTAAATCTCAGCTAATCCTAATTCAACACTAATATTAGTCATTTCCAATCATTTTTAACATTTATTCCCCTCCCCTACGTTGTTTTCTCCCCTCCCCAACTCTCAGGGTTGAACTTGGATTGAAACAGCATCAGAATTGTCACTGTTTCTCTCGTCGACCCCGAAAACTATGGATTCAATATTAATATCGGTCATTCTGATCATTTTTAAATTTCTCCCCCTCCCCTACTTTGCATCGTCAAAGTGAGTAGCCTAAAGCAATCTCTGCTCCAAAATTCTTGTAGGTTGAAAATTTGATTGAGATCGGTCGGGTGGTTCAGGAGTGATGAAATCACAAAGGCTGTCTTTTTATTTTAATTTTCATATACATCTCCCTCCTCCCCCTCCCCTATGCTGGCTCGTCAATGTGAAACGATAAAAAACACCCAACGGCCTACCCTCATACGTGTTGATAATCTGATCGAGATTGTTTGGGTGCTTCAAAAGTTATTAGTTTTATTAATTTTTATTCATGCGTCCCCTTCCCCTCCCGCTCCTCTAGAATATAGCGTTAAAGTGAAATTACAAAAAAGTTTCCACATCCGAATCTCATGTAACTCGGAAATTTGATTGAGATCGGTCGGATAGTTCAATATTTATTAAGTTACAAAAATAGTCACTTTCATTCTTATATAAAATGATTTTTATATATCTCTCCTTCCTTCTCTTCCCATACATTGATTGCTCCGTCAAATTTAAATCATAGAAACGATCCCAGGCCTGAACCTCATCTATGTTGAAAATTTGAAGGTCTGTCGAGTTGTTCGGGAATTAAGTTTTATTTATTTTTATACCCACTCCTCCTCCCCCAACCCTCAGTTCTACCATTAAACTGAATAGCCTAAAGCCAGCCCAGCCTCCAGCCTCAAACCTCATCCATGTTACAAATTTGATCGAGATCGGTCAGACGGTTCAGCAGATTTAGAGTCACAAACAGTGATCTTCAATTATATATATATATATATATATATATATATATATATATATATATATATATATATTAGCATATATTTCCCGCTTCGGCTAGGTTGAAATAAATAATTTAAATGCACACTGATATTGCTCATTTTGGATCATTTTAATGTATGTCATCCCTCCTCATCCCCCAAGTGTCAGGGCTGAAAATTGACTTAAACAGCATCAGAAGTGTCACTGTTCGTTGCAGCTACCGCAGGAACTATAGATTTATCAGTAGTATCTGTCATTTTTGACCATTTATATATATACATTTCCCCCAGCCCCATGTTGCGGGCCATGACATCGGAAGTGTCACCGTTCATCTCAGCGACCTTAAAAAATTTTTGGATTTAGCACTAATATCGGTTACTTTCGATAATTTTTAAATATCTCCTCCCCTCCCCCAAGTTGTGAGTTTGAATTTGGATTTAAACGAAATCGAAAGTACCACTGTTCATATAAGGGATCCAAAAAACTATAAATTCGATACTGACAGTGGTCATTTTGTATCATATTCATATCCCCTCTCCCAAGTGGCGGGGCTGATTTTAGACTTAAACCGGATCGCAAATGTCCCTAATCATCTGAATGATCTCGAAAACTATGAATTAGACACTAATATTGGTGATTTTTTATCATTATTTTATATATCTCCCCTCCCCCTCCTCCTTGCTGCTACACATGGCATCAGAAGTGTCACTGCTAATCTCAGCTGTTCCAAGAACTATGGATTCGACACTAATATTAGTCATTTTCGATCATTTTTAAATGTTTATTCCTCTCCACTACGTTGTACCCTCCCCCTCCCCAACTATCAGGGCTGAACTTGGATTGAAACAGCATCAGAAAAGTCACTGTTTCTCTCACCGATCCCGAAAACTATGGATTCAACAATAATTTCGGTCATTTTGGATCATTTAGAAATTTCTCCCCCTCCCCCTCTATACGTTTCATTGTGAAACTGAATAGCCTAAAGCAATCCCTGCACCAAAGCTCATGTATGTTGAAAATTTGATTGAGATCGGTTGGGTGGTTCAAGAGTGATGAAGTCACAAATGCAGTCATTTTTATTTTATTATTTTTACATATATCTCCCCCTTCCCCTCCGCTCCGTTGGCTCGTCAAAGTGAAACGATAAAAAAACTCTCAAGGCCTGACTCATATATGTTGAAAATTTGATCAAGATTGGTTGGGTGGTTCAAAAGTTATTAGGTTTAATTAGTTTTTATTTATGTCACCCTCCCCTTGGATCTAGCGCTAAAGTGAAATTGCAAATATGTTTTCATATCCAAACCTCATGTATCTTGAAAATTTGATTGAGATCGATCGGACAGTTCAAGAGTTATTAAGTTACAAAAATAGTCACTTTTAGTCTTATATGAATTGATTTTTATATATCTCCTCCCTTCCCCTCCCCTAGGTTGCACCCTAAAAGTTAAATGACACAAATATCCCATGCCCGAACCCTATCTATGTTGAAAGTTTGATCAAGGTCGGTCTAGTGGTTCAAGAGTTATTAAGTTTTATTTATTTGTATATATTTGTCCCCTCTCCTCCCCCCCCCTTATTTGTACTGTAAAAGTGAAATGAAGAAAGCATCCCCACCCAAACCTTATCTATGTTGAAAATTAGATCGAGATCGGTAGGGTGGTTCAAGAGTGAAGTTTTTTCATTTTCATATATTTCCCCTTTCCCCTGTCCCTCACCTACAATCTACTGTCAAAATGAAATGATAAAAAACTTCTCAGGTTTGAATTTCATATATGTTGAAAATCTGATTGAGATCGATCGGGTTTTTCAAAAGTTATTAATTCACAAACATGGTCACTTTTATTTTCATATTTATTGATTTCATAAATTTCCCCCCCGCCCCCTCCCCTACGTTCTTCGTCAAAATGAAATGATGAAAGTCATCCCAGTCCCAAACCTTATCTGCATTGAAAATTTGATCAAGATCGGTCATTTGGTTCAAGAGTTATTAAGTTTTATTTATTTTTTCTATGTCCCCCCTCCTCCCCCTCCCCTACGTTCAACTGTCAAAGCAAACAGCTAAAAACACTCCCAGGCCAGAACCGCATCTATGTTGCAAATTTGATCGAGATTGGTCGGGCAGTTCAAGAGATTAAGAGTCACAAACCTAGTCACTTTCAATTTTATAATATATATTTTTATTTATATACACACCTCTCCCTCCCCTGAGTTCAAACAAAAACATTTTAGGCATAGGGTTATTTTTACGTAATATTCATATCCTAGTTCGTACTGTGAATAATTCCTCTGCTACAGCTGCTAATTTTCTTTAACATTTCAACAAATACTTGATTGGCAACAATGGTGAACGTTGCTGCAGGGAGTTTGAATTGCTCTAGTTCCTGCACACACGTAGATGAATACACACGTAGATGGCACTGCGTCGGAATACACACCGATCGAGAAACGAAATTTTTCAGTCTGAACACACACTTTACACACACAACCGGCTGTATCCGTATAAACGAGCGGAGTCAAAAGAACTCGCGGGGGGGCCTTTATAAGGGTTCTGAACGCGTTAAAAGTAAAAAAAACATTTCGAGCAACCAATAAAAAGTGCTCGCTTTGCAAAAGTTGCTCACAGTGCTGCTGTGTAGACCGATCGACCTACAAAGATTGACGGGTTCACCAACGCACACACACACACACACACACACACACATACACACACATGTTTGTCTACCCTACAAAAGGCGTATGCGAGCTGGGCCATAGGAAAACCGAGTATGCATTCATATCTGCTTTATTAATGGAGCTATTTTCCTGATACGCTCCCAAAAGTTGCGTCATCGATAAAACTACATTTCCAGAGGCACCAGAATGCAGTATCTCGTCCTTGACTGGGTACGTACAAGTGAGCACCCAAACCAACTGGGCATTTGCAAAACGAGTAAATGTAACAAACGAAGACACTAACAAACAAACAAAGATATTGTGTGTAAAATGTGTAAAATGCGAGTTCAGTGAGTAAATATGAGCAATGCAATTAGAGCAATTGCTTTAAACACTAGTTAACTTTGTAACAAATGAAACACATGGATTAATGCTGTTAACTTTCTTGGGTCCTCCAATTTCCTTCCACATTTCCTTTGCACCAATTATTTCATAATCATTCACTCTCATTAATCACACGTCTATTATAAGCTATAGAGTATAACCAAGGGATGTAAAACTAGAAATTTCATTTCATTTTATTTCGAATGGAATAGCGCATTGATTCAATCCCCCGGGGAAGTTAGTTTGTGGTGGACAACATCGTTTCCATGGGTTTTCTCGGAGTACTCCCATTTCCTTCCACATTCTCATTCAACTAATTATTCCATCACCGTTCACTTGCCTTAGTCATCGCCTCCCGTAACCTAACGGGCATAATCGTGGGACGTTAAACTGTAAGATTTCATTTCATTTTGAAATGGAATGGCGAGACTAAAGTAGGGTTATATCTGTTTGTGTGTTTAATGAAGGTTATTGTTTCTTTCTGCACCGAGGCTGTATGAGAGGGAGACCTATAGTTCAAGGTGGAATCCGAACCACTATAATAGTTCAGATTTTATAATTGCTTCCATGAGACAATGTGACCAAAGAGACACGTGCCAGCTACAAAGCCAGCGGGAGAACAATATTATATGCCTACAAGAAACACCGAAACAAGATACATTATTCATACCAGATGGGAGACCTGGGTTCCCGGCGGGAGCTCAAGTGATTCGGATTCCATTTTAATCAGTAGGTCCCGTCTCATATAGCCTCACTGCTGAAAGGGACGTTAAACACAAAATCAACTTAACTCAACTATTCGTACCATCGAATTTAATATTTTTGTTATAACGTCGAAAATGAAGTACTAAACGGCAAGAATACTGCAAAACAACATATAATATAAAACAATAAAACGAAACAGGCAGTAAGTTTAAAATTGACAAGTGAGGGATTTTAAAACGTTAAGACATTATCATGTTACTTGCATTAACACTTAGCAACAACACACAAATATACTATTATACTATTGAACTAATATACTATTAGTTCATATAATATGACTAATATACTATTGAACGTCGTAATCTTGCATCACTTAAAACTTCTGTTGCTCTGGAATATTATAATTTATTTGTCTAATCGAATCAATTTATCTATATTACTATTTTATCCGTAGTAACTATGAAACAAACCATAGCTTATTCTAATACGCAATGTTTTCAATTTTAATGCGAATGGTTAGCAATAATCTGTGCATTCACTTTTCTGACTACTTTTTTTTATCCGTCTGTCATCACATATTTACAGTACTCTTACATTTTTTTTTTTACTTCGGTCTCTCCATGAAATCCATATATTTGCTCCCAAGGGATTCAACTGTTAATTTAATGAGAGAACGTCGAGACCATTGGAATCCAATATTAGTGACCAACAAAACTTGATCCCTGGCTTCTACATATGCACCATTGTTCTCTTGGTTTTCTGTCCTACCGGCTTGCTTCAAAGACTCACTGCCCTTACGAACTATTGCGAAACTCAAATGCTACTAAATGATTCATATAAGCATTATATAACTACCTATGAGTTTTTTGTAGTTGACTTCCCAACTTCATGGAACAAACCCTAATTGCAACATCCTATTCATTAATAATAATAATTATTATAATATAGAGATGCAAGGTCTCGGAAAAAAAAACGCCTTTTTTTTGAAAACTCGTTTTTTTCTCCTTCGCTTTTTTGCTTGGGAAATTTTGGGCTTTTTTCAAAATTCTGCTTTAAATTGATAAAGCAGATTTTGTTTCGCTTCTCTATAACACAAAAAGTCATTTCATTAGTAGCTGATGCCGATAATAATATAAAACCTCGAAAATAAACCATGACTTTCGAAAAGATATTTCAAACAATTTTACTTCTCAACATATTTACATTATGAATTGCAAAGGATTAACCAATGTATATAATAAGAATTTTTTCAACCTCCTATATATAAAAGTAAGCAGGATTGGGAAGAACCATGGTTGTTTTTGAAAATGCCAAAAACCCGTTTTGGGGGGAAGTTTAAAGTGGGCTTTTTTGGCTTAAATCAGGATTTTTGGGTTTAGATATTTTGCTTTATGTATTTATCTTACATATTGACGGAAATAAGTTTGTTTCGCCTTGGTGTTATTATGCAACAACAGGATTATGCTGGAAGAGGTCCCATAAGCTTAAAGAAGTCCGGTCACTAAATTTCTTAAATTGGGAAACTCCCGCCCTAGCCATCGGGAAAATCCCGTCATTACTCTAAATGAAAAACAATAATGGAAAAATCCTGTTATTGCTTTGCATGTAAAATTTATAGGTCAACGTATCATAATCAATACGCTAAAACTGAGGTATTAAATGACAAATTTAGTACGTACATATCATTGAAAGTCCAATCCAAGCTAATGTTGGAAGCTACGTAGGCAATCGATAAATTATGCCAATTTCTATCAATATATTTAAGCAACCTTGGTTTCTTTGTAAAATAACAGGCATTCAGGCATGCAGAAATATACAATTTGGTTTCGTTTCGTATGTTCAGGCTTAACATCCTTACGTAATACCGAGGTTATCAAGGAGAAAACTCGCTTAAAGTTACATCCGAACCGCTACTTTGTTTACGCATGAAAGAAGGGTTGTGGTTCAACCGAGAATTGAACATGGGACACCTTGATTAAAAGGTGAAAAGGAAATAAAACTAATGCAGATTGTTTGATGTGTGGAAACATCACCATGAAGTTCACACGATTCGCATTTTTCATTCTTTTTATTTTTTGGTTTAAACCAGTTGTTTATTTAAGAAAAAGAAAAAAAACACCTGGTGTAAACCAGGCAACCCTAAAAGTAAATACTTCTTTTTAAAAAATACACAAACAACTAGCAAAATTCTATGTAGTATTTTACTTCAAAATATTCCATACCCTCTTTTTGGAACAAAATAAAATTAAAATAAAACATAAGAGAAATACTTAGATTTATATGAAACACTTAAAGGCTGCACAGCTAGAGCTTTTGGTTCTGTATATTCTTGAAATGCTATAGTTTTCTATAACCACCATTACGGTTTACTCAGTCCTCAAGTTTTTTTGAATTTTTAACAAGAGTGATTCAACATATGAAGGGTGTGAGGCAAGAACATGGTAACCCACAATTTTACTATTTTAAGAAATAAGAGATTTTCTGCTGCACAATGCATTTTTAAAGTCGGAAAGCTGATTTTTCACATAATACTATACACGAAAGACTGAACGAAGCGGTATGCGTTGCTGTCTATCTACTGCATAACTCAGCAATTGAAAATTGGTTGGTTACCATGTTCTTGGCTCACACCCTTCATATCATGACGGAACTCTCCCCACCCCACCACCACCAAAAAAAAAAAAAAAGGACTATGGAATATATTTAAGTTAAGATAAATACAACTGCACAACAAACATGACCGAGTGGAGCTTTTGAGCTTCTATCGGGAAGTTCGGGATTCAACCCAGCATTCGAGCATTCTGACAAAGCTTTTCTTCATTCTATCTGTGAAGTAGAAATAGTGCGTGTACTGTGAGTTGGCCGACTTCCTTGCGTTATTATTACTAATTACCAGCAGTGACTGTTTTGCGAAGGTTAGAGGGGTGTTCTTTCGGACTGAAGCCTGTTCCCCAAAATTACGGAATGTCTAAAACAAAGGAAATATCTATTAGTTATGCCTTTACTCATAAACTTTAAGCTCCCGTCAAATAAAAATTACGAATGTTTAGAAACACTAAACATTAGTAAGAAAATCCCCTCCCAAAATACTCTTCCAAATCCGCCACTGATTCTCAGTATAAAATGATCTTCAAGGTTGTATTCGGAAGATTATCGCTAAATATATCAACGAAACGAAATATTATGCCTGTACTCATAAACTTCAAGCTCCTCCCAAATAAAATTAGAACATTTTAGAAAACGAAACAATCAGAGAAACCCCTCCCAAAGTACTTTTCTCAATCCGCTACTGATTATTTGTATAAATTAGTATTCAAGATTGTATTCGGAAAATTATTGCTAAATCGTTGCACAGCTACAGTACAACAGAAATGTGGAAGTACGGTTAGACGGATATATTGAAAAACGTACGCTTTGATGGATATATGGAAAAACATAAGTTTAACTTTTGCGCTAGAAGCTAGAGTACTAAGCTCTTAGAAATGAAACACGGATGACAAACTAAAATGATTTAGAGAAGAAAAAATGTTGATAACTCAAAAGTTAAAATAAAGTTAAGTAGCCTATAAAATTGCCCTCAAATACTACATTCTTCATGTTACCTTTAATTCGTAAAACATGTGCTCCATCCATCTTGATGGTGAATTTCAGAGCGAAATATGGCATTTAGGTCATGGAATTCTTATCTAACTATAGAATATACTATAAGAAAGCTATTTAGATAGAAAAATCATAAAAATGAAAAAAGCCAAAATTTCCAAAATTCTCGTTTTTTTTCAAAAAAGCCGGCTGTTTATGTGAAAGAAACATAGATTTGAAAAAGCCGGCTTTTTTGCATCTCTAGTTGCTACTGTCGTTGCAACCATAACACCGATCTGAAAATAAGCTAGCAATTATTTATTTCAAACTAATTTACGGCTTTAAACTTGTTCCAGAGGAATATTGAAACGGTGTCGCATGGATACTGCTCTTAATAGATTTGCGTGCACCGGAATATACTCACTGAACCATCAGATACTTACAAATCCGACTATCTGTCCGCAATCTTGATTCGTGTTGCAAGATGATACACTAGACCTACCTGTGAAGACCCACAATGTTCAACTTCATTAGGGGTGAAGGAAAAGGGGGATACTTCTTGTTTGTCGTCTGCAGCGAATCCATGTTCTCCACATATGATCGAGAATTCAGAATCTTTTCGTCCATTAACTAGTAAAGAGCTCTCCATTAGTGAACAGCTATCATCATTGACAGAAAATCGCAAGTGGCGTTTAGCGTTACGCACCAGACCTGGGTAGAGTTCGATACCATATAAGAGGCAAATTGAAAGAAAAAGTGACTTCAGCAAACGAAATAGCAAAGTAACAAGAAGCTAATGAACCACCACACGGACAACCAGAAAATATTAACAGCAAAGCCCCATTAAATGTATAATTTGTGGTGAAACGTTCAATGAAGGCTGGGTGTAGTGTGAATCCTGCAATGGCTGGGTTCATGAAACCACCTCAATTGAATCAACGGATATCCATTACACATGTTACCACTGTTAGCTTCGTGGGTAGGATTTCTTGTTGTTCCTTCTAGGTGTAAATATCATGTTTTTCAAACATCTTACGTATTCGTTAGTGCTCGCAAATATTCCAAATATGTGAAATTTACCGATCTGCATTGCCATTTGTTTATTTCATTATTTTAGCATTTATGTCAATATGTTCAGTTTGTTAATAAAGTTCACATTCCATATTTCAGGTTTATTTCGAGGTAATTTTACATCTTTTTACCAAGAGGCAGTTCAATGTTTTAAAATGTCCGTTGCTACCTCCTTTCCCCTAAAGATGTGAACTAATATTCACATGTTTATATTTCCAGGTTTACTTTCGGAAAATGCTTAGCACTCTTGAGTTAGGTACTAATTTGTGCAAAACAAAAAGTTGGACACCAGTCAAGTCCCCTCCTGAAATTGGCGGAGGCAGTGCTCCCTTACACCACCCTTCCGCCTTGTTACGGCACTACGAGTTTTATGAATCCTGATGCAGGGACGACCATGTTTTCAATGATTTTGTATCCATTCAGCACAGGTTGCTAGTATAGAACAGATAATTAGGCCCAAATGAAGATCAATAATACAGTGAGAGCAGCTAGATTCACTTCTTCCACTCTTGAATAAAATTCACAAAACATGGTTACCTCCCTTTGCAGTATTGCTACATGATTTGCTATATCTATGCGATGTGCATTGTTAAATCAGTGTACAAAAGCATTTTTTCTCGCTACAAGTGAATGTCGCAAAAGACCAACCAAAGATACAAATATCTACCAGGACAAACTATATAAAATCAATAGATTTCGTTCTGAAACAATCACAGGAAAATATGGATGTTATCAATATGGTTGTTTAGCATGTGGAAAACATTTTAGATATCAATGTTCAGCTAGGAGCGCACAATGTAGGGATTTCAACCAATATAATCATTTTGCACACTATTGTCCAAAAGGTATACAAATAGGTACATAAGAAGAATCAATGAGTTGCCTGATGAAGATATTCAGAAGGAACACAAGATCTTCATCCTTACTGAATTACAGAAGAATTAAATGACAGAAGCAAATACGAATGTAGAACATGAACGAAATTTTAGTTCAGTGGAGATTTTATGTTAAGTTCCATTCAGGTAGCCAATACAGAGAAGAAAATATGTTCACTAGTAATTAATCGAATTTAATTGGTAAAACGAAATTCAGAGGTTAAACACGAGAATCTTGAACCAGAAAATCGATAACAGAGGAATCAGGTCTGTAGACACACCGACACACCGACAAACAGGTAGTAGAAATGGAATACCTTAGTATGAGTCAGGGAATACGTACAAGGTCAACAATAATAGAAGGAAAGAATACAAATAATAGAAGTCCAAAACAAATATGGTAAACAGGTGAGAACAGAAAATAAAGTTACGAAAGAAAGGAACAGAAGAAAACAATACAGAAATGTAGATAGTAAAATAATAAGAATGTGTAAAAATAAAAGAGAAGGCGAAGATATAAAGGGATTAGTCAAGAAAAAAGATGTAGAGGATAAGTATAAAGAAATGATACAAAAAGATGATGGATGGAAGTCTGAAGAATTAAAGCAAACCGTTGAGACACAGGTGAAAAAGAGAGTCAGAGAGAAAAGGAATGCGTACAAGTTTACTTTTGGCGCACAACTAGAAACAATTGTTAAAACTTATAATTCTTTTACTAATTTCCTTCTTATTATCCCCTAAAAGGTTTCCCTTGGCGACATGAAAATGTCTCACTTGGCATAGATAAAATACAGGGATGAATAATTAAATATTATAGTGCAAAAACTCAAACCAACCTGCCTTAGGTGGCCATTAAAACACGAATGCTATCCACTCGGGTCAGGGAAGAATAAAGCTGGTGGGTCCGTACGCTAGCGCGGGAGTGCGTCCGAAAGGAACAAGTCTGTCAGCAGTCGGGGATATGTGCGCAAGCCAAGATGAAAAGGAATGGGTTTTGTCAATGGTACGAATTTCTATAGCACTTGTAATTTTTTTCCAGTAACGTTGCACTTGAACATATAAAATACAGGTTTTTTACATTGTGCAAAAATATGCTGCCAGTGGAAAATAACATCTAATAGTGCCATCTTTTATATACACTCACTTATTATATCCGGCGTAAATCACTTGTGATCATTTTATACTAGAACACTACACTTGTAAACCTATAATACAGAGTATTACTTTGTATTTCATTCTGTCGCCATTTGTTCCTTGTAAACATGCCTATTCATACAAAGAATTGAATTTTACATGTAAATAGTTCAAAGTGTCGTGCGCCAATGCTACACCTGCACATAAGAATGAGATACAGGTGAAGACGGGGGTTAAGAGGGAAAGAAGCTGCAAAAAGGAGTGAAAAGGGAGAAATTTTTGTATGATGGTTATTAGTAGCGAAAAATACATTAATGAAGTGCCATCTGACAAAGTAGAAGAAGAGAAGAAAACGGAAAAAAAGTTCTGATACAAAACAGTTGAATATTTGTTGTTTGTAGTTGAAAGATAAAGTGTTGAATGTTTGTTGATTTCGGCTCCTATTGCCTATTATTTCGTGTGCTTGAGGGAACTCAAACGATGTTTTCGAATATCGTAGCTTTTGATATGTTAATAGTATTGAGTGAAGTCGGGAGAATTGTCGCGAGGCTGCGCGGCAATATGATCAACGGTTTCTCAATCGTGCTGGGCAGTCGAGGAAAGCGTTTCGTCTTGCACTTGGTGTGCAGAGGACTATGCATGTCCCTTCTCAACACAAAAGACGTCAGCAGATCAGGCGCCGTGTTTAGGATAAACGGTCTCCCGGCATCCTTGCTGCAGTCCATGTGATTCCCCAAATCTCGAAAACACGATTCGCCAGGAATGCTGCGATAAGCAACATGACGATTTGGAGGATTCTGCTCAACAACGTGCTCCATTTTGACCATGTTCATCTGAATCAGGAACTCCGAGAACAAGATTTACATATCCGTCTAGTTTTGTCAGTGGATGAGTGCCAGGAAACCCATGTTTCCACCGGGACATTCTGTGGACGGATGTAGCAACTTTCAAGAGTAATGGAGATGTCAGCATACACAACGCAAACTACTGGTCCAGTTTGAATCCTTTTTTTTGAAGTGTCTACGTGCACTACGAACAGAGAAAAATGCCTGTGCCGGTGGACTGATAGTAGCAATTCAACTTCAAATAACAGACGTAGATCCCAAACCGCAGAATTTAACGATAAGTGTTTCCCGTTAAAGTTGTTTCTATTTCAATAATACTTCCAAAGAAATCGAAATTGATACCAATTTCCATTTGAAATTTTGGAGTTGACCACCGTGGATGTATCCCCGCTACGCCAATTGATATAGAAGCATCACCATTGATTCTTCACGTACGATTTGGTCATTCAGTTTTTTGTTGTTTGAAGTGTCTGCGTGTACTACGAACAGAGGAAAATGACTGAGATGGCAATTGGTCTGAAGTGGCAATTCAACAAATAACATAAGTAGATACCAAACCGTAGAATATGACGAAAAGTGTTTCCCGTAAAAGTTGTTTCTTTATCAGTAATACTTTCAAAGAAGTCGAAATTGATACCAGTTTCCATTAAAAATTTTGGAGTTAATCCCTTTGATGCATTCCCGCTACGCCACTGGATATGGGAGTATCACCATTTTATTCTTCAGATACGATTTAGTCATTCATTTTCTGTTTGAAGTGTCTCCGTGCACTATGAACAGAAAAATGAGTTTACCGGGTTGTCTGATAGTAGCAATACAACAAATAATAGACGTAGATCCGAAACCGTAGAATTTAACGAAAAGTGTTTCCCGTAAAAGTTCATTCTTTTTCAATATTATTTCTAAAAAATCGAAATTGATACCATTTTCCATTAAAAATTTTGGTGTTGACCCCCTTGGTGTATTCCCGCTACGCCACTGGATATGGAAGTATCACCATTTGATTTTTCATGTACCATTTGGTCATTCATTTTTTGTTTCCAGCGTCTACGTGCACTAGAAGCTGAGAAAAATGTCTAAGACTGGTGGTCTGATACACCCTCTTCCCCTCCCTACATTGGACCGTCAAACTAAAATGATAAAAGTCATCCCAGGTCCGAACTTCATCCATGTTGAAAATTTGAATGAGATCGGTTTGGTGATTCCAAAGTTATGAGGTTTTACTAGTATATACCCGCTTCGATGGGTGAAAGGAAAATTTAAATGCACAATTCCGTGTCTCATGTGTTCTGTACCCGTGAAATATGCTGTTTTCGTTTTTAATGGCATCGAATTAAACGGCATCGGAAAGATTATTGATCACCTCGGCGATCCCGAATACCACGTATTCGACGCTAATATTAATCATTTTCGATCATTGCATTATCTCCCAAGCTACGGGGCTGAGTTTGGTTTCAAACGGGATCGGAAGTGTCATTCTTCATCTCAGCGACCCTAAAACCTACGGATCAGACACTAGTGTCGGATAATTTTGAATATTTATATATATATATATATATATATATATATATATATATATATATATATATATATATATCCCCCTCCTCTTCTTTCATGTTGTGCGGCACGGCATTGGATGTGTTACCGGTCATCTCAGTGACCCAGGAAACAATGGATTCGACACCAATATGGGTTATTTCTTATTTCCCTCTCCCCCTCTCAGAAGACGCGTGGCTGAATTTGGAATTAACACCATACGAAGTGTCATTGTTCATCTCGGCGATCCCAGAAACTATAGATTCAACACTAATTTCGAATCATTATATCCCCTCCCCCGTTTTGCGGCCTATGTCATCGGAAGTATCACTGTCCATCCCAGAGACCCCAAAAATGTGGATTGAGCACTAATATCTGTCATTTTCGACCATTTTTAAACGTTTTACTCCCCCTCAACCAAGTTGAAGGTTTGAATCTGAATTTAAACGGAATCGAAAGTATCACTGCTCATCTAAGCGACCCAGAAAACTATAAATTCTACTGATAGTGGACATATTCGACCATTTTTAATATATGTCTTTCTCCCCCTTCTTCAACTTGTGGAGCTGATTTTGGATTTAAACCGGATCGGAAATGTCTCTGTTCATCATAATGATCCCGAAAACTATGGATTAGACACTAATATTGGTCATTTTCAATCATTATTATATACAACTCCTCCTCCCCTCAACCGTGCTGCGGCACACGGCGTCAAAATTGTCACTGTTAATCTCAGCAAATCCTAAAACTATGGATTCGACACTAATATTAGCCATTTCCGATCATTTTTAATGTTTATTCCCCTCCCCTACGTTGCAACTTCCCCCTCCTCAACTATCAGGGCTGAACTTGGATTGTTACAGCATCAGAAGTGTCACTGTTTCTCTCATCGATCCCGAAAACTATGGATTCAACACTAATATTGGTCATTTTGATCATTTTTAAATTTCTCCTCCTTCCCCCTCCCCTATGTTGCATCATCAAAGTGAGTATCCTTAATCCCTGCCCGAAAACTCGTGTATGTTGAAAATTTGATTGAGATCGGTCGGATGGTTCAAGAGTGATAAAGTCAAAAAGGCAGTCATTTTTATTTTTTACATATATCTCCCCCTCCCTCTCCCCTATGGTGGCTCGTCATAGTGAAACGATAAAAAACACCCAAGGTCTGACCCTGATACATGTTGAAAATTTGATCGAGATTGGTTGGGTGGTTCATAAGTTATTAGTTTTAGTTTTTATTCATACGTTCCCCTCCTTTCCCTCTTCCCTAGGATCTACCGTTAAAGTGAAATTACAAAAATGTTTCCACATCCGAACCTTATGCATGTTGAAAATTTGATTTATATTGGTCGGGTGGTTCAAGAGTGATGAAGTCACAAAGACAGTCATTTTTTTTTACATATATCTCCCCCTTCCCCTCCTCTATACTTGCTCGTCATAGTGAAACGATAAAAAGCACCCAAGGCCCGACCCTCATACATGTTGAAAATTTCATCGAGATTGGTTGTGTGGTTCAAAAGTTATTAGTTTTTATTCATGTCCCCCTCCCAACCCCCTTCCCTAGGATCTACCGTTAAAGTGAAATTACAAAAATGTTTCCACATCCGAACCTTATGCATGTTGAAAATTTGATTGAGATTGGTCGGGTGATTCAAGAGTGATGAAGTCACAAAGACAGTCATTTTTATTTTTTTTTTACATATATCACTCCTCCCCCTCCTCTATACTGGCTCGTCATAGTGAAACGATAAAAAGCATGGCCCGACCCTCATACATGTTGAAAATTTGATCGAGATTGGTTGTGTGGTTCAAAAGTTATTACTTTTATTAATTTTTATTCATGTCCCCCTCCCCACCCCCTTCCCTAGAATCTACCGTTAAAGTGAAATTACAAAAATATTTCCAGATCCGAATCTCATGTATGTTGAAACTCTGAATGAGATCGGTCGGATAGTTCAAGATTTATTAAATTACAAAAATAGTCACTTTCAGTCTTATATAAATTGATTTTTATATACCTCCCCGTCCTTCTCCTCCCATACGTTGCTCAGTCAATTTAAAATTATAGAAACAATCCCAAGCCTAAACCTTATCTATGTTGAAAATTTGATCAAGATCGGTTGAGTGGTTCGTTTGTTATTAAGTTTTATTTATTTTTATACCCATCCCCCCTCCCCCCTCACTTTTACCATCAAAGTGAATAGCCTAAAACCAGCCCGGACTTGAACCTCATCCATGTTACAAATTTGATCGAGATCGATCAAGCGGTTCAGCAGATTTAAAGTCATAAACATAGTGATTTTCAATTTTATATATATAGATATATTTTTATATACACACGTCTCCCTCCCCTCTCCCTCTCCACAGCTCTAGTAAAAAAAGCATTTTAGGCATAGGGTTATTTTTACGTAATATTCATATCCGAGTTCTTACTGTGAAAACTTCCTTGCTATAGTTGCTATTTTTCTTTAACGTTTCAAGAAATACTTGATTGGCAACAATGGTGAACGCAGCCGTTGGGAGTTTGAATTGCTCTAGTTCCTGCTTGGAATACACACGTAGATGGCACTGCGTCGGAATACACACCGATCGAGGAACGAAATTTTTCAGTCTGAGCACACACTTTACACACACAAACCGGCTGTATCCGTATAAACGAGCGGAGTCAAAAGAACTCGCGGAGGGACCCCTATAATGGTCCTGCACGCGTTAAAAGTAAAAAACTTTTCGAGCAACCACTAAAAAATGCTCGCTTTGCAAAAATTGCTCAGAGTGCTGCTCTGTAGCCGATCGACCTACAAAGATTGGCGGGTTCACCAACGCATACACAGACACACACACACATATTCACACACACACACACATATTCATACACACACACACACACACACACCCCTGTTTGTCTACCCTACAAAAGGCGTATGCGAGCTGGGCCATAGGAAAACCGAGTATGCATTCATATCTGCTTTATTAATGGAGCTATTTTCCTGATACGCTCCCAAAAGTTGCGTCATCGATAAAGCTACATTTCCAGAAGCACCAGAATGCAGTATCTCGTCCTTGACTGGGTACGTACAAGTGAGCACCCAAACCAACTGGGCATTTGCAAAACGAGTAAATGTAACAAACGAAGACACTAACAAACAAACAAAGATATTGTGTGTAAAATGTGTAAAATGCGAGTTCAGTGAGTAAATTTGAGCAATGCAATTAGAGCAATTGCTTTAAACACTAGTTAACTTTGTAACAAATGAAACACATGGATTAATGCTGTTTACTTTCTTGGGTCCTCCAATTTCCTTCCACATTTCCTTTGCACCAATTATTTCATAATCATTCACTCTCATTAATCACACGTCTATTATAAGCTATAGAGTATAACCAAGGGATGTAAAACTAAAAATTTCATTTCATTTCATTTCGAATGGAATAGCGCATTGATTCAATCCCCCGGAGAAGTTAGTTTGTGGTGGACAACATCTATGGGTTTTCTCGGAGTATCCCCCATTTCCTTCCACATTCTCATTCCACTAATTCTTCCATCATCATTCACTTGTTTTAGTCATCGCCTCCCTTAATCTAACGGTCACAATCGTGGGATGTTAAACTGTAAGATTTCATTTCATTTTGAAATGGAATGGCGAGACTAAAGTAGGGTTATATCTGTTTGTGTGTTTAATGAAGGTTATTGTTTCTTTCTGCACTGAGGCTGTATGAGAGGGAGACCTATAGTTCAAGGTGGAATCCGAACCACTATAATAGTTCAGATTTTATAATTGCTTCCATGAGACAATGTGACCAAAGAGACACGTGCCAGCTACAAAGCCAGCGGGAGAACAATATTATATGCCTACAAGAAACACCGAAACAAGATACATTATTCATACCAGATGGGAGACCTGGGTTCCCGGCGGGAGCTCAAGTGATTCGGATTCCATTTTAATCAGTAGGTCCCGTCTCATATAGCCTCACTGCTGAAAGGGACGTTAAACACAAAATCAACTTAACTCAACTATTCGTACCATCGAATTTAATATTTTTGTTATAACGTCGAAAATGAAGTACTAAACGGCAAGAATACTGCAAAACAACATATAATATAAAACAATAAAACGAAACAGGCAGTAAGTTTAAAATTGACAAGTGAGGGATTTTAAAACGTTAAGACATTATCATGTTACTTGCATTAACACTTAGCAACAACACACAAATATACTATTATACTATTGAACTAATATACTATTAGTTCATATAATATGACTAATATACTATTGAACGTCGTAATCTTGCATCACTTAAAACTTCTGTTGCTCTGGAATATTATAATTTATTTGTCTAATCGAATCAATTTATCTATATTACTATTTTATCCGTAGTAACTATGAAACAAACCATACA
Organism: Thermobia domestica; assembly: GCF_964235325.1. NCBI lineage: Eukaryota > Metazoa > Arthropoda > Insecta > Zygentoma > Lepismatidae > Thermobia > Thermobia domestica. Next base: position 150,318,723 of record NC_137471.1, on the reverse strand, counting down.
TAGCTTATTCTAATACGCAATGTTTTCAATTTTAATGCGAATGGTTAGCAATAATCTGTGCATTCACTTTTCTGACTACTTTTTTTTTTATCCGTCTGTCATCACATATTTACAGTACTCTTACATTTTTTTTTTTTTACTTCGGTCTCTCCATGAAATCCATATATTTGCTCCCAAGGGATTCAACTGTTAATTTAATGAGAGAACGTCGAGACCATTGGAATCCAAAATTAGTGACCAACAAAACTTGATCCCTGGCTTCTACATATGCACCATTGTTCTCTCGGTTTTCTGTCCTACCGGCTTGCTTCAAAGACTCACTGCCCTTACGAACTATTGCGAAACTCAAATGCTACTAAATGATTCATATAAGCATTATATAACTACCTATGAGATTTTGTAGTTGACTTCCCAACTTCATGGAACAATACCTAATTGCAACATCCTATTCATTAATAATAATAATTATTATAATATAGAGATGCAAGGTCTCGGAAAAAAAAACGCCTTTTTTTTGAAAACTCGTTTTTTTCTGCTTCGCTTTTTTGCTTGGGAAATTTTGGGCTTTTTTCAAAATTCTGCTTTAAATTGATAAAGCAGATTTTGTTTCGCTTCTCTATAACACAAAAAGTCATTTCATTAGTAGCTGATGCCGATAATAATATAAAACCTCGAAAATAAACCATGACTTTCGAAAAGATATTTCAAACAATTTTACTTCTCAACATATTTACATTATGAATTCCAAAGGATTAACCAATGTATTTAATAAGAATTTTCTAAACCTCCTATATATAAAAGTAAGGAGGGTTGGGAAGAACCATGGTTGTTTTTGAAAATGCCAAAAACCCGTTTTGGGGGGGAAGTTTAAACTGGGCTTTTTTTGGCTTAAATCAGGTTTTTTGGGTTTAGATATTTTGCTTTATGTATTTATCTTACATATTGACGGAAATGAGTTTGTTTCGCCTTGGTGTTATTATGCAACAACAGGATTATGCTGGAAGAGGTCCCATAAGCTTAAAGAAGTCCGGTCACTAAATTTCTTAAATTGGGAAACTCCCGCCCTAGCCATCGGGAAAATCCCGTCATTACTCTAAATGAAAAACAATAATGGAAAAATCCTGTTATTGCTTTGCATGTAAAATTTAAAGGTCAACGTATCATAATCAATACGCTAAAACTGAGGTATTAAATGACAAATTTAGTACGTACATATCATTGAAAGTCCAATCCAAGCTAATGTTGGAAGCTACGTAGGCAATCGATAAATTACGCCAATTTCTATCAATATATTTAAGCAACCTTGGATTCTTTGTAAAATAAAAGGCATTCTGGCATGCAGAAACATACAATTTGGTTTCGTTTCGTATGTTCAGGCTTAACATCCTTACGTAATACCGAGGTTATCAAGGAGAAAACTCGCTTAAAGTTACATCCTAACCGCTACTTTGTTTACTCATGAAAGATGGGTTGTGGTTCAACCGAGAATTGAACATGGGACACCTTGATAGGTCACGGAATTCTTATCTAACTATAGAATATACTATAAGAAAGCTATTTAGATAGAAAAATCATAAAAATGAAAAAAGCCAAAATTTCCAAAATTCTCGTTTTTTTCCAAAAAAGCCGGCTGTTTATGTGATAAAACCATAGATTCAAAAAAGCCGGCTTTTTTGCATCTCTAGTTGCTACTGTCGTTGCAACCATAACACCGATCTGAAAATAAGCTAGCAATTATTTATTTCAAACTAATTTACGGCTTTAAACTTGTTCCAGAGGCATATTGAAACGGGTGTCGCATGGATACTGCTCTTAATAGATTTGCGTGCACCGGAATATATTCACTGAACCATCAGATACTTACAAATCCGACTATCTGTGCGCAAACTTGATTCGTGTTGCAAGATGATACACTAGACCTACCTGTGAAGACCCACAATGTTCAACTTCATTAGGGGTGAAGGAAAAGGGGGATACTTCTTGTTTGTCGTCTGCAGCGAATCCATGTTCTCCACATATGACCGAGAAATCAGAATCTTTTCGTCCATTAACTAGTAAAGAGCTCTCCATTAGTGAACAGCTATCATCATTGACAGAAAATCGCAAGTGGCGTTTAGCGTTACGCACCAGACCTGGGTAGAGTTCGATACCATATAAGAGGCAAATTGAAAGAAAAAGTGACTTCAGCAAACGAAATAGCAAAGTAACAAGAAGTTAATGAACCACCACACGGACAACCAGAAAATATTAACAGCAAAGCCCCATTAAATGTATAATTTGTGGTGAAACGTTCAATGAAGGCTGGGTGTAGTGTGAATCCTGCGATGGCTGGGTTCATGAAACCACCTCAATTGAATCAACGGATATCCATTACACATTTTACCACTGTTAGCTTCGTGGGTAGGATTTCTTGTTGTTCCTTCTAGGTGTAAATATCATGTTTTTCAAACATCTTACGTATTCGTTAGTGCTCGCAAATATTCCATATATGTGAAATTTAGCGATCTGTATTGCCATTTGTTTATTTCATTATTTTAGCATTTATGTCAATATGTTCAGTTTGTTAATAAAGTTCACATTCCATATTTCAGGTTTATTTCGGGGCAATTTTACATCTTTTTACCAAGAGGCAGTTAATGTTTTAAAATGTCCGTAGCTACCTCCTTTCCCCTAAAGATGTGAACTAATATTCACATGTTTATATTTCCAGGTTTACTTTCGGAAAATGCTTAGCACTCTTGAGTTAGGTACTAATTTGTGCAAAACAAAAAGTTGGACACCAGTCAAGTCCCCTCCTGAAATTGGCGGAGGCAGTGCTCCCTTACACCACCCTTCCGCCTTGTTACGGCACTACGAGTTTTATGAATCCTGATGCAGGGACGACCATATTTTCAATGATTTTGTATCCATTCATCACAGGTTGCTAGTATAGAATAGATAATTAGGCCCAAATGAAGATCAATAATACAGTGAGAGCAGCTAGATTCACTTCTTCCACTCTTGAATGAAATTCACAAAACATGGTTACTTCCCTTTGCAGTATTGCTACATGATTGGCTATATCTATGCGATGTGCATTGTTAAACCAGTGTACAAAAGCATTTTTTCTCGCTACAAGTGAATGTCGCAAAAGACCAACCAAAGATACAAATATCTACCAGGACAAACTATATAAAATCAATAGATTTCGTTCTGAAACAATCACAGGAATATATGGATGTTATTAATATGGTTGTTTAGCATGTGGAAAACATTTTAGATATCAATGTTCAGCTAGGAGCGCACAATGAAGGGATTGCAACGAATATAATCATTTTGCACACTATTCGTTGTGTGCATATGTTCCTGAGTCTTACCTGGTCTCAGGGCACAGCGCACATTGAACGTTCTTGTCTAGGTGAGGTTTCCGTACCTGCAACCTAGAACGTATGTTCATTTTTATATTATTAGGGAGAGCATTTTGGGTGAATGAAAGGTACACAGTTTTCGAGGAGGAAATGTGCGAGTAGAAAGGAAACATTCATTCACAGCAAAGGCAATGTGTGAGGCTTTAATGCGAGTGCCTTTGTTTCTTAAAACGAATCTAATTTGAAATTTAATTCCCGATAAAATTTTGGGTTAGTGTTGGATTGGAAACTACACAGTCTAAAAGGAAACATTCAGATATGAGAGCAGAACGGAGAGTATAGGTATAGAAACTGCAACTGACTCGGATTTGCCAATAAATGAGTACTACTTACGGATTTAGTTCCATCCATCCCAGTTTGTTGTAGTCTGTATTAACACTCACACTAGCACTTCACTAATACACAGTTCCTGACGGTTGTTAAGTGTCACTTGTCTTAGTCCGAAAAATGAGGTGGGAAGGTCTTTAGTCCATTAAGCATCTAAATTGCTTGGAGATTAGCTCTGGGCGGCGACCAATTAGGAATCTGGACTCCAGCATCGTTGACTGCTAGGCAATCATCTCTTCCTTCTTTTTTGTATGGGCGAAGTTTTCGGTGATTTTCCCTCTTTTGGGAGGACCACGAGGGTGTCTCCTAAGGTTCTAAAATACCCTAAAAGTCTATTACAGTCCTTTTCTCATTTTAGGTATTTTCTTCTTCAGATTCGTATATGCTTGAATAACAAAAGAAGACAAATCGCAGTATCTCGCACACGGAGATGTTGCGAGTTTGAAATACCGAGGTAAAAAGCTTAGTGTTACAAATTGTTGCTTCTATTTGTAACTTCGCTCGGCGTTGTTCGAAGGATCTGGCGTCCCTATCTCAGCAAATCAATTGCTTGTGATGAGAACGTTCTCTTCAGTGTGTTTCCATCTTATGTCTGCAGTTTCATTGTGTGTTTTTTTTCTTTTCTGCTCTATCTGCATGTTTGCTTCCGGCTAATGTTGAACGATTGCAAGCTAATTGCATGAGACACGAAAAGAAATCGTTTCTATGCAATGTAAAATTAAATTTAGAACAATCGCGTTTCTTGATTATTTCCTTTTTACTCTTTTCTGATTTACTTTGTTTTCCTTTTAGAAATTACAAATTAGGTCTGTTTTACGCTCCCTCCGCGAAGTTGCAATTTTCTCAAATACAAAATTGAAAACTTGAAAATATGCAATAGGGAGTAAAACGAAAAAAATGAGTTTCTTAAACATAAGAAAAGTGAATAATACTTGAATTTGAAACAAAATTGAAACATATACATATGTGAAAATTAAACTCAAAATAAGGGCTAATTTAAAATGGAAAGCCCTGTATATCATTCAGGTCGTAAACACGTAAAGTGAGTGCAAGACTAACTATGACATAAACATACAATAATCAAAATCAGAACATAAATGCAAATATTGAATATAAAAACAAAGCTCAAAGTAATGAAAATTATTAAAATTGCATAAAATAATAATGTATGAAGCTGGAAATGAATTCCTAAAAGTGTATAATGTGTGTATCATTCAATAATCAAAAGTAAATTGAAAATTAAACATTAAATGAACATAAAACATATGTGAAAGGGACGACAATAAAATTAAATCAATGTACCTGAAATGAAAATTATATGATCACATTTTTAAATTTTCAGTAAGCACTACGTAGTTATGGATAATGATTATTACTAACTAAAATAAAATGCAAAATGAGTTTAAAATCAATCTAAAACAACATGTAAATAAATAGAAATTATATTCGCTTCTATAGTCCTGTGTTTCATGAACACACTCAAAACACGAATCCTACACAAATGGAGTAAAATCATTAATTCATTAATTATTAATTCACCACTAATTGCAAAATGTCAATGTCATTTTGTATATTACTGTAGCACTGAAATGCATGTCTCTATTAAGTAGATTCAATGTCGGTTTGTGGAATGAACATCTATCAAAATAGTAAACATTTAAAGACAAGAATCCTCAACATCATATTACAGTTTCTTATAAGGAGAGGAAGGATTTAAAAGCTACTATGTTTCCACTCCGTCACTATGTCAAGGGCAACATATGACAAGATAAACAAATGCGCGTGCGCTGCATACAACAGAGGAGGAGCACGGCAGTGCTGCATGGAATGAAAATAATGGGATACATGTGTGTGTGTGTGGAAACAGCAAGCAGATCATCACACGTGGGTATCTAATCAACTTCCTGTGATAAAGCATGCGGAGCTACAAATTGAGCATATACATAGCGTAAATAAATGTTTCCGTAAAGCCCCATTGTAAGGATAGGGGTAGGGAAGGATTCCAGGTAAATCTAAAACAAATAAAACACATAAAGCAATAAACGTTTTAGTCTCCCGTATACGATGTGTATGAAAACGGATATGTAAATAAACAACGCTTAAACTTGGAATCGATTTTCCTATCATATCCTAATAAACAAGTAAAAGTAATACGCTAAATAATTGCTAACAATCGCAAAATATTAGAAGATTTATGGAAAATCCAAGGAGGGTTCGTAGAAAACGGCAGATTACCTATTTGAGTTAGTGTTGGATTGGAAACTACACAGCCTAAAAGGAAACATTCAGATATGAGAGCAGAACGGAGAGTATATGTATAGAAACTGCAACTGACTCGGATTTGCCAATAAATGAGTACTACTTACGGATTTAGTTCCATCCAACCCAGTTTGTTGTAGTCTGTATTAACACTCACACTAGCACTTCACTAATACACAGTTCCTGTCGGTTGTTAAGTGTCACTTGTCTTAGTCCGAAAAATGAGGTGGGAAGGTCTTTAGTCCATTAAGCATCTAAATTGCTTGGAGATTAGCTCTGGGCGGCGACCAATTAGGAATCTGGACTCCAGCATCGTTGACTGCTAGGTAACCATCTCTTCCTTCTTTTCTGTATGGGCGAAGTTTTCGGTGATTTTCCCTCTTTTGGGAGGACCACGAGGGTGTCTCCTAAGGTTCTAAAATACCCTAAAAGTCTATTACAGTCCTTTTCTCATTTTAGGTATTTTCTTCTTCAGATTCGTATATGCTTGAATAACAAAAGAAGACAAATCGCAGTATCTCGCACACGGAGATGTTGCGAGTTTGAAATGCCGAGGTAAAAAGCTTAGTGTTACAAATTGTTGCTTCTATTTGTAACTTCGCTCGGCGTTGTTCGAAGGATCTGGCGTCCCTATCTCAGCAAATCAATTGCTTGTGATGAGAACGTTCTCTTCAGTGTGTTTCCATCTTATGTCTGCAGTTTCATTGTGTGTTTTTTTCTTTTCTGCTCTATCTGCATGTTTGCTTCCGGCTAATGTTGAACGATTGCAAGCTAATTGCATGAGACACGAAAAAAAATCGTTTCTATGCAATGTAAAATTAAATTTAGAACAATCGCGTTTCTTGATTATTTCCTTTTTACTCTTTTCTGATTTATTTTGTTTTCCTTTTAGAAATTACAAATTAGATCTGTTTTACGCTATTGTCCAAAAGGTATACAAATAGGTACATAAGAAGAATCAATGAGTTGCCTGATGAAGATATTCAGAAGGAAGACAAGATCTTCATCCTTACTGAATTACAGAAGAATTAGATGACAGAAGCAAATATGAATGTAGAAGATGAACGAAATTTTAGTTCAGTGGAGATTTTATGTTAAGCTCCATTCAGGTAGCCAATACAGAGAAGAAAATATGTTCACTAGTAATTAATCGAATTTAATTGGTAAAACGAAATTCAGAGGTTAAACACGAGAATCTTGAACCAGAAAATCGATAACAGAGGAATCAGGTCTGTAGACACACCGACACACCGACAAACAGGTAGTAGAAATGGAATACCTTAGTATGAGTCAGGGAATACGTACAAGGTCAACAATAATAGAAGGAAAGAATACAAATAATAGAAGTCCAAAACAAATATGGTAAACAGGTGAGAACAGAAAATAAAGTTACGAAAGAAAGAAACAGAAGAAAACAATACAGAAATGTAGATAGTAAAATAATAAGAATGTGTAAAAATAAAAGAGAAGGCGAAGATATAAAGGGATTAGTCAAGAAAAAAGATGTAGAGGATAAGTATAAAGAAATGATACAAAAAGATGATGGATGGAAGTCTGAAGAATTAAAGCAAACCGTTGAGACACAGGTGAAAAAGAGAGTCAGAGAGAAAAGGAATGCGTACAAGTTTACTTTTGGCGCACAACTAGAAACAATTGTTAAAACTTATAATTCTTTTACTAATTTCCTTCTTATTATCCCCTAAAAGGTTTCCCTTGGCGACATGAAAATGTCTCACTTGGCATAGATAAAATACAGGGATGAATAATTAAATATTATAGTGCAAAAACTCAAACCAACCTGCCTTAGGTGGCCATTAAAACACGAATGCTATCCACTCGGGTCAGGGAAGAATAAAGCTGGTGGGTCCGTACGCTAGCGCGGGAGTGCGTCCGAAAGGAACAAGTCTGTCAGCAGTCGGGGATATGTGCGCAAGCCAAGATGAAAAGGAATGGGTTTTGTCAATGGTACGAATTTCTATAGCACTTGTAATTTTTTTTCCAGTAACGTTGCACTTGAACATATAAAATACAGGTTTTTTACATTGTGCAAAAATATGCTGCCAGTGGAAAATAACATCTAATAGTGCCATCTTTCATATACACTCACTTATTATATCCGGCGTAAATCACTTGTGATCATTTTATACTAGAACACTACACTTGTAAACCTATAATACAGAGTATTACTTTGTATTTCATTCTGTCGCCATTTGTTCCTTATAAACATTCCTATCCATACAAAGAATTGAATTTTACATGTAAATAGTTCAAAGTGTCGTGCGTCAAAGCTACACCTGCACATAAGAATGAGATACAGATGAAGACGGGGGTTAAGAGGGAAAGAAGCTGCAAAAAGGAGTGAAAAGGGAGAAATTTTTGTATGATGGTTATTAGTAGCGAAAAATACATTAATGAAGTGCCATCTGACAAAGTAGAAGAAGAGAAGAAAACGGAAAAAAAGTTCTGATACAAAACAGTTGAATATTTGTTGTTTGTAGTTGAAAGATAAAGTGTTGAATGTTTGTTGATTTCGGTTCCTATTGCCTATTATTTCGTGTGCTTGAGGGAACTCAAACGATGTTTTCGAATATCGTAGCTTTTGATATGTTAATAGTATTGAGTGAAGTCGGGAGAATTATCGCGAGGCTGCGCGGCTATATGATCAACGGTTTCTCAATCGTGCTGGGCAGTCGAGGAAAGCGTTTCGTCTTGCACTTGGTGTGCAGAGGACTGGGCATGTCCCTTCTCAACACAAAAGACGTCAGCAGATCAGGCGCCGTGTTTAGGATAAACGGTCTCCCGGCATCCTTGCTGCAGTCCATGTGGTTCCCCAAATCTCGAAAACACGATTCGCCAGGGATGCTGCGATAAGCAACATGACGGTTTGGAGGATTCTGCTCAACGTGCTCCATTTTGACCATGTTCATCTGAATCAGGAACTCCGAGAACAAGATTTACATATCCGTCTAGTTTTGTCAGTGGATGAGTGCCAGGAAACCCATGTTTCCACCGGGACATTCTGTGGACGGATGTAGCAACCTTCAAGAGTAATGGAGATTTCAGCATACACAACGCACACTACTGGTCCAGTTTGAATCCTTTTTTTCGAAGTGTCTACGTGCACTACGAACAGAGAAAAATGCCTGTGCCGGTGGACTGATAGTAACAATTCAACTTAAAATAACAGACGTAGATCCCAAACCGCAGAATTTAACGATAAGTGTTTCCCGTTAAAGTTGTTTCTATTTCAATAATACTTCCAAAGAAATCGAAATTGATACCAATTTCCATTTGAAATTTTGGAGTTGACCACCGTGGATGTATCCCCTCTACGCCAATTGATATAGAAGCATCACCATTGATTCTTCACGTACGATTTGGTCATTCAGTTTTTTGTTGTTTGAAGTGTCTGCGTGTACTACGAACAGAGGAAAATGAGTGAGATGGCAATTGGTCTGAAGTGGCAATTCAACAAATAACATAAGTAGATACCAAACCGTAGAATATGACGAAAAGTGATTCCCGTAAAAGTTGTTTCTTTATCAGTAATACTTTCAAAGAAGTCGAAATTGATACCACTTTCCATTAAAAATTTTGGAGTTAATACCATTGATGCATTCCCGCTACGCCACTGGATATGGGAGTATCACCATTTTATTCTTCAGATACTATTTAGTCATTCATTTTCTGTTTGAAGTGTCTCCGTGCACTATGAACAGAAAAATGAGTTTACCGGGTTGTCTGATAGTAGCAATACAACAAATAATAGACGTAGATCCGAAACCGTAGAATTTAACGAAAAGTGTTTCCCGTAAAAGTTAATTCTTTTTCAATATTACTTCTAAAAAATCGAAATTGATACCAATTTCCATTTGAAATTTTGGAGTTGACCACCGTGGATGTATCCCCTCTACGCCACTTTATATGGAAGTATCACCATTTGATTCTTCATGTACCATTTGGTCATTCATATTTGCTTTCCAGCGTCTACGTGCACTAGAAGCTGAGAAAAATGTCTAAGACTGGTGGTCTGATACACCCTCTTCCCCTCCCTACATTGGACCGTCAAACTAAAATGATAAAAGTCATCCCAGGTCCGAACTTCATCCATGTTGAAAATTTGAATGAGATCGGTTTGGTGATTCCAAAGTTATGAGGTTTTACTAGTATATACCCGCTTCGATGGGTGAAATGAAAATTCAAATGCACAATTCCGTGTCTCATGTGTTCTGTACCCGTGAAATATGCTGTTTTCGTTTTTAATGGCATCGAATTAAACGGCATCGGAAAGATTATTGATCACCTCGGCGATCCCGAATACCACGTATTCGACGCTAATATTAATCATTTTCGATCATTGCATTATCTCCCAAGCTACGGGGCTGAGTTTGGTTTCAAACGGGATCGGAAGTGTCAATCTTCATCTCAGCGACCCTAAAAACTACGGATCAGACACTAGTGTCGGATAATTTTGAACATATATATATATATATATATATATATATATATATATATATATATATATATCCCCCTCCTCTTCTTTCATGTTGTGCGGCACGGCATTGGATGTGTTACCGGTCATCTCAGTGACCCAGGAAACTATGGATTCGACACTAATATGGGTTATTTTTTATTTCCCTCTCCCCCTCTCACAAGACGCGCGGCTGAATTTGGAATTAACACCATACGAAGTGTCATTGTTCATCTCGGCGATCCCAGAAACTATAGATTCAACACCAATTTCGAATCATTATATCCCCTCCCCCGTTTTGCGGCCTATGTCATCGGAAGTATCACTGTCCATCCCAGAGACCCCAAAAATGTGGATTGAGCACTAATATCTGTCATTTTCGACCATTTTTAAACGTTTTACTCCCCCTCAACCAAGTTGAAGGTTTGAATCTAAATTTAAACGGGATCGAAAGTATCACTGCTCATCTAAGCGACCCAGAAAACTATAAATTCTACTGACAGTGGACATATTCGACCATTTTTAATATATGTCTTTCTCCCCCTTCTTCAACTTGTGGAGCTGATTTTGGATTTAAACCGGATCGGAAATGTCTCTGTTCATCATAATGATCCCGAAAACTATGGATTAGACACTAATATTGGTCATTTTCAATCGTTATTATATACAACTCCTCCTCCCCTCAACCGTGCTGCGGCACACGGCGTCAAAATTGTCACTGTCAATCTCAGCAAATCCTAAAACTATGGATTCGACACTAATATTAGCCATTTCCGATCATTTTTAATGTTTATTCCCCTTCCGTACGTTGCAACTTCCCCCTCCTCAACTATCAGGGCTGAACTTGGATTGTTACAGCATTAGAAGTGTCACTGTTTCTCTCATCGATCCCGAAAACTATGGATTCAACACTAATATTGGTCATTTTGATCATTTTTAAATTTCTCCTCCTTACCCCTCCCCTGCGTTGCATCGTCAAAGTGAGTAGCCTTAATCCGTGCCCGAAAACTCATGTATGTTGAAAATTTCATTGAGATCGGTCGGATGGTTCAAGAGTGATAAAGTCACCAAGGCAGTCATTTTTATTTTTTACATATATCTCCCCCTCCCTCTCCCCTATGGTGGCTCGTCATAGTGAAACGATAAAAAACACCTAAGTTCTGACCCTGATACATGTTGAAAATTTGATCGAGATTGGTTGGGTGGTTCAAAAGTTATTAGTTTTTTAGTTTTTATTCATACGTTCCCCTCCTTTCCCTCTTCCCTAGGATCTACCGTTAAAGTGAAATTACAAAAATGTTTCCACATCCGAACCTTATGCATGTTGAAAATTTGATTTAGATTGGTCGGGTGGTTCAACAGTGATGAAATCACAAAGACAGTCATTTTTATTATTTTTTTTACATATATCTCCCCCTTCCCCTCCTCTATACTTGCTCGTCATAGTGAAACGATAAAAAGCACCCAAGGCCCGACCCTCATACATGTTGAAAATTTGATCGAGATTGGTTGTGTGGTTCAAAAGTTATTAGTTTTATTAATTTTTATTCATGTCAACCCTCCCCACCCCCTTCCCTAGAATCTACCGTTAAAGTGAAATTACAAAAATATTTCCAGATCCGAATCTCATGTATGTTGAAACTCTGAATGAGATCGGTCGGATAGTTCAAGATTTATTAAGTTACAAAAATAGTCACTTTCAGTCTTATATAAATTGATTTTTATATACCTCCCCCTCCTTCTCCTCCCATACGTTGCTCAGTCAATTTAAAATTATAGAAAAAATCCCAGGCCTAAACCTCATCTATGTTGAAAATTTGATCAAGATCGGTTGAGTGGTTCGAGAGTTATTAAGTTTTATTTATTTTTTATAACCACTCCCCCTCCCCCCTCACTTTTACCATCCAAGTGAATAGCCTAAAACCAGCCCGGCCTTGAACCTCATCCATGTTACAAATTTGATCGAGATCGATCAAGCGGTTCAGCAGATTTAAAGTCATAAACATAGTGATTTTCAATTTTATATATATAGATATATTTTTATATACACACGTCTCCCTCCCCTCTCCCTCTCCTCAGCTCTAGTAAAAAAAAAACATTTTAGGCATAGGGTTATTTTTACGTAATATTCATATCCGAGTTCTTACTGTGAAAAATTCCTTGCTATAGTTGCTATTTTTCTTTAACGTTTCAACAAATACTTGATTGGCAACAATGGTGAACGCAGCCGTTGGGAGTTTGAATTGCTCTAGTTCCTGCTTGGAATACACACGTAGATGGCACTGCGTCGGAATACACACCGATCGAGAAACGAAATTTTTCAGTCTGAGCACACACTTTACACACACAAACCGGCTGTATCCGTATAAACGAGCGGAGTCAAAAGAACTCGCGGAGGGACTCCTATAATGGTCCTGCACGCGTTAAAAGTAAAAAACTTTTCGAGCAACCACTAAAAAATGCTCGCTTTGCAAAAATTGCTCAGAGTGCTGCTCTGTAGCCGATCGACCTACAAAGATTGGCGGGTTCATTAACGCACACACACATACACAAACTTAAATGTATCTATATTAGTTTCATTTTGATTAAAAGAAAATATGTTTGTACATTGTATTTTTTATTTGTCAAATAATAAACTGAGTCTATACATGAGCACAATTTTTATAACAACTTAGATAAGACAATGAGGATACATGAACCCTCTGAATATGCCTACAAAGTACTATGACAGATGTATGCATTCGTTGGAAAACAGTCTGTGTCGACTGCCAATGGACACGAGATCCTCCCAGAAGTTTTTCATTTGCTATAAATGTGTCTATGCCTTCATCTCCCTGGAAACAAAGAGATTGTGTAATTAGTGACAATAGAAATACAAATAAAATGAAATACTTATAAATCTTATTCGTGTATGGCGATATCTCGAATAATATTACTGTTACTACGTTCTAATTTGAATTAGTATCAATTGAAATACGATAATATAGACTCTGGTAAAGACAGTAAAGAGAATTACGCAATATTTCTTCAATTAATATTGAAACCAGAAGTTGTAGTAGATCTACCATTTAGTGTTTTAGCAGAGTGATTAGAGTGGAAATGGAATATATTCTAGGGACGCTTAATCGATTAAAAAATATACAATGTGAGATTACTGTCTATGCTCTATAGTGATCAACGTTAACCGGAAATGGTTTATTTCTATCACTACAAGTAGGTGGATCACATCCATTAACGAACTCCTCCGAGATAATTATCTAGCTGTTGATTGCAGAAAACAATTTTAAAATTATCTTTTGTTGAAGAGTTATTGAGCGGTGTAACGAACGTACTAAGCCAGAGGTGTTTACCCTTGCGAGGATGGCCCTCTTGAGGGCATCCTCACCCTCAAATTCTCTCTCAACCATAATGACGCGAGTGCGATGACAAGCTTGGACAGCGAGGGCGAGGGCCAACTGTCACTGTCAGGGCTAAAGCGAGGACAAATTCCCAACACAAAGGCGAGAGCGATGGTCAACTCTCTTCGAAGGTGAGGGCGAGGGCCAATTCACTGTGAGAATGAAGGTGAGTGAGGTCGGAGTAAAATGAAAACCTATGGTACTAACATTACAATATTATATATATCCCACTTGCGTGATCCTAATAAACATCAAATGAAAGACTTAAGACCTGACTCGTCTATGGCGATGTTTATAATAATAGTAGGGTTGTCACGTTCTGGAAGAATTAATATCAATTAAAATAAGATTGTCAAAATAAGGAAATTGAAAGGTAACCAAAAAGATTTCGATCTGTTTCATTTATGCAAGACAAGGAAACAATAAACCTGAAAATTAGTCATTTCTTCTTATGTGTGACGAAAAAAAAAAAAATAAGTGGCGTCTTTTAGCGGAGCTTCCTGAATCAATGCTTGTTCTGCCACACTTAATACATTTAATCAAAGTCGAACAGTTTTAAGAAAGGCTATGAGTCACCAACATAAGTAAAATCCTCTGACCAGTTTCCTTCACTGTTTCCCTTCCAGGAAAAAAAAGAAAGAAAGAAAGAATGAATCACACCACAAATTCTAAGTTATATAAAATTTCACCGTTATTCGATTTCTACTTTTTTAGCAATTGTTAAACAAATTACTAGAATGCTTTGAGAACAGTAGCGTAACTAAGAATTCATGCCCCCCTCCATCCGTGAAAATGTCAAAAGGGCTCTTCCTGTTTCTACGTTCATGGCACACGTACAATTTATACAGTAGTAGAGTTATTTTTCCATCTAGTCAGACACTACTTGCTAATATACAAAACGTGCACATTATTATTATTATTATTATTATTATTATTATTATTATTATTATTATTATTATTATTATTATTATTATTATTATTATTAAGCAATTACATGGGACTAAAAAGTTTCTCAAAAGAAATAATTTCTAGGAATTAGGAATTAGATTTCTGGGCTGTCGGCATCTAAGGCCACGTTAGCCCATCCCGTATGAAGGATGACGTCCCTCAGCGAGCCCACTGTACGATGAAAGGGAAGGAAGAAAGGATTGGGAAAGGAAGGAAGCAGCCTGGGACCATTATATTAGGTACTTGAATCCCGGCATTTGAATGGTATGAATGAACGAAACCCAAGAAAGACTTCACTCAAGAAGACAGGTCTGAAAAAGCTGTTACACTCTTTCGGCCGAGTGTCCCCACCAGGAGTCGAACCTGGGACCGCTCACCTCAAAGGCAAGAGCAGAAATAATTTCTTCCTAACGTTCACATTACAACTAACATATGAAAACTTGTCAAAACTTGTGGAACTTGCTCACATATTTCTAAACCGGCGTTTTTTTTTTCGGAGAGTAATTCGCTGACTACTGTCTCAATATCAACGTGGTGCCATTCTTCGCTTTCAGTGCTCAGGATTGGCAAAGGGCTCAACCAATGCCGTAACTTTTGCGGGGGAATGGGGAAACAGCCCCCCCCCCCAATTAAGCTTCCAGTTGTTTGATAGGATTCATTTGAGTTAAAACTTTGTTGCTTTGTATGATGTGATATGAACAGGAACTTATAAATAAAGCTTGGAATAGGTTTACCACATAACAGGAAAAAAAAATGAAACGAAAATGTGTTCCGAGCCTCATTCAGTAAAATGTGTCCTATTAGAGCCCCAGACAAAATATATATTTAGTAAGGCTTTCAACATATTGTCTCATTTAGTTAACTTGTGAAGCACCGTACTATTTTCAAAAGCATTGCAAATAATTTAAGATGTTTCTGCTGCCCCACTATCTGAACGAAATACATTCCTTTAAGATGTAACATATATTTAATCTGGATCTTACTTTAGTAAACCATCAACTGGCGCCCCAAGAAGTATCGAACACGTTTAGTAAGGATTTCACTTCAAATGCCATCATTATTCTAGGGGGCCTCAACTTGACATATTTTAGGAGGTCTAATTAATGTTTGGTCTTCCAAGAAAAAGCCCAAGTTACGGGGCTGAGCTCAATTTCATCTTCGACCTTGTTCTACGAATATAAAGTTTGATGGCTTTTAGTGTACTGAATGATCGCTCAGGATTGGCTTCGTCAGAGGCACAGTGAGATACAGTTGCAAAGAAGTACACAAATCCAGAACACTACTAACATAGGAAGTTATCTACGACTAAATAATTGGCTAATTAATTCCAAGTTAAAATTTCACTAAATTGTTTCTTCACTACTCATCGGAAACTTGTTAGTTGTTGCAACAAAAGGCGATACATTATCCGAGTAGAATTCACTAAATCTATTAAAGCTGGTTCCGTGATTTCTTTTTCCTCTAAGTAGAGTACTCTTGCAGTAATATGAAACCTGCAAAGTGCTTTTGAATGGTGTTGAATTTCAGTTTAGCGTCCCTTTCAGCAGCGAGGCTATGTGAGACGTGGACCTACTGATTAACGTGGAATCCGAACCAAATGAGCTCCCGCCGGGAATCGAACCCGGGTCTCCCGCGCCAAGAGCGCGTACGCTAACCGCTTAGCCACAGAGGAACTCTGCAAAGTGCTTTTAACATCCAAACATTGTAAAGTTATACTCCGAAACTTAAATACCGGGAGCCTGCTAGTTACGCCACTGCTTGAGAATACAGATTCCTTATTCATAGAAAGGAAACTTAATGACTACATATCAGGGTTGGCTGGTTTAAACCAATGTTTAAAGCAGCTGTTTTTTTTAAAAAAAAAAAAAAAAACAACTGGTTTAAACCAAATAACGAAAATGTTCGTAAAAGTGTAAGTGTTTGTAAAATCTTGATGAACACACATTTGTGGGTTATCACGTTTCACTCCCGTATATTATTCGTATTATATTCAGACCTAAATTCCCCATTCATTACTCAAAAAGATTATACTACAAAAGCAACTTTTTTTAAATATAAGTTTATAAATGTTTGTTTTGTGATCTTTTTTTTTTTTTGTAGTTATTATTGTTATGTAATTGCAATCAAAGAAACATTCTAAAAATTGTTTTGTTTACTATTGATAAAATACATCGAAATGCCGTACTTTGTGTGTGTGTGTGGGGGGAAGGAGGGTCATACAGACCTTACGAGAGGCATTTAGTGAAATGAGAAGTATCTTCGATATCTATTTATGTATAAATGAGTCTGAGCCGAAGTGGACTCAAATAATTCGTATCTTTGTGATATGCAAATTAAGTCGTTGTATTTCTTTAATTTGGACCAATAAAAGTCGTTGTTAACTAACTTGAATTAAATTAGTTCGTCTGTACTCCGTAGTACTTTGAAATTGTCCATATGTAATTCACTATAATGGTTTCACTTGTGCACTGTTTATCTTTTTGTCCTTCTGAAATGACTCTTGAGAGCTATATTAAGAAGCATGTAAAGATCAGTACAACGTATTTTTATCAGGATTCCTTCGTGAGTAAGTCGGCAGACATATCGCATTTGTGGCCAATTAGTCCTGGTTCCGAGTTCAAATGGAGGACAATTTTTCTCGGATGTAACTCGAGAAGCAGTTTTTATTCCGCTTTAAGCTTATGTGACCCCTTCCAGCATAACCCGGCTGTTGCATAATAACATCAAGGCGAAACAAACTTATTTCTGTCCATATATGATATAGATATATAGAGCAAATTATTTAAACCAAATAAACCTGGTTTAAACCCAAAAAACCTGGTTTAAACCAAAAAAACAGTTTTTTTTGTTTTTTCAATAAAAGCCATGGTTTTTGCCAACCCTGCTACATATACAGATGACGTTAGAACCATCCATTAGTATGCAAATCAAATTATTTATAAAACCATCCTTCTATTAAGATATTTCCAAAACGTATAACCTGGAAAGTAAATGTATTAACTCTGTAATTATGAAACTATGACTACAATTGAACGATAATGGACATATTCTTAATCAGGAAGGTATACAAATATTACGTGTCCAATGAAACGCCTGACACGACTTACCTGTAGCTCTGCAATGACATATTCGTGGCTCCTGTAAGGTGCCGGCCTTCTCCTTACTATTTTAGCTCCTTTCTTACGTACGATTACACCTTGTGGTAGTAGAAATGGAAGCAAATGTAGTGCGCAATTGATTGCTATAGAGAGAAAATATGACTAAGTCAGTATATAATAATGTTTGGAATTAGTAGATATTGCTATTGTCTGCCAAAATACTTTTGAAGTACAATGTAAATCACACTAAATTATTCAAAAACTACTTCCATGAGTTGAAATAAGGTTTTACTTAAAGTGTATTGCTTTCTCAAGCCCTAGACAATTGTTATATTCCTTAGCACAATGATGGGAAAACATTTTGGGCCGCAGGCTAAAGAAAAACGAAAAAAATATATAGGTGGGCCAATATAATTAAAAAAAAAAACAACAGTGATTGTATCACTTGTAAAACCAAGCTCTATTAATACTCGAAAGATCATGAAGGGGAATGTGATAAATGGTATTGTGAATGCATTTTTAAACATTTCTCATAATTTGGCTGGAAGTATAATCCACTGATTCTCAGAAGTGAAGTTATATTCGTCACGTAATGAATCACGTCGTGGGCTGGGTGGAAACGTTTAAGGAGCTACATCTAATCCGCGGGCCATGCTTTGCCCATCACTGTCTTAAGACGTAAAGATAATAAGCAAAAGATGTGCAATTTTGAGTTCATGTACGTTTATTTAAAAGGTATTACGTGTTTCAAAATACTGACTTATTTTTACTTCTCAAAGTAAAGCATATAAAAGCTACTATTTGCTGCGATTGAATTATAACAATAAAACAATGTTTGTGAAAAGACACTATAAAAAGATAATGTAAAGAAAAAAAAACAAATGGGTGCTTTGCCAGAAGTAGGGTTGTGTTGATGACAAATAGACTCTTGTGTACATATTTATACATGCAACCTGAAATATGATAAATATACACGAAAACTTGATCTTACTCACCAAGAACTTTCTCTAGCGAAACCTTAAAGAAAATTATCATTGCCAAACAGATGACATTGAAAACAGACTCTGTCGCGCCGAACAAATTTTTAAATTCAGCATCGATCTGAAATATGAAGATTTAATTGTTATACAAATATATTCTCTTAAATAATATATTTTACCTTTTTCTAGTCATGAAGTTCCAAAGTAGTTCATTGTCATAATGTTTTACTGCAATGTTAGAAATGCTCATACACGAATAATGTGAAATAGCAATTAGACTCTTGTTCAGGCAAAGTAAACTATGATAAAACCAGGCAGATCGTGCTGTTACTGGTTGTACGTACAACTAATAAGTCAAATATTCCCGAAATTAGTATGATAAATTTTTACCTAATAACATTTAGTTTTATATTAATTTGGTATCTGATAAAACACTGAAATAAGACTAAACTTTCGAGCTAAACGTGTAAACCTGTTCTTCAAAACCTCGAAATATTTTCAGTTTACTTCGTGTTCTTTAGTATTGAGTATTATATTCGTGACATTTCGGTAGCGCTTGTTACCTTCTCAGCTGCACGGTTAACTCACACGGAAAATATTACACCTCTCACGATGTCATCGTAGAGTTTTGCATGTATGCTTTGCTTGTAAAATTCCCAACTCTAATGAGAAAGGTAGTAGGGGCTACCGAAATTGTTTGGATTAGGATACTGACTACTATAAAAGACAGAATAAAAGATAAATGCCAGAAGTATTTCGTTGAAGTCTTGAAGGCCGAAGTCTCGAAACAATGAGGTGGTCGGTTTTGTAAAGCTGTATATGAGAATGATTATTTCTTATTTTGAAAGGAAAGAAAATCAGAAGTTTATTGGTTTCTTCCGAAGCCTACTTTTGTTTAATTGAAGTAATAACTAAATATGATACTGATTGATAGAATTGGATTTTGGGGACTAGTCCTTTTTCATCCAGGGGCGAGTACAAGGAAATTTCTGGGGGGGAGGAGTAGAATAGTACATAGTAGTCATAAGTATTGAATCTTGTCAAGGCAGATTTTTAATTGTAGATTCCATTACAGGGAAAACGAAGGTAGTAGTTGAAAATAAAAAAAAGCTTGAAAAAAGCTGTATCCCTTAAACAACGTGCTTTTCTTTCATGTGTACGCAGGGGGAATGAGAGATGAATTTGTCACTTGAGAAATAAAGGAAATGGGGGAATGAAGAAGTGGGAGGAAACGGGAGAACTCCGAGAAAACCCACGCACACGGTGTTTGTCTACTACAAAGTTCACTTGGCGGAAGTTGGGATCGAACGAAGAACACTATGCACCACCTTGGCCCTTGGTAAGACGGATTCAAAAGCACTGTACTGTCAGATTCATATCCTGACTGAAATGTACCAGTATAAAGTCCCAGCATTGTACGGACAAGACATTAACCAGGTTGAACTGCACCAAGCCAAAGAATCTAACCAAACGGTAAAGGGAGACAGTGATGGATGAGACGTATGAATAATAATACAAAAATAGGTACAATGAAAGAATTGACATGAAACTCGAAAAAACTAACCTTCTGTGCAACTCGCATACCTTCATTTTTCAGGCTCCCACACTTCCCGATCAGTAACGAAACCAACACCCGTGTTAAACAGTAAGTAATTCAGCTGAAACAGCTACCGTAGTGTTCGTAGTTTGAGGGAAAGTTCCCTAGTCTAGGGAAATTTCATAGGTAAGTGTAGCAAAAAGGAAAAAAGGGAATTTTTCGATAAAACGTGAAAAATTCAGGGGAATTCTCTAGTTGACTGATTAACGAACATCACTACTTAAATTGTTCTTTGATATTCAGAAATAAACCAATACAATTGCAATATTTTGTGTGTGCTGCAAGTAGCATAATTTGCACCCATTGTTAGCTGGTGGGGTGCACCGTGGCTCAGTGGGGAGCGCTTACCTCAGGTGCATGGTTTCCTTGGTACGATTTTCACCCAAGCAAGCTTGTGATAAACAACACTGTGTTCGTGGATTTTCTCGAGGTACTCCCGTTTCCTCCCACTTTCTCATTCTTCCATCATCATTCACTTGCTTTAATCATCGTCTCCCTTAACCTAAAGACATAATCATGGGATGTTAAACTGAAAGATTTCACTATATTTCATTTTGCTGGCTCTGTGTATACTTTTGTAAAAAAAAATGTAAACGTAAAAATAGAAGGAAAAAGCAAATGAATAAAACAAATGTGGTTCGTAGCAGAAGCGTCATTTCAGATTTTGCTTGTGGTAGGGCAAGACCCCTTGATATTAGTAAAATTTTGCGTTTTTCACTGACTACTATTCTACTCAAAAAATCTATATAAATCTCAATCTCAGGGGGTGCAATTACCCCTCCCTGCCCCCTAAATGACGCCACTGGTGGTAGTTCCCTTAATATAGCTAAATTAAAATTATTACATAACTTCTGTCATAGGTATTGGACACTCAAAAAACAACGGAAAATTTGATAAAGTGAAAAGTTTGTGTCAGTCGAGGGAAATTTTCTTAAAGAAACCTACGAACAGTGCCACCAGGTTCGTCCTGTACTGACTCGGTTAGATAGCATTCATGCTTTTATTGTAGTAAGCGAGGGAAACGCGAGGGAATTCTGCAGTTCAACACAAAGCAACGACATCTATGTCATTGAGAGAAATGTGGATTAGATCTACAAACGAAACTTTTAACGAAACATTTCTAATATGTCCTATTACGTGCATTATTTGCAAACTTCAAATATATGAATCTATGCCAAGTATTAACGTATAGGTAGAGCAAATAGTTGAAATTACTTATGGAAAAGGACGAATTGGTAGCACGATCGTAATGAAAAATACTCTTTACCGTAGAACATGTTCAGTTTGAGTAAGAAAACAAGTAGCTCAGTTAGTTAAAGCAACGAATCTGTATGCCGGAGGTAGCTGGTTCGAACCCCATAGAAGTGCAATTGTCACTTTTATTATTATGGATATTTAATTTATTTTTTATGTGGGAAAGAATCAAATTGTAACATATGTGTAAAACTCATGACAATGCCAAAAAAGAAAAAAATGTCGTTGTCGCAGTTGCATTAGTGTCCCTCATTTTATTTGCAAACAGTTTCGTAATTATTTTCCCTATGCTCACTGCTCACAATATGTTCGCTGGTGTATAACGAATGCTTTCCAGTAAACGTTAATTCTAATTTGGAGAATTTTATAAAGTTTCCCAATGTTTATCATTAAATAATCTTCTATCTACTTGTTTGGATATTTTGATAACAGATTTCCCTATTGAATGTTTAATTTTCCCTATATGTTTAATTACGGAAAAGTTTTACAATGTATTTGTTTTAAATTTAAATTGTTTTGAATTTAGCACATGAGGTAAGTAGCCCGAAGGAGGAGAACTGAAGTAGCTGATAATTCTACGTAAAAGCATTCTATTGTAGAATGATGATGCTACTTACCTTCAGCACATAATCTTTACGTTAGAGTCAGATGGACAAAAATCCTCATTTTCCTCCCCTATGACCACCATCTTAAACCTCTACATACATGGTTCGTCTTACTCAATTTGGGTGCTCCAAAGACATTCATATAATACTACTAATACTGCTACTACTACTACTACTAATAATAATAATAATAATCCTTAATATGCCATACTTACCTAATGTAGTAACCTTATACATCTTAGTTTAAAATGCTTTCTTTTGTAATAATTTGAGCAACCATGTGGTAGGCGGCACGATGTTTTTCCCCCTCTCATTTCAGTATCCTCCCAATAGACAAGGACAACGTTACTGACAAACAGGAACAACGTTACGTAATTTCTGATAAGCTGGACAGACAAAATGAATAAGAAATATATTTATATCACCCTCTCCCCCTTCATGATTGGAATATCACGTAGCATTTTTAATTCTACCGAAGATAACCCTGTGCGGTTAGGGGCAGGTAACTAAAGAGATACCTAATGCATAGCTCCCCTTGATTGTAATATTACCGCTTCTTTATTTGTTCGAGGGAGCTCTTACACAACCAAGGGTGACAAAAAGAATAGGAAAAGTGTCTATTGATTCTACTGGCTGATCCAGCACGGATTCCTGAGGGGGAAAGGAAGTGGTGAAGTGAAGGATTCTTTTGATGATGTGAAGCTGTCACAAATTACCACTTAACTAAACTAAACATAATAGTCTGGTTAACGGGAACCCAGTCAGTTCAAAATAATGTAAAAGTTTAATTTTTTTACTTCATATTAAAGTTTTGGTTCCAAATGAGAATTTCAGTCCGAGTGGTCAATGATCAAATCTCGGGGGGCTTTTCGGTGTAAAGGCCATGACCTCCTTATGGGAAAAGGCAAAAATATTAAAATTCTTAAACTTTCTAAGTTTTCATCTATTTTAAAGGAATTTTTGGCTTCATATTCAAGTGATTGTTCCAATGACAATTCCAGTCCGAGTAGACAATGATCAAATCTCGGGGGACTCTGCAATGTAGGAAAAATAATGAAGTCTATATCGTGATCCTGTTGGTGACATCACGAGTCAGGATGTGAATATAGCACAAAGTAAACGCTAAACGCTGTCGGCTCTCGTAGCTGAGTGAGCTAGCGCAGCATGCTATTAACAAAGATTGGTTTTGGCGTGGGTTCAAGTCCTTCCTAAGGAGAATTATTTTTTAAAAAGTTTATAACACTTCTTTCGTTTAAAAATAAAATTTAAAATAATATTCAAAAAGTGATTTAACAATTATTTTTTTTAATTTTTATTAAACTTCTTTCATTAAAATAAGTTTGCCCTTGTACTATACAGATCCATAGCAAAGTTAGTAGTAAAAGTAGTAGTAGTAGGAACGGGTTACAATGCAATTCAGCATTCATTTGTTTCCGTGCGATGTTGCCAAACATAACTCGCTTACAATGCTTTCTGGCTAGGCCTTAGTGTGTTTCAAAAAAATGCTTGTGTTCGGGATGAAGTTCCAAGGTTCAGCATTGACTAGGAGTTTTTGCTATTAATATCCCTTCTAACAATTTGGCAGTGGACAAAAGTTGAACCGTGTTGAAGCTTTTTGCTCCTAATTTAGTTATTTTACTTTATTATTTAACGAATATATTGAAAATATATTTGTCAGCAGGCACGTATGCAGGAATTTATTTCGGGAGGGGTCCAAAGTTATCTGGGGGGTCCGCCTTCAATATTAGAATTAATTATAATATTTTTTAAAAAATAACCCCCAAAATTAGGTTAAATTTACAGAAAAGTTGGGATTTCAGAAGGGGTCCGGACCCCCTGAACCCACTCCTAAATGCGTCCTTGTTTGTCAGTAATGTTTCCTCATTCTGAAACCGTCAGAAACTTCGAATATATAAAGGAAAGCGAGTTATTTTCGATAAAGTGTCACTTCAAGGAGACGCGATATTTTTTATTGCACATTGTGGTACCCCAACTTAACAAGGGCAAGAATTCCTTTACTTTGGTTCTCTGCCATTGCGCTCTATCGAAAGGTTAGGTTTGTAATGTATACTCCTAAGAACAAACGTGTTTGCCAGAGAACCGTGATACTGAACAGAGCTCCACAAAAATGCATGCTGAACTTCCGTTTATAGCTACCCTTTGGTGTTTTTTGCCCTCAAGGTCAATCGAGTGATGATTCAGTTCAGTCCCTCTTCTTAAGCTGTGTTCGTCTTACTTCGAACAGTTTTGACGTTTGTTTTCCAACCACCATTTGAACAGACAATCAGGGCAAATCATAGCATACAATACATTTATACACCTATCGAAAGAATAAATTAACATCACGATCATAATGAAAAGCATGCCTCATAATATAACAGACTTCTTTCGCGTAAGAAATCGGAACTCAGTTGGTCAGAGCAACTAGTCTGTACGAATTAGGTTGTTAGTTCGAGCCTAATTGTTTTTCTTATTTTTATGTGAGGAAAAATCAAATTATAACATCACGATATCAAATGTATTTGGTTAGGTAACTTTGTTTTAGCTAAACTTTAAATATCAGTAACCGTCGAAATTATTTCACTAACCGATCAGTTAGTGAACATTTCAAACACCAGTGGCATAACATGAAGGTTAACCTCACGTCCGCAGCCCTTTTTTATGCGTCCATACTTTCAAGGTCGGACCTTGGGCCGGGCAACCCGGGCGACTGCCAAAACGATGCCAAAACGAGCCAAAAAAATTATAATGTGTTTCCTACTGACTTTTTTGATTTACATTATTGTAAAGTAGCGGCTGTTACATAATCTTTTTCCATTTCACCATGGAAGAAGAGAGTTTCATAGCACTAAGGGGACTGTATCGACAAATGGAGAGATGGCATGTAGAATAAAGAGTGGAGGTGGAGTAAGTATTGTTTGTTTCTTTGCTTGAGTTTAGCGTTCCACGGTTATGCCTTAATGGCCAAAGGAGATGTGGATACTGATTATAGTGAAATCCGAACCACGTTTATCGTTCAACAGTAACCCACCGGGAATTGGACCCGGGACCAGAGAAGGCAGGCGTGTTAGTCACTAGACCAAGCTGGGGGGACGGTGTTCGTATTGTTTATAGCAGGTCATATTCTTTGTGAAGTTTTCCTAGGTAATGAATGTCTTTTTGAAAAATGGGTTTAAACTATTAAAAACACTAGGATAAAATGTAAAATAAGGCTAATACTAGAGGGGAGGGCGCCATAAAGTTACTTTGCCCAGGTGAAAATTTGGCCTGGTCCGTCCCTGTGTACTTTCTATATATTTTTTGGCTTTGCAGCTTGTGCGGTCCCCGCGCCACAGGGTTGTGGGGACGCTATTTACGCCAATGCTTCGAACGTAATTCAATAACTGTTTCAGAAATTCTACCATCAGCGTGGAAACTGGAATATATATTATTCTAATAGTCCCATAGAACTTTAACCCAGAACACCAGATGCAATATTTCAGAATGGGCTCTGGCTAAGTATAAGGAGGACCTGATATTTCCTAAGTACGTTCCTTTCAGAAAGTTTGATATTCCTTTAACGGTGTTGTAAATAAACATACTCATCATTATTAGCCCGACACCAAACCATCCTGGACAAATCCCTCTAGAGCAACGATCGGCAAAAGTTTATTCTGGCTAATTTTATAAGCGACTCAATGGTGAAACACGTGTTAACGAAAGCAATGCTGTGCATACACTGCCATGCTTCTGACAAAATATAAAGCGTTTTATAATCTTTAGACACTTTTCCTATTCCTTTTGTCATCCTTGGTTGTGTAGGGCGCCTCCGAACAAGTAAAGAAGCGGTAATATTACAGCCAAAGGGCGCTATAAATGTACAGTATTACGTTTCTTTTGTTACCTAATCATAACCGCCTAGAGTCATCTTCGGTAGAATAAAAAATGCTACGTCATATTCCACTCACGGAAGAAAGGATGCTCTAAATATATTTCTTATTCATTTTGTCTGCCCTGCTTGTCAGAAATTAAATAATTTCTTTTGCTAAGGTGCTGAAAATAGAGGGGCAAAATAAAACGTCGTGCCCCTCCTACAGTTTAAATTTTGTTACGTGGTTGCTCAAATTATTACTAAAGAAAGCACTTTAAACTAAGATTTCTAAGGTAACTACATCATGTAAGAGTGGCATATTCAGGAATAATAATAATAATAATAATAATAATAATAATAATAATAATAATAATTATTATTATTATTATTATTATTATTATTATTATTATTATTATTATTATTATTTATTACTATTATTATTATTATTATTATTATTATTATTATTATTATTATTATTATTATTATTATTATTATTATTATTATTATTATTACATGAATGTCTTTGGAGAGACGAAATTATGTGACACGAATCATTACATGTAGAGCTTTAAGATGAGTGGTCAAAGGGAGAAAAAAAAGGATTTTTCTCTCTGACTCTCTAACGTAAAGATTATGTGCTGAAGGTAAGAAGCGTCATCAATCTAAAATTGGTTGCTTTTACGTAGAATATCAGTTCAGAGAAGTGCGTCTACGCGTAAAAAATGATAGTTTACGTTTACGTGTCAACTATGCGTAGACAATGTAAACAACGTAGACTATGTAGAATATGTCAACAACACGTAATTTAATATGGCGTCGTGGACAATAAAGGAGCTTTCTTTTGTCGTTACCTTGCGAAATTGCGTACAAAATAAAATGCCTAGACCAGCGAATAGTAGCTTTCGAATACTTAGTTTCGTCTTGAAGGAAAATGAAGAATATTATGCATTTTGTAAAATATGCAAGAAAAAATTGGCAAATACAGCAGATTCAATACTGAAAGCCCACAGGTGAGAATTAGTTTTTTGAATTTCATTATAAAAGCAGAGCTCGTAGTGGAAAATCGAAGGAAGTAGTATGTGCAGAGCAGAGTAAACATACAGATTAGATAATTCCCTCTACCTTTTATATGTTAGTCGTTTCCCTAATCTTTCGCTGCACCGAAGCAAAACAACTGAATGAGGAAATATGAACAAACGAACAACGAAATTCTTCCTTACATTTGATAGTGGTTGTCTACATAGTCTACACGGGAAAAGGTGTAATGTAGATTACGTATAGATTACAGTAGACAATCGCGTAGATGTAAAATTATACTCTACGGCACATCACTGTGTCAGCTACTTCAGTTCTCCTCCTTCGGGCTACTTACCTCATGGGGTAAATTCAAAACAATTTCAATTCAAGACAAATACACTGTAAAACTTTTCCGTAATGAAACATCTACGGAAAATTAAACATTTAATAGGGAAATCTGGTATCAAAGTGTTCAAAAAAAGTAGATAGAAGACTATTTAATGATAAACACTTTGAAACTTTATAACAATCTCCAAATTAGAATTAGCGTTTACTGGGAAACATTCATTATGCACCAGCAAGCATATTGTGAGCAGTGAGCACGGGGAAAATAATTACGAAACTGTTTGCAAATAAAATGAGGGACACTAATGCAACTGCGACAACATTTTTTTCTTTTTTTTTTGGTATCGTCATGAGTTTTACACATATGTTACAATTTGATTCTTTCCCACATAAAAAATAAATAAATAACCACAGTAATAAAAATGACAGTTGCACCTCTGTGGGATTCGAACCAGTTACCTCCGGCATACAGACTCGTTGCTTTAACTAACTGAGCAATTGTTTTCTTACTCAAACTGAACATGTTCTACGGTAAAGATGATTTTTCATTACGATCGTGCTACCCATTCGTCCTTTTCCATAGGCAATTTCTACTATATGCTCTATCTATACGTTAATACTTAGTATAGATTCATATATTTGGAGTTTGCAGATAATGCACGTAATAAGACATATTAGAAATGTTTAGTTAAAAGATTCGTTTGTAGATTTAATCAACATTTCTTTCAATGACCTAGATATCGCTGCTTTGTGTTGAACTGCAGAATTCTCTCGCGTTCTTGGAAATTTCCCACTTTAGCAGAGTTGGTAATTCCCGTAATTTCGGTCGATTTAATGTTTTTCGCTTCTAATTTATTTATTTTAAGCTAATATCTAACACAAATATTAAAAACGAGTTTGCTATTAACGTTTCTTGCTGGGGAAACTTTCCAAAATTTCGAACATATAAAGAAAACGTAGATATTTTGAGAAAACTTTAAAATAAAGAGACGCGTCATTTATTTTGCTCATAGTAGTACATATGATATAGATAAGGTTTTTTCTAACATTGGCCCAAGCTCTTTCATTTCACGCAAGATAACTTGTGGTTTTAGCTTTAGTCGTGAGTACCAACATTTTGTTGTTTCAGCAAATTTTTGTATGGACACGTTAGTATTTATATTCTCCACAATCTAAGATAGGATGGGAACTTTTAATTTCTACATTTATTTTTTTTCCTGGGATATCCGTTTTGATACCTCTCCTATTATTTTGTGACATATTACACTAGTAAACATGATTTTATGCACTCTTGCATATAAAAAATGGATGCAATGAACGTTAATACTGGTGACAAACGAGAAAGAACTGATAGATAAGAAACGAAAACAAAATTTGGTACCATAATGAGCCTTGTGGTCTTAGTTCTGGAAAAAAGAGTGGAATGAATACCGTGTCCATGATGACGCCGGATCCAGTAACTCATCCACGTGCGTTTTTCTCCCATTAGGGTGTAGTAATATACGCCTAATACAATTGTACGCATTACTATCACACTTAAGACCAATTCTTCAATCGGTATATTGTCCATGTCGAATTCAAATGTACACAGCTACACAGATATAACGATATTCCTTTCCCAAGCCGAAAAAGAACAGTTTTGGTATGGTTAAAATCTCTAGAACAGAGCAAGTTTGAAGCGGAAAATCTCAGCAAGATTCCGCAACTATATGGGACGAAAGGACAACACAGGAGGGCACTGACCAGTTGCATGAAGAGATGAAAGTCCATTTGTTTGTTTGTTTGTTTATCACAGCTGCTTTCAAAATTCCAAAGTTGGCCTATATCATATTCCAGCGTACCATATTTTTGTGAGCAATCCAATAGTCTTATGTAATAATTCTTACTTTGGAGCGACACGTGAGACAGAGAGAATAAAATATGGTGATCGTAAAATAATAATAATAATAATAATAATAATAATAATAATAATAATAATAATAATAATAATAATAATAATAATAATAATAATAATAATAATAATAATTCCTAGTTTCCTTTGCACTAGCCTAGAGGCTATGTCGTTCAACGTATATGTGTCAAATTTTAAACTTAAGGTTTTCATAAAAGTCCTTAGAGGGTTTTTCGAGTTTTCTTCCTACTCCTAATAATAATGGTAGTTAACTAAAGGAAGAAAATCGAAAAATTCGATTTTCTTAAAACTGGCTCTAACGTTTTTTGTTTGTTTGTTCATAAATTAATATTAAATTGACAACACTATAATGTGGTATAGGCCATTCCTCTGAAAAATATCTGGGAGGAGTAGTTTATTCTTGAGAGTGAGTTTTTCCTCCACTATTTTCTCAAAAACGACTGGGGAGATTTTGTTTATATTTCATAAATAAATATTTCACCAATAACCTAAGGATATAGCATAACTCGTTTGTCCTGAAAAAATGCGAGAGGTAGTTTACTTTTGAAGTGAGTTTTTCCCCGACGATTTTCTCAAAAACGACACACGCGATTTTCTTCTTATTTCATTGATAAGTATTTTGTTAATAACCTAACAATATGGCATAACTTGTTTTTCCTGAAAAAATGCGAGAGGTAGTTTACTTTTGAGGTGAATTTTTCCCCGGCGATTTTCTCAAATACGACACACGCGATTTTCTTCTTATTTCATTGATAAATATTTTGTTAATAACCTAACAATATTTCATAACTCTTTTGTCCTGAAAAAATGCGAGAGGTAGTTTACTTTTGAGGTGAATTTTTCCCCGGCGATTTTCTCAAAAACGACACACGCGATTTTCTTCTTATTTCATTGATAAATATTTTGTTAATAACCTAACAATATGGCATAACTCTTTTGTCCTGAAAAAATGCGAGAGGTAGTTTACTTTTGAGGTGAATTTTTCCCCGGCGATTTTCTCAAAAACGACACACGCGATTTTCTTCTTATTTCATTGATAAATATTTTGTTAATAACCTAACAATATGGCATAACTTGTTTTTCCTGAAAAAATATGCAAGGTGTAGTTTACTCCTAGGGGTGAGGTTTTACTCCACGATTTTCTCAAAAATGACACACGCGATTTTCTTCTTATTTCATTGATAAATATTTTGTTAATAACCTAACAATATGGCATAACTTGTCTTTCCTGAAAAAATATGCAAGGTGTAGTTTACTCCTAGGGGTGAGGTTTTACTCCACGATTTTCTCAAAAATGACTCTGGTGATTTTGTTCATAGTTTATATACAATAATTTAATTAATTGTTCTAATATAGACATACGTGTATTGACAATACGTTCAAGGGGTGGTTTAGTTTTGGGGACCAAAAACAGATTATTTTTTTTCCCTTTTTCCCAAATACATGTTTCAGTAATTAGAGCGACCTAACATACTTTAGGAAATTGGAAAGAGAAAGTTTAGTTCGGTGGCCCGTACTCTATTTCTTTGTGTCTAATTGATGATTGTTTTAATTTATTGTGAATTAGTATAGATTATGGCCTTCGCTATGTCCTAGTAAAAATTCTCTGGGTTGTGGGTGGCCGTCTATGGGGCCAATGCAAGGAACCGGACTAGGCGTTTAGACTTTATAGTAACGAGTGGATACGTCATACATTTCGTAAGTTATTCAATAGCACTCGCGTCAGAATGTGGTTTTCAATTACACTAGTTAACAAATTTAAACTTTTTGTTTGTTACATGAGAAAAATCACCTGATCTTACAGGAACTTTTTGCGCTGAATTCGAATATGCACTCGGTTTCTCTCCATCACGTACAGTTTTCCCGTTACAGAGGGATTTTCGGGAAATTCCCTCAAAAATTTCCCTTTTTCAGATATTTTATTCCCCTAGCTCCTGTCCCCTTACATATAGTAACATAGAAATTATACCTAAGTATACCTTGATTTATATTTAATAAACCCTAAAAGTTTCGTAAAAATCGCTTTGTTCTTTCTAGATAAATAAATATATTTGTATGTATACTGTGTGCACTGTTTATTGCACCTGATAGTAATGCTTTCAGATCTCCTGAGTTGGGGTAAAAACGGTTTGCTTTATTACTACAAACACAGACATAAAAATGAATATTTACAATAGTCAACAACACAGTTGTATTGCTGTAGTCAACAACATATCAGTGTACAGGAAAAGGCATGTTCAATTTTCAAGCTATTTCTCAATGCAAGATAATGTGTGCGTATGTACGGATATAAATGGGTTGATGGTGGACCTAGGAATTCCTTACGTTCCAGAAGAATGGAGGTTATTTATCTACGCGTCAAAGGTCAGCCTTAAAGCTGTCCTTTTACATAATGGAAATAAAAAACCTGCTATAGCACTTGCGCACTCAGTGAAGATTAAGGAATCCTATGACACCATGTCAACTTTGCTAAATCTTATAAATTACAAGGACCATTGTTGGCAAATATGTTGTGATCTCAAGGTAGTTGGTATTTTATTAGGACTGCAGTGCGGTTACACGAAGTACCAATGTTTTTTATGTTTATGGGATAGCCGAGCTGAAGGAAGGAATGGGAACATTATGAAGTGAAGGAATGGGAACCTAGAGTGAATTACGTACCTGGAGAATGCAACGTCAAATACGCTCCTTTGGTAGATCCTAATAAGATATTACTACCGCCACTTCATATCAAGTTAGGACTTATGAAAAACTTTGTCAAAGCCATGGACACATCTGGTGAAGGTTTCAAGTATTTGTGAGATAAGTTCCCTAACCTGAGTGATGCTAAGATTTCAGCGGGAGTGTTTATTGGTCCCCAAATTAGGAAATTAATGCTTGATGATAGCTTTGACAGCAAGTTAAACAGTGCTGAGCTAGCTGCCTGGACAGCATTTAAGTGTGTTGTGCGCAACTTTCTGGGCAATAACAAAGCTGAGAGTTACACAGAAATTGTACAGGACATGATACAGAAATACAAAGAGTTGGGTTGTAGGATGTCTTTAAAAATCCACTTTTTGCACTCCCACCTCAGCTTCTTTCCTGCTAACCTAGGTGCTCTCAGCGACGAACAGGGGGAAAGATTCCACCAAGATATAATGGCAATGGAGAAAAGGTACCAGGGACGATGGGATACTTCAATGATGGGGGACTATTGTTGGGGTCTTGTTAGAGAATGCAACATTTCTTACAAAAGAAGGAAGTAGTGTACGTTTTTGTAACCCAATGGAAGTTTCATATATTGTGATAGTTTTGATTGTCTTTTCATGACCTTTTGGTACATTTGTATTATTGTTTATTTTAAATTGTCACACTTGTAAATTATATTTTATATATGTGTTTGTGGTAATAAAGCAGAACGTTTTACCTCAACTTAAGAGATCTGAAAGTATTACTATAAGGTGCAATAAACAGTACACACAGTATACATACAAACATATTTATTTCTCTAGAAAGAATAAAGCGATTATTACGAAACTTGGAGGGTTTGTTAAATATTAATCAAAGTATACTTAGGTATAATTTCTATGTTAGTATATGCAAGGGGACAAGATCTTGGGGTGTAAAATAAACGAAAAGGGAAATTTTTGAGGGATTTTCCCGAAAATCCCTCTGTTACGGGAAACTCGTACGTGATGAAGAAAAACCGAGTGCATATTCGAATTCAGCGGAAAAAGTTCCTTTAAGAACAGGTATTTCCTATTATGTAACAAAACCTTTGTTAACTAGTGCGATACGCAGAAATCGTAAAACTGTATGAAATATGAGTAACTAAATAAAATACGTATCTAAAGAGAATGTTGATTCTTATCTTGAGGAAGCGAGGAATATTATTTTAACTGTTGGCCCATGAAGAATACAAAGAGTCATGACGAATTTTGTTTTTAAAAAGATTTTTCCATCCCTTCAACTTTACAAGTACTCGTATATAAATTTTATGCACAATTGTAGTAATTTGAATAAATACCAAGTTGTAAAACATCGCCGAAAGAAAATAGACAGAGATAGGGGCGGGAGAAGGGGAATAAGTGACTCAAAGATGCTTCATGTAGAGTATGCCATCTTTGTTCGAAAATGTTATAACTACCAGTAACTATTATTACCAAAATTTCGTAAATACTGTGTTTAATATGTTATTAATATTAAACTTGATTAATATAAATTAGTTGCTAGTTATTAATCCTCTTGCACATACGTCTATATCGTTTATTATTTAAGTATACTCTATATATTTAACTATGGTATATATATCGACATAAGAAAAGAAGGAGGTTCTCAATTCATCTGGATATGTTCACGCATAACTTCGACATAGTTGCACCGGTTTCGCTTATTCTTCTTTTGTTAGGAAGAGTGTACTTTTCAGTTGGTCCCATATAAATTTTGTAGGAGTCTAATAATAGGGGACACGGCTGTTTCAGTGTAGGACGTTTCGGTGTAAGGACGTTTAGATGTAAGACTGGTTCGGTGTAGAGTTTCTAATCTTTACACCGAAACGCCCGCTCTTACTAACGAAAGTTATTTGTTGGAAAGAAAGAAATTCATGAAAATGAAAATATGAATTAATAAAATAAAAATTAAATTCTGCTTTAAGTATTCTGCACATGGTAATTCTCTTTTCTGGTGTGGAAAATGTGTGGAGGAATATTCAGATTAAAAAGATTTTCAGGAATTATATAGTAGTGACGTAGAATTCGCCATACAGCGCAAAATGATACCTGCCCTTGCATTTGTGCCAGAAGCGGACGTTTCAACTCCTTTCGGAGTTTTATCCAGCAAATTAGAAGAGACGTTGCAGTCTAAATTGGATTATTTTGAAGACTGTTATATTAGACGACCGACTGGGAGAGGAAGATGTCGAAACCCAAGGTAAGCGTACGTAGGTGTAATTTATGTACAATAATTGTCACATTTTGTTCAATTTCGTCCTTGACTGCAGGACTAGAATGCAATTTTGTCACTTAAAATCAATCACGAATACTTTTATTTGTACTTAAATAAGATGAAGAAATGTAAGTATTGTACAGTAGATGCATTAATTGATACTGTGTAATTTACAGTGTGTATTGTAAACCTATATGGATTGAAAGATTGAGATGTATAGAAAAACATAAATATGGATTAATAACGCATAATCAATATTTACTGTTTGAAAAAGTACACTGAAGTGTGTCTTTGAATATGCAAAGGAATCAAAATAAGATTTTATTTTCCTATTTATATGTATAATAGTAACTTTGTACAATTGACTCGCTTAGTAATATTGCCGTATATAACTGCATTTTCAGATATGCCATACACATATGAAATAAACATTTTGCAGCAGTGATGGAAGTATCAAAAACGAACAACAATATTGAAGCTTGTTATCAGGGATTCGAGCATAATGTAGTAGCTGTGCACCTTTCACTATGGAAGATACTAGGTGCTCTGCAAAGAGAGGAATCTCTCAGTGCTGTTCGAATGGAACAAATTACTGGCGGATGTCAAGTCAGAATAAGCAAAACTACGCCAATGTTACAAAGAGATTGTGCAACGTTTGTAGGTACAAATTACAAACTTGATGATCTTGATAATTTTACCGGGTTATCAGAATAGTACGGTAGTAGTTTTAGTTCATGCCTTTGTTTACCTTGTTATTTTATATGTTTATTTAAGTTTTAAAGTTTCTAAGCTTACTGCTCACCCCAATTCCGTCCCCCTAACCCCGTCGAATTTCAAAAAACCCTGCAAGATGTGTCTAATTATTTGAAATGAGAAGTCCTAATTCCAAGTTCCATGTTTTTAACCTTCAAATGTTCCGACATATCGACATCTTTTTGTAATAAGTGCAACCCCACCCTCATTTTCCTTTTGACCTCTTTTTCACCCCTTCTTCGTCGAATTTCTAAAAGCGATGAAATACGTGTCTAATTATTTTGATTGAGAAGTCAATGCAAAACTTCAAGTTTCTAAGCTTAAGAGGTTCGGAGACAGGGCCATCTTCTTAAAATACTTCCCACCCACTTCCCCTCGAATTTCCCCTGAAAAAAAATCCTTCCATAGTGGTACCCTACATCACAATTCCTATGCACTGTCCAAATTTCAAGTTTCTAACTTAAGCGGTTTGAGCTGTACGAGGATGAGTTAGTCACTTACTTTGAGAACTTTGAATTTTATATAAGAGATTATTGTGTTTCAGGGATTTGTGCAATAGATTTATTTGTTAGCGCTGAATAATACCTTGCAGTAAATTTTAGTTTTGATATACATTTGAATGTTATTCTTCATGTTATTACTATTATATAAATTAATGCTCTCAAATACTTTTACACCGAAACGCCAGGCCGTATTTAGGTATGTGCTATTCTGAGCTCGAGCACAGGGCGGCAGAATTTAGCGGGCGGTAAAATTTTGGATTTTTTATAGATTCACAATAAGGTAATATTTAAAAGTAGCAAGTCACAGAGTCCTGCACAAGCGCGAGAAAATAAGTTAATGTGTTTACTTCGCTCTAATTACAATAGTTACTAATTAGCTGGCTTATCTGATCATTTTTTAAAAAAGTCATTCTCTCCCACCCCCACCCCAAGGGGTGAGGATGAACTTTAACATCATGAAAGCTGATACCGTTAAACTCAGCGAGCAGAAGACTATGAATTCAACACTAAAATATGGCGTTTTCGATTACTTTTTAAATCTCGCCCCCTCCCTCCCCTGAGGAGTAGAAGTTGAATTGAATTAAAACTGTCACTATTCATCTCAGCGACTCCAAAAACTATTAACTCAGCTCTGATATTGGCCTTTTCGGGTATTTTTAAAATGCCTCTATGTTATTCTTATGAGGACTTTGCATCCCCATATAATAGCTAAGGTGTGACCTAGGGACCTGGAACAGGTCATTTGAATCATTTTTCTGAGAGCTTTAAAACACAGTAAAATTTCATGTTTCTCAATTTTCGAATTTCGAATTAATACATATAAGAAAATGCATATAGGAGATTTTTTCCAAATACTTTGGGTAGTTT
Organism: Thermobia domestica; assembly: GCF_964235325.1. Lineage (NCBI taxonomy): Eukaryota > Metazoa > Arthropoda > Insecta > Zygentoma > Lepismatidae > Thermobia > Thermobia domestica. The sequence goes on along the minus strand of NC_137471.1, from coordinate 150,282,209 downwards.
ATTATTATTATTATTATTATTATTATTATTATTATTATTATTATTATTATTATTATTATTATTATTATTATTAAAGTAACCTACAATATATGAGAAAGGTAAATGCATACATAGGAGAAAACAGTTTCTTTGCAAATACTTCGGAAAGTGTTTTTGTTATTCGTTTGAGTAGCTCAAAAACTTATGAAAGAATCATCACTCACTGTGTAAACTAATTAATATAATGTTTTACATATAAAGTGTTATAAAATGCTTTTTACTAAACTCACTATAATATTTAATTATGTGATAAGTTCAAAATAAATAATCTCAAAAGACTGTCTATTTTTTTTAAATTCCTATTTTACTATTACAATGTTAAGAGTAAATGTTTAAGAAATTCAGTCAAAATTCAAATGAAATTATGAAATAAAAGATGGGTAACGGATGATTAAGAATTAACAGGGTGCACTTTCACCGGATAATAAATTAAACCCTACGGGAATAAATTATATGCTAATAGTGAGAGAATGTGACCGCATTGGATGATTGCTGAGTGGTTAAGTTCATTGCCGTCTAATCAATGGGTCCCGGATTCGATTCCCAGTGAGGACACAAGTGGTTCGAATCCCACGTTAAACTGTAGGTCCCGTCCTCGGTACGTCATCATCATTGCATGGAAGGCAATGACAAACTACTATAGGTTCACGTTACCCAGGACCCTTGGATCAAAGACCTGCCTTCCGGCAGAACACCATATCACCACCATCATTGAGAGAACTTGTAATACCTAAACTGCTTCTCAACAAGAGCTGGCATGTCTACAAAATCACGGCTGTTTCCTTCTTTGAGACATAAGTTTGTGCGGGGGGCGGCAAATTATTTAGAGCACAGGGGCGCACAATATATAAATACGGGCCCGCGAAACGCCCTTGGAGAGAAACGTCCTTTACAGCCAAACGTCTTCACACCGAAACGCCCGAACACCGTAACGTCCTAGAGCCTCATAATAGTCTTTGGAGCTAGACAATGAAATATCTCAACGAATGTAATGTTAAGACCGTGGTTAATCAACTTCATTTGTGTTTATGTTAAGGTATAACATCAGAACGGATCCAGGATTTCCTGAGGGGAGTGAACAGCCCCAAAATTAAACATGACAGCGGACATTTTCGGGAAATGTTGCTATTTTCACTGCTAGCTTCTCACTTTCGATAGCGTAACTTTACAACGAAGAGGGGGGTGCACTCCCCTAAATCCGGCCCTGTGTACATACATACAGGCCCTGATTCAGGGTTTCTTGACGGGGGACACCAATAACTCGTGCACCACAAAACAACGAACAAATTACCAATCACATTGAAACTCTTCAAAGGGGTATGTGACAGCATTTACCCCTGACGACATTGATGCATAGAACGGAGGAGAAGAGTGTAGCAGTTTTCCTCTCTTTTGAGAAATATTATATTGTTTTGCTTGGTGAATCCTTTTCCTTCAGCTTTCAGGAAATCGACTTAAACTATTGCTTTTGCAAAACTCCGCTTTTCTTTAAGCCTCAAAGGGAAAGGCGGCAGAAATTTTCGGAAAAAGTTGCTGTTTTCACTGTTAACTTACCATTTTAGACAGTATATATTTACATCGGAGGGGAGTGCACCTGTGCACCCCCTTACTCCGGCCCTATATATATATATATATATATATATATATATATATATATATATAACTTCCAACTATGTTATGCTAAGTATAAGAAATCTTATAGAACGGCTATCTCCGTCCGTCTGTCCATCTGTCAACAGGTATCAAGCAAACACGGTAACAGCTATCGACAAGAGGTTTTCGAGAATTAATTCAGCATCCCAAGAATGGGTTCCATCTTCTTCAACAACCTCTTACTTAAACCGGGGATGATAGAAATCGACCACTTCCGGTTTCAACATTATGGGAACGGCAATAACTAGAGACAAATGGTTTTCGGAAATCGATTCAGGGCTTCATGGAAACAAACTACCTCTATTCCTGTATTTTTACTAAAACCGGAAGTGGTAGTCAATGTTGATATTAACAGACCTAAAACGGTAAAAGCTATAGACAAGCGGTTTCTGGAATTTAGGTTAAGTGTCACGCAAAAGTGAGCCTGAACCCAAATTTTCGAAAACTGTCAAAACCAATTCATGTTTACATATATATGAAGTAAATAAAACGAAATTTACTTTTTCACAAAGTAGAACTTATTTATACTTAGAATTTACGTAAAATTTTAAGTCTAAATTGTGAATTTGTAACATGTCAGCTGCGAGGAAATTTTGTATTCTTGTTATCGGCAATTTTTTACTGTATATTGTGCATGTTTGGCTGAAGTAACTTCGAGCTATCCAAGATGCTTCTTTTTGCTACAAGCTCCAGTTGAAAAAGTGTTTACAGGATAAAAATTGTTTATGATTTCATTAAAGATATAAACGTCAACTTGAGTGTCCTGCCCGTGACAGAAAACTGAATTACTAAATTTGAGAATGTGGTTCGTACTTAGTAGAAGTAACAATTTGCATTTGTACTTCACATTTACCAAATTTTGGACTAATGCTAATAATATATTTCGATTTAATTCAATTTGAAAAGTTGTCCTGCCCGTGACAGTGGGCATGGCACTGGTGGGAATGCTTATGTACATTGGTTATTCATGATAGAAAATGATTCCATGTGTACTAAAATAACGTTATCTAAGCATAAACATTATTTACTTAAATAGAAGATTATCTATTACTGTCAGTATGATGTTTTAACTTAAAATAAGTGTCATATAACTATTATCATTAGCGTCACCTTTTCGTTCGTTTCAAGGGAGAAGTGCATGGGATTGGAATACATATACAAAGGCCAGTACGGAACTTTGTGAAATAAAAGAAAGTAATTGTAGAATGTGCTGCTGATTTCGTAGCAGCTTTAAGCTCTTCGTTTCAAAATATATCTGTTTTAATATTATCATCAGCAGAAATTGAGAAAAAAAAGACGCTTTGGTTAAAAGACGGGAAAATGCTCTTGTCGGTTGAATGTCTCCAATGAAAACACTTTTTTTTCCTGCAATTTGACAGCGAAAATTTGTCCTTGGTCGAACTTTTAAATCAGAGCTTCATAGTAGTAATCGCGTGACTTGAGGCAAATTTTTCCGCCCCCTGGAGCGTGGCGCCCGCCGCCGCCGCCAAAATTTTGCGCCCCGGGCGCCGGGCGCCCATTTCTGGGGTTACATGTTATGACGTCATAGGGTCACGTGATGTTAGGCCATGCTTTTTTGGGGGGGGGTTACGTGATGTTAGGCCCTGGAGCATGGAGCCCAGCCAAATTTTTGCGCCCCGGGCGCCCGGCGCCCATTTTTGGGGTTACATCTTATGACGTTATAGGGTCACGTGATGTTAGGCCATGCCTTTTTGGGTTACGTGATGTTAGGCCACGCCTTTATGGGTTACGTGGTGTTAGGCCACGTTTTTATGGGGTAGGTTTACCGAGGGGGGGTTGATTTTGTTTTCTTTTACGGCATAAAATTTTGGAGATCGTTACTTTTTTAATGGAATACAGGTGTATGTATAGTTTACTTTGCGGTATATAATTTCAATTTTTTTGCGCCCCTAGGCCACACCCCGTCAGCCTTTATGGGGTAGGTTGTTGATTTTGTTCCCTTTTACGGTATACAATTTGGAGAATGTTACCTTATGATGGAGTACAGGTGTATGTATAGCTTATTTTGTGTTACTTGATTTTAACTTTTGCGCCCCTGGAGTGTGACGCCACTGAAATTTTGCGCCCCGGCCCCTTTAGTTTACATAGTTTACGATTCGCCTTTATGGGGTAGTTTCACGTATGAGTTTGTTTCTTTTTATGGTTATAAATTTGAAGAATGTTATTCCTTTTTACCTTATAGGATGTATATATATATAGCTTACCTTATTTTTGTTCCCTTTGATACGCCCCTGCGCACACCTTAGCATTACGTTATGGGGTCATGTGGTGTTAGGCTTTATGGGTAGACCTACCGAAGGGGTGCAGGGGTACATAGGACCTCCCCTCTTAAATTTTGGAAATTGCCAAATCTAAAAATTTGGTGTGGTAGCCTAGGACCATAGTATGTACCTCTATTAGTATTGGGGGTCTATGTCGTTCCCTTTCATGGGTAAAAAATTGCCAAAAATTTAAATTTCGGAGGTTTTTGACCTAATTTATCCCCTTTGATGAGGTATTATTACCCTATATGGTTATATGGGCATATACAGGGATTCATTACCTTTCATAAGACATGGGTATATTGGTGCACCCCGGGAGGTGTACCTTGGCCCACCCCTTCAATTTTGGAAATTGCCCAATTTAAACATTTTGGTACAAAAGTATAGAACCCTAGTATGTATTACTATAAATTTGGGTGGTCCACTTTGTTCCCTTTCAGGGGTACAAAATTGCCAAATTTTAGTACAACCACATGTTTGTTTTTTTTGGCTCATTTTATTCCCTTGGATGAGGTTCTATTACCTTATATAGTTATATGTGTGTATACAGGTGTTTATTTCCTATTGTAAGACATAGGTACATTTGTGCACCCCTTTAAAAATTTGGCAGGGGTATCTTGGCCCACCCCTTAAATTTTGGAAATTGCCCAATTTAAACATTTGGTATCATAGTACTGGACCCTATTATAGATCACTATAAATTTCGGTGGTCTACCTCGTTCCCTTTTAGGGGTATAAAATTGCCAAAATATAAACGTAAGCAATACGTTGTATCACGTGTTTGGGTTTTGACCTAATTTATTCCCTTGGATGAGGTCCTATTACCCTATATGGTTATATGGTCATGTATAGGGGTCCATACCTATTATAAGACATAAGTACATTTGTGCACCCCTTGAAAAAAATTTTGGGAATGATACCTTTGCCCACCCCTTAAGTTTTAGAAATTGCCAAATTTAAAACATTTGGTATCATAGTACTGGACCCTAATATATATTACTATAAATTTGGGTGGTCCACCTCGTTCCCTTTTAGGGGCCATTTTGTTCCGCTTTAGGGGTGAACATGGATACAGTGGTCCACCTCGTTCCCTTTTAGAGGGCCATTTTTTGTTTCGCTTTAGGGGTGAACATGGATACCTTGGAATCGTCCCGAGTTTGATTCTTGGAAATGTTGAATTTAACGTCCCCGCGAAAACGATGAGAAATGATAGGACGAAACATGAACTTACTTGACTGAGGATTGAAGCAGGGACCTCATACAGTAGAGACAAGCGCTGAGCCATCGTACACGTGTGTTGATTACTATGCAATGGTCCCGAGTTTGATTCTAGGTGTTAGTTTCAGGAAATGTTAACGTCCCACTTGAAACGATGATGAGAAAACATCATAAACTTACTTGCTTGCGGATTGAAGCAGAGACCTCACACATCAGAAAAAAACGCTGAGCCACCATGCCAACTTCAGTGCGAGCAGTTTTGCGTATGAAAAAGAACATGAACAGATTATGTTACATTACTACATATTTCTGCTCGTTGTTACGCATAGAAGCTTGTTATTGTGAAATTGCAGAATCTGCTTATACTACATCAGCATTTTTTTTCTCAGCTGACGGACTTTTAATGCTCAACTTTACATTTATGTCAAAGACAGTTTCGTAACATATCGATGAGTGTTACATTTTTTTTCAATCAAGTTTAAGGAAAATGAATCACATTTTTAGATGTGTTAATTGAATGTCGTAAGAAACAAACGAGTCAACGTTATGATGTCATGATCAAAATTGCGATACTAGATGTCGTAACGATTGATGTGTAAGGAGAAAGAAACATGAATAATGTCACAACCAATCAGATTGCTTCTTACATCACGTTTCGGCTCATGATACATGATGAAAGCTGTGTTTTCATTGGTTCTCCGTGATGTCATTGATTCATTTTCCTCGTTTCTGATTGGCTGATAGTGTTGTCACTTTATAGTTGAACCCGTTTCAGACCTAAATAAAATTCTTAATTTCATTTTCAAATCCTACTTCCACGAAGATCTTGAATGAACGTAGGTGTACCTCTTGTGTCAGCGTGACTTTACTCCGTTCCTTGAATTTGAGGTAAGTATCGACTGCGTTTCTTAACATCAATGGAGTGCTTTTGCATGAGGATAACATTGTTATCACTGTTTTTATTTAGCATGAAATATTTAGCAAATGGAAGAATAACCCTTACTTACTTGACCGGGGATCGAATTAGGAATCCCGCACATTAGAAGTAGGCGCGAGAAATTTGTGGATTTTGGTTTAGCGTCCTTTCAGTAGTGGGGCTAGGAATACAGCTTAATGTTGAATTTGAGCGCATACTGGGTGTTGAACCCGGGCCACATCCCACACATTAGAAGTAAGCACGAGAAATTTGTTGATTTTGGTTTAGCGTCCCTTCAGTAGTGGGAGGTTAGGAATACAGCTTAATGTTGAATCTGAGCGCATACTGGATGTTGAACCCGGGCCAGAGGTGCGTAACGCTAACCACTTAGCTCAGTTTCTGATAGTTACCATTAACGTAAACAAAGAAACTACGCACGATTTTGTTCCCTACAACGTGAGACGTGGACCTTCAGTTTAATGTGGGATCTGATCTCCCGCCGAGAATCGAATTCGAGTATTCCTTGTTTAACCGCTTGAAAAAAGCAAGCGCATGAGATTTTGTTTTCGTTTCATGTTCGTCATACGTTTAAAGTTCAGTGTGAGGGGAAAAATGCTTACTACAATGATTCTCTCAGCACAGTTAGAAAAACAATTTCATTCATTCTTTTTTTCACTACAGAAACTTAGGTCATTTACATGTTGATGTTGGTCCCGGGTTTGATTTCCAGTATGACGACAATAAAACGTTTCAGTAGTAGAACTATTTGAGATATGATAATTCTTTTAGGATTGATCGTGTAGTCATTTTGATAACGTAGTGATCTCTGAATTCAATTTTTTAATTCGTGCTTTTTTTCTCTTCTCGTTTTAGATATTTGTTTTCTTTGCCTATTCCTTTTTGTTTTACCTTACCTTTTTCCTATTTGAATATGGCTACTTCTGGCTTTACTGTCTTGCGAGAAATCAATAGACATTATCGGCGTTTTAATCTTGAAGGACGAATGCTTGAAATTCAAATTAATGCTCCGACCAGTGACACCGATATTGTTGAGTGGGTTCAGGCCTCCTTTCAACAGATGTTGGATTACTTATTGGAAAATGTCGACGAATTATCGATGGTTGGATTATCGATTTTATCTCACGATGAGAAGAACAAACCGTTTTATTTATCTTTTCGGCGTGCAAGTAATCTGACACTGGAGACTTTATGGGCTTCCTTTGATCGCATCCTTCAAAGTAACGATAGTTTTCTCATGAACGAACCCTTCATTGTACATTTTCATCATGTGGATGTGCCCCGTGGATTTGGATTGGTCCGTCGTGGTCTTTTATCAAACGACGAATTATTAAAGTGCAAGAAAGGCATTTTACGAGTAAAAAACACCGACAAGAAATGTTTGGCTTATGCAATTGTGATTGCTATTGGCCTAAAGAAATATAAAGATACAAATCAGAAACTGTACAATCAATATCGCAAACAGCACAAGTTTGTTGTTATTCCAGACGTACATGAACTTTTGTCTCAATCCTCAGTGAATTTAGATCATGGGGGATCCGTGGAAGAATTGCGACAATTGCAACGTTACTTGACAAATTATAAACTTACCGTATACACAAGCTTTTCTGGAGAAGATATTCTGTATGAAGGGCCGGGTGGCGAAGACAAGATTCCAATCAATTTAATGTGCATCAATTCTCATTATGACATCATCACATCATTAACGTCTGTTTTTTCAACTGTGTATTATTGTGCTGCATGCCACAAAAAATATGATCATCGTATTGCACACGTCAAGAACTGTTCGGCCATGTGTGAGAAATGTTTGCAGAAACCGCCATGCAGTAAGACCAATACGGAGAAACAGTGTTCAGAATGCAATCGTGAATTTTATGGTGAAACATGCTATACAAATCATCTGACTGTACCATACCATAAAGGCCAACCAATATGCAAGATGGTGAAACAATGTGCCAAATGTCTACGCATTTATTCGTTTGTCGATACAGGGGAAAGAAATCATTGTACTGATTATTTTTGTAATAGTGCCATAAACACGTTACGTCTGCCCACCAATGCTACATGAAGCCTGATACGACTCAATTAAAACCTGGAGTTCCATCAGTGTTACATGCCAAGAAGGCTATGATTGTCTTCTATGATATCGAAGCCACACAGGATACTTTCTTCGATGAAGACACATTTATTCATAAGCCCAATTTACTGGTGGCCCAACAAGTATGTTACAACTGTATTCAAGATGAAGATATACATCATCCGTGTGAAGTTTGTGGACAGCGGGAACATATTTTTCAAGATGATCCGATCAATGCCTTTCTTGCGTATTTACGTCAACCACGACCCAACATCAAACTTATTGTATCTTTGGCACATAACTGTAAGGGATATGATGGTCATTTTATTCTTAAATCTTTAGTGGAAGAACATGAATTGAAACCTACTTTGATCTTGAACGGAGCAAAAATTTTAAGCATGAAAGTGAATCACTTATCGTTTATTGACTCCTTAAATTTCATGCCAATGGCTTTAAGTAAATTATCCAAGGCATTTCATTTACCCGCGACCAAAGGATATTTTCCACACTTTTTTAATACTGCTGCAAATCAAACGTATGTGGGAAAATTACCGGACATCCATTATTATGGTGCAGATGAAATGAAAGTGGATGAACGAGAGAAATTCATGACATGGTACAACGAACACCAGAACGATACGTTTATTTTCCAAGAAGAATTGGTGAACTATTGTGTCCAGGACGTCAACGTACTTCGATTGGCTTGTATATCTTTCATGACCACTTTTGAACAAGAAACTCACGTCGATGCTTTCCTGGAGGCTATCACTTTGGCGAGTGCGTGCAATTTAGTATTTCGACGAAATTTCTTAAAGCCCAATACTATTAGCATTCTTCCTGCACGAGGATACCGTCACAGAAACAATCAGTCACAGATTGCTTTGCAGTGGCTTGCCTACATGGAAGAAAAAGAGGGCCATCCAATTCTGCATGCTGCAAGAGGAAAAGAAGTTTATGTTGCTGGTTTTCATCTGGACGGTTACTACAAAGATCCCGACACTAAAGAGGAACACGTGTATGAATTTGAAGGTTGCAGATTCCACGGCTGTCCTCTATGTGTCCCTACAGGCCGTGATCAGCCCATTTATGAGAACTCCGAAGAAACGATGAACTATCGCTACGAGAGAACACAGCGTAAAATGAAGTTATTACGATCCATGGGATATAAAGTACATGAAATGTGGGAATGTGAATTTCGTCAAGTGTTAAAATCCAATCCAGCATTGGCCTCTTCTTTAAGCACACATCCTTATACTAATAAGACACCATTAAATCCAAGAGACAGTTTCTATGGTGGCCGTGTTAATGCCATTAAATTGTATCACGTCGCAAATGAAAATGAAGGCGAAGAAATAAAATATTTGGATATCGTTTCCCTGTATCCTTATGTGAATAAATGTGGACGGTATCCAATAGGTCATCCACGAATATATCTACAGGGAGATCCAAAAATGCCCGACATTCAAGATGTCAACGGATTAGTCAAGTTGAAGGTTTTGCCTAGCAGAAATGTGTTTCATCCAGTGCTGCCATTTCGCTCAAATAAGAAGTTGTTGTTTCCACTTTGTGCTGCCTGTGCCACAGCATTAAATCAAGATTCTGAATGTACACATTCGGACAGTGAACGAAGTCTAACAGGAACGTGGGTGTCCTATGAAATTCAAAAAGCCATTGAACTTGGGTATCAAGTCATTGAAATTTACGAAATTTGGGATTACGACATCACCGTATATGATCCAGAAACCAAGACTGGCGGATTATTCAGCGAATACATTAACACATTTTTGAAATCGAAGCTGGAATCTTCTGGTTGGCCTGTCAATTGTGTCACCGAAGAAGAAAAGCAGCAGTATATTCAAATGGTACAACAACGTGAAGGCATAACTTTGGATGCAGCAAATATAATGACAAATTCAGCACGTCGTAGTCTTGCAAAACTCTGTTTGAATGCCTTCTGGGGACGACTCGCTATAAGAGACAATTTCAGCCAAACGACCATCATTAACGACCCCAAAGAACTGTATCAGAAATTAACTGCTCCAGACATAAAAGTCAACCAAATTTTACCTGTTAATGATTCGATGTTATACCTTTATTGGCAGTATGAAGATGATGTTCCAGTACAAAATCACAATGCTAATGTTGTCCTTGGAGCATTTACAACGTGTCAAGCTCGTCTGGAACTTTACAAATATTTAGAATTGCTGCAAGAAAGAGTACTATATTTCGATACAGATTCCGTAATATTCACGCAGCGACCATCACAGCCCACAATAGAACCAGAAGTATTTCTTGGTTCAATGTCAAATGAACTTGAATCAATTGGACCAAAAGCATACATTAAAAAATTCGTGTCTGGTGGCCCAAAACAGTACGCCTTGGAAATCTACAACCCCGACACGAAATCAACCAGTTATGTATGCAAAATTCGTGGATTCACACTCAATTATACTGCAAGTCAAAAGCTAAATTTTAATAGTCTGTAGCAAATGATCATAAATCAATCGAGTGAAAAAATCTCCATTAGCACGCCGCACAAAATTTACAGAACCCACGATCATCATCTTGTCACAAAACCTGAAGAGAAGAAGTACAGTTTCAACTATAAAAAACGCCGATTAATACCAGACACATACGAAACATTGCCCTATGGGTATAAAAAAGCCAGAACAGAATAACAGCCATATTTTTCCCTAATCCCACCAACATCACCTTTCAAAGACGGGGCAAAGAATCAAGACGGTGCACGGGACATGCTTCAACGATGCACGAACGGAGACAAAACTCAGATGACATCACCTTGCAGAAACCAGTGGAGAAAAAAAAAAGGAATTCAGGTACGTCACATTTGCGTTTCTTTTCTCACCTCACTCTCTCTCTCTTGATCAGTTAGTTCGATGTTAATAATCTGTTTTTTTTCTTTCACAGGAAACAAAATAAATATTACCATGCATATTCATATGTTTTATTTTCTCTTTACAGAATTTGTACCCGTCACGGACACGTCTTCCTTTGAAGAAAAAGAAATTCTGTATTCTATTTCACTTGCTAAAAATAAATGTACAAAAACATGATTCTGTGTTTTATTTCACATCCTAAAATCAAATTCTTTTTCCTGTACTGCGATAAAATAAATCAATGTTTTGCGGAAAAAAAATCAAACTAAATTTTTGTTTCAGAAATTTTTTTTGTGTACGAAAAAAAAAACTGATTCAGAAAATTTTTGTGTACGAAAAAAAAAATGTTTTCAGAAAAATTTTGTGTGTACGAAAACAAAATTCTGTTTCAGAGATTTTTTGTGTGTACAAAACAAAAACTGTTTCAGAAAATTTTTTATGTACAAACAAAATTCTGTTTCAGAAAAAATTTTTATGTACAAACAAAATTCTGTTTCAGAAAAATTTTTGTGTGCAAAACAAAAATCAGTTTTCGTCACGAAACTGCTCCGACTAAATGAATCGATTCATTCTGATAGTGTTGGCAACACTGGAAAAATTTCGGTAAGTATCGCTCAGGCACTGAGTTACAGCGAACACAACTAGATTCGAACCAACAACCTTACATGTCTGATTCATCTCTAAATACAGTCAACTAAACAATAAGAGTATGTGTATACGTCAATGCTTAACACTGAGTCAACAAGGTTTTCTTCAAGGTCAAAAATCGCACACGAAGTAAAAAGATGACAACACAGATCTTCTATCTTTCTATATGAAACATAAACCTAGTATAAACTGCTCGCACTGAAATGTGTAATGTAACATAATCTGTTCGTCTTCTTTTCATACGCGAAACTGTTCGCACTGAATGGAGTACGGCGGCTCAGCGCTTCAATCCACAACGAAGTAAGTTCATGTTTCCTCCTATCATTTTTCATCATCGTTTCAAGGGGACGTTAAACTCAACATTTCTTAAACTAACACAAAAAAAAATCGAACTCGCGACCATTACAAACTGAACTTCTCAATGGAGTACGGTGACTCAGCTCTTATTTCTGATGTGTGAGATCTCTGCTTCAATCCGCAAGCAAGTAAGTTTATGATGTTTTCTCATTTCTCATCATCGTTTCAAGTGGGACGTTAAATTTTTCTAACACTAGCACCAAGAATCAAACTCGGGACCATTGCATAGTAATCAACACACGTGTACGATGGCTCAGCGTTTGCCTCTACTGTATGAGGTCCCTGCTTCAATCCTCAGTCAAGTAAGTTCATGTTTCGTCCTATCATTTCTCATCGTTTTCGCGGGGACGTTAAATTCAACATTTCCAAGAATCAAACTCGGGACGATTCCAAGGTATCCATGTTCACCCCTAAAGCGAAACAAAAAATGGCCCTCTAAAAGGGAACGAGGTGGACCACTGTATCCATGTTCACCCCTAAAGCGGAACAAAATGGCCCCTAAAAGGGAACGAGGTGGACCACCCAAATTTATAGTAATATATATTAGGGTCCAGTACTATGATACCAAATGTTTTAAATTTGGCAATTTCTAAAACTTAAGGGGTGGGCAAAGGTATCATTCCCAAAATTTTTTTCAAGGGGTGCACAAATGTACTTACGTCTTATAATAGGTATGGACCCTATACATGACCATATAACCATATAGGGTAATAGGACCTCATCCAAGGGAATAAATTAGGTCAAAACCCAAACACGTGATACAACGTATTGCTTACGTTTATATTTTGGCAATTTTATACCCCTAAAAGGGAACGAGGTAGACCACCGAAATTTATAGTGATCTATAATAGGGTCCAGTACTATGATACCAAATGTTTAAATTGGGCAATTTCCAAAATTTAAGGGGTGGGCCAAGATACCCCTGCCAAATTTTTAAAGGGGTGCACAAATGTACCTATGTCTTACAATAGGAAATAAACACCTGTATACACACATATAACTATATAAGGTAATAGAACCTCATCCAAGGGAATAAAATGAGCCAAAAAACCCAAACATGTGGTTGTACTAAAATTTGACAATTTTGTACCCCTGAAAGGGAACGAAGTGGACCACCCAAATTTATAGTAATACATACTAGGGTTCTATACTATTGTACCAAAATGTTTAAATTGGGCAATTTCCAAAATTGAAGGGGTGGGCCAAGGTACACCTCCCGGGGTGCACCAATATACCCATGTCTTATGAAAGGTAATGAATCCCTGTATATGCCCATATAACCATATAGGGTAATAATACCTCATCAAAGGGGATAAATTAGGTCAAAAACCTCCGAAATTTAAATTTTTGGCAATTTTTTACCCATGAAAGGGAACGACATAGACCCCCAATACTAATAGAGGTACATACTATGGTCCTAGGCTACCACACCAAATTTTTAGATTTGGCAATTTCCAAAATTTAAGAGGGGAGGTCCTATGTACCCCTGCACCCCTTCGGTAGGTCTACCCATAAAGCCTAACACCACATGACCCCATAACGTAATGATAAGGTGTGCGCAGGGGCGTATCAAAGGGAACAAAAATAAGGTAAGCTATATATATATACATCCTATAAGGTAAAAAGGAATAACATTCTTCAAATTTATAACCATAAAAAGAAACAAACTCATACGTGAAACTACCCCATAAAGGCGAATCGTAAACTATGTAAACTAAAGGGGCCGGGGCGCAAAATTTCAGTGGCGTCACACTCCAGGGGCGCAAAAGTTAAATTCAAGTAACACAAAATAAGCTATACATACACCTGTACTCCATCATAAGGTAACATTCTCCAAATTGTATACCGTAAAAGGGAACAAAATCAACAACCTACCCCATAAAGGCTGACGGGGTGTGGCCTAGGGGCGCAAAAAAATTGAAATTATATACCGCAAAGTAAACTATACATACACCTGTATTCCATTAAAAACGTAACGATCTCCAAAATTTTATGCCGTCAAAGAAAACAAAATCAACCCCCCCTCGGTAAACCTACCCCATAAAAACGTGGCCTAACACCACGTAACCCATAAAGGCGTGGCCTAACATCACGTAACCCAAAAAGGCATGGCCTAACATCACGTGACCCTATAACGTCATAAGATGTAACCCCAAAAATGGGCGCCGGGCGCCCGGGGCGCAAAAATTTGGCTGGGCTCCATGCTCCAGGGCCTAACATCACGTAACCCCCCCCCAAAACAGCATGGCCTAACATCACGTGACCCTATGACGTCATAACATGTAACCCCAAAAATGGGCGCCGGGGGCCCGGGGCGCAAAATTTTGGCGGCGGCGGCGGGCGCCACGCTCCAGGGGGCGGAAAAATTTGCCTCAAGTCACGCGATTACTACTTTCATCCTTGTAAAATCTTTAAATTCCTGACAAACTTTTATTGTTATTATTTCGATTCTGAAAATGATAATTCCGAAAGCCATGAAGCTATCCTGAGCGCCGACTTGGGTTTGCATGTTAACAAAGCTTGTGTTAGGCCAGCTGTTGAAGATATAACACAAAGAACATTTTTGTTGATGGAATTTTTCTCTTGTGGAGAGAGAAAGAAAACATACAGACATGCAACTATCGCACATAGCCCAGTGGAAGAGGACGAAGAAGTCAAGGAAATTCGAATGAAGACCGTAAGTGATTACGGTAAAATTTTCAATACTGTTGAAGATGTGTCTTACGTGCATTTCTATCAAATAATACCTGTGATACCAGCAGTGCCGTGCCGTGGGGTGGGGTGGGGAAGAGGGAAGCGGGGCGACGGCCCCGGGCGTCAAAGTAAGGAGGCAAAATTCAGGAGGAAAAAATAAAAGATATATATAAAATGGAACGAAAAAGTTTTAAAAAGTGCTCAAAATCAAGGAAAAGCAGCATTTATTTTTGAAAATTTTCTTACGCGTCGCGCCAACCATGGTGACGTTTTGCGCCTGGTCTAACGACCTCACTCATATTTACGGGGGCTCCGTCGTATACTCTCGCCCCGGGCGCTGATTTTCCACGACACGGGCACTGGATACCAGCACCTATTTTATATACTGTTAGACAGTGTTTTGTACGAATTTCCCTACAAGGTGCTTTTGAATGGGCAAATAATTATTATTTTATGTGATAAAAACGAGACTCAAATAAAGTAAATAGAATTATTTGTGTACAATGCTATGAGAGAACAGCAGAAATTGACTTATTTATTTTACAATTTGCATTAATACCATGCCTATTAACAATTCGGGTATCAGCACTTTTCATCAATATCAACTAAGAAATAAAAGTAGAAAATAATAATAATAATAAATAAAAATAAAAATAAAAAAGTTATTACAGTTTAAAATGTAGCGGACATTTATTTTTCTGCTCTCCTGAAAAATTGACGGCTTGTGTGAGGAATCTGACGGCACCGTTACCAACGGAATAATAAGTTCAGAAGAAATGGTTGTGGTAAGAAAAGGATGTATAATAATGATAATAATAGGGTTCGGATGTTTTCTTCAAGCTGCTGATCCGTTATGTTTGATCGTGTATTTTATAGTTTGACAGATTAGTATAGATTGGAGATTAATTAATAGGCGAATGCAAAGAGTCCGTAACTAAATTAATGAATGAGTGCATGCAGAATATGGTTGAACTAGAAAATAGATTTGATAGTAGATTTGACGGTTTGAGTTGTTGCAAGGGGGTCTGCAGATCACTACCCGAATGAACAAGGGGTCAGGCGAGATTAAAATAGCGCTAATTTTACGTAGCCAGAGAAAGACAGGGCAGGGTAGCGAGAACTTGTGTTCTGTCTAGTTTTTGGTAATTCAGATTACGTATATGATATATGTGAATGTTAAATACAAATTAAGAAAATAATATCATCGCAATGAATACCGAAAAAATAACTTAGAATGACTAAGATACATCTACAGTGATATGAAGAAGAGATTGCAAAAAAAAAAAAATCTGTACAATGGGCGATATGGTCAGCAGTGTAGAAAATAGTTAGGGAAAAGTTTTATTGTAATTGCAAATAGTTGTTTAAAAGGTTGCTATGACGACCGAAAAATACAAAATCTGTAATAGATAGCGAGATTCCCCCAGCCCCTCAATTAGGTACTTCAAGAACACGTTTTCCATTCTCAACTATCTACTATATACAACCTTAAGTAGCTAAGTCCACTACAACGTCCGGCTTCAATATTAACTACATACATCAAAAGAGATTTTAAAAGTGTAGAAAGAGGTGGGTTTGCTCAATGGATTAAGCGTCTCAAGAATAGGTTCCATCTTCTCCGTTAATCCTCTATTGAAATTGGAAGTAGCAGAAAGCTACCACTTCCGGTTTTAACGTTGAAGGTTACAGACTGGAAACTCCAAAAGATAGCAAGAATCAGTTTTCTTTAATCAATTATGCGTCCCAATAATATTAATCAATCTCTGTATATATACTAAAACCGGAATTGGTAGACATACTCCCGGTTTCAATATTAAAGAATAAAATATTACAATATAGATATCAAACTACTTCACGTGGTGTACAACTGGCTCTACTATTAGTTTGTAAATGTGTTCAACGATTGCCATCGGAAAAGCTTTTTTTTTTTTAATTTTATTTTGATGTAGTTTGGTGCATATTTTGTGAGGTTTCCTTATAGCCATATTTCTTGGGTTCAAAGTCAGACGTGAATGAGTGAACTCAGATGAGAAAAAAAATCCGTGTTAACTTTAGTTTTGAAAATCTGATTTTCAAAATTGAGAATTTCTCATGCTAGTTGCAATCGAAATTGATGGGGAATAAGGCGATAAAAATACTTTATAATAATAATAATAATAATAATAATAATAATAATAATAATAATAATAATATCTCTCGCTTTATCATGCACTACATCACTAGCTCTGTTGAAACAGTAAGATTTCTTCTCCGAACCGATGGTTTCTGTCAGTAATGCTATATTTAGCTTAGTCCATTATGGTTTTCATAATGTATGTTTACAAATTTATTTATTTTATTTATTTACAAACATAATAAAATAAAATGAAATAGCAAACATACATTATGAAAATTATAATGCAGTAGGCCAAACAGAGCATTGCTTGAAAAATACTTTGGAGACAGTATTTCAATATCTGCCAGCCTGCCTGCCTTTTCTCCTGCTTGCCACTATTTCTTTTTCCATTTCTTACTACGATCATATTAATACAATATTCTATAGAAGCTTTGTAGAATCTAAAGGTCAAACTTTACTCGATTACTGATTTACAAAGGTTTTGAGTTTATCGTCCCTTTTCACCACCAGATCTACACCTACAATTTAAGGTGGAATCTTAATTATCGTAATGCGTTTAAAATTTCGCCCACCAGGATTTGAATCCGGACGACGTGGACCAAAGGTGCACCAGGATAATAACAAGTGTTATATTTTGCTTAAAGAGTTACTTGTACTCTGTTAACTATTCATATAAACTTCGGCCAGGAAGAAGAAAGAAAAGTGCGAAAATGTTATATTCATTGCTTCAGCTTTTTTTTTTTTTCTAACTGTAATGCACATTCATACCTTCCTTCGATGTGGACAGAAGTAACAGGTGCAAAAATTCTATTGCTTTGTGACAACTGACAGCATTTCCAAGAATTATTTTACCCCTCTGTGCTGTGTGTCTTCAACCGTAAATACCGCGAATCTTGGTAAATACAAAGCATCACATGATCTGTTCATCTTTAGGAATGATGGGAGGTTGAGGCACCCTTGAACAGAGATGGTCATCGTTCCTCATTTTGCCCTCATGAGGGCCGCCCTCACCCTCACCTCACCCTCATTTTAGTAGTTGAGAGTGAGGGCGATAAAGTAATTGAGAGTGAGTGTGAGGGAGGGTGAGTGTGAGGGCGTTAATGGAGGTCGAGTGTGAGGGAGGGTTAGTGTGAGGGCGTCAATGAAGGGTGAGTGTGAGGGAGTGTGTGTGTGAGGGCGTCAATGGAGGGTGAGTGTGAGGGAGGGTGAGTGTGATGGCGTCAATGGAGGTTAAGTGTGAGGGAGGGTGAGGGGAGGGCGTCAATGGAGGGTGAGTGTGAGGGAGGGCGAGTGTGAGGGAGGGCGAGGGGAGGGCGTGAATGGAGGGTGAATGTGATGGAGGGTGAGGGACGTCAATTGAGGGTGAGGGAGGGTTAGGAAAAATGACCATCTCGGGTAGATGATGCTAAAAAAGTAGTTAGACATCCTTAGGGGGCGCAGAAGGACAGAGACGGGCGCTTTTTGCTGTCAATACTTTTACTCATAAACACATTGGAGTAAGTAAAGAGCTTGCAGCACATTGGGTAGATTATATGACAGTGACATTACATCATTTATTTTCGTACAGATTAAGAATATACGGTTAAATTGATATAACAGTAACTCACTCCTTCAAGAGAATAGTGTCATTATGCGTTCTAAACAACTCTTTTCTTGGCGTATGCCAATACTCTACTAGGAAGAGGTTATGTTGAAAGGCGCCAACAAAAGTTATAACCAATGGTGCATTTAGAAGGAAGTCACATCGGTTAAAATTAGTTCCATCGTTTCAATTCAATTTAACAAACTTGCTAATGTTTTGATTATGTGTACTATACAATGGTTAGTAAGTTGGGTAAATTTTCTTATCTTAATTTGAAGTGATAAAAATTTAATTTTTACTGTTGTAACTTCCCTCAAGGTTCGCCATTGATTACAAGTCGTTCACTATTTAGCTCCTAATACTTTCTATTCTGTTATTTTCTTGGTGCCTACCCACTAACTGCATACGTTACGGATCTATAGTATACTTGCAAACTTGTTATATATTTAAAAAGACAAGTGCAAAGGCCATACCAACCTATGCTTCGTGGCCAGCACAAGTAGCATTACATCTACTCCGAATCAGAGCAAAGCGAGCTTGAACGACCTGCTCGCGCGTCCTTCTCGAACACGAACGTCAGTGATGATGGATATACGCATAAAGAAAAACAAATGTGAAATCTTAGGACTAACTTGTGGTACTTGTTCAAATAGGTAGCTTTGTATTATGACTCCATAGTATTTAACTACATTTTTTACGCTGTTTTTATCTCTACATACGACTTACATGTTCTCTATTTACGTCTAAACGTTACTCCTCCTTTGTGAATTATCATTTTCAAAATTGGCCTCGTACTCTTAATCTGCTCTCCCATTTCTACCTAAATTTATTTAGCTCGATTACAGATTTTACAAGTGATATTTCTTTCTTTATTTTTTTTTTTACCTTTGATATTTTCTATTGGCATAGATTTACCTCTTAATTGATCTATTTTATATTCGACATGTTACTCTAGTCATTTTTACAAATATGTCTTTTTGCTTAAATTTTACACATATTTAGCTGCCTAATCCAGGAGAAAATTAGAAATAATATGATACCAAACTTATTTTGATTGGTAAACAGTAATATTGGTTTAACATTGAACGTAAGTTTGTGCACGGGCAATATTGTAAATATTATTATATTATAGCCTATATGTAGAAAATAACCATAACATTCACCTAGTATTCATCAGTACTCTAGAATGACAGTCAGCTGCATTTCAGATCTTGTACTCAATCGATGTACTAAAAAATGAACATTCTCGACGTTACATATCTCCTAGATATGTCATCCACTTGTTCAATCTTCTAAATTATTATAAAATATATTCTTTGGACCAAGCATATCCATCTTCTATTACAAAACAGACTACTACGGGCTACTAAGGGGTGCTTTGAAGCTCCCGTAGCCTTTCCCTTGACGTACGGGGAGGTTGCGGGCTGGTTTGACCCTGTGGGAGAACTCTGCAACGCAAATTATCAAGTGTCGCGTACGTGGCCCTTAAGTAGCCCAAAGAAAAACTGTGCATATGGCCCTTCGCCCGCCTACAGAAAACACTCCAAAGAGAGGAACCCTGCATTTGTGTCGTCCTCCCCCTAACCCATCTGCCAGAAACAAAGAAAACATATTATTTCGTATGTACTACATCTGTTCTAATTTGTTCCAAAGCAACAGAATTAGTTCTGTTATACTCTCCAATTGACAATCAATAGTGGTGGGGCTCGAACGACTTCGTCAACCTTGAAATCATCAGTTAATGTATGAAAGCATTTTAAATCGTTTGTGCTCCATTTGGTCTAGTTTGTTCTACATTATCAACGTTTGTTATTTAACCGTTTCAGAAAAATTAAGAAAAATAATTGTGGTGACGCTAGAAAGAGGGCGCCCTGCCCACCCACATCCTTGAAATCAACGGTTTATATATATATATATATATATATATATATATATATATATATATATATATATAGATAGATAGATAGATAGATAGATAGATATAGATAGATAGATAGATAGATAGATAGATAGATAGATAGATAGATAGATAGATAGATAGATAGATATAAAAACTTAATTGTTTGTTCTATATTTAGGAAGTTGAAAAACAATAATATAGACTATCTAGGGAGTAATTGTCTTCAGAGGAGTAT
Organism: Thermobia domestica; assembly: GCF_964235325.1. Taxonomy (NCBI): domain Eukaryota; kingdom Metazoa; phylum Arthropoda; class Insecta; order Zygentoma; family Lepismatidae; genus Thermobia; species Thermobia domestica. The sequence goes on along the minus strand of NC_137471.1, from coordinate 150,261,577 downwards.
TTAGGGGGCTATGGGGCTCAAGATCCCCTGAAATAAATTTGTTAGTTTTTCACATTTCACGAACAACAATAATCTTTCTTACCATTTCTAAGAATATCATTGATTTTCCATTTTCTTATGCTCTTTCTTCAGAAATAATGCTGTATTTGTCAAATTTCATTCCATGTAAGAACTGCGTCATTTTGCTCTTTCTTTCGTTCTTTCTACTTTTCTGTACATATTTCTTGATGCTATTTTCTTTCGTTCTGCCTATGATATTTTATCGGCCGTTGTCAGTTGTGATTCAAGTCGACCGTCATCAGTAACACCAAAAGTAAGAGGAGTTGATAAGTGAAACCGGTATTCCACACCAACTTGCGCGGATATCAATATGATAGGACTTTAGCTATTATAAGAAAGAAAAAAAATTATATCGTTTAGTTATTTTTAAAAGAAGGAAATGTTTGAATTTAAAAAAAATCAAAACAGGGGAATAATTAGCCCGGGAAATTAGTTAGGCTAAGAAGGTGCTTCCTTTTTCTTGTATGAATAGAATAAAGGGTTAGATTCACTCCTAAATTTTTGTATCATATTATATAGGATTCTCAAACTCAGGTAGGCAATATCCTTCCCTGTGTTGGGCATAGCCCCTCGAAAAAAATCCTAAATTCGCCTGTCTTAATATTGGTAAGTGAGCAGATTTAAGGCTTATTCTAGGGAAGGGAGATGAAACTCATATTACGGTAAATGAATCCGATTTCTGAAGTGAACCTGTTGAAGAGTATATTATATATTAGGGGATGTAGATGAAAATGAAATGAAATCTTTAGTTTTACATCCCTCGATTATACCAGTTAGGCTAAAGGAGACTGTGATGATGAGTAATGAATGAAATGATGGAATGAAGAAAGAGGGAGGAAACGGGAGAATCCCGAGACAAACCAGGAGTGCGGTGTTTGACCACCACAAAGTCCACACGGCGTCAGGCGATAAAGATGAAGTAGTAGTAGTACTTATCAGTATTACAAATCACTGCCGTGAACACATTCTGAACTCTGAATACATGAATACTTATAATTGATCTGTTTCTAATTAGGCATCCACAAAAATCCACTTTAAAATGGTTTTATAATAATATAATAATATAAATAATGACTTCTCTAAAACTATGAAGAAAGAATATCAATTATGTATGACGCAACAATACTCTTATTTGAGCAAAATGATGATAATCTAAATAACATTACATGAATCGTTACAGAAATATGACGCATGTTATATTCTCTTTAGTTAACAGATGTAACCTTAAAATTGTGGAGAAAAATATTCCAGTAATTGAATACTTTTCTTTCCTTACGAAGTATCCTCTTTCAAAAGAAAAATTGGTACACGGGGAAATACGTAGGTGCAGACTATGGTTCGACCAGGAATAACTTACATTAAACTAGAAGAGAAGAGAAAACAGGCAAAATTACGTTGACTACAAAATTAGAAACAAATAACTACACAAAATTTCGTTGACATCAGGCGGGAAACTTTGAAAACTTTTAAAACACAGAAACGCGATTTTTCTTTCACTTCTCCCCCTCTCTCACGTACACACGCACTTCATGTGCGTGAGCAAGTTCAAATTAACAAGGAGAAATAGGCCGATACACCTGGTCTGGAAAATGCAATGAACTGGTAACTTCAGCGTCAAGTATTTTGTGCTCTTTGGATAACATCTCCAGTGCTGGTCATCCCTGAAAGAAATATGGTTTAAATGCAAGGAAATAAGCAAAATATCTTTTCATCATCTGGGTTACCGAGTCTCTATCGAATTACCGGGTCACTAAGGGTTTGAATCCTCGACCCAACGAAACGAATTTTAGAAAATCCCTGAGCTTAAAATCACGTGACTTCTACCAACCAATCATAATCGAGGTACCAAAGTACTCATCAAAGAATATGCCAAATTTCATAAACCCAAGGGTCTAAGATCATATGACCTCTATCAACCAATCAAATTCAAGGTACCAAATCACTCATCTTACCCATAAAAGGAAACGGATTTTAAAATATCCCAGAGCCTAAGATCACGTGACCTCTATCAACCAATCAGCATCGTGGTACGAAAGCATTCTTTTTACGCCGTAAAATTTAACGAATTTCAAATATCTCAGGACCTAAGATCACGTAACATCTGCCAGCCAATCAGAATCAGGTATCAAAGCACTCATATTACACGTAAAAGGAACGGATTTCAAAAATCCCGGTCATAAAAGAGAACGGGAGATTTCCCCGCGGGGTGACTCATGACGTCATAACTAGTGATGGGCAGTGGGAATATTGCCGGCGGGAAGGAATTTAAAAAAATGGGAATGTTCCCGGGTTTTTTCCCCTGGCCTATAAATTTCCGGGAAGGAATTTATTTCCATTTCTCTACTTTATATTCCAAATTATAAGAACCATATGACTAATTACTTTATTTTAATATATTACGATTTACTTCTAGGTTTTAAAGAATTTGGAGGTTAAAAAATTTAAAATTCTTTGACAGTACATATATAACTAATAATATGTTTTTTAAGTTCCATTTCCATTTGCACTAAAAAGTAAGGTAATTGTTTAGTATTGGGGGGCCAAAACTAGCAAAAAGTAGGATGATTTACGGCAGAAATGAGTTGATAGTGGTGTTCAAGTAGTCAAGAAAGTATCAAACACAATTTTTAGGGCAGTAGGGGATTTATACAAAACGGAAAGATAAGTGAAGTGATTTATGTGAGAAAAGAAAGTGAATTGTTGGTAACGAAGATAGGAAACAACGTGTCATGCAGGGCTCTAACCCGAACTTCATTCGCTAACGCTGGCTCCGCAATGCTGTCTGAATTTAATGTTGGTAACGTAATTTAACGTATGAAACGATAAAACAACCACATAGGAATAGAATATCTCAAAAGAGTAGGTGCATAAACTGGCCCCCAATGCTAAAGAACAGCCAAAATTACGAAAGTACTAATTTACAAATGATGAAAAGTAACCACTTTGTAAAGTAATTTAAAATTATGTAGAAAAGGAGATGAAGTACTATTAATAAACCCTGAACCACCATTAGTAATAGACATCGGTCTGCCTCCTTTCTCTGATTTGAATTTCTGAAGAGGTACTCGGACTTCTTTTACATGTGAATTAACGTATGGAATTTCGAGAAATAGGTAGAATGAAATGTCGTGTACGGCAATGTTACGTGCTAAAATATAAAGATAAGTAAGTATCTTGAAAATTTTGTGAACATAAATCTGAATGCGCAAATGTTGATAAATTGGTGAGACATGTATCTTCTAGCATTTACCCAATCTAATTGGTTTATAACATTTATAAATTTAATGTGTTTAAAATATCAGTAATACAGTCAAGCTGAACAAATCCACTTACATATAAATTTAAACTGTTACTATATAATTTTTTCACAAATATTTAATTGATAGAACATATTGTAAATAAATATCCATTTATGGGTACTCTCTAAATATAATAAAGTGTTAATAAAGTAACATAGTACCGCTCAGAATATACATTTTAAAGAATCCTCTGGGGAAAACAGTAATAATATGCTGTGATATAAAAATTAATTCAACTTTGAAATCATAATATAGTAATAGAATGGAATTTTCTTTCTCATTGTACATAAATTCCCGGATAAATTCCCATTTTGGGAATCTTCCCTGGGTATATTCCAGAAAATTATCTTCCCGGGAATTTACCCATCACTAGTCATAGCACGTGACCTGGAAATTTGAACTTCCCGCGTGGGCGGGGCCTAAAGTTACGTGACCTCTCTCAACCAATCAGAATCGAATTTTTTTTGCTGACTCGGCTCGATATAGTGCGGTAACTACTAGTAACGTGATTAATAGCAATAAAGTGCAAGGGAGAAACATGCAGTCAAACATAGTAAACATCAACCTTTGTGATTTTAATGAAGACATTGACAGCGTTTTACAAATAATGAATATGTTACAGGAGGACATGAGGACACTAAAATTAGAAAATGAAGTATTGCAACAAAACGTGAAGTCCCTAGAATCATTTGTTCAAACTCAAAACATCTCCAACACAGTGGGCAAAAGTAAGTTACAGTACGCTCAGACCCAAATATTCTAATGTGGTATTAGGTAAAACAATTGTATGCGAAAACAGATAGAGTGTGTTTGAAAACGTCGGAAGTGAAGGAGACGTGAATTCAAATGAAAACCGGTAAGAAATACACAAAAGAAGAATAGTGCAAGAATGTAAAAGAGAAAAACTATTACGCAACCAAACGTGCTGAAAGTTACAAACAATAAAACTAATGCAAGAAGAAAGGCTAAGACAGACGCGTAAGTATACACATATATGGTGATTGTCACGGTCGTGGACTGTCCGAGAAAGTGAATAGTAATTCTAAACACAAGTTGGCAGTGCAAGGAAATATCAAGCCTAGAGCTAAAAGCGTTGTTGTGTTGTCTGGTATTAATCCCAACATTGTAAATAAGGAAGATAATTGTATAGTAATATTAAGTGGAACAAATGATGTGTCCAAGAATGAAGGTAGTGAAGGTAGGAGAGTTGTAAATCAACTCTCTATGTTCAATAACTGTAAAACAATTGTGATAAATATCCCTTATCGCCATGATCTTACTGAAGACTCGTGTGTTATTAAAGCTGTACAAAGCACTAACTTAAAATTAAAAACAATGTGCAATCACTTTAAGAATGTTGTAATTGTGGATATCAGTAAGTTAGGTAGAGAAATGTACACTCAGCACGGTATGCATCTCAATCAAAAGGGTAAGGATTAATTAAATACTGAGGTTTGCGAAATAGTTGTTATGGACGTAGCTAGTAACTTTGAAAGTAAGAAAGAAATAGCGATGCCATGGGTAGCACAGAAAAAGTAAATTCACCCGACTCCATGAATAAAATTGCTTGGGACCGGGTGAAAACTTCAAGTTTAACGACGTCTCTTCATTTTGGTGATATAAGTGGTATAATAGAGGCAAGAAATAATAATAATAATAGCTTTTCTATGAACTATGGTACTAACAGACGCCTGCAGAATGTACTAAGACTCAACTTAAATTTACAATCAATAAGAAACAAGTTGGCTGAACTTGAAATTTTCTTAGATACATTTCCCTGTGATATATTATACATCAATGATCACTGGCTTGCAAATGAAGAAATACATTTGTATCTTCCAACAGGATATAGGTTAGCCGCTATATTCTCGAGAGATTCAATACTACAGGGTGGTGTAGATATATATATCTGAAAAATTCGTTTAATATTGAATACACTGTGTTGAATTTAGAATGTTTTGGAATTGAACAGAGGTTTGAAGTAGTTGAGTTATTACCAAAAAGCACAAAAGTAATAGGCCTAATTGTTTCTATATACCGAATCCCAAACTCAGATATCAATATTTTCATTCCTAGTTGGTAAGATTTAAACATTTATCATAATAAATACAAAAATTATAAAGTATTCTTTATTGATGACGTGAACATTGACGTTCTAATTAATTCACCGGTGCCAAGTCTTTTCTGTGATATCCTCAGTTTTCACAACTATTATTACGTTAATGATCAACCAACAAGAAAATCTGGATGCCTAGATAATGTACTTACTAACGAAGATAAGACTAAAAAGTCGTGTGGTATCATACAGCAGCTGATCATAAAGGTTTATGGCTTCTGATTCCTGTGACAGTATGCATGAATTTCAACTATATTAGAACTAAAATGTTTAGAGTAATGGGGAAGCCGACATACAGACATTACGGTGTAATCTAAGAGGAACTAACTCTCTTAGTGTAGTTTTAAACGGTAAAAATATTTCTAAAGTATTTCATAATTTCATGTGGACTTTGACTAAATGATGTGTTGTCCTGTAAAAGAAAGAACTACTTCCAACAAGAGCGTTAACAAATTGACCAGAGGAAATACTAAATGTTTTACACCTCGCCTTCAACTGCTCAGGAATAAAGTAATAGCTCTTTATAACATACCTAATACGACAGGGTCAGCCAGTAACAAAGAGAAATATAACATATAAAGAAAATTGTACAGAAAAGAAATTAAGATGGCCAAAATTGCTGGGAATGAGAATTTCATAAATAATTAAAAAAATAAGTGCTCTGCGACCTGGTCTATTATCTAGAGGCAGGTCGGAAAACATGTGGTTGAAGACTCGATAAAGGTATTCCCAAATAAATTCAGTGAATATTTTGTAAATAGTGCAAACAAAAAGTAGCACTCTCATGACTTGACCTAACTTTTGGCGACCCCCTAGTGGCGCAGGCGCCCGACCAAACTTTTACTCCCGGGCGCCCAGGTCAATGACCTAGGGTACTTAGGACCACCCAATGGTAGGGGTACCTTGGCCCACCCCCTAAAGTTTGGCTTGGGCACTTAGGACTATTCCCTTAAATTTTGGAATTTGTCAAATTTAAAAATTTCGTGTGGTGCCCTAGGACTATAGTATATATATCTAGTAGTATTCGGGGTCTATGTCGTTCCCTTTCATGGGTAAAAAATTGCCTACAAATCAAATTTCGTGGGTTTTTGACCTAATTTATCCCCTTTCATGAGATATTATTACCTTATATGGTTATATGGGTGTATACAATGAGTCCATTCCCTTTTATAAGACATGAGTATGTGAATCCACCTCTTTAAATTTTTGGGAGAGGTACCTTGGCCCACACCTTAAATTTTGGAAAGTGCCAAATTTAAAGATTCGGTATAATAGAATAGGACCCTACTATGTGTCATAATAAATTTTGGTGGTTCACCTCGTTCCCTTTCATGGGTAAAAATTTGCCAAAAATTAAATTTCGGTTTTCTACGTAATTTTCCCCCCTTTGATGTGGTTTAATTACCCTATATGGTGATATAGACGTATACAGGTGTTAATTTCCTATCATAATACATAGGTGCACCCCTTTAAAATTTTGGGAGGGGTACATTGACCCACCCCTTCAGTTTTGCAAATTTACCAATTTAAGCATTCGGTATTATAGCACAGGACCTTAATATAATTCATGATATATTTGGATGGTACACCTGGTTTCCCTTTAGGGGTGAAAAATGTTGAAAACTGTCACGACCATGTGTTTTGTTTCTGGCCCAATTTATCCCCTTTGATGCGGCCTTATTACCTTATATGGTTATATGGTCATCTATAGGGGTCAATTTCCTATCATAAGACATGGTTAAATTGATGCACCTCTTAAAATTTTTGGAAGGGGTACCTTGTCTCACCCCATCAATTTTAGAAATTGTTCAATATAAGCATTTGATATCGTAGTACAGAATCTCAATATGTACCAGTATAAATATGGATGGTCCACCTTATTCCCTTTTCGTGGGTAAAGAACTACCAAAAATCAAATTTCGGAGGTTATTGACTCCTATTTCATCAGGATTTAGCACGTTATATGGGTATGTACAGAAGTTTGTTACCTTTATATGTTTATGTTCCCTTTTAAATTTTAGAATTATCAAATAACAAAATTCGGTAAACATTTTCTAGGATCCATTTTAAATGTTGGTGTCCCTCTTATGGCCAAATATTCTAATATTAAAAGTTATTGACCTATTTTATCTTTTTTATTATTGAATGCGTACGGCTTTATTATTGAACGAGTACAGGATTTATTACTTTTTCATAAGACACAGGTGTATTTGCGTACCAATCTTAAATTTTGGGAGGGGTAAATTTCTTATTGTTAAATTACTATTATTGTTCTTAGAATTGGGTGGTATCTCATTCTTTGGGTAAACCATTGTCAAATATGAGTATGGTCACGTGATCTGTTATTGACATATGATGAGATTAGGATTCCAGGACATTGGTACATTTAAACTTTGTATGATAATTTGAGAATTGTCAAAATGAAATTACGTCATTGGTTCTGATTATTCCTGCCTATGGGCCAAATATGAACGTAATCAATACGATGTACCATGTGATTGAATTGTGTACAGGGATTCATTTCCTTTTCAAAATTCGTGGAAGTTATCAAATAGCACGTTTCTAGACAACAGTTGGTTCTGCTAAGGTAAACAATTGAGCAAATTGAGACCCAACTACAACATGTAATCATATTATTAATTCTAAGACTTAAATATATCGAGAGAGATATGTAGGACCATTCTTATATTAGGGAATAGTGATAAAATTTTAGTATGAGGCGCGAAAATTTGAAGCAATATTTTGAACTTTAGTCATAGCTCATAGTCTAAGATCATTGGTGGTTGTTGATTTGACGTTAAGTTTTCAGAAATCTAATAGGTAATCTTATTGAGTCTTATGACCCATAGACAAAAGGCAACACTTGTTACAACACTGAAATTTAATAACAAGGGGACACAATTTGATTATTTAATCACTAACAAAGTTATTGCTCATGCAATTCGATTGGTTGATCACTATCTTTCATACAATCTGAATGGTTGATCACTATCTTTCTTGCAATCTGATTGGCTGATGATTTTCAAATTTTTGTTGCATTCAATCTTAAGTTTTTCTTAACATTTATCGATTACTGTTTAAAAATCTTGGTTTGAACACTTTCGTTCAACATTTTGCACTGACTGATAAATATGATCAAACCCGTTTATCTGTTAATCGAATAGTTAAAAACCGGATAATGTTTGACGGTTAACCGTGAAACTTAAATTATTTTAGTTGAAATTTTTGGTTTGAAAATTTTTTCGTTTGAAACATTTTTGTTTGAAAAATTTTTGCTTCAAGATTTTGTTTGAATTTTTTGTTTCAAAATTTTGTTTGAAAATTTTTTGAAATTTTTGTTTGACAATTTTTGTTTCAAAATTTTGTTTGAGAAATTTTGTTTTAAATATTTTGTTTGTAAATATTTCGTTTGAAACTTTTTTGTAAAATTATTTGTTTCAAATTTTTGTTGAAATTTTTTGTTTTGAAATTTTTGTTTGAAATTTTTTTTAGTCTTTGGTTTGCCATTTTTGAAGTTTCTGTACTCATTAGTGAAGAACCGTTTCGTAACTGTTTAGAACAAAAATGTCTGGCAACATTTTTTTATCATGATGCAATAGTACACGTGAGTACATGGGGTTGTATTTGAAATGACAAATCATTGAAATGGATCATTTTATTACACTGCACTGGCTAATCACATACATCCATACCTGATATTGAAACTGGATATTGTCGATATAATGTATTTTGAACTTCTTGCACTAGTTTGTCTTTAGCGTACAGGGAGTAATCTACACCCTCCCAACACCCCCTAACACCCCTCCAAATCTCTTTACATACACCCCTGGATGGAAAAGAAATACTCTCCCAAATCCAATTGTATCAATCAGTATCATATAGGTTATTTATTACATCATGTTAAAAAAGGTTTAGCGTTTAGAAAAGAAGGCAATATTCTTATTTATTTATTTCACTTCAAAATACGAAGCGACTTCGTTTTCATAAACGGCTTCGAGAACCACATGACCTCATTTGTTTCGGGCAGTGTTTTGATCGAAACAGTTGACAAAACAGATCACTGATACCTACCCTCCTGGGCTCCGCGGTCGTTTCCGAGAAAATATATTGATGGACAGATTCAGATGACGGAAATTGGCAACGTCTTGAGCGGTCATTCACCTATCTCTTGCTCTATAAGGAAATGTGTGACAATATAGCAATAAGCCTACACCAGATTCAGTTTATAAGTGCTACTCTGCAATAGGCTCGCAACCAGAGGGCTAGGGAGGGCCTGGACCTCCTAAATTTTTCATGTTCCCTCCAGACTTCAATACAAAATGCACAATTTAGATATTTGTAAAAGAATGTTTAATGACTTGGCCCCTCCTAACATATTCATGGCCCTCCAAAACTCTGTGGCTGGTTTCTAGCCTGCTCTACAAGTGGTGTATCAACGGACGGACGTTAGAAGGGTGTAGTCAAATCTTTTTTAGAAATTAAGAGATCGATCGAAGTAATAATTATATATATTTTAGACTGAGTCTAGTTTTATGCAGGAACGCATTTGGCAATCGTTTTTGTAAAGTATATTTTTCTTCACGTAAATTCATTGAGCAGAACAGAGCTCATAGCGAGTCACTTTTTAAAAAACTAAAATTTACTTTTTTTTCAAGTTGGTCACTAAAAGTTACTTTTTTCAGAGGTAAAGTGACTTTTTCGTGTGATTTATGTTTTGTATTGGCAGTTAAGAAAAATATAAAACAAATAGAAAAAGGCAAAAACTTGTTACTCATTACTCTTCTGAAAGCCTCAATACTTGCTGCCACATGTGAAACAGTCAACTGTATTCTCACTTTAACTTTTATTCTTTCTAAAGCACAGTGGATGCTTAAGCTCTCAAGGTGGAGTTGGGGACCCTTGTGTGTCTATTCTTTTTTCTATCATAATAATCTTTTCGTTTTCTCTCGTAATAGTTAACGCTCCGTTCAACGTTGTGTGTGTGTGTTTGTATGGTTCATCATGTTCGTATTGTGTTATGCTTCTTGTATGTTCTTCTTAAGAGTAGGTGATGAATTTGAATATTTCACGTTTTTGAGAACTCTGTATGCGAAGTTAAATATAATGTCTGGGATGAAGAAATTCAGAAATAGGCCAGAACTGGTTCCACTTACTCAGAAGCTTTTTACATCTGCTAAGTCCGCTTACCGTAACTACAAAGCATACTTTGAAAACCTAAGAAAGGAGGAAGCTCAAAAAGAAGAAGTCATTTACGAAAAAATAACGGTTCCACCGATGTCCGTTTAGTAATAATAATAAATGCTCAAATGTGTAAACTTACTTTATTGATCCTACCACTGCGAAGAGCTGATATTATTATATTAGTAGTAGTAGTAGTAGAAGTAGTAGTAGTAGTAGTAATAGTAGTAATAGCAGTAGTATTGCAATAGTTGAGTAACAAAATATACTGTTTTCTTGTTTTAGTTTGTTTAAAAATTTTATCATTATTCTGAGAGCACACCCCCTTTTATTTTGAACACCCCCTCAAGTAAAAATTTCTGGCGTACTTACTGTTAGCGTATAATTTTAATTCCAACTGAAGTCTTTTAAGGTCTATTGCAATGTCAATTAGTGGAAACTCAATGTCCATTTGTTCACAAATAAACTTTTTATCAATACAGGTATGCACCCACGAAGGATGTTTACAAACATTACAACATCTAGATACATGTTGTACAATATGCATGACATTTCTCAAAATAGTACTTTTTCAGGAATATACTTGTTTTGTTGCACACTTCCACTGCATGTTTAACACACTGGAATAGATTGATGAATTTGTTCCATTTCGTTTGCGTTAGGTACGCCATGTTGCGGGCTTCATGGAATGTACTTTTTTACGTAATAGCACCATCTTCTTCTCGAGGACTGTACGCAGCACCACTTCATGATTGGAACCTAATGATTTGACTATGGTCCCATTTAGCTCATCATGAAAAAAATCATTCATTTGGTCGATACGTGTACATAATATCTTCCATTCTTCAAAGTTCAGTTGTACAGCAAATTGTTCTTCTTTGCCCAATCGAATCACAGGTTCAAAACGTTGTAGCACAGATAACAACCATCACATGTTTTGTTTTAAATATATTTATCGGATAATAGCTTGCGAAGAGGAATCGTTTATCGTTAGAAATACACATCTTTCCTGCTGAAACACAGTTTATCGCATGATTTCATGGGCTGACACGGATTTTGCCGATTTCTAAGAGCTATGGCTGACGTAATTGGAAAGGAATGTGCTGACGTTTGAATTCATGATTTCATCACTTTTCCTGACGTTATGCTGACAACCAAATTCATAGATCGCACTCTGTGATTAAAGATTTCATCATACAGCTACGGCTTACGTCATTAAAAAGGAATGTGTTGACTTTTGAATTCATGATTTCATCACATTTGCAGACGAAAATCAAATTCACAGATCCGGCTGCGTACTAAATTCAAATTGATGACTCCGTCCAACGAGTCATTTATAGCATAAAGATACAGATCCAGTGTTTAAGAAACGTAATAATTCTTCCATTTTTGATGCTTCCGTGGGTAAATAACTTGCCAGTAAAATACTATCCTTATTATTTTCAAGCTTCACTACGATTCTTAATCCAAACTTTGTAGGAATCATTTGGCTAATTAAGATTCCATAAGGTACACTCTGTTGTAAATCGGTAATCTTGGTAAATGATTTCATCACATCACGTGAGATTAGAAACTTCAGAAAAATAGCCATGATGACGTTATCATTAATACTATCTCGAACGATGATGCAAAACTGATGACGTTGCATTACCATGTTCTGACGTGTACTATTGCATCATGATAATAAATGTTGCCAGATATTTTTGATCTAAATAGTTACGAAACGGTTCTTTACTAATTAGTACACAAACTTAAAAATGTCAAACCAAAGACTAAAGAAGTTTTTAACAAAAAAATTTCAAACTAAAATTTGAAACAAAAAATTTCAAACAAAATATTTACAAACAAAAACTTTTCGAAAAATTTCAAAACAAAATTTTGAGACAAATATTTTCAAACAAAATTTTGAAACAAAAAATTCAAACAAAAATTTGGAAAAAAATTCCAAAATAGTTTAAAATGAAAAAAATTTTCAAACCAAAAGTTTCAACTAAAGTAATTTAAGTTTGACGGTTAACCGTCAAACATTATCAGGTTTTTAACTATTCGAATAACAAATAAACGGTTTTGATCATATTTATCAATCAGCAAAATGTTGAACGAAAATGTTCAAACCAAGAATTTTAAACAGTAATCGATAAATGTTAAACAAAACTTAAAACTGAATGCAGCAAAGATTTGAAAATCATCAGCCAATCAGATTGCAAGAAAGATAGTGATCAACCAATCAGATTGTATGAAAGATAGTGATCAACCAATCCAATTTAATCAACAATAACTTTGTTGGTGATTAACGAATCAAATTACGTCCCCTTGTGATTAAATTTCAACGTGTTGTAGCATGTATTGCCTTTCGTCTATGAGTCATAAGATTCAATAAAGTTACCTATCAGATTTCTGAAAACTCAAGGTAAAATCAACCATCACCAATGATCTTAGACTATGATCTATGACTAAAGTTCAAAGTATTGTTTCAAATTTTCGCGCCTCATACTAAAATTTTGTTATCACTATTCCTAAATTTAAAGAATGGTCCTACGTCCCTCTCTCGATATACCTAAGTCTTAGAATTCATAATGTTGGGGATCCTATGGTACAATTTGTACCATACGGGTGTTTCATATTACATTGCCTTATAATTCTACTTTTTGAGCTTATTCGTCCAGATATTTTATCTTTTTCAAAAAAAGAAATGAAATGAAATCTTTAAGTTTTACGTCCCACGTTTAGGGACGAAAGTGGGAGGAAACGGGAGAACCCCGAGAAAACCCACGCACACGGTTTTTGTCCACCACAAAGTTCACATGGCGGGAGCTGGGATTGAACCCGGGACCTCACGCACCAGAGGTGAACGCTCTACCACTGAGCCACCGCAGTCCTTTCAAGTCCAGAGGCATTGTAGAAGTCCTTACGTATGGTTTCACACCTTCCTGCATCCAGACATAGTAGGTGAAGACGTCATAATTTTAAAAAATATATATATTTTTTCTTATTAAGCCCACGTTCATTATTTTTTGGCGGGCTTATTTTTGCACGTAGAAGATTGAAATTTTGCACAAACATTCAGTGGACCGAGTAGTATTTTCCAGATGTTTTGCCAGATTTGTGCGTTAAAACCGGGGGATCCAGAGGGGCAAAGTGTTGAAAAAAGGGTATTTTACCAAAAAATCCTTTCCTCGTTAATTTTCCTGCCTTAGGTACACGATGGGGACGCGCGAGTAAAACCACCTGAAAGGCAGTTGTATTCTGAAGAGAATGATGTGCAAAACATGGCCCTAGGGTAGTTAGGGATGTCTCAGGAATTTTTTTAAAAATATACTTCTGTATACGGGAATATGGGATATTGTCGTTTATATTTCTTGGTGGGCTTACTTTTGCACCTAGAAGATTGAAATTGTCCATAAACATTAAGCCCACCCAGTAGTATTTACCAGATTTTTTTTCAGATCACTGCGTTAAAACATGGGGGCCAGAGGGGCAAAAAGTTGAAAAAACGGATATTTAGACAAAAAATCTTTTTCTTCGGGGTTTTCCCGCCTTAGATACATGACGGAGATACGTGAGTCGTACCGCCTGAAAGGCAGTTCTATTCTGAAGGGAATGATGGGCAAAACATCACGCTAGGGTAATTAGAGATGTCTCAGGAAATTTTTTAACCTGAGATCATGGAAATTTGCGGTAAATTGCTGCATTGTGGGATTCTTGATAAAATTTCTCCCGCCCTTAGTATTCAAGATAAAAACTTGAAATTTAGGACACACATTCAGTCTACAGAGAACTATTTATCAGATTTTTTTAAGATCTCTACGTTTACAGAGGGCCGTTTCAGAGGGGCCCAAAGTGTTAGAAAAATCCTCCGAAATTTTCCTTTTGACATTAATTTTTGCACTTCTGGTATATGATATGGGCATGCAGCTTCATTCTGAAGAGAATGAGGTATGAACCATGATCCTAGGATAAATAGTGACGATGCAGTAGATGCTTAACTGAAAGTCTAAAAAATACCCCAAAAATCCTGGATCCCGAAAGAGTTAAAGAATGGTCCTACGTACCTCTCTCGATATCCCTATGTCTTAGAATTAATAATGTAATTACATGTTGTAGTCAGTTCTCAATTAGGTCAATTGTTTACCTTAGCAGAACCAACTGTTGTCCAGAAACGTGTTACTTGATAACTTCCTCAAATTTTAAATAGGAAATGAATCCCTGTACACAATTCAATCACATGGTACATCGTATTGCTTACGTTTATATTTGGCCCAGAGGCGGTAATGATTAAAACCAATGACGTAATTTCATTTTGACAATCTCAAATTATCACACAAAGTTTAAATGTACCAATGTCCTGGACTCCTAATCTCATCATATGTCAATAACAGATCACGTGACCATACTCATATCTGACAATGATTTACCCAAAGAATGAGATACCACCTAAGAACAATTATTAATTTAACAATAAGAAATGTACCCCTCCCAAATTTAAGATTATTACACAAATACACCTGTGTCTTATGAAAAAGTAATAAATCCTGTACTCATTCAATAATAAAGCAGTACGCATTCAATAACAAAAAAGATAAAATAGGTCAATAACTTTTAAAATTTGAATATTTGGCCATAAGAGGGACACCAACATTTAAAATGGATTCTAGAAAATCTTTACCGAATTTTGTTATTTGATAATTCCAAAATTTAAAAGGAACATAAACATATAAAGGTAACAAACTTCTGCACATACCCATATAACGTGCTAAATCCTGATGAAAGAAGTATCAATAACCCCCGAAATTTGATTTTTGGTAGTTCTTTACCCACGAAAAGGGAATAAGGTGGACCATCCATATTTATACTGGTACATATTGAGATTCTGTACTACAAACCCCAAAGGTTCAAAGGCTTATATTGAACAATTTCTAAAATTAAAGGGGTGCATCAATTTATCCATGTCTTATGATAGGAAATTGACCCCTATAGATGACCATATAGCCATATAAAGTAATATGGCCGCATCAAAAGGGATAAATTGGGCCAGAAACAAAACACATGGTCGTAACAGTTTTCAACATTTCTCACCCCTAAAGGGAAACGATATGGACCATGCAAATTTATCATGAATCATATTAAGGTCCTGTGCTATAATACCGAATGCTTAAATTGGTAAATTTCCAAAATTGAAGGCGTGGGGCAATTTACCCTTCCCAAAATTTTAAAGGGGTGCACAAATTTACCTATGTCTTTTGATAGAAAATAGACCACTATACATGACCATACAACCATATAAGGTAATAGGACCTCATCAAAGGGGAACAATTGTGGCAAAAAAAAAAACACGTGTTAAACCTTATTGATTACGTTTATATTTTGGCAATTTTGTACCCCTAAAAGGGAACGAGGTGGACCACCTAAATTTATAGTGATCTATATTAGAATCCTGTACTATGATAACAAATGTTTAAATTCGGCAATTTCCAAACTTGAAGGTGTGGGCCAAGGTATCGCTCCCAAAAATCCTTCCCATTAACATACCCATGTCTTATAGAAGAGAATGGACTCCTGTACACGCCCATATAACTATATAAAGTAATAATACCTCATGAAAGGGGATAAATTAGGTCAAAAACCCCCGAAATTTGATTTGTTGTCAATTTTTTACTCACGAAAGGTAACGAAATAGACCGCCAATTCTACTAGATTTACATACTATGGTCCTAGGGTACCACACCAAATTTTTAAATTTTTCAATTTCCAAAATTTACTGAGGATAGTCCTAAGTACCCCTGCCAAAATTTAGGGGGTGGGCCAAGATACCGCTACCGGGGATGGTGCTAAGTATCTCTATGGCTCGGGCGCCAGGGGCGCAAAATTTTGTTGGGGCGTTGACGCCACTAGTGGGGCGACAATAGTTAGGCCAAGTCATGCGAGTACTACTCAAACTAACTGGTACGTTCAAAACTGTTATTAGTTTACAAGTAGATTTCGCTTGCTTATTGACACAGACAAATATTAATCAACCTAATACGCATTTTCTTTGGACCCTTTTAAATATTAGAACTGTACTGTCAGTGGTCAACAAATTAAACGGTTCAAATAGTGAGGATATATATTTCTTTTCTAACAACATGCTAAAAAAAGATAATAGACATAATAGTTGAACGTTTGACCTATTTATTCAATTGCGTACTTCTCGAAGGTGAATTTCCGGAGTGATTTAAATTGACTGCTACAGTTCCGATTTACAAGAAAAATGACAAAACTGAGCTTAATAACTATCTCCCAATATCTTTGGTGTCAATAATATTTAAGGTTTTTGAGCAATGTGTTAAGAATCAATGTAATGGTCTTACAGTAAATCAGGATAAAACAGAAACTATGTACATTAATCTTTGTAATTCTACGAATCATTCGGATACACGCTAATCTATAAAACTGTTAGGAATGTACGCCGATTCAAAGTTAAATTGGAGTGAACATACAGAAAATTTATATAGAAAGTTATCCAGAGTATTGTTTTTATTTCGTAAATTAAAAACTGTAATTAGTGAGAAATATCTTATAATATCGTACAATGCTTTTTTTCAATCACATTTGGAGTATGGAATAATATTCTGGGGTAATTCTTCTGGTGCACAGAATGTTTTCAAATGGCAAAAAAAAGTAGTGAGAATAATAAAATAATTGTCTCAAACTGCATCATGCAAGGAAGTGTTTAAGGAAACTCAAATTATGTCAGTGCCTTTTTTTTAAGAAAAGAAAATTTAGATAATTTTATCACCGGAGTGGTGTTCATTCCGACTATACTAGGCATAAAGACGACCTTAATATGTTACATGTTAGGTTAACCACTATTCAAAAGAGTTATAAGTATACAGGTATGAAATTATTTAATGTATTACCACAAAATGTACGCACAATGCATCAGGACAACTTCAAAAACTTTTGTAAATCCATCGTTATAAGCAATTCTGTATATAGTATCTCTGAATTTGAAGAAATCTGTATCAAGAGGTGAAAGCAAAAACAATGATACATAAATAAAACTTGGCTGATAGTGTGAAAACACACACACACACACACGCATATATATATGCGTGTGTGTGTGTGTGTGCTATCTTTGACAATGTCTATTAGAACAAATGTTGTTTAATGACAGTAAAGCATATTTTATCTTATCCAATTTGTTCTAGAGTCTCAAAGTGCGTTCTTTAACCGTTTCAGAAAAATAATTGGGGTGGGCCTAGAAAGACGACATCCGGCCTCCCACCGGGAACCTTGAAATAATTCATTATAATGCGCCCCGTTCTCAAACCCCGCATGTAATAGGGCACCTGTTCATCAACCATGCATGTAATAGGTCCCTTGTTTCAGAGTCCTGCTTGTAATGGGGATTTTTTGGAACCATTAAATTTAGCTACTTACATTTAGCTAAGCCCTTCTCAAACTACTTTTCTGGATCATCCACTTTTTATAATTTATTTTCCAGCAAGAAATTTATTCCATGTGCCTAAATTGAAACTTTAACTAAATTTAGAGTGGAGGTGGTTCCAGTAGTAACAATTTCCTATCTAAGAGGTAATTTTGAGTACCTAAGAGGTTCACTGATGGAAAGAGTTGGAAGTTGAATCATTCGTTTTAGGCATCTGAGTCGTTCGTTTTTAAATATTAACAGCGCATTGTATTTTGTTATGTATTGTTGTGTTCAGAAGGGCGGAAGTGAATTTATCTTGTGTAAGTTAATATACAGCAGTCCGAATATGTTAGACCTATTGGCTAGTTACAACGGAGGAAGGTAAGGTACTTAAATCTTTTCACGCCCCAGTAAAGAGAAAATAAGTATAATATTTATAGGTTTTATAACAATTTTAGTCTAACAAAGACGTTTTTCAATGATATTTGATTATTTTCAACTAATTTGAATGGTACTATATACACCTCGTGAAATCTCCGGGGGTTCCATTCCATTTTGGCCTGAGTTACTCTAGTATCTTGACCTGAGAAAACTCACGATTGGTTGAAAGTGGAGTTAAGTTTCAGGCAGTACTTACTAACGCTCAGTGATATTCAGACTGAATTTATCTGCATTGGAACTCTGGAAACGTTTGAAACTTCACCAAGAAAACATGAATAGAAACAACTTCAAGTTACAAATATTGCGACCATGGTGCTATTCTAATTTTTTAACAACCGGTTTTCTCTCTAAATATATATGAGAGAGGGACACTAGATGGATAGATAAAATTCACTTAGGAAACAACTATACAAAGTAGACATAATCAAAGCTTTTACTAGATACCACAAGTGACAAATAGTGACCTACACAGCATCCTAATACAATATGGTGTGACGAAATTATGTAGCACTGAGAATCTATTGGAAACTAATTGTTCAAGATACATGATTATCAAAACGCACTGGGAAGGCCTTCTTCCAGCAATGTATCGAGAGTTGCTGGAGTTTCAAATATAAATAACACTGGCCACTTCACAAATAACCCCACTTCTCATTCTTGACATCTGAGCATTTGAGATTTAGGAATAACAGTGCCGTGCCGTGGAAAATCAGCGAGGCTACAATATACGACGAAGGCGAGAGTACGACGGCGACCCCGTACCTACTGTATGAGTGAGATCGACAGACCAGCGTCGAAGCGACACGTTTGGCGCGATGGGTAACAAAATTTTCAAAAAAGGTATTCTGCTTTTACTTGTTTTTAAGCACTATTTATTCATTTTTTTCTTCCATTTTATATATGTGCACATGCATTTTCCTAACATGGCTAACATTATAGGACCATTTCCTAAAGCAGTCAGAGGATTTAAGTACATACTAGTATACTCCAAGTAAGTTTTCCTTTCTCACTCTCTCTTTTCTTTCCTACTGAATTTTGCGCCTCTTACTTTCTGCGCCGGGGGCAGGCGCTCCCCTACGGCACGGCATTGAGGAATAAACGCTTATATCTTGTTCTAAGCTAGAAGCAAAGATAAAACAAAATTTACCGTTCCCCCACCCCGCCATTAATCTTCTGATATGTGCAGTGCAAAGTGAGGTTCCTTAAACAGATCAATTCGCACCCTTAGTACAAAAGTGCCACTATTCAAAAAACATAGTTTTGAGTAAATCGCATTTAAAAGTGTTGGTAATACACTCACTTTAATGTTATTCATTAGTGAAACTAGGGCTCTCGTGCAGCTTTTAGAAAAGCTAGTGCCACGATTCTTATATTGACGGGTAGACGGTAGGTTAACTAATCCGAACATATATATATATATATATATATATATATATATATATATATATATATATATGTGTGTGTGTGTGTGTGTGTGTGTGTATGAGCGTATGACTTGGTACAAGAAACGGTTCTGCGAACTCGATCTATTTTAACAATCGGTTCTCGCGAACCGGCTGGTTGCGACCTCCACTACTAGAAGCATGGAGTGGAGTTTATCATAGTTGCCGCAGAACAAAGCAGAGAAGATCTGCAAGGGGCGTATTTGGGATGAAACTAAACTAAGCTAATTTTACATATTTTTCTGTAATATATTCAAAATAGACAACAATAATCGAAAAGTGGAAACGCATTGTGCTAGACAACATTATTTTGCATGAGATGCCGTTATTATTACTCTCCAATCTGCTTTCGCTTTGTAACTATTCATAGATTTAGCATTTATTTGCGGCTCTATAAAATTCTGCTGTCTCAATGAACAAGTTGGCCTACTATGATGATATTGGCATTATATAAATACATTTAGTAGCTGCAATTGTATTGTGTATAGGTTATAACGAGGGCTCCGATTTCTCTGCAACTTTTGGGGCCCCATTCAGATGTGTTTGGTTTCAGACAAGGGTCTAAGAAGGCATATATGAAGATTTTAGGACAAATGGAATTCAAATTATGCAAAATATTGTATATTCATAAAACTACATATAGCAATAAAATTACATATTTATAAAAATTCATGGCGCCTCCATGAGCATTGGTGAGCCCCGGCCCCCGAAGGATCGGAATCCTTGAACATAATGTAATATTAATAATGCTATATACAAGGAAAGTCAAAAAACCTGGATCTGATTTCAGAAATTTATTGTGTGAAATCTAACAAACATGTTATTATGAAACATGTGCTAAGGAAGGTGAACTATCAAAGTTTTCTTGGAACATATTCACAAGTGCTCTATGTGAACACCTCACGTAAAACGGCACATATCAAGCCGATAGTCTCTCTCCTGCCAAACCTTTTCCAGGTGTTGCGTTCAATATCAGCAATAGCACGCAGGTCATTCAATGTTGTTGGAAGTGGTGGTACGTAAAAATGAACCTTTACAAAACCCCACATGAAGAAATTACGTGGAGTCAAGTCATGTGCGCACTAATCACAGATTTGTTTACATGATAATGAAATACACATAAAGATCTCTGCCTTCCATTCAATGTCATTTTCCTTAACTGCTCTCTGCTGATTCCTGGCTGTAGAAAGTGGAAACCTTGGGTGAAAACTAAACTTTACAAGCTGGCCTTTCCAAGCGCATATCTCACAACATATGTTTATTAGGTTTCACAGAATAATTTTCTGAAATCGGGTCCATCATTTTCACTTGCCTTGTATAATTATTAGCAGTTTGCATAATATATTGATACCTATTATTTCATATTATAGCAAACTTTTAGAGACTAGATTGAGTATGTATTTTGTATCTAAAGAATTTTGCAACCTGTGGTAAATGTTGTAAGTTGATCAATATGTAAGCTTTTTTTCATGGTTGATAATATGTAGATCAAAGAGAGCTGTGTCCGTTTACAAGGAATTCTTTTGTCAGTAAACGCCAACAATTTTAATTGAAGCGCATTGCTTTCATAAAAAGTATCAATAATTCTTTTGACTGAGCATTATAGCCAGCAACTCAATGCATATAACTCGTTAACACGAACTGGGGTGGGAGCGGAAGTTCATAGGGTCTAGTTCGAGGGAAAGCATTCAGAAATATCTTGTTTACATTTGACACAAAAGAACCAACGTTGTAGGAATGAGAACGCACTTCTTCTGCAATTTCATGTATTTTATATGGCAGACAAATGACAGGCATCATTTTGGAATAGAATTTTAAGGACTTATTCCGTGATATTTATGTGTGCGAGTCCATCTGTAAGAAAACTTTCATGTATTAAACTTATGGGTACAGAGCGTCATAATTCTGCAAGAAAACTGTGCCGTAGCATTTAGATTTTCGAAAACATATTATGCAATCAAGTATGTGATTAGGCCTTTTAACATTTTCAAAGTTCCTGTTACAGCATTAGCAAAGAAACAGGGTTGAAAATTTTAAATATTTAATTAATTGAAATCCATATATATTTTGTCATCAACCCATCCATGGATTTAACTAACATTTTTGTTATATAGAGGATCAATGTAAATTCTTCTCAAACACAATTTGAGTGAAACATTTTATTTTGAGTACAAAACTTCTGAAGAAAACATTTCGCAACTTCCACAAAGAAATATCCATTATTTGGAGTTTCATCGAGATCATTCAGAAAATTGTTACTACTCGACGTAGAATTCGAGAATACTTGAGGAAGGTTCTGAGCCTTTGCATCATAAACACACTGTACTTGAGCTCAGTCATTTTTTTCATCTTTCCTAGAAGGATCTAGTTTTGACATTTTAAATATAAGTGGAAAATAAGTCTTGTTTTGACATACTGTAATTCATGCGTGAATAAAGCGTAGTAGAAAAAGATAAAGTGAAAAAAAGCAGCAATTCTTTCTGAAAATATTGCGAGAATTACAAAATATGGAATTCATGGCGTTTTCTTACTGATTCAGGGCTTTGCTTATCCGCTAGCTTTTCGTTTGCATTCACGGAGAGGGATACCTGTTTTCAGTATTATTACTCTTAGTAGTTTAATATTTTTAAGGTGTTATAAGTTTTTATGTTAAGACCCTGATATGCTAAAAATGATACAAAAATACCATTTTTCTTTTGCTTATTTATTCATAAGTGAAAGGAGATAATGTAATTCAACTTACCACAATCATAGATAATGCTATTCTACAACAGAAAATGAGAACCTAAAGAATTTTTAGTGTTACTATCCATAGAAACTACAGTGTTGCCAGAACAACAATTCCCCCATAATCTAAGTTGAGGCAGCGACTAGAGGAACGAACTCAACTGCATTTGATTACGTATCATGTTGTCTTGGAATCCTGTGAACTACTTTTTAAATAACATTATTTAATTTTAATAACTGTATGTTAAAACCATTTTGTTTATTACAAACTAAATACAACTGTTAATTAAAAAGTATTATGTTATTCTGGTAACACTAAAAGTTCTTCATGTTCACATTTTCTGTTGTAGAATAACATTATCTATGATTGCGGTAAGTTGCACTTCATTATTTCCTTTCACTTATGAATAAACAAGTAAAAGTATTCTCGTTTAGCTTTAAGTGTAATATTGTTCTAAAGTATAGCAAATGATAAAGAAGTAGTGATAATAAAATGTCAAACGTAATCAGTTGCAGTTTAAAAAGTGATCACTGAAACAGTCAGTCCTGTCATGAACTTCCTTTTCTCTGGAGAGAGAGAGAGTGGACAATTTATCTAGATCATCCGCTATGATGAAGAAACTAAAAGAGAGAGAAAAGCGAAACTTTACACGAAGCAACTATAAGGAGGGGGACATCTTTGCATGTATTAAACAAACTCCCAACAAACAGTGTTGCCAACCCAATATAAAGTTCATGTTTTTCAAATGGCACTACGCCAGATTATTACATATTTCAAATCAACGTTTCAAACGAAGACTTAAAATACCATATTTATTACTGGGTGTTGCATACAAAGGATGTTGTAGTATCACAAATATTCAAACTTTGGAAGCTTCTATCACACATATAGCATAATGAAGATGAAGAGGATAATGCACATCGAAAGTGCCCACACAGCAATGAAATATTTTCAAAACGTTTCTAAAATGTACCATCATTTTCCTTCAGAAAATGTATCCTACTTCCCTTAAGGAAATATATTCCATATGTTGTTGAAAACATTTTCCAAATAATACTGAAAATATTTTCGCAATATACTTAAAAACGTTGTAGAAATTTAGTATACGCCGTTAGAAAAGTTTTCCAAAGAATGGTGTCTGTACCATTTCCACATATTACTGAAAATGTATTTGAAACGTTTTATACAATGTTAACGGAATGGTTTTTAAAATGTTTCGCATGGAATATTTTAAAATCATTTGCCAATAACACTGAAAATCATTTGTCTAAAATAAAGATTTTTTTCTAAATATTTTTATAATGTATTGGGTACTTAGTTGAAATGTTTTCTGAAGATTTCTAATCCATTTTTAACAAAAATTAATGTTCTGTAGAATAATAATTTTAAAATATTTTCCACTCATACCAAAAATTATTTTCTATACATGACAAAAAATATTTAGTGAATATATTCTGTACATCACAGAAAATATTTAGAGAACATTTTCTGTGCATGACAGGAAAATATTTAGAGAACATTTTCTGTACATGACAAAATATTTAGAGAATATTTTCTGTACAAGACAGAAAATATTTAGAGAATGTAAGGTAGACATATCAAAAACATTTTCAAATTAGTTTCCTTGGTGTTTTGTAACAGTAGAAAATGTTTAGAAAATATTAAACTAGTTTCAAATATTTAATGCAATATACAATCGATTATTTCCTTGAATTATCGTATATAATAGAGAAATTATTCTTAAAATGATCTAAATTCCACCATCCTACATTACTTATGATTACATAACAAACCGAAAGCCAAATAAAGGAATGAATCTTTAAAAGAGAATACATAAAATAAAATCCTGTAGATTTATTGAGAATAATTACAGTAATAATTACTTAATTTTACATTAAGTATACATTTGTAGTACACAATATATTTAATGTGAATACATAAACAAAAAGTCCATATTAATTTAAGTCTACTAATTGCATACCGTACATTATAATAGTTTGAAAAGTTTATACACCTCATCAGTGTATCAATTTTAACAAGTGTTATATAATATTTTTTTAAAAAACACTTACTTTGTAAAAAAAGCTCGAACAGAGTTGCACCTTACAAACTCTTCTCCACACCCTAGTATTGTAGTTCAGAAGATTACTGTACCAATCACCGAAAACCAAGCAGCAGAATCATGCGTTTACTTACGTCCCCCCTCCCCTCAACACATACAAAATAAGTTAAACTATTTCTTGAAAAGTTCTCTGTGACCTTCATCTAAGAATATATTTAACGATACGAAGTAGGTATATTATACATTACTTTAGAGTCTGAAGTGTGGTTTAATTGCCATAAATTAAAACTAAACATAATATGCACGCAAATTAACTTAAATGAGTACCATACGCATCACACGAAGCGAGCTACGCCAATAAAAAAAGTCACAGTCAATAAAAATTAAGTAGACCTTCAGTCTAGATTTTTAATTTGGTGTTATGTTGACGCTATGAATTTTGGGCTTCCTACACTAAATGTCTCTATGCCAAACTCTCTATATATAAAACGTTTCTTGTCGAATCTGCAAATTGAGCAAGCCGCGCGCTAATGATGGGAGGTTGATGATAGATCATCACATAGGAAGACACTTTGACATGCTAGGTGAGTCACAACACTTTCTTCCTTTTTGTGGGATTCATCCTTACTTACGGTCAAATTTGGTGCCCTCTATGTAGTACCTGCGTGCGGCGTACCTTGAAATCATCTCGGTTGATAGCCTCCAAACACAGTGGACTCCTAAAATAAAGCAATTGTTGTAAAATTACTATTTGTAGCATGTGTGGCAAAATTTAAAAACGAAAGATATCTCAGAATCAAGGTTAAGTCAAACGAAGCGTTTTATGAGTTTTTGTAATATATATATTACCTCAGGCTATCCAAAATACTAAAACATTGTTTCCTATACTTTTGGAAGTTATATACTAAATATCTTAATAACTGTCACTCGAATTTGGTACGCTGAATAAAGTTATAGTGTAGATATAGAATTGAAACTATGATCCAAACTTAAAATAATGATATTACAGAACACAATAAACTTAACTTAGGATGAAAATCGAAACTGTAGATGCATGAGTATTACTGAGCGAAAGAAGGAAAGTAACTCAGCTGGGTTACGAGTTTGACAGAGTTCATACACAGAAATCATTCGGTGGTTTATATTTCCAGCTTCGACTTAAGACATAAAGAAGGTAAGCTCACTTTAAAAAGTTAAAAAGAAAAAAAAACTTATAAAAGATTTAATTTATTCAGAATTTTTGTTCAGTATTTGTAAATAAATAATGTAGAAAACCGACACAGAGCTTGCCCGCTGGACTCTGGCGCCCTAATCCCAACTCCGCTATTTGCATGCTTGCCATAAAATAATATAGATATAAACTTTTATAAAAAGTGCAGATTAAGAGTAGCTTAATATTTACATTTTTTAACGATACTTACAGTATGGCGCTAAATTCGACGTACAAAAGCAGAGGAGTGTTTCCTGAGAGTAAAACAAACAAAAAAGTTCCAATAAACTTAGGGCGAAAAGCCCATCGTTCACGTGTTATAGGCTGCCGAAAACATGAAAAATATCAATTCTAAAGGTCCACAGCTCCAAAACTATGGGACCTACCAAAGTCGGGTCAAGACTTCACTTAGGAACTAGTATGTGCTCTATCTAAAAATACATGTTTTAGAATCCTAAGGAATCACCCCTCTGCTTTTGTACACCGAATTTAGCACCATACTGTATAAATTAATAAGGTAGAACTATATGTGGTCCTTCTCACTATGCTCACTTATATATATATCTTAATGGCTAGTGATAAATAACACCAGCCCTCTGCTCCTATACCACCCTGTGATACCGGAGCAGGACGTTTGGACGCAAAGCCGTATATCTAAATAGGTTAATCTACTTAAATGGGTTATAATGCATTTCAAAAATAGAAACCGGATGATTACGTAGTAAAAGCCTTAAAAATAGGCACTAATATCACTAAAACTCTAAAAAATATAACTGCACAACCTAAAATTAAGAAGTTCGGAAAGGTTAAATTTGATGCAAATTTTCTTTAAAATGCCATCTTCAAAACTAAATTTTCGTTACGTTATAGTCCTATGGCAAACAGTCACTAAAAGTCTCAGTTGCAACAAATGCTTAATTTAGTTCTATTTTTGTATAATGCAGAAAAAATGGGTCTAATAATTTTGTTTTTAGAATGATATATCCTAGTTTCAGGAAAATCGGAGACAATGACCTGCAGAACTTTTTTTCAGCATGAATCTATATTGGGCTAAAATAAAATTTGCTGTAGGCATCCTACAACACCCCAAAGTAAACTTCTGTGAAGTTATCTTTACAATATCTCTAACGTAAAGGATATTCATAACTCCATAGCAATTCATAACATTGCATTACTGTTTATTACTACGTATTTGCAACACAGATAATTGGAAAGGAAACAACAGTGAAATAAGAAGTAAACAGTGAAATCTAATATACCTATTGAATAATTTACTTTGTCTTATGTTACAATTACCATGACGGAATTATGGGCCAAATCCAGCATTATTCTGCAATGTCAACAGTTTCAAAATTCTGCACGGCGAATTCTTTCATCAGCTTGAATATATTTTCTTCTTTCAGTTCAGTTGATTTTGAGTTTAACGTCCCGTAAACAGCGAGGCTATACAAAACGTGAACCTACTGATTAACGTGGAATCCGAACCACGACGTGAGCTCTCGTCGGGAATTTTCTCCTTTTCTTGGGCGGATCGTCTTCTCGAAGCATTGCCTCGTGTCCTGCTTCTCTTTTTTCCTTCGAAATGAATCAATAAAGCGCCAAATCAACCCATGTTGTTCCTTTACGTTCGATATATTATAAAGAACAAAAGTTTGTTTATTTTGGGGTGTCTTTGGCTGCCTACAGTAAATTCTATTTGACCAATTCTTCCTATTTAAATGTATAGTTAGTACCTATTTCTATGAACATTTATTAATATTATAGTGTTTCAACTTTCTATCAATACAATGGATTCTCAAATATATGGTTTAATGGGCATATCGAATAATAATAATAAAACATTCAATAAATACTCACTTCCTGAACTACTTAATACATAGCATAAAGAACACCATTTTCATTCCAAAACCAGCTCGTATTCATTTCTTCTGATCTCTCGGAACAGGTCAATACTTAATAAACATTTCTTATGTTTTGTACCTTGTGTTCTAATAATCTATTATAGAAAAAGAAAATGCAAAAAATTAAAATATGTACAGTATTTTACAAATTTTAAGTCACATCTTTATAGATCGTAAAAATTAATGAGAAACTTCAGTTGTTTTTAACTTAAATTAGATGTCCTTATTAGATATCTGGTGACTTCCATTTCAATTCAGGCAATGGAAAAAATAAAATTGTACCATCAACATCTCAGATATTTTTCAAACTTTTATTTATAGGAACTAGACATGTTTTAATTTTGGGACGCTTTTTTTGTCGGAAAAAAATTCCCGCCAAGTAATGGGCCACAAAGGACGAGGAGTACAATCCATGAATTGTAGAAAACATGTAAAATGGTCAAATTCGGAGCCTCACAATTCAGCTATGGAGACATGTAGAATTATAATTCTTGTTGTGGTATGCACATAGGGATATGAATAAACTATATTTTATTACAGTTTGTTTTGCGCATGCGTATTTTTTGTACATAAATTAACAAATGAACGTAAGTTTATGTGAAAAGTCGAAGTTTGTGCTTTTTTTGAGCACTTACGGTTCGAATTTCAAATTCCGTTTTCACGGTTGGTAAGACCTAGTTACCCGCTTTCCCCCCCAAAAAAAATTTGTATCGCTTCTGTGTGCAACCGTTTTATCGCAAAAAATTCGAGAAATCGGCAAATTTTCAAAAATCGCCATTTTCTCAAAAACATAATAATTTAAAATTCTTAAATTTTGTCAGATGGTTCAACTGTGAAAGAAAAATAAACACACCAAATAGCATTCTCGGCCAATTCTTCATGAACGAACTACAGCCTTTTGAAGTTAGCGAACTTTCGTTAACTTTGAAGTCACAGTTGGCAACAGTGAAAACAATGAAAATGCAACAAAGAAAGTGTAAGAAAATGCTACCGCAAAGCATCGTGTAAAATTTCAAGATACAAATTCTATTTTACTGCATGTGGACTTCGCTTAAACTGGACTGTTATTCTGCAAAAGGAAGTTCAGAGTGATCACTGGAGAAACGAGCAAATCTCCTTCTTTACGGGAGTGATATATTATTATGAAACAACTGAGAGTTTTGCTGTAATAAGCGACGACAAAACACACGATTCGGCTCGTACTCATAGCCATGAATAAGATTCTAAAAATACTCGAAGAAAAGCGAAAATATAAGTTATAGAAAAAGGTTCGAAGTAGTAGAAAATGAATCGATCTGGTTCAGACCTGAGCCAGTTTTAATCAACTCACAAGCCCCTGGGAAAATGACCACCATGCACCGTGAGCCCACGGTCTTTCACGACCTCCATTTTAGGGGTGAATTCGTTCCCTTTTACGACCACTTTTAAGGGGGTGTATTCGTTCTCTTTTACGACCTCCATTTTAGGGGGTGTACTCGTTCCCTTTTACGAGCATATTTTCCAACCCCTATGAACAAACAGCAGAACATCAGACTACGTAACATAACGAACATACAGAAGAGCAAATTGAACTCGTTAGCACATTTTAAGGGGTGACCTCGTTCTCTTTTACGACCTCCATTTTAGAGGGTGTACTCGTTCCCTTTTATGAGCACTTTTTCAACCCTTATTTTAACATAGGAGATAACACATAAGATTATGAACACATAGAAGAGAAGATAACACATAACACTACGTAACACACAGCAGAACAGATAACAGATAAGAATATGAAACATAGAAGGGGTGTACTCCTTCCCTTTTATGAGCATATTTTCCAACCCCTATTTTAACATAGGAGATAACACATACGATTACGAACACATAGCAAAGCAGATAACACTTAACACTACGTAACACACAGCAGAGCAGATAACACATAAGACTCGTACCCTTTTATGAACACTTTTTCAAGGGTGTATTCATTCTCTTTTATGAGCATATTTTTCAACCCTAATTGTAACATAGGAGATAACACATACGATTACGAACACATAGAAGAGCTGATAACACATAGCACTATTTTAACATAGCAGAACATAAGACTACGTAACATAGCAAGGGTGTACTCGTTTTCAACCCTTATTTTAACATAGGAGATAACACATAAGATTACGAACACATAGAAGAGAAGATAACACATAAAACTACGCAACACACAACAGAACAGATAATACATAAGAATACGTAACATAACAAGGGTGTATTCATTCTCTTTTACGACCTTCATTTTAAGGGGAACTCGTTTTCAACCCCTATTTTAACATGGCAGATAACACATAAGATTACGAACACATAACATAGCAGGGGTGAACTCGTTCTCTTTTATGAGCATATTTTCAACCCTTATTTTAACATAACGAGCAAGGATTACAATCGAACACCCACGGTCTACAGATAATCATTTTAGATGGTGTATTCATTCATTCTCTTTGATGACCATTTTTCCACCCCTAATGAAATTACATAGGAGAGCAGATAATACATAAGATTCGTTCTCTTTGACGACCTCTATTTTAAGGGTGAACTCGTTCCCTTTTATGATTACTTTTTCAACCCCTATTTTGAACATTTGAACATAGCAGAAATGACATAAGCATGTCCTCAAACTACTGGCCATCGTGAACAAAAGGTCAAACTCGAAAACGAAACAACATATTGAGGTGCTGTTTCCAAATCTAGTAACTGGTCATCAACTACTACAAGTTCCAAAAATAGTGGTCATCGAGGTCAAAGGTCACAGTACTTAAAACCTAATTACTCGAAAATGGAGCCACATACTCAGGTGCTGTTTCCACATTTAGTAATCGGTCACCAACTACTACATGTCCCAAAATTAGTGGTCATTGAGGTCAAAGGTCAAAATACTTAAAACCTAATAACACGAAAACTGAGCCACATATTGAGGTGCTGTTTCCACATTTAGTAATCGGCCACCAACTACTACAAGTTCCAAAATACTGATCATCGAGGTCAAAGGTCAACATACTTAAAACCCAATAACTCGACAACTGAGACACATATTGAAGTGCTGTTTCCAAATCTAGTAATACGCCATCAACTACTACAAGTTCCAAAAATAGTGGTCATCCAGGTCAAAGGTCAAAATACTTAAAACCTAATAACTCAGAAACGGAGCCACATATTGAGATGCTCTTTCCACATTTAGCAATTGGTCATCAACTACTACAAGTTTCAAAAATAGTGGCCATCGAGGTCAAAGGTCAAAATACTTCTAGTAATTGGTCATCAGGTACCACATGTCCCAAAATAATGTCCACCGAGGTCAAACGTCAAAATACTTAAAACCTAATAACTCGAAAATGGATCCACATATTGAGGTGCTGTTTCCACATATAGTAACTGGTCATCAACTACTACAAGTTACAAAATAATGACCATCGAGGTCAAAGGTCAAAATACTTAAAACCTAATAACTCGACAACTGAGACACATATTGAGGTGTTATTTCCAAATCTAGTAACTGGTCATCAACTGCTACAAGTTCTAAAATAATGACCATCGAGAGCTTGTAAACGGAGCAACGGATAAATTTTGTACAAAGCAGAAAAAGTGAAAGAGGAATAAATTTGAGTGGTCTATTGAATTTTGTACCAACGAGAAATGTCATTTTTTCTAGACCATGTTCTAATATTTAAACAAACGAAGGGTGAATTTGAGGGACCTATTCAATTTTGCATCAACGAGAAATAATTGCGTATTTTAAACAAACAATCAGATAAATGTAACCGGCTCAGAAGCTCAATACTATTTTGTACTCTTGAGTGAGCTTTCCAATTTTGTAGCAAGAAGGACCAATTTTTAAAAAAAACTAACTCAGAATTTCATTTCATTTTTGTAATACTCAAATTTGGATGAAGTGTTTAGTTTTGTACGAACCAGAAAAACTTGATTGGATTATTTCCTTAGGTACCAACTGGAAAAAGTGAAGGACCATTATTCAAATAAACGAAGGAATAGAGTATTTAGTTTTTGTACCAACTAGAAAAAAAGAAGTGAAGTATGAATAAAATTTAGGTGGACTCTTTTCTTTTGTATCAATCAGAAAAAAAAACGAAGAAGAGCCATTTTAACAACTTCATAATTTCGATGTTCTACTTTTTATACCAACGAGAAAAAATGAACTAGCTGAATATACGAAAGAATAAATTTAAGTGACCTATTCAATTTTGTACCCATGAGAAATGGCTCAGCAAAAGGCGAAGAAGGGCTATTTTAAACAATGAAGTATTTAGTTTTGCACCATTTTGGAGTATTCAAATAAACAAAGGAATTATAATTTGTGTCAACTCTAAAATCAATTAAACGAAGTAATGCATTTGAAAAACCGAAGTTGAGTATTTTATACCATTTTGTATTATTTCAACAAACAAAGGATTAAGCAAAATAAAGGATCATTTTATATCATTTTAAACTAGTCTATTTAATTTTGTAGCAACCAAAAGATTTTCACGGAAGAACAAAATTGTACTAATCAGAAAAACCGAAGAAGACCCATTTTAACTAACTGAGAATTTCTGTACCTTTTTGTACTATTTAAACAAACGATGGGATAAATTTGAGTGACCTGTTTTTTGTACTAACCAGAAAAATCGAAGAAGGTACCTTTATACTAGCTCAATGAACGAAAGAACAAATTTGAGTGTTCTACTTTTTATACCAAACAAAGAAGAACCATTTTGTACTAATCAAATAAACGAAAGAAAAAAGTGAAAAAAAAGACCAATTTAACTAGCTCAGAATTTATATACGTTTTGTTTAGGTGTCCTACTTTTTGTACCAGCGTGAAATGTCTTTTTAACCAGCTCAGTAGTATTCAAATAAACAACTAGTTCAGAATTTCTGTACTTTTGTGTCATTCAAACAAATGAAAAAACCAAGCAGGAAAAGAAAAGAATTTGTACTGACCAGAAAAGGCGAAGAAGGATCATTTTATACCTTTATGTGCTATTTAAAGAAACGAAGGAATAAATTTGAGTGATCTATTCAATTTTATACCAATCAGAAGAAAAGCAAAGAAGGACCATTTTAATTAGTTGAGTATTTTTGTGCTACACAAATCAACAAATGAATAAATTTGAGTGACCTATTCAATTTGGTATCAACAAGAAATACCATTTTAAATAACTCAGCATTTTATATCTTTTTGTGCTATTTAAATAAACGAAGAAAGCGAAAGAGATCCAATATAGCTAATCAAATAAACGAAGGAATAAATTTTTGTAACCTATTCAGTTTTGAAAAACAAGCAGGAAAAGGAAAGAATTAACATTTTGTACTAATCAAATAAACGAAAGAATAAATTTTGAGTGGCTTAAGCAAAGAAGGTCAATTTGTACCTTTTGTGCTATTAAAACTGAGTGACCTATTCAATTTTGTTTGCAATTAAAAAAAACGGAGAAGGTCTATTTTATGTACATTTTGTACTACTCAAATACCATATTCGCTACTCAAACAAACGACGGAATAAGCTCAGAATTTCTATACCTTTTTGTGTTATTCAAATAAACGAAGAAATAAATTTGTGTGACTTATACCAACCAGGAAGGTCCATTATACCATTTTTGTAACAATCAGAAGAAAACAGCTCAGAATTTTATACCTTTGTGGTGTTACATTTGGTATATGTCTGTGCCATCCAGAGAACAATTTAAATTGACTCTCACTGACAATTCAGTTGCCACAGTCCAATGTTTGTAATATTACAGTACTACAAATTGATCCAGTTAACAGTTCAAGTTCTTCTATTCATTCATAAACAAATGCATATGCTACAGTGGGCTCAGTGTTCATTTACAGAATTAAATAATTGTTTATCTTTCTCTAAAAACATTTCTACTATTTTGTTGATATAATAATCACACTCTGTAATGTATTCATATACCAGATTAAATTTTTTCTCCAAAGTATAAGTGTTCTTAATATTACAACTTTTAAAATGCTTCTTTAAATAAAGTTTATAGATTTTCTGGCTCAGAATTTGAGTTGTCTATTTAGTTTTGTACCAACCTAAGAACAAGGGCGAAGAAGGACTATTTTATAATTTTACTACTCAAATAAGCAATGGAGTATTTAGTTTTGCACCATTTTGGAGTATTCAAATTAACAAAGAACTTATAATTTGTGTCAACTCTAAAAACGGCCATTTTGTATTATTTCAACAAACAAAAGAAAAAGCAAAAAGGACCATTTTAAACTATTTAAATAAACGAAGGCATAAACATGAGTGAGACCAGAGAAAAACCGAAGGAGGTCCATTTTAACTAACTGAGAATTTCTGTACCTTTTTGTACTATTTAAACAAACGAAGGGATAAATTTGAGTGACCTGTTTTTTTGTACTAACCAGAAAAATCGAAGAAGGTACCTTTATACTAGCTCAATGAACGAAAGAACAAATTTGGGTGTTCTACTTTTCCATTTTAACTTGCTGAGTATTTTATACCATTTTGTACTACTTAAATAAACGAAAGAAAAAGCGAAAAAAGACCTTTTTAACTAGCGCAGAATTTCTGTAACGCAAAAAATAAGTTGGATGGAGTAACAAGAAAGAAAGCAAATATATGCCATATTAACTATTTAAATAAACGAAGGGATAAATATAAGTGATCTATTCCATTTTGTACCAAGGAGAAATGTCATTTTTATCTAACTTAGAATTTCTAGTGCATGTTGTATTATTTAAACAAAACGAAGGGCTAAATTTGAGAAAGCGAACGTGAACCATTTTACTCAAAATTTGGATGGAGTATTTAGCTTTGTATGAACCAGAAAAAAATGTAAAGAAGAACCATTTTAACTAACTCAGATCTTTATACCATTCTGTACTATTTTTTGTACCAATCAGAAGAAAATCAAAGAAGGGTTATTTTAACTAGCCAAGCAGAAAAAAGGAAAGAATTAACACTTTGTACTAACCAGAAAAGGAGAAGAAGGATCAGCATTCTATACTTTTTATGCCATTTATTCGGGTGTCCTATATCTTTTTTACCAACGAGAACCATTTTTAATTGACTTAGAATTTTATACCTTTTTGAAAAATTTGTATCAAATCGAAAAAATCAAGGAAATACCATTTTAAATAGCTCAGCATGTTATAGCTTTTTGTTTTTTTTGGTCTACCCAATTTAAACAAACAAAAGAATAAATTTGTCTGACCTATTCACTTTTATAGCAAGCAGAAAAAGGAAAGAAAAATTTGAGTGGCTTAAGCAAAGAAGGTCAATGGTAACTAGCCTATTGAAGAATGAATAAATTTTGTTTGCAATTAAAAAAGCGGAGAAGGTCTACTTTCTATACCAAGCATAGAAAAACAAATTTGTTTGAGCTATTCACTTTTATAGCAAGCAGAAAAAGCATGAAAAAAAAGGGAAGAAGGTTCATTATAACAAGCTAGGTATTTTTGTACCATTTTGTATTACGGGTGGTCTATTTCATTTTTGTAACAATCAGAAGAAAACAGCTCAGAATGTTATACCTTTGTGATGTTATATTTTTGTGTCATCCAGAGAACAATTTAAATTGCCTCTCCCTGACAATTCAGTTGCCAGAGTCCAATGTTAGTTATCTATTAAATTCTTAATACTACAGTACTACAAATTGATCCAGTTAACAGTTCAAGTTCTTTTATTCTTACACAATCAAATGCATATGCTACAGTGAGCTCAGTGTTCATTTACAGAATTAAATAATTGTTTATCTTTCTCTAAAAACATTTCTACTATTTTGTTGATATAATAATCACAGTCTGTAATGTATTCATATACCAGATTAAATTTTTTCTCCAAAGTATAAGTGTTCTTAATATTACAACCTTTAAAATGCTTCTTTATATAAAGTTTATAGATTTTCTCTCTCATTTCACGTTTAATCAAGATTGTCCACACCTTTTGCAATAATTCGTAATCATACTGCAGCAAACAGTTGTGATCTTTTTCATTCTCATTATGTTTAGAACATGCTTCACATAATAATACTGAATTTGGTGTATACTCATTAAATAATTGTATAACACATGTATCACTAATAGTTTCACTAGTACAGTCGCACTCATTAGCTTCCAGTTCAAAACAGGTAATATTTGAAACACTGTCATCATCACTTTCCGGGAGTATTTCATCATTATATCTATTATAGCGTCTAAAATAATGCACTTCTTCTATTTCTTGTGTTGGATATATTATTCTCACTTTATCACGTAATTCATCTGGCAAATCGGGGTCAGACGGCTCGATTAACAGTATGGGTTTCTCGTTTTCACGCTGAATTTCTTTTTCTCTAGATGAAATATAAAAATATCTCCTTGCTAGTCATTTTTTCTGCTCTTCAGCAAAAACAAATCAAGTGTGATACATCTATTTATATACCTAGAAAAAAAGCATTCTATGCATTCTCCGTGTTTAATAATATGTTTCAAAACAATACAACATCGTGATGTATGTTCTATTATTTCCAAATATACTCCATAAACTTATATTCCATTATAATAAAATACATAAATGCAAAAATATATATTTGTCTTTTTTGACTTAGACGAGGAAAGAAAGTCTATAAATAATTGAATCGTTGAGCAATAGGCAATACACCTGTTAGGTAACGCATTCATAACGTTGTTTAAATATCTGCTTTTCTTACTTCGATATAATCTCTTCTTCTGCTGTGATCAAAAATGGCCATGCATGATGTTACGGAAATAACTATGGAGTCTGTTCTACACAATTATGACTCAACTCTGGTTTGTTAAATCTCACGTTCAATATTTTATGAGCCTTTCTTAGTGAAGGGAGAGGCAATTTAAATTGTTCTCTGGATGACACAAAAATATAACATCACAAAGGTATAACATTCTGAGCTGTTTTCTTCTGATTGTTACAAAAATGAAATAGACCACCCGTAATACAAAATGGTACAAAAATACCTAGCTTGTTATAATGAACCTTCTTCCCTTTTTTTTCATGCTTTTTCTGCTTGCTATAAAAGTGAATAGCTCAAACAAATTTGTTTTTCTATGCTTGGTATAGAAAGTAGACCTTCTCCGCTTTTTTAATTGCAAACAAAATTTATTCATTCTTCAATAGGCTAGTTACCATTGACCTTCTTTGCTTAAGCCACTCAAATTTTTCTTTCCTTTTTCTGCTTGCTATAAAAGTGAATAGGTCAGACAAATTTATTCTTTTGTTTGTTTAAATTGGGTAGACCAAAAAAACAAAAAACTATAACATGCTGAGCTATTTAAAATGGTATTTCCTTGATTTTTTCGATTTGATACAAATTTTTCAAAAAGGTATAAAATTCTAAGTCAATTAAAAATGGTTCTCGTTGGTAAAAAAGATATAGGACACCCGAATAAATGGCATAAAAAGTATAGAATGCTGATCCTTCTTCTCCTTTTCTGGTTAGTACAAAGTGTTAATTCTTTCCTTTTTTCTGCTTGGCTAGTTAAAATAACCCTTCTTTGATTTTCTTCTGATTGGTACAAAAAATAGTACAGAATGGTATAAAGATCTGAGTTAGTTAAAATGGTTCTTCTTTACATTTTTTTCTGGTTCATACAAAGCTAAATACTCCATCCAAATTTTGAGTAAAATGGTTCACGTTCGCTTTCTCAAATTTAGCCCTTCGTTTTGTTTAAATAATACAACATGCACTAGAAATTCTAAGTTAGATAAAAATGACATTTCTCCTTGGTACAAAATGGAATAGATCACTTATATTTATCCCTTCGTTTATTTAAATAGTTAATATGGCATATATTTGCTTTCTTTCTTGTTACTCCATCCAACTTATTTTTTGCGTTACAGAAATTCTGCGCTAGTTAAAAAGGTCTTTTTTCGCTTTTTCTTTCGTTTATTTAAGTAGTACAAAATGGTATAAAATACTCAGCAAGTTAAAATGGAAAAGTAGAACACCCAAATTTGTTCTTTCGTTCATTGAGCTAGTATAAAGGTACCTTCTTCGATTTTTCTGGTTAGTACAAAAAAAACAGGTCACTCAAATTTATCCCTTCGTTTGTTTAAATAGTACAAAAAGGTACAGAAATTCTCAGTTAGTTAAAATGGACCTCCTTCGGTTTTTCTCTGGTCTCACTCATGTTTATGCCTTCGTTTATTTAAATAGTTTAAAATGGTCCTTTTTGCTTTTTCTTTTGTTTGTTGAAATAATACAAAATGGCCGTTTTTAGAGTTGACACAAATTATAAGTTCTTTGTTAATTTGAATACTCCAAAATGGTGCAAAACTAAATACTCCATTGCTTATTTGAGTAGTAAAATTATAAAATAGTCCTTCTTCGCCCTTGTTCTTAGGTTGGTACAAAACTAAATAGACAACTCAAATTCTGAGCCAGAAAATCTATAAACTTTATTTAAAGAAGCATTTTAAAAGTTGTAATATTAAGAACACTTATACTTTGGAGAAAAAATTTAATCTGGTATATGAATACATTACAGAGTGTGATTATTATATCAACAAAATAGTAGAAATGTTTTTAGAGAAAGATAAACAATTATTTAATTCTGTAAATGAACACTGAGCCCACTGTAGCATATGCATTTGTTTGTGAATGAATAGAAGAACTTGAACTGTTAACTGGATCAATTTGTAGTACTGTAATATTACAAACATTGGACTGTGGCAACTGAATTGTCAGTGAGAGTCAATTTAAATTGTTCTCTGGATGGCACAGACATATACCAAATGTAACACCACAAAGGTATAAAATTCTGAGCTGTTTTCTTCTGATTGTTACAAAAATGGTATAATGGACCTTCCTGGTTGGTATAAGTCACACAAATTTATTTCTTCGTTTATTTGAATAACACAAAAAGGTATAGAAATTCTGAGCTTATTCCGTCGTTTGTTTGAGTAGCAGAATATGGTATTTGAGTAGTACAAAATGTACATAAAATAGACCTTCTCCGTTTTTTTTTTAATTGCAAACAAAATTGAATAGGTCACTCAGTTTTAATAGCACAAAAGGTACAAATTGACCTTCTTTGCTTAAGCCACTCAAAATTTATTCTTTCGTTTATTTGATTAGTACAAAATGTTAATTCTTTCCTTTTCCTGCTTGTTTTTCAAAACTGAATAGGTTACAAAAATTTATTCCTTCGTTTATTTGATTAGCTATATTGGATCTCTTTCGCTTTCTTCGTTTATTTAAATAGCACAAAAAGATATAAAATGCTGAGTTATTTAAAATGGTATTTCTTGTTGATACCAAATTGAATAGGTCACTCAAATTTATTCATTTGTTGATTTGTGTAGCACAAAAATACTCAACTAATTAAAATGGCCCTTCTTTGCTTTTCTTCTGATTGGTATAAAATTGAATAGATCACTCAAATTTATTCCTTCGTTTCTTTAAATAGCACATAAAGGTATAAAATGATCCTTCTTCGCCTTTTCTGGTCAGTACAAATTCTTTTCTTTTCCTGCTTGGTTTTTTCATTTGTTTGAATGACACAAAAGTACAGAAATTCTGAACTAGTTGTTTATTTGAATACTACTGAGCTGGTTAAAAAGACATTTCACGCTGGTACAAAAAGTAGGACACCTAAACAAAACGTATATAAATTCTGAGCTAGTTAAATTGGTCTTTTTTTTCACTTTTTTCTTTCGTTTATTTGATTAGTACAAAATGGTTCTTCTTTGTTTGGTATAAAAAGTAGAACACTCAAATTTGTTCTTTCGTTCATTGAGCTAGTATAAAGGTACCTTCTTCGATTTTTCTGGTTAGTACAAAAAACAGGTCACTCAAATTTATCCCATCGTTTGTTTAAATAGTACAAAAAGGTACAGAAATTCTCAGTTAGTTAAAATGGGTCTTCTTCGGTTTTTCTGATTAGTACAATTTTGTTCTTCCGTGAAAATCTTTTGGTTGCTACAAAATTAAATAGACTAGTTTAAAATGATATAAAATGATCCTTTATTTTGCTTAATCCTTTGTTTGTTGAAATAATACAAAATGGTATAAAATACTCAACTTCGGTTTTTCAAATGCATTACTTCGTTTAATTGATTTTAGAGTTGACACAAATTATAATTCCTTTGTTTATTTGAATACTCCAAAATGGTGCAAAACTAAATATTTCATTGTTTAAAATAGCCCTTCTTCGCCTTTTGCTGAGCCATTTCTCATGGGTACAAAATTGAATAGGTCACTTAAATTTATTCTTTCGTATATTCAGCTAGTTCATTTTTTCTCGTTGGTATAAAAAGTAGAACATCGAAATTATGAAGTTGTTAAAATGGCTCTTCTTCGTTTTTTTTCTGATTGATACAAAAGAAAATAGTCCACCTAAATTTTATTCATACTTCACTTCTTTTTTTCTAGTTGGTACAAAAACTAAATACTCTATTCCTTCGTTTATTTGAATAATGGTCCTTCACTTTTTCCAGTTGGTACCTAAGGAAATAATCCAATCAAGTTTTTCTGGTTCGTACAAAACTAAACACTTCATCCAAATTTGAGTATTACAAAAATGGAATGAAATTCTGAGTTAGTTTTTTTTAAAAATTGGTCCTTCCTGCTACAAAATTGGAAAGCTCACTCAAGAGTACAAAATAGTATTGAGCTTCTGAGCCGGTTACATTTATCCGATTGTTTGTTTAAAATACGCAATTATTTCTCGTTGATGCAAAATTGAATAGGTCCCTCAAATTCACCCTTCGTTTGTTTAAATATTAGAACATGGTCTAGAAAAAATGACATTTCTCGTTGGTACAAAATTCAATAGACCACTCAAATTTATTCCTCTTTCACTTTTTCTGCTTTGTACAAAATTTATCCGTTGCTCCGTTTACAAGCTCTCGATGGTCATTATTTTAGAACTTGTAGCAGTTGATGACCAGTTACTAGATTTGGAAATAACACCTCAATATGTGTCTCAGTTGTCGAGTTATTAGGTTTTAAGTATTTTGACCTTTGACCTCGATGGTCATTATTTTGTAACTTGTAGTAGTTGATGACCAGTTACTATATGTGGAAACAGCACCTCAATATGTGGATCCATTTTCGAGTTATTAGGTTTTAAGTATTTTGACGTTTGACCTCGGTGGACATTATTTTGGGACATGTGGTACCTGATGACCAATTACTAGAAGTATTTTGACCTTTGACCTCGATGGCCACTATTTTTGAAACTTGTAGTAGTTGATGACCAATTGCTAAATGTGGAAAGAGCATCTCAATATGTGGCTCCGTTTCTGAGTTATTAGGTTTTAAGTATTTTGACCTTTGACCTGGATGACCACTATTTTTGGAACTTGTAGTAGTTGATGGCGTATTACTAGATTTGGAAACAGCACTTCAATATGTGTCTCAGTTGTCGAGTTATTGGGTTTTAAGTATGTTGACCTTTGACCTCGATGATCAGTATTTTGGAACTTGTAGTAGTTGGTGGCCGATTACTAAATGTGGAAACAGCACCTCAATATGTGGCTCAGTTTTCGTGTTATTAGGTTTTAAGTATTTTGACCTTTGACCTCAATGACCACTAATTTTGGGACATGTAGTAGTTGGTGACCGATTACTAAATGTGGAAACAGCACCTGAGTATGTGGCTCCATTTTCGAGTAATTAGGTTTTAAGTACTGTGACCTTTGACCTCGATGACCACTATTTTTGGAACTTGTAGTAGTTGATGACCAGTTACTAGATTTGGAAACAGCACCTCAATATGTTGTTTCGTTTTCGAGTTTGACCTTTTGTTCACGATGGCCAGTAGTTTGAGGACATGCTTATGTCATTTCTGCTATGTTCAAATGTTCAAAATAGGGGTTGAAAAAGTAATCATAAAAGGGAACGAGTTCACCCTTAAAATAGAGGTCGTCAAAGAGAACGAATCTTATGTATTATCTGCTCTCCTATGTAATTTCATTAGGGGTGGAAAAATGGTCATCAAAGAGAATGAATGAATACACCATCTAAAATGATTATCTGTAGACCGTGGGTGTTCGATTGTAATCCTTGCTCGTTATGTTAAAATAAGGGTTGAAAATATGCTCATAAAAGAGAACGAGTTCACCCCTGCTATGTTATGTGTTCGTAATCTTATGTGTTATCTGCCATGTTAAAATAGGGGTTGAAAACGAGTTCCCCTTAAAATGGAGGTCGTAAAAGAGAATGAATACACCCTTGTTATGTTACGTATTCTTATGTATTATCTGTTCTGTTGTGTGTTGCGTAGTTTTATGTGTTATCTTCTCTTCTATGTGTTCGTAATCTTATGTGTTATCTCCTATGTTAAAATAAGGGTTGAAAACGAGTACACCCTTGCTATGTTACGTAGTCTTATGTTCTGCTATGTTAAAATAGTGCTATGTGTTATCAGCTCTTCTATGTGTTCGTAATCGTATGTGTTATCTCCTATGTTACAATTAGGGTTGAAAAATATGCTCATAAAAGAGAATGAATACACCCCTAAAATGGAGGTCGTAAAAGACCGTGGGCTCACGGTGCACGGTGGTCATTTTCTCAGTGGCTTGTGAGTTGGCTAAAACTGTTCCAGATCGATCCATTTTCTACTACTGTTCGAATACGTGAAAATAAGTGTCTACAATTTACCAAACCGTTTCAGTGATGTCTGATGGTGCTGCATTCCACTTAAAAAATTGCTTTCAGATGTCCAAAACGCAGACAGGTCCGGTAAAACAGTGGCTTTTCAGTGAAACCGGCCGTGGTAAGGATCTCTGCGATGTATTGGGGAGGGGGGATAAGAATATGGCAACATGGCAAAACGAAAAACAGATTCACAGTATTAAACCTGCAGAACAAAACTGTAAATGAAATAAAATCTTTGTTTTACGTCCCACGCTTATGCCGGTTAGGCTAAAGGAGACGGTGATGATGACTAATGAATGAAATGGTGGAATGAAGAAAGTGGGAGGAAACGGGAGAACCCCGAGAAAACCCACGCAGACGGTGTTTGTCCACCACAAAGTTCAAGTGGCGGGGGCTGGGATCGAACCCAGGACCCCAAGCACCAGAGGTGAACGCTCTACCACTGAGCCACCGCGGCACCTAAACCTGCAGAAGAATTCGTGAGTATAGTGCAAGTACCAACT
This sequence comes from Thermobia domestica, assembly GCF_964235325.1. Classification (NCBI taxonomy): domain Eukaryota; kingdom Metazoa; phylum Arthropoda; class Insecta; order Zygentoma; family Lepismatidae; genus Thermobia; species Thermobia domestica. Next base: position 150,218,608 of record NC_137471.1, on the reverse strand, counting down.
GCGGGTATTACTCTCGTCTTTTTGCCAAGAACCGAATTCGACAATTAAACAAACACACACAAAAAAAAGTGGGAAAGTGTGCGACCGGTAACTGGTATTTACCAAATTCATCTTTGGCTTTTATTGCAGTAACGGGTCATCATGGACTAACTTCCTGCTTTTCCCAAAATCGAGCTTCTGCAATTCAAAGTGTAGATTTAAGAAATCTGCAAAAATGAACTTTTGTTACATACATATATGATAACCAGTGATGGATAGCAGAAATATTATCAATAAATCAAAAATTACATGACATTAAAGTGTTCTTTGTGTTTCCAGGAGGCGTGGTGGTTCAGTGGTAGAGCGTTCACCTCTGGTGCTTGGGGTCCTTGGTTCGATCCTCGCTCGCGCCGTGTGGACTTTGTGGTGGACAAACACCGTGCTCATGGGTTTTCTAGGGGTTCTCCCGTTTCCTCCCACTTTCTTCATTCCACCATTTCACTCACTTCTCATAATCACCGTCTCCTTTAGCCTAACCGGCAGACACGTGGGACGTAAAACTCCAATATTTCATTTCATTTTTTTTCTTTGTTTCCACATGGTTCTTCAACAGGTTACAGGTTTCCAGAAGAGAATAAGAGAAGTGAATATAAGTGTTTTGTGACTATCGACAACGTGCTACGAGTTGTGAGTGCACCAACACCTATTGGAGCATCTGAAATGGTTGCATGCTATTAGCGAAGAAGACACTAAGCAAGCAAATAATTACTTCAGTGAAACTTTGTTTCCGAAAACCATTTTAAGTAAATTTAAAATTTGTTTCGTAATCGTAATTTTCATCTCAGGTTACAACGGTTTAAGAAAACGGAGGAGGAGTACTGAGAGGCTCATCATATTATTTCAGAGAGCCTTTTTGATCAAAATAATAAAAAGGAGCCAGGAAAAACTTTTATCCTTTATTTAATGAATGTGAACCACAAACATCATCAAATTGTTGCACTTTCATTGTTTTCAGTGTTGCCAATGGTGATATTAAAGTTAATGAAACTTCGCTAACTTCAAGAGGCTGTAATTCTTTCATGAAGCATTGGTCGAGAATGCTATTTGGTGTGTTTATTATTCATGTAAAGTTGAACAATTTTACATTTCAAGATTTTAAATTATGGTAATTTCGGAGAAGGTGATTTTTGAAAATTTGACGGTTTCTCGAATTTTTTGCGACAAAACGGTTGCACACAAAAGCAATACAATTTTTTTTCGAAAAGCGGGTAACTAGGTCTTACCAACCGTAAAATAGAATTTTAAAATTCGAACCGCAAGTGCTCGAAAAAATCGCAAAACTTCGACTTTTCAGATAAACTGACGTTCATTTGTTAATTTATGTACCAACAGATATGCATGCGCAAACCAAACTATAATAAAATATATTTTATTTATATCCCTATGTACAGTCATGTCCAAAATGATTGTCGCATACCTATAACTGTCTCCTTGTAAGAATATAATTTGATAATGATTTTGCAGGGTACTATTGATACTGATACTACATGTATAATCAGGAAATGTATATTCGTAGTAAATTTCAGAGGAAAAGAATTACAAACACGAAAATTAGAATGAGTAAAACAAAATGTTGCTAAATGGACAAGAAAGTTTGATTGTTCTTATTTACTGCTCTTTTGACATGAAATTTGCCACATACATGTCTTTGCCGATTATACACATACTAACATTATAAGAAATACCGGACGAATTCGTTATCAAATTATATTCCTAAAACAACATATTTATAGACATGCAACAATAATTTTGGTCACGATTGTACATACCACAACAAGAATTATAACTATCTGTCTCCATAGCTGAATGGTGAAGCTACGAAGTTTATGATCTTCCATGTCCTTTAAAATTCGTAAATTGTACTTCCCGCTTTGATGGCCCATTACTTGGCGGGAAAATCTTTTCCGACAACACAAAAATTACGGGTCATTGAAACAAACATGAATAGTTGCTATAAAAAAGTTTCAAAAATATCTGAGATGGTGATGTTAATTTTTCTTTTTTTTTTTGGCTGATTTGAAATGGAAGGCATCAAATACTTATGTTATTTATATGTTGATTCAGTTTGCAATAGCAATCTACAAGTAACTATATATCGGAACCTACATCTATTATAATATTTATCATAGGTAGAAATACGTAATACGTAATGCATAGTACTCCGTAAGGAAGCTATTATGAACTCAAGGCATTATGTAAAGTGATGATGCAGAACCACAGGAGTGAAGTAAAGCTATATTAGATGTAAGGCATAGTTGTATGGGATATAAAATTTTTGCACTATCCTCGGTTATGTGCATATCCACCGTCGCTGACATGCCCGCTCCATACGGAATGACAGTGTGAATATAAGTAATTACTGTCAGTGCACACTGCACAGCATATTGAAATGAATCTTGAGTAACAGTGAAAACATTGTATATGTTAGTGGGGTTAAGTTCCAAAGTTGGTCGTCCGTATCTAGTAAAATTTTGAAAATTTACCGGCAAGAAAAAAATTTGCTTGTTCGTGTGCTTCATAATGTATAAGGAAAGCGAAAGTTGTGTTTATTTTATTATATAAATGGTTTTAAACATGGAACTATTTGGCAAGCGGAGGGAACTACTTGGCGCAAGGTTACTTCATGGTAGGATTATGGGAATGTAATGAGCATTTGTTTTTGAAAACATTGCTGGTGATAATCAGGAAAAGCCATTAAAAGTAAGTAAAAGTCATGGCTTAATAAACCTAAAAATAAATTGTAGAGAATGTGGTAAGCAAATAACTATAAAGAAACGTGGAGAAAGTTATATTGTTTACTGTAACAGTAAGCGATATAACGAACAAGGCAGCAAATTTCTAGAACACAGGCCCCTCTCCCCATTTAGCTGTAATAAAAACAGAAAACAACGTGCCCTGCGGGGCACTAATCCGTCTTCACTCGCTAACGGTCACTCGGCATTATTGTGTGAATTAAATGTAAAACTTTGGTTAAAAAAAGGAACCAATTATTACACTTTTAGCCAAAACCTAGGCGGACGACCAACTTCGGAATAACTGCCTGTTAGTGTGCTATTCCACTATCATCGTTTATGCGCATAACCCCCGTCGCTGGCGCGCCTGCTCCCTACGGACGCACTCTTGTCACTCGGGTTTTCGTGCTGCACTCCTGCCCTGTCTCAGTTAGATAGCACTCGTGCTTTTCAGTGGTCACCTAGCACAAACTTGAGTTTTATGGACGGGTTAATTTACAACGCCCGCTCCAGCAGGTATACTCACTCAGAAAGGAGAAATTACACATTAATAATTTTATGAAAATGGATCAAAACTTATCTAATCTAAAGCTAACCCCTACCCTACCCTACTTATTTATATCTTACTCTACTTTACCTTACCCTACTCTACTATATTTTTTCAAAGGGCCCTACTTATCGATGTGCAGTTGGAGCGGGTCTTGTAGTGCTTTCGTGGTAACCGCTACTATTTTCACTTTAAAATAAATTAACTAAATAAAATTAGAGATTACAGAATCAATCTACTTTCTAAGAAATTTTTCTCCATTAGTAAAAGAAACCCGTTTTTGCTATTTCAAACATATTTGTCAATAATTACGTATATTCCTAAAATCATCACTTGAGGAACAAAAATGAAATACAAATTGAATAAAAAGTTGGGGTTCATGTATTAATTAAATCTTCATATTTTAATGACAAAACAAAGAAAAAAAAAACATAACTTCCACCCCAAGTTCCTTGCTTACATCTGCCCACAATTTGTTCGCGACCTGTCGTTTGTGATGATCTGGATAAGCTTGGTTCCACAATGCAACTTTATCAAAAGCACAATTCATTAAAGCATGAACATCTACTTCCATCTTAATTTTTATTTTTTATTTTATCTCCGCACCTTGCAACGTCGTCTGCTTTCACGCAAAACAAAATTTATTTCTCTCGTAGCGCTCAATTCCTCTACCAGCGTTGCAAGACTCACAGCTCGGAATTATTCCAAAACCTGATCGAAATTATGCTAGATCCTCATAATCCCTAATTCAGGAGTTTAAAAAAAAAACGAAGCTGAGATACAATAACGTAACTTAAAATATGCAGAGCGCAAGAATGCGTGGATAGAACTCAATACTTAACGCACCAAAGCTTTAACTCAACTAAACTAGTACAGTCGTTGCCAAACTCAATGGCGTATATATCGTATAAATGAATGCAAAGTGTTTGTTTACATATTTTGAAAGAAAATTACCCCCCAGCATAAGCGGAGTTGGGAATTGTCTGCCTGGGGGGGGGGGCAGATTTTTGGTCGGTCTCGGACCTTTAATTTCAGGAATAAAGATGGTAATGAAGTCAGAAATAAAGATGGTGAAGTTGTCAAAAAATTGAGGGGAGAATGGCCCCCATAGCTCCGCCCATACCTCGCAGTTAAAGGATTAGAAAACCCTGGGTGGAGCCACAAATAAAAAGCCGTTTCTAACTTACTTCGGAAAATACGACTGCCTGTATGGTTTACTGACTATATGAATCAATGGAAGAGGATACATTTCCGCCGTTCTTTTCCTCCCCACGACCAACTTCTTTCTCATCTCCAGGTTTTACGGCTTTTTGATAAACTTGCTGAAATTATGCTAGATTTGGGCAGGATGCTAAAAGCAAGATGCTAGATGCTAAAGACATACAAATTATGCTAGATCTAGCATCATTTTGCTAGATCTGGCAACGCTGTTCTCTACAGACAACTCTCCTTCGCTAGTGATGGGTAAATTCCAAAGAAAGATATTTTTCGGGAATATTTCCGGGAAGATTCCCAAAATGGGAATTTATCCGAGAATTTATGTTTAATCGGAAATAAAATTGACTTCTATTACTATATTATGATTTCAAAGTTGAATTAATTTTTATATCACAGCATATTATTGCTGTTGTCCACAGAGGATTCTTTAAGATCTATATATTCTGAACGGTATTATGTTACTTTATTAACACTTTATTATATTTAGAGAGTACGCATAAATGTATATTTATTTACAATATGTTGTTTCAATTAATTATGTGTGAAAAATTATATAGTAACAGTTTAAATTTTATGTAAATGGATTTGCTCAACTTGACTATTACTGATATTATAAACACATTGGGCCTTATGCAGAGTCATTTTGACACGTGATTAGTACCATATTAAAGAGATCGACTAACATATATTTCCTGCAGTAGTCAGGCCTTTAGTATGACGCTAATCAAATCTCAAAACGACTCTGCATAAGGTTAATTAAATTTATAAATGTTATAAACCAATTAGATTGTTTAAATGCTAGAAGATACATGTCTCACCAATTTATCAACATTTGCGCTTACATATTTATGTTCACAAATTTTCAAGATACTTACTTATCTTTATATTTTAGCACGTGACGTTGCCATACACGATCTTTCATTCTACCTATTTGTCGAAATTTCATGCGTTAATTCACATGTGAAAGAAGTCCGAGTACTTCTTCAGAAATTCGAGTCAGAGAGAGGAGACAGACCGACGTCTATTACTAATGGTGGTTCAGGGTTTATTAATAGTACTTCATCTCTATTTCTACATAATTCTAAATTACTTTACAAAATGGTTCCTTTTCATCATATGTAAATTAGTACTTTGCTAATTTTGGATGTTCTTTAGCATTGCGGGCCAGCTTTTGCACCTACTTTTTTGCGAAATTCTATTCCGATGCGGTTGTTTTATGGTTTCATACGTTAAATTACGTTACCAACATTAAATTCAGAGAGCGTTGGAGAGCGAGCGTTAGCGAAAGAAGGCGGGTTAGAGCCCCGCATGGCACGTTATTTTCTATCTTCGTTGCCAACAATTCACTTTCTTTTCTCACATAAAACACTTCCATTTACCTTTCCGTTTTTTAAATACCCTACTGCCCTAAAAAAATGTTTTCGATACTTTCTTGACTACTTGAAGATCACTATCAACTCATTTCTTCCGTAAATCATCCTACTTTTTGCTAGCTTTGGCCCCCCCAATTCTAAACAATTACCGTCAAATAATTTTAATTTTTTATACCTCCAAATTCTTTAAAACCTAGAAGTAAATCATAATATATTAAAATAAAGTAATTAGTCATATGGATCTTATAATTTGGAAGATAAAGTAAAGAAATGGAAATAAATTCCTTCCCGGGAATTTATAGGCTAGGGAAAAAACCCGGGAATATTCCCATTTTTAAATTCCTTCCCACCGGGAATATTGCCACTGCCCATCACTATCCTTCGCACGTATTCGGACGAACAATCCCAAGGTTGGGATCATTCGAATCTTTTCGTCGGTTTTCGCAATTTGCTGGTCGGAACTAGTCGAGGCCTCTCTAATTTATTTACACGTGCTGGGAAATTCGCATTCGCAATCGCATTCGGAAGTAATAGAGGCGCGGCCTAAAAGACGTCCACATGTCGTAACTCCGTTATATTTGTTATCATTATTTAACGTAACAAATGACGCCATAATTCTTCGCTTGACGTCTTTTGAAATTTAAGGACCAACATTTGACGTTGTTATGACATAAGTGTGGTACTTGGGCCGGGTTCGATTCCCAGCGGGAGCTCATTTAGTTCGGATTCCACGTTAATCAGTAGGTCCATGCCTCGCTGCTAAAAGGGACAATAAACTCAATATCAACTCAACAATATATATATATATATATATATATATATATATATATATATATATGTGTGTGTGTGTGTGTGTGTGTGTGTGTGTTTGTGAATTTGTTCACGTTTGTATGGTTAGCATATACGCCTTGAGAACGGGAAACCATGGTTCGATTTCCGCTTGGAGCTCATGTAGTTGTTATACCACTTTAAACTGTAGACCCATGTCTCAAATGCGCACACATATAAAGGCTTTTCAGGCTATGCCTTTTGTACACTTATGTTCTTACTTGGGAGCCGTCGAAAATTTCGGAATACAGAGTCCCGTAACCGAAAAGTAAGAAGCATGGGTACAGTATAAAACTACCATGGAAAAAGCTTTTTAGGTTATGTTAATCCTTATATATAATGTACCTAGCTTGGCCAAGTTAGAATGGAGGAAATGCAATCACCTTCAATACTCTGATAATAGAAAATATTCTCCAGGTATCATTATCCTTCTCTCCTGCAGAATGAAAACCCTGACGAAAACGCAATATCATTTACATATCACCACAACCATATTTTGTGTAATATAACAAACAGTGGCAGTTAGAATCCAGTGTTTTTTTTCTAGAAATCCTTCCGAGGGTTAGATTCCATCTCCCCCTCCCCCCAAGGACTAAAATAAATAAACATTGGGATTACTTGTTATTTTTGTACAAGGGACGCAATTAAAGTCCCAGTTCAGCACATTCACACACAGACTTTGATCCTGGAAGAAAACCTGTTAGTATTGTCTCTTGGTTTCTCATGTGATCTCACATACATAAAGTACAAGAGTGTAGAACTTCATATGACATCCTTAATGGAATTTTTCAGGAAATCAGGAATTGTTATACGGATAAAATTAAAGGATGGAACATGTTTAGAGGACTTGCACCTGACATCCAACTATAGTTCTCAACAAATGTGTTACAGATGAAAATGTCTGTATTGACTCTATTTTCTGGCACTTACGTTTTATTTATTTATGTTCCTCAAATTCATTGGGAAGCAAGTAAAGACTGTGCCTGTGTGCGTGATAAAACGTAAATGTACCGTATACTTAAGGGATTTTTTTTACTTTCTTAAAATAAAAACTACAATTTTAGTCCATCTCATATCTGCTAACAAACGGAGGTAGCGGACCAAAGATAGATACTGTTTATTAAGGTTATTCATTACGTCCAAATAGTTTGTGTCTAAAACGGTAGATGGCGCCACCGTCACCAATGTTAACATATGCAACTAATAAAATTAAAACAATCAAAAATAAAATGAACAATTCAAAAATTAAGCGAAAACGGATCTTGCGTAAACGTTCAATATAATTATGAAAACTGTTCAATAAACAAATAAACAAAAAGCACCAATCGCAATCATCGGCAAACGTCACATATGTAATCGTCTTTGTCAGCTCCAATACATTCAGCATGTGCCCAGTCTGAACACATAAGACGCATAACTCACTTCATCATTGTCTGAACAGAACATACACGAAACATCATTTTCTGGTGAAACAGTGTATTCAATAAGAATTTCAAGTGTTGAAAAGAGAGCTGAATTCTGAGATACTGAGCGTTCTTTCATCACATTTCCTTCGATCTCACAGCAATTATGGCCTCAGTCATATTTTCTTTTGACCAATTGTGATTATAGTGTGTGGTTTTCTTTCCGTTTCCCTAATTAAGGCGGCTTCTTTTCGGCACTGCAACAATGAAAAACTTTATCAGAACTCGAGCAACTCTATTTCATTTTATATAGGACTATACACTGAGAAAAATCCATTATCCGGACAGCGGTATATTGTACAAATACAAGGATTCGTTATGTTTACTAAGGAAATCTGTACGGAGCGTACTTTATCCATATACTACACAGGTACTGCCTTTTACCCGCTTAGATATTACATCATTTCGCTGCAGGATGTCTGACATCTAACAATCTTCTGTATTTTACATACATATACGTATGTTAAGTACTTCAGTTATACGTTATATACGTCCATCTGTACGTGAGATCCAGACCGCCTATAGACACTCTTTCTTTCGCCATGGCTGACGTCATTGAACTACCGTCTTTTGCTTGCGAAACGAGGTTGTTACAATCGGAAAAGAAGAGAGGAAGCAAACAAAAACCTGGGTAAGTGCACTAGTTAACTATTACTTTAGTTAAATATTCCATTAATTATATATTCTTTTAGTGTAACTTGCTTTAGTATAGTACTAAGTAAGTAATATAGTTTATGACTACAACTCGTTAATGATTGAGGAGAATGGAATGGGTGAATCTGAATTTTGAGAAATCTTTGAATATTAATGTTTTGAAACATTTTACGTTACAAGGTAGCAAAATGAATGTTATGTGTTTATTCATTCCGTTTTATATGTGACGATTTATTACGTGGTGCAGAGTTACTACAGGACTGCTTAACATAATTGCTAAGAAACCGTTTTCAGCGCGAAAATTCCCTTGTGTAGTGAAGATTTAGGCTTTAGGTCTCTGGGCTTTCGGCATCAATGGCCTTGTTAGCCCGTCACATATGAGGGATGACGTCCCTCGATGAGCACACTATCCGGGTAAAGGAAGGGAAGAAAGGATTGGGGAAGGAAGAAAACGGCCTGGGACCTATATGTTAGGTACCACTCCGGCATTTTCCTGCTGTGAATGAGGAAAACCCAAGGAAATCTCATTCAGGATGGCTGGACTTAAAATCTTTTGATACTTTTTCGACTGAGGAAATCGATCCCCAACGGGATCGAACCCGGGACCGTTCGCACCGAAGGCGAGAGCGTTAGCAACTACGCTACGCGGGGCCACTTGTGTAGTCTAGAAAACTCATTTTTATTAGGATATTTGCATTTTTTTTTTTTACTTTTAGTTTAACGCCCCATGATTGTACATAAACGTAAGTGAGAAGGTGACGATGAGATACATGATAATGGTGGAATCAAGAAAATGTAAGGAAACTGGAAAGTCTTAAGAATAACCACACCTACAGTGTTCACCAAAAGGCTATTTTTCGGGAGCAGGAATCGAACCAGGGACCTAACAGGTCAGAGGTAAGCGCTCTACTACAGAGCTTTCTTTTGTTTAAAGAACTTGTTTACATTGAAATATATATATTTGACGAAGATATTGATATATTTTACAGCCTCACTGAAATTTAAAAAAAAAAGTAGTCAGGGAGAGCTTACTTGTCAGGTTTTTATTTTTTAAATTTAATTTGATTTGATTTCTATTTATTTATTTTTGCTTGTTATGTTCCCTAGTTAATTAATGTTTGGGTTACTGAGAATTAAAACCTTTTTAGTATTATTGTTATGGCATCACTTTGGAACCAAAAAGTTTGAATTTTTTTTTCTTGTGTTTTCATATAGGAAGTTGGTAAGTTTGTGCCTTAGCATTGGTTTGGTTTCTACTGTAGAACGTAATTGAAGGTCATGTTGAGTTGAGTCTTGGCGGGTTTGAGTTCGTGAAGTGTCAGGCACTGATTGTGCCCCTGTCTTCTGTCTGTGATGTTTCCTGGTTTTGGGCAGTGACGTATTTATGTTGAGGAGTACCAACGCAGGCCGCGTAACTACAACACAGCTTCAACACCTACGAGTGCCAGGCGTTTGAATTTCACCCTTTCTTTCCGGCGTGACTAATGCAGTATAGTACTAGGTTCAAATTCTATGGCTGGTAAAAACGGTATGGTAAGAAACACAACGTAATAGTTATTAGTTTAATTAGTGTTTCTTCATAGTATTGTTTCACTATTTCTAGAAGGAATTAACTATTAACGAAGTAATGAATAAGCAAAAACACACTTTGATTGACGTTTACGATTTCTCATACTCCATTGAGGATGTTTTGATCCTCAGTTGCGCAAACATCCAGTGTGCGTTTTTTTTTTTTTTTAATTTTTGGTTGCTTACACTGCCTTACAGATGAGGGTTATAGTTAAGGAGCCGTACTTCCCATTTAGGGAAGGACGAGAAACGCCATACTTTCAGGAATTATTCATTGACTATCTAGGACAGCGTTTCCCAACCGGTGCGCCGCGGCACACTGGTGTGCCGTGAATGGGCTGCTAGTGTGCCGCGAAGAAGTCGAAGCAAATTATTAATTCTATAGCAATCAAATTGCAAGACGAAGGAAAAATGTATATTTTTATTTCACATTACTATGAACCTCTACTATGAATCTACAACTTTAAGTTTCATACCGTGTTACTTTTCTGTACATTTTTAATGTTGAAAATATATATTGGTTATCATTGTTGTGACTATTATTGCTTCTTAATTGTTGCAGACTATTTTGTAACTTGAAAATTTAAAATAACATTCAATCCTTTCGACAAATTAAATACATTTGTATTTTAAAAGTAAAAAAGATTTGTTTGTTCGTTCGTTATTTAGTGATCTTACTTCTTAGTGAAAGGTTGGATACAGTTTTCGAACAAGAAAGCTTAGTTTTAAAAACCTGAGTCCAACATTTCATTGCAATTGTTTTATATTTTTAAACTAGAATGAAAAATAAGCATAATAATTTACCACGGGGAAAAAAACAGTGATTGAGCTTTCTTCTCTGTGAGAAGGAGATCAATAATCGCAGAAAAAATACTAGTTTTATATTTACAAATAATAATATCTATGAGTGCGCCGCGAGAATTCAAGTTACATCCGTAGTGTGCCGCAAGTTGAAAAAGGTTAGGAAACGCTGATCTAGGATGTTAAAAAGCAGGTAATAGACTGAGTTCTTGCCCTTGTACTTAGGGTTGTTTAGGTAGTGCAACAATAAGATGTATCCTCGTGCACGGGAGATGAGAAGTAGCTGTTCTTAACTATTACCCAGATGGGTTCCCTCGTGGCTAAGTGGTTAGTGTACACGCCTTTGGCGTGGGACACCCGGGTTCGATTCCCGGCCGGAGCTTATGTGGTTCGGATTTCACGTTAATCTGTAAGTCCATGTCTCATACAGCCTTGCTGCTGAAAGGAACGTTAAAATGAACTCAGCACTGCTTTACAGATGCAATTGTTCGATTCCGAGTTCGAATGAAGCTTTTTACGGGCAGGGGGTGACTTTTATATATACAATCCAAGCATTTTAGTTATCAGTCAGTGATGTAATATATATATACAGTAATATATACTGTAATATATATATACAGTATATATATATATTACAAAATTGAAAGTGACTAAGTTTATGACTCTCAATCTCTTAGGGCCGCGGTGGCTCAATGGTAGAGCGTTCACCTCTGGTGCTTGGGGTCCCGGGTTCGATCCCAGCTCCCGCCAAATGAACTTTGTGGTGAACAAACACCGCGTGCGTGGGTTTCCTCGGGATTTTCCCGTTTCCTCCCACTTTCTTCATTCCACCATTTCATTCATTGCTCATCATCACCGTCTCCTTTAGCCTAACCGGCATAACCGTGAGACATAAAACTCAAAGATTTCATTTCATTTTCATTTCCATTGTAGCTCTCCCCGCAACCAGTGTTGCCAAAATGTTGACAATAAGTTTGCGAAACGAGAGGTGGCGACTCGAATTTTGGGTGAAAAGTCGCTATAAAAAATAATCGAGAAATTCATTGTCTATAAGCATTGTTTTAAAGTTGTAGATGTAAACTAAACAATATGTTCTACTCACTGCCGCAAATCCCGGGGGGGGATTACGGATACATGTCCCCTCCAATCTTGGAACTGAGGGGGAGTTTTCCCCAATAATCCGATTTGAAATGTGTTTTTTGGGAGAAATTTGATGATTTTTGTCCAATTGCTACAAAGGAACGGGAGATAAAATAGACGTCTCCCAGAATAAGCCTCAAATCTGCAGCTTCCCAATGCTGAAGACAACTCTGATACTCCACAACATTGTTTTTCAACTTCATAACTATTTTGGACATCGCAAAATAAAAAGTATGGTAACGGTCTTACCCTTCCCCCCCAATGTTGAAGACAGATTTGCGCCGCTGGTTCTACTCACATCTTTGTAAACAGGGCGCAACCAATCCTTGAATTCAGGGATCATTTCAGGTTGTTTCGGGTACTTTTGTTCATATTGTGGAGTCAAAATAGTTCCGAAATAATTAACACTACAGTACTTACGTTAAGCAATTTTTTGTAAAAGAAAAACTGCAGAATAATTAAAAGACCCCAAAGAACAAATATAACAAACATCCGCATCGCCTTTATTCACGCATCTATAGCTAATCTTTTTGCTATCGGTAAAGATGTATTACGTGTGTCTCTCAACGGAAACTGCGAACTAAAGGACATCAAGTTTGTAGTTCTTCTTCGTTAGAGGACAAGGGCAACATAACAATGCAGGATTGTGGGCCAGTGGGTACGCTGTATTTCCAAACTCTTCATCACTTGCGCTGATTAAAACAAACAAACAGAAAAAAGAACAAACAGAAGCATTATTAGTTCAAAAACTGTTTTGAACTAATAATGCTTCTCTACAGATGAAAATTTTGTTTGCAGCAAAAAGTCGCTAAATGTATAAGTAGCTGAACCGTCATTTAAAAATCACCCATAAAAGTCTCCAATCGGAAAAATTATTCGTAGGGCGACCATACGTCCCGTTTTGACCGGGACAGTCCCGTTTTAGGGGCGTTTCCCGGCCTTCCCGTCAGTAGATGGAAAAAAGTAGTATTCGTCCCATTTTATGTAAATGAAAGAAGTAAATAACAAACCCAGTACCTTTACTCCTTTTAAAAGTATTAATAACAACAAAGAGGCAAAAATTGAACTGAAATTCCCTATATTAAACATACTCTATAGTTCGTAGTACTGCTCGAAAGACAGCAGAGATTTAGCAGTTGGTTGTGTGTTGAACAAACTTCAACGTGTCTTTCCTTTTTCATAAGTACCCGCTCAGTAACTAAGAGAGAGAGAGGGGGAACTCTGATATCAAGGCACTGATAAATGAAATGAAATGAAATTTTTGAGTTTTACGTCCCACGGTTATGCCGATTAGGCTAAAGGAGACGGTGATGATGAGAGATGAATGAAATGGTGGAATGAAGAAAGTGGGAGGAAACGGGAGAACCCCGAGAAAACCCACGCACACGGTGTTTGTACACCACAAAGTTCACTTGGCGGGAGCAGGATTTGAACCCGGAATCCCAAGCACCAGAGGTGAACGCTCTACCACTGAGCCACCGCGGCCCCAAGGCACTGGTAAGAACAAAGGTAGATCTAAAAGCCAGAACCTATCCCGTTTTTAACTGAAAATTTTATGGTCACCCTACGCTATCGTTGAGGTCGAATTCCCCTGATTTAGTGACTTTTCCCAAAATTGGCAACATTGACCCCCACCGAACAACACCAAGTCATCTGTAGCCTAGCAAGCATAATAGTGGGACGTAAAACTTAAAGATTTTATTTCATTTCGAACAACACCCCCAGAAACCTACTGTTATACCATTCCCAAAACACCCTTTTGTACAATTCTCCCTATTCGAAAAAAAATTGTAAATAGCAGGGTTCATACATAAATATGGAACTCAATTTCCCTGAATTTTCCAGGTTTTCCAGGTATTAATTTTGCAATTTCCAGGTCTAGTGGAAGAAACTAATAATACGAGAAGACATAAATTTTAAGAATACTATATTTATATATTTGAGAATGGCCACCCTTCTCCCCAATGAACGATTGCAATTAAATATTGAGTCACAAGAAAATAAATAATCAAAACAAATAAAATTTAAGTTGAAAAATATTAAGTTGAGAAGCCTACTAAGGGAATTAATTAAACACTTTTGTTCCATACTTGAATACATTCAAAATATATAAAAATATTGGGTTGGGAAAGAAAAAAGGGCCCGCGAGATTTTAACAGATTCTTGTAGTACTCGACGACAGAAATCGATTACTGAAAGAATTTTCAAAATCGGCGCAGGCAAATATGGAGAAAATCATATTTTCATGTACCTGTTCAAAATGGGGAAGGAAAAAGGGCCCGCGAGATTTTAACTGATTCTTGTAGTACTCAACGAGAGAAATCGACTAGTGAGGGAATTTTCAAAATCGGCGCAGGCAAGCATGAAGAAAAACCCATTTTCATGTACCGGATCAAAATGGGAAAGAAAAAAGGGCCGCGAAATTTTAACTGATTCTTGTAGTACTCAACGAGAGAAATCGACTAGTGAAGAAATTTTCAAAATCGGCGCAGGCAAGCATGAAGAAAAACGCATTTTCATGTACCGGTTCAAAATGGGGAAGAAAAAAGGGCCCGTGCGATTTTAACTGATTCTTGTAGTACTCGTCGAGAGAAATCGATTAGTGAAGGAATTTTCAAAATCGGCGCAGGCAAACATAGAGAAAATGGCATTTTCATGTACCGGTTCAAAATGGGGAAGGAAAAAGGGCCCGCGAGTTTGAACCGTTACGATGTATGTTCACGAATGTGCTCGTCTTCTCATATTTAGTTAATTACTGTAGCACTGAAACATGTGACACAGAGTCACGTTGTGGATGACTCTGCAATCGGCAACCACTGCACATATACTCCTCCAGTCCCACAGTTTTATTATTTCGATCCATTCCTCACGTGCTAACGGCATGGTTTAACATCTGCAAGAAAGAGGTAAATGTAACGTTCAATTGGCAATAGCTTTTCACCAAATTAAGCTGCATGAAATCTGATTGCATTTTTGACATACTGAGAAAATTCTAGCCCGTGGCCATATGTATCACATATCCCACCAGTTCATAATAAAAATTTTGAACACAAAATTACGGTCGTCCGTGTGATGTACTCCCAAAAGGCCTAATGTGTATCACCCACCTCACATTCAATGAAACCACATCCGTGTAGAATTTAGAAAGGAACTTCTTATGATGTATACAGTATGTCTCAAAAGTTCCTTGACATAGGGTAACTCTGTTATTATCAGAGTTACAGCAAAATGTAAGAGGAAAAATCATATCGAAATATGACGTTTTCAATCTAAAGTGAACACTTTTTTTTTCAAAAAAAATCGGACGAGATATTTGTGCTGTATACTCTTTATGCACCCAAATTTAAATGAAAATGCAACGTTGTCATTTACCTGGACCCACAACATAAGTGAATGAAGTTCCTGTTTGAAACGGGGGCTGGCCATCGAAATGTTAGCGCAGAAGAAAGTAACTTCATTCACTTATGTTGTAGGTCCAGGTAAATGGCAACGTTGCATTTTCATTTCACATTAGGCGCATAAAGAGTGTACAGCGCAAACGAGTCATCCGATTTTAAAAATTCCTTCACTTTAGATTGAAAACATCATATTTGGAGATGCTTTCCTCTCCTACATTTTGTTGTAACTCTGATAATAACAGAGTTACCCTATGTCAGGGGACTTTTGAGACACCCTGTATACCTTATTTAATGTATGTTTTATGTCACTATAACTGTAGTATAATTTAGTTTGTTTAAATTTACAATTTAATATAAGTAGATTCGGATTTACATGCGTAGGATTTTGTATGCATCTAACTAATGAATTCTTTTATATTCATGCTTCACTTAGTGACTTGGCTTTGGACTGCAACTGATTATTGTAACCCATTATTGCTTGAGAAGAAACAAGATATCCGAATCTTCATTTGAAGAAATCAAAGGTCTATTGGAAAGCTGGGGATTACAATCATTAATTTCTACATTTCAAGGTGCGTAAATTATATATTCTGTGTTTCTTGTTAAATTACTATTACTATTATTGGGTTTAGAATCAATCAAGCACTTCATGATATTTTATGGGGATCAAGATGGGTGCCGGATAGATAAGTATTTAAGCGTCAGGTTCTTAATTCTTTTCAATTTAATATTTAATCAATGATTATTTTCTCCCTCGTTATTCGGCCAAATCGTATTCCAAGATCATCAATTTTCATTACTCAATTCTGACCGTCAACCTACATAGCATATTCGTAGGACGTAAAATAAAGATTTCCTGTTATTTTTTTTGTTTCTATCTCTTTCCTCCATAGCTTTGAAAAATAACGCCTTCAGCATCATAAATTTGTATGCTACTTGCGCCTTCAGTCGTCTACTCTTCGGTGGCTCAGTGGTAGAGCGTTCACCTCCGGTGCAGGGGGTTCCTGGTTCGATCCCAGCTGCGCCGTGTGGACTTTGTGGTGGACAAACACCGTGCTCGTGGGTTTTCTCGGGGTTCTCCCATTTCCTGCCACTTTCTTTATTCCACCATTTCAGTCATTTCTCATTATCACCGTCTCCTTTAGCCTAACCAGCATAACCGTGGGACGTTAAAGATTTCATTTTTTTATTAATCTCAGTATTTTATAGTGTATTCTTAAGCTTAAGGTGATGTATAATTAAATTTTGAATTCAGTTAACTTATTTTATTTCTCAGATTGTTTTTAAAATGAATGTACAAACGTTTATTTTCATTCTTGAGTGTTTAAAGTGATGTATAGTTATTAAACATAGTATTTAATATTGTACTCTTAACGTGAAAGTGATATACAGTTAACTTTTGAATTCAGTTAACATTTTTCTTTCTGAAATTGCTTTAAAAAGTATGTAAAAACGTTTCTATTTTCTTTCTTGAGTGCTAAAAGTGATGCAAAGTTATTAAGCTTACTACTTTATATTGTATTCTTAACCCTAAACTGATACACAGTGCGTTTTTGAATAAATTATATCAAGTTATTTGAGTGACGAATACTGGTAGAAAATCCTGACTACTACTGGAACATTTTGATTTTAAGGTGACGACTACTGGTGCAAGGATTTTAAAATATTGTTTTTCCTTCAACGGCTACTCCTTTTTGAATTCTGACTATATGGTCATTATAGGAAGGATCAGTGAGTCCTTCCAACTATGGTACAGCTCCGACAGATTCACGATGCTCAGAGAAGAGACAAAATAGTATGTTTTCAACCTTAAAGTGAGAACCATTGGCGTTTTTACCCTGCTATGCAAAAGTAAGTGAGTACTCCAATGGGGTTCCAATGCGGTACCTAATTTCTGCATTTTAGATATTTGGAAATACATGTCTCTAAAATGTAAACAACTGATTTTTTTTTTTAACTGAAAACTGCAACTCGGTAAGCCTTATGGATACCGAGATATGGGAAAATAAAGAGCGATACTATAGGTATGTGGGACTTGCATACTTGACGCTAGAATTCGGAAATTGAATTAAAATATGACTAACGGCTATCAAGATGTTGTCAAATAAAGGGAGGACCAACACAGTTAAGGGGTTTTAGTGTTAGATGCTAAAATTTCCGAAATCGGTCATAGAAAGTTAATAAACACCAGTAGCAATTTCATCTTAAAGTAATTAGATATCTTCAGGGGGTGTTAGAACATCATGGAGTCTACCAAAATTAAATTTTAAAAGCTTTTGAAAATATAATCTGACATTTGTAAACAATATTTGAAATATGTGTTTACCCAAAACTTCCAGCTAGTACATCTAACATCTGGAGAAACACTGAAATAAAAGCGTATGAGATCTTGAAATTTCGGAAACAATTATTCGTCGCAACAAAATTAAATCAGATGGGTACTTCTATGGGTTAAATGAGTATCTTAGTACAATTTCGATCGAAAATTTAGTTCAGTCCTAGGTTTTCTTCAGGCAATTCCAAGGGTTCATCGAGCTGTGCAAAAGAATGAAAAGTCGCTGTCAATATCTAAGATAGTCGAGAAGATATAAGGAATTATATATTTTATGACGTAAAAATAGATCTTTATGGATTTGTACTTTTGGGTCTTTCCCATAAGAAAAAAAATCAGGAAACTACTGTATATACCTTAATAGACAATTCAATGGACGGGGATACAGTAGCTTAGTGGTAGGGTTTTTAACTAGTCTTCTTTTGCAGAAACTATTGGAGTTTTCACTTATCCCATAGAGATACGATCATACTTAACTCCCTATTTCATTTTAAAATTAAATAAAAGGAAATATTTCAGAGTAGCGACCCACGATTATGCATTTTAGTCTCAGGGAGATTACGATTAAAGCAAGTGAATGTTGTTGACAGAATTGATGGAATGCAAAGGTGGGAGGAGAGGTAGTACCCCTAGAAAACCCACGAATACGATGTCCACTACAAACTGACGGCCGCGGATCGAACCACGAACCCAATACACCAGAGGTAAGCACTCTACCACTAAGCCACCGTGCTCCCGCCCATTTAATTTTCTATTAAGGTATATACCGTTGTTTTCTGAAATTTCTTCTTACAGCAAAGACTCAAAAGTACAAATCCATGTGGGTCTCTATTTTTACGACGTCATAAAATAATTTCTTATATCTCGCTTGCTATATTAGATATTGACAAAAAATGTTCACTTATTTCAGAGCCCGATGAACGCTTGGAATTGTCCAAAGAAAATTTAGAGCTGAATTAATCTTTCGATCGAAATTGTACTGACAAGTCTGAGGTAGTCACTTAACCCATAGAAGTACCATCTTATTTAACGTTTGTTAGGATCAATAATTGTTTTCTGAAATTTCAAGATCTAATACGCTTTTATTGTATGGTGTCTCTCTAGCTGCTAGATGTACTAGCTGGAAATTTTAGGTAAATACATATTTCTAATACTCTTTACAAATGTCAAAATATATTTTCCAAAGCTTTTAAAATTTAACCTTGGTAGACCCCATGATGTTCTTAAACTCCATGGAAGTACCTAATTACTTTAAGATGAAATTGCTACTGATGCTTATTAACTTTCCATGACCGGTTTCGGAAACTTTACCACCTAACACGAAAATCCCATAACTGTATGGATCCTCCCTTTATTTGACAATATCTTGATAGTCATATTTTAATTAATTTTCTAAATTGTACTGTCTAATATGCAAGCTCCACGTACCTATGGTGTCGCTTTTTATTTCACCATATTTCGGTAACTGTTAGGCGTACCGACTTGCAGTTTCGGCAAACACACACCTCTAACGTTCTTTAAAACGTTATTAAGACATATTTTAGAATATTTAGAAATGAGAGTTCTGGGAATATCATGGTACCCGAAAAGCCCCATCAGGGCGTGTGTGTAGTGTATTTAATTGAAATTACTTTTGAGGTTGTTGTAAGCCCTCGTAATTACATTTCCGAAACTGCACCATCTAGTACTCAAACCCCACACTTCTATGGTGTCGCTCTTTATTTTCCCATATCTCAATATCCATAAGGCTTACCGAGTTGAGGTTTTCGGTAAACAGATGTCAGTTCCTTACATTTTAGAGACATACATTTCCATATATCTAAAAAAATACAGACATTAGATACCCCATGGTACCCCGAACACCATTGGGGTACCCACTTACTTTTGAATAGTAATACATTTTGAGTTGTTATTCAGCATCAATAAACACTTCGTAATTTTTCTATGTGCAACCTAAAAGTCCATACCTGACCGAACAGATTTTGTCCATTTAATCTCAAAAATGTTAAGATACTTTGTATTGTTAAGTACAACCAAGTTGAGCACACCGAATGTAACATTTTAAATGTTTTCTGATTTTTGTTTCAGGTATTTTGTGCATCAAACCAGGATTCTGCTTGAAAGACAGTGAAAAGAAGCAGTGTAGGTTGTGGCTAAAAGTACGTCCTTTCTGAAGACAGACCCAATTGTACTTACATTCTTTTGTACGAACATATAACCCTAATAAAGATACTGTACTACAAATTATTTCTTTCTTCCATAAATTAGAATAAAATATTGTCTCTGTTTAAAGAAAATGTTTGTTACTGTTAAGTCATTTCAACTCTTTTTCTCTGTAATAAGAACATTATCTTTCGCAATATTTTTTTATCTTCGTGCTATTACGTTTGAATGAAGTAAAATTCTATACGAAGCACTATTATTTCAGACATGCATTAATAACTAATGTATTGTTCTGTATGTAAGACAATGCGTATACTGAACATGTCTAGCAAAGGTGTTGTTTTAATACAGAATCTGTAACTCAGCTTTTCAGTAGTCAACTTTATTGGGAATCCGAAGAAAGAAGTAAAAAAAAAAAAAAAGTTCGACTTACCAACGTATATGTGTTCGAATTCTGGACTAATCCAAATTATCCAGAGAAATCATATATTTTTTGTTGCAATTTCAGATGTATCCTTTATCCAAGTCGTATGAAACGGAGACTTCATACATCGCTATACTTTGTATGAACTATGTTCCGTATTTACTTAATCACTTTGTAACTTTCTCTAGTGTTGACAAGGCCGCAGGTGTCAATCGAATAGTTTAGTGTTTCACTCATGTCACCTTGTGACTAAGGTACGTCCTGTCGGTATATATATATGGTACTGGGTTCAAGTAGCGATAAAATACATTTTTAGCATTAAACAAATGCAAAAGTCTACACGAAATGAGATACCATGATCTCTGACTTACGGATAACAACATGAACTAATGGTACTGAGTGTGATTGAGTTTACTAGTTACTATCTGGCTAAAATCAGTGTTCCTTTAGCTATAGTTCTTTTCGTGCTCTGAATTGCAAAGTTTGAAATAACAGTTTTAAATTATTGTATATATATATATATATATATATATATATAATATCTTCCGAGTAATTCTGAGAATCATTGCTCTTTCTTTAAGCAATGTATGAGACTGTTAATCCGCTCGTTGCTTAAAATGTTGCACTAAGAAGGATGCACCCACGAAAATCCAAATTTGCAGAATGTCTAGAGCAGGGAAGGATAAATATGTTTAGTCGATGGCTGCACAACGCCTCCGCTGTCACCACGTTGTCGCACAGCGAATACGGCGGACGTTTAAGAGTATTCTGCACTTACTATTAGGTATCGGCCTGGGAACTTTGGCGCAGCTACCCAGCCTCCTTCTTGGTGTTGCATTTTTATGGCGAGTACTGAGTAGAAATCATCTTGTGAGCGAACACGTTTTCAGCTGACACCATACTTTTAATTGTTGCGACATTAAAAAAAAAAAACATACCTGTTAATTAAAATGTACAGAGAAGTTGTTTGAGTTTGAATATAGGATTGTATATGGCTGTGCATTTTGCATTATTATTAAAGTGCTGGAACTAACTAACAACAAAGCATATGATAAATTCTTACAGTAATATATCACATATTGATTTACTCTGTATGAAAACGAAAATAGTTTAACATATGGTTAACCTCCTTTGTGCCCATAATTTTAAAATTAACGCTTGTGTCACTTTTCAACACTTGGCTTTGCAGTAGCTTCCCAACGAATTAGCAGGAAATCCAAACTTATAGGACACCCTGCAGGTAAATACATTTCTTTGGACACTTTCACTGCTCCAAACTAAGATTGTTAATTTTATTATTATTGGCACAAAGGAGATCAAACATATTTTAAGCTATTTAGTTTTCATACAGAGTAAAACAATATTTGACAACATTACAGTAAGAATGTATCATGCATTTTGCAGTATGTTGCAGCACTTTAATAATGGTGCACTATACGTACAATCTAGATCCTAAATATGTCCAATCCATATATTACAAGAAGGCAATACGTATGCGATAAAGGTAAAATCCGTATATTTCATATGGACAACCTATTAGCTATATACATCCAATCCATACATTACATATGGCCAACCTGTACGCGACATACGTATAATCTATATGCTGCATGCATACAGTCTGTAAGCTACATATGTGCACTCTGTATGGTGCATATGGATATTCTGTATGCTGTATCTGGACAAGCTGTGTGCGACATAAGGAAAATCTGTATAATACATACGTACAATACGTATACTGTATCTAGTCGTACGTACGGGGCACAAGTACAATATAGATGCTGTCTTGGGGTTGAACGAAAGAAACATACGTAAAGAACGTATATTGCATACTTCTTGAAATTATGCTCCGTCCTGATAGTCAGTGTGTGTCGTCATTATTAACCCACATGCTACATACGATCCTGACGTCACAAAGCTAGATATCACCTCCGTATATATTTGTTACTGCAGATGACGTCACACGAATGACGTCATTGCACTTATGCAGACAGTGCGTATAATACATACTTTTTCAGCTATACGTTTGCTGCAGGATGTTATATACGGTTGTACGTTAAGTCCAGAAACTACAGGAATTACGAATGTAACCTACGTTTTTAAGTATGCCACCTACATTTTTTTTTCTCAGTGTAGGGTTAAATTAAAATTTTATTTTTTTCACCTACAATTAGTCACAGTTATCATTCATTCACCAACTTCGAATTGAATTCTACAACAAAGCTCCTTATAGTATTCCGTATAGAAAATAAGTGAAGAATGTGACGACCCGACCCGAGTGACACGACACGAGCTAACCCGACTAACCCGACCCGACCCGACCCGTAACCCGATCCGTTTGAGAGCACAATCAGAGGGGTACAATTTACAGTACAATTTATTTTGTATGGTTTAGCATACTTTAAGGCTACCATACTTTTTGAAAACAGAAAAACCGGGACATCTAACAAATTAGTAGTAAATATTGCATTTTGTATTAATTTTATCTTTCGATTTTACTACAGTATCGCCCTAGTTATACAACTTAAAATAATGTATTAATATAGTCCATACTTAATCAACAGTGTTAAAAATTATTATAGAAGCTAGAAGCTGTTATACAATATAAATGCAATCAGTGAACATACAATATTTAGGCAAAAATTATATTTTCAATATTATTACACATACCACCTTTACATGCTCTACATGTCTATAAAGAAAAGAATCCAGATTTATGAAGTTGTTTCCAAATTTCAATAGACCGATTTATTTTTGTTAACCTAAAATGCGAAGTAAAAGAAAGCAATTTGCATAATTGTTTTTCTGAAGCAGAAAAAAAATGTGTTTTCGGGGCTGGTCTGCAACGTCACAAGAATTTGTTGCCACTTCGGGGTATACATTCTTACTTTTAGTGAGAAGAGTGCTACTTAGGACGATTTAAACATTGCCTGTTATATCCGGGGAAGCAGCGATTGGAATAATAATAAAGATTAGAATGAAATTGTTCCTATAGTATTGTCGGAATTGAAAGCAAAAGAAATAAGTCGATTTTATTATCTTTCCAGAAATTTTGATATATAATTAATATTTAAAAAAAAGGACAAGAAGGAAAATTTCTGCACACCGGGAGAAATTTTAAGAAACCGGGGCGTATGGTAGCCTTACATACTTCTTTGCATGCGGAGTGTCAGTACGGAGCCACTACGTAGCAGAGTTGAAACAAAACCTCGTAAATAGGTTGCCAACTCAGGAAAACAAAATTACCGGCACACCCTCAAAATTCTCTGTACAAATGAGAAACTGAAGACTGTATTGATCATTATTGTATTTACCAACAATTGACACTTGTTTAAAATTATCGAAACAGATGAATAATACTGGATGTTAATCTTTATGTAACAATAGTTGATTCATAAAATGAAATTTACTCTATAAACTTACACTGCAAACAAAGAAAATTGCTTTAAAAAACCATTTTCTACTCTCAATAAATGTATAAAATTCTTTTACAATAAAATATAACTATTATCAAATTTCTTGTTAAATAAGTTTAAAAAAACTGCCATACATTAAAAAATATATCGATAATGTATAATACAACGGAAATTTGTCTTCGTAAAGGCACTGTTGAAAAATTTCGATGTTCAATGGGATATTCTAGATTGCAGATTCCAAAATACCGGTCAGAAGGGGGTAATAAGAAGTTTATACCGGTCACCGCCCTTAATCAAAATCACATCAAATACCGGCCAGTTAGCAACTCTACACGTAAATCAGAATGCTGAATGCACCAAAATACTTCACCATGCATTCTATACTTTCTGCAAAATGAGTTTAATAAAGATGTTCAAATAAAACAAAATACTGTGTTATAATTTTCCCTTTAACAGTCTACTTTGTGAATTTGTTATATCTTCCACTTATCAATTTCCTCTACGAGATGAGAATAACGGTTACTGCGCAAGATAGAAAGAAAAAATGCATTTTTCTCATAAGGATTCAGCTCACGGAAGAAATAATGAATAAGTTTTATAATAAGAGCCGAGGAGTGATAAACTAACTCAGCAATAATGATTGTAAGTATAAATATAAAAATTTCGCATGCACATTTCTGTGCAAACGACGTACAAACGATTGCGACAATTTGTGATTGAATTGGACATTTTGGTGAGAAGCTACCACTAAGACAGCCCCCACTTTGTTTTCATTCTGGCGGCGCCCCTAATTGTGTAGAAACGAACATTTCGCATGCATATTTCTGTACAAACGAAGTACAAACGATTGCGACAATTTGTGATTCAATTTTACATGGTGGGGGAGCTACCACCTAGGCAGCCCCCCACTCTGTTTTCGTTCTGGCGGTGGTCCTAATTGTGTTCAAACAAAGATTTCGCCTGCACATTTCTGTACAAACGACGTACAAACGATTGCGACAATTTGTGATTGAATTGGACATGGTCGGGGTCTACTACTCAGACAGACCCCACTTTGTTTTCGTTCTGGTGGAGCCTTTAATTGTGTACAAACAAACATTTCGACTGTACATTTCTGCACAAACGAAGTACAAACGATTGCGACAATTTGTGATTGAATTGGATATGTTGGTGGGAAGATACTACTTAGACAGTTCCCACTTTGTTTTCGTTTTGGCGACCCCCTAATTGTGTACAAACAAACAATTCGCCTGCACATCTCTGCACAAACGAAGTGCAAACGATTGCGACAATTTGTGATTGAATTAGACATGGTCGGGGCTACCACTTAGACAGCCCCCATGTTGTTTTCGTTCTGGCGGCACCCCAAATTGTGTACAAACAAACATTTCGCCTGCACATTTTTGTACAACCGACGTACACACGATTGCGACAATTTGTGACTGAATTGGTCATGGTCGGGGTCTACCACCTAGACAGCCCCCACTTTGTTTTCGTTCTGGCGGTGCCTTTAATTGTGTACAAACAAACATTTCGACTGTACATTTCTGTACAAACGAAGTACAAACGATTGCGACAATTTGTGATTGAATTGGATATGTTGGTGGGAAGATACTACTTAGACAGCTCCCACTTTTTTTCGTTTTGGCGACCCCCTAATTGTGTACAAACAAACATTTCGCCTGCACATCTCTGCACAAACGAAGTGCAAACGACTGCGACAATTTGTGATTGAATTAGACATGGTCGGGGGCTACCACTTAGACAGCTCCTACTTTGTTTTCGTTCTGGCGGCACCCCAAATTGTGTACAAACAAACATTTCGCCTGCACATTGACCTAGAATTTTTACTTCATTCCGAAAAAGTGCTTCTCCTGTGCTCCTTTCTTGTTTGTAGATCTCATTTTTCTCCATCACTAATCTAACGTTTTCACATCCTCCTAATCTTTTTTCCAGTTTCCTCAATAAAGCACATGAAACATTCGCTGCACTGAATTCTACAGGTCACTCCTTTTTTCTCGAGCAAAATCCCTTGCTCTTCTTCCTTCTTTTTCCCTTATTACTTTCAGTAGCCTCTTGCTCTCTTTTCTATATGGTGAGAAACCTTCTATCTTCTTAAGCATTCTTTTAAAAATCTTTATCTCTTCCCCAAACTTTCTATCCTCCACCACATTTTTCTCTCTCCTATCCCTCCTTCACTTTGCTCTCCTTTTCGGCTTCTTTATTCTCTTTCTTCGTTTTAGATCTCACATCTCGTTCTGTACTTTAACTTATTTCTATCCTATCCATTATTGTCTAGCTGTTTATGGAATGCCTGTATACTCTGTTCTGCCTTGTCTCTTTCACTGCTTATTTGCATAATTGTATTCTCCATGTTAATGATGAAATTTCTCTTGGGCGAGTAATCTACATCACTTCTGGCGTGACAATAATTTCCGGACGCGCAACTTTTCTGATATAATTCTCTGTATATCATTCCTTGTTTCCTCCTTATCCTCATATCCAGGAACAGTGCCGGATCTACGAAATATTGTATCCAGATCAAAGAAGTTTTTTTTGACACCCTCTTCCTCCCAAGTCTAAATAATTTATGTTAGGAATTGGAACCAATCTTAGGTTAAAGTATATATTTTAAAAAGTTTAAACTATTTGTCCTCTTTCTCCTTTTTATAACTTTTACTGAAATTTGTGTACATATACGAGCCTAAACCCAATCGCAAAGCGTATCCAAAAGTTACAAAGTGAGAAGTATTAAAAGTCATTTTATTCTTTAATTGAAACAAAAACCGATATATTATACAATGTTAACGTTTTTTATATTAAATATTTATATTTTTAACACTTAAATTCTGAAACCAATTCTTTTTGTGGAAGCTCATTTATTTCAAAAACAAAATACTCTGTTATACTGAAAAAAATTCAAGATTTTTCTCATAAGAAATACATAGTTGTAGATGATACAACTTTGTTATGTGCATGAATTGGTACCTATTGTAAAATGTCTTTCAGTTTTAAGGAAAAGTAATATTAGTGTTCTAATAGAGAAACAAAACAAATACATGGCAAATAAAACAAGCTACAAACGTAACCAAGAAAGTTCTGTCGCTTTTTATGGAGTTCTGTGTTCCGTAAGTTGAATGTGATTGGAGAAAATGTGAACATCAGTTGTTGGTGTGGACTTATCCAACATACTACCTGGTAGTTCAGTTACACCGTGATCTTGAGTAATGGGAAAGAGAACATGCGACCTACAACGAGCGTCATAAGGGCGTGTATGATATAGAGTTCAAACTGGGGTCAAACGCCGCTCCAGCGGGGCGGAAGATATGCCAGTCGTTTGGTGAGGGTGTCATGACTACGCGGACAGTGCAGCAGTGGTTTAACAAGTTTAAGGACTGTGAAGAAACACTCGACGACGCAACACGTGCCGGAAAACCAACAACTGTACAAAATGAAGATCTTCAAGGAACAATTGAGGCGAACAGTGGCCAGACATTTGAGGATTACAATTAGGTGTGGGTGGAGGAACCATTTGACAGCATCTCCATCAACTTAGGAAGCACTACAAGTTGGGTTGATGGGTACCACAAGATTTGACTTCGGGCCAGAAGGCAACGCGAGCAGATACCAGCGTTTCTTTGCTGTCTCATCTGAGGAAGGAGCCATTTCTGGACAGGATGTTGGCATGTGATGAGAAGTGGTTCGTGCACAAAGTTCCATGGAGCCGTCAACTTTGATTAGCATCTCATGAACCGGTTTCAAAACAACAGAAACCAGCACTGCACCAAAAGGAGGTCCTCTTATGTGTTTGGTGGAGTGCTCGCAGCATCGCTGATCAGAGCATCAATGCAACTGTGTGTTATTAGCAGTTGAGCCGTGTTCACGAAAACCTCAAAACTCTGGACAAAACCCAAAACACGTCAGGATCACAAAGAGGTACTCCTTTTACTGAACAACGCTAAGCTCCACGTGGTTAGGATGACCGGAGATACTATTCAGCGTCTTGGATGGGGAACACTATTGCATCCTTCATACTCCCCGGGCATTGCACCGTCTAATTATCAACTGTTCTACTCCTTGAACAATCACCTCAGAGAACGCCAGTTCAAATCGCTAGTACAGGTGCAAAATGCACTTTATACCTTGTTCGCTTCAAGGCTTACCAAGTTCTACCGCGGTGGAATTCATGGCCTTCCAGAACGTTGACAGGAGGTCGTGGATACTGATCGGGACTATTTTTGGTTTATTTTCGTCTTAGGTTCGAATGTTCATTTCGATGTTCGAATGTGCTGGGTGAAAAAGCGACAGAACTTCCTTGATTATCTTTATATTTGAAAACATTTTTCTCTAAATACGGATCATTAACTTGATAACCTGTAACTTCCTTTTCTTCTGTTGGCTCAGGAAATTATCCTTCATTGATTTACTTTGTGATTCCTCCTGTGTGTGTGTATATATATTAGCTTTTCAGTTGTATGCATGCGTTCACTTTATGTGTGGACCTTCCACCTGTGTGTAGATAATTATGCATATTGACTTTTCGCAAGTGATATTGTCTTTTCTCATTCGATATTTGTATTTCTCATGTATATATTGGCTTTTCTTATATGTATATTAGCTTTTCGCGTGTCTATGTTGCCTTTTCCTTGCATGTGTATATTGGCTTCACTCTATATGTGGGCCTTCCACCTGTGTGTAAATAATTCTTCTAGAAATATGCTTAAGTTTAGGGTAGAGAATTTCACGTTTCACATCCATTTATGATTAAGTGTAGTTGCCATGACTCGATTTTGGTGTTGTATGCCACGGTATTGTTCTCTCTTGCTTATCTTATATCAGAATCGAGAAGATTTATAAAAATGGACTCATAAGCTGAGGGTTGCCCGATGACAATATTACAACAATGAAATATATTATACTTATTATCAGAATGAGAGCAACAAATGAAGATGCTTTAAAACGGATACGAGAGAAGAGGACACTTCTAGCCACCATCCTTCGTAGAAAGGCCAATTGGATTGGACACATCTTGTGAAGAAATTGTCTTCTTCACATCGCAATAGAAGGAAAGATAGAAGGGAAGAGAGAAATAGGAAGAAGAACACGCTGATCAATGATTTGAAAGATATGAGAAAATATTGGGTGTTAAAAGAGGAAGCTGAAGATCGAGAAAAGTAGAAAAAACATTTCTAGGCCGAAATCTAAAAACTGAAAAAAATAAATAAAAATAAAATATTCTCATTAGTCCCAGAACCTGCCGAAAGGCAGAATACTTAATAATAATAATGATAATAATAATAATAATAATAATAATAACATACAACACAAAGTGTCTCAGGCACGTTATTGGGTTACTGCGCTACGTTTTCAGCCATTCTTTTCGGGAAGGAGGGAGGTTCAATGCGAGTTGTGCCACAACAAATATCACAGTCGTTGCATTCCGAAGTACCACAAGAACACATACTGGAAGATATAGAAGATGGATTTGTGTCATGTGTGCTACGCTCTACAGGATGACAGTGAATGTGTCACAGATGAAGACGAGATTAATGAAACGGATTGAAATAAATCATTGAAACATACAATTTCGTTTGTGCAATCCCGTTTTTTCTTAATTTTAAAAATATGTTGTGCATTCCCCGATTTCAATTTGTTTTTACTTTATAATGTCCAAGGTCTAAAATGTCTATTTTTTGTGTATTCATAAATATAATAATTGATATTACTTTCAGTTAGGCCTACAAGCCTTATTTCTGGCAATCGTATCTTCTACTGTATGTTTTATAATGGTCCCAATAACTGTATGGTTTCCCCAATATATATATATATATATATATATATATATATATATATATATATATATATATATATATATATATATATATATATATATATATATATTTTAGCGGTGTACGGTTTTAAGATTTTATTTTGGTGATGGAATACTGAGATTTATTGGAATTAAAATTAAAGAGATTAAATTGAAGTAATAATGTAATGTTATGTCATGCAAACACGTGTATTTGTTTATTTACGTAAATGGTTGTATTGTACTTCTGTTGTGTTGTCACTGAAATAATGGCAAGACGCTAATTCATCAGTTTTTTTTTGTTTTGATTTGTAAAGTTGTAAACGAAAATCTGTAATGTCATCAATGTGCAATCTAGTCTGTTAACACTGACACAATTTGAACGTGGCACAACTTTCAGATCTGCAACGATTGTTAGTCTGTGAATTTGGTCACGATGTAATACGGGTGAAACCAATGTTTCACCAATAGCTGAGGTAAACACAAATGAACGACGAAGCGAATTCCAATGTCTGGAATCCTGAACAAAAACCTCTTGTTGGAGAGGATTTGGATCAGAAGTAGGGCAGAAGTGGATCAGAGACACTTTAGAAGAGAATTAGCAGCCAAGCAGTGATCTGCGATCGATTACGACCACGAGTAGATTAAGGGTGCTCTACTCTCCGTTCAACGTCCAACTATAGTCCTATCGTTATTGTTGGCTTTGAGTTGGTAGTCAGTTGGAGATTACATACCACCAACTATCCAGTCCAGGAGATCCAGAGCTCCTCCTCAGCTCCTCCTCAGAGTGTGCCTCAGCTATGTTCGTGTTGATCGTGATACAATATCTAGACGTTTACGATTTGTGATTTGAGTTGTTATGTTACATTTACACTCAAACACACACACAGACATCATGACATTGCTTAGACCAATACATTTATTAAACGAAGCATAGAATTTGTTATCATTTCCTCTCACTTAAAGTTAACCTACTCATTCTGGATAATGAGTAGTAGCAACTTCTGAACGTCACACTCTGTTCATTCCCATGCTTTTAAGGCACGACGTTAGGAGGTTGTAAATATATATATATATATATATATATATATATATATATATATATATATATATCAACTTCTGAACGTCACACTCTGTTCATCCCCATGCTTTTAAGGCACGACGTTAGGAGGTTGTTAATATATATATATATATATATATATATATATATATATATATATATATATATAGTGGCGTATTTACGATTTTGTTTCGTTGGGGCTTTGCCTGAAGATGTGAAAATTCTGCAAGATATTACATATACTTTACTATAGTAAGTAAGATTTCGGGAGGGGGGCTTAGGCCCGGAATCCCCTGAATACGCCACTGAAAGATATATATATATATATATATATATATATATATATATATATATATATATATATATATATATATATATATATATATATATATGTGTGTGTGTGTGTGTATTATACAGTATTTTGCCTGAGTTTCCTGGCAAGATGTGACGTTACGTTACATCTTAGGAATCTACATTTCGGTCCCTTTTGAACAAAGAGACGTTTATCCTTGTTTCTCCTACGTAGTTCATAACACCAACTCTTCTGATTCATTTAAAGAACTAATTACAATGTTCTACAAATTTTGATCGAAAGTATGTGAATTCTTTGAAATTGCGATTTTTACATTCATTTAACCATAATATGGAAGGAAATGATAATTTAAAAAAATCTTAGATCAGGTTGTGAAAAAAAACGCCCCCTTACAACAGTAGCTGTATATATACAAATGTATTAATATTTATAGAACATTTAAGCAAAATTATTGCAAAACCCTACATTTTGCTACTTTTTAAATCTATTTCACTGTGATGTGATAAGCTGGGGAGTTAAGAAGTACCCTAACCTATAGCTTTCTATACCCTTGTACTTCCTTTTTCAAAATTGCGCGAATACCAGTTTCACAGTGATACAGAAAATAAAGTAACCGTGGTCAAGTTAAACATTAACAATTCTGTAATAAAAATCAGTATTAACATCAAAACATGAAAAATACGTACAAATACCTTTTTGTGCAAGAACTACACTGCAATGTAAAAGTTTCAAGTGATCCCTTGTACAGGATTATGTTTATTTTATTTTGAGCGTCTTTGCTTGGCTTGCCTTTTGTAGGTTACATCTGGAGTATCCCTTGCAATAGTCCAACAGTAGTCGGCCAATATATTAGAACTCCACTTTCCCTCATATCTCTTCTCCATGTCTGCAATATCTTGATGGAAACGCTCACCATGTTCGTCACTTACTGCTCCACAATCTTCGGGAAAGAAGTCTAGATGTGAATGAAGAAAGTGGAGTTTCAGAGACGTATTGCAACCAAGATTTTCGTAGCACAATAACAACTTTGCTACCAGTTGTTTGTAATTTTTTGTTCGGTGTCTTCCCAAGAACTGTGAACAAACACGCTTCAAGCTTTCCCACGCAGCTTTCTCCTCACCTTGGAGAATTTCGTCGAACTTGTGATTTTTGAATAGTTGCCTAATCTGTGGCCCTATGAAAACACCCTCTTTAACTTTGGCATCACTTAATCGAGGGAATTGTCCTCTTAGGTACTTATAGGCCTCATCCTCTTGGTTCATGCTCTTAACAAAACTTTTCATAAGACCTAATTTAATATGTAGGGAGGGAAGCAAAATTCGGTTACGATCTACCAGTGGATCATGCTGCACATTTTTCACTCCCGGCTGAAGAATTTCTCTGGTACTCCAATCACTTTTGCGGTAATGAGATCCACGATCGCTACTGTCCCATTCACATATAAAGCAACAATACTTTGTATACCCTAACTGCATACCTAACAACAGTGCTATTACTTTAAGGTCACCACAAATGAGCCACTGAAAATCGTAATATTTATGGCTTGAAGTAAACGTTTCAAGTTTTCATAAGATTCCTTCATATGAACTGCGTAATCTACAGAAATTGAAGGAAGTTCATTTCCAATATGTAAAAGCACTGCCTTTAAACTCACCTTGGACGAATCTATAAAGAGCCTCCACTTCGTAGGTTCGTAATTAATTTTAAGTGCCCTCATGAGACCATTTACATCTGTACATGCCACAAGTGTGTCTTCCATAGTAAAAAATGAAGTGAATATCTTCTCCCTATTCCGATACACTGAAATATTTACTTTTTCCTGCATAAAATTCCATTGCTTTAAGCGTGACGCTAAAATTTCGGCTTTGCTTTTCGAGGTCCAAGTCTCTGATTAGATCACTTAGTTCCTCTTGAGTAAGTATATATGGTTCACGTGGAGGTTCTTCTACAACAAACGTAGGGTCCTTTTAAGTACTTGATTCAGGAGCTTCAACTTCTTGATCATCATCAGAAAAAAGATCGTATTCTTTAGGTGGGTCAGGAACAGGTAGTCCTTCTCCATGTGGAACAGGGCGCATTGCAGAAGGAATGTTAGGATAGATCAAGGCTCGCTTCTTCTTCGTGGAAATTCCCTTCTTGACGGAAGGAACCATACAAAAATAACAGTATCTGATGTGGTCGCTTGGCTCCCTCCAAATCATGGGCACTGCAAAAGGCATTGAGCGCCCCTTCCCATTAATCCAATTTCTTAGATTGCTGGCACAAGTGTTACACACAATGTGGGGTGCCCAAGATTTATCTTGGTCTCCAATTTTACAACCAAAGTTATATTGATAGGCTTTTCCTATTAGTGGTGTTATAGTCTGCTTTTGTGAGGAAAATGTCACTTCCCCACACACGTAGCAGAAGCTATCCGCACTGTTTACACAAATTCGCGGCATTTTTGTTTATTGAAATCCTCAAAATGTCACTTGAAATAGTTCCGACACCTATTTAAAAATATACATTCGAAATACCAGTATTTCTGCGTACTTGTAGTTACTGCTCTCAAACGGGTCGGGTCGGGCCAGGTCAACTCGGGTCGGGTCAGTCGGGTCAGCTCGGGTCGGGTTGTCGGGTCGGGTCAACACGGGTCGGGTTGTCGGGTCGGGTATGGTTATCGGGTCGGGTCAGTCGGGTTATCGGGTCGGGTTGTCGGGTCGGGTCAGTCGGGTCAGTTCACTTTGGTCAACTGAGTTTAGGTTGAGTTTAAACTCGGCTGGAGTCGAAAGCTGCTGTTTTTCACTAGCTGCGTAATTAAAAATAGCAATTTTCAATTGATTTTATAGAAACCATAAATCTATTTTGAACACTTGCAGCTAGTGTTTTTATGATAAATGCTTTATTTTTCTATTTGTGTGTACTTTAAATTTTAAATGTGGAAGATTGATTTTACCAATCGACTGTAATATTAATATTTACGCCAATATGGAGTCTGGATTTAGAACAAAACTAGAAGTTGTTTAAGCAACGCCAAAAGAGAGATTGGATATGGACGACCAAGCCCAAGCAGAATTCATTCATCTCTGGTGCACTGTGTCCAGTAGCGTAGCTAGAGTTTTTTTCAGGGGGACCCAATGAAGGGCCCAGGAGGATTTTGAGGGGGACTATATATATATATATATATATATATATATATATATGTGTGTGTGTATTCAAGGTGAATGTTTCCATCTTTATTGTTCATGATTTTACTCTTTGGAAAACAGTGAAAATATAAGAATTTAGTACCTCAAATAGTGTTGCCACGAGACGAGACATTTCTCGGGACATAACCCTTTTAGACGAGACAGACTGCTTGTCCCCACTCGAAAACGAGACGAGACGAGACGGAACGTCTCCTGAAATGTCTCGTCTCGTCTCGTGTCTCGAAAATGAAAACGCTGGCGGGAATGGTCAAGATTGAAATTGCCAGTGGTCATATAGATTGCAAAAGGAAAATCCCCTTTGTGAGAAAACATGTTAAAAAGCCTTCATAGAAAAGTGTCCTCTGTCTATTGAATGAAACAATCGTGATACATGAGCTTCCAGGAATATCATCTTTAATGTCTTGTCCCCAATTCCCCTTGCTGTAAACTGAGGAATTCTCATTTTTTTTTATTTCTGGCTGGAATGATGACAAACAAAATCAAAGACAGGGAAGATTTTTACAAGGTCAAGAAACCGAACTACCACCACCATCTATTCAATTTGAAAACTGGGTAAGGTCTACACTCATTACAGGCTGTAGTTGAAAGTTCTGGCTGAGATGACGGAAGAGAACAGAACAGACTACACTTGTCTTTATTCTCTGGTGGCGGTATTCTTTTTGCTATATGAACCGAAAACGGCAATTGAAGTATGTCATCTTGTAACTAAAATTTTGTCTTCTCTCTCTCTCTCTTTCTCTCTCTCTCTCTCTCTCTCATACACACACACACACACACATACACATAAAAATACTTTTAGCATTTTACCAATCGCTCGCTTATTATACAGTAGTCATGTTGTAAAATTCACCTCCTCGTTTGGAAGGAGAGCGAAGGACAAAGAAAGCAAAGATATTATCGACGAACCCTTCAAATTGTTTGCTTTCAGCAAATTTATGATACTAACAATAACACTTTAGGTGAAGAGGTTTTATAGGGGGACCTTCGTTTTATTACGCGGAAATGTTTGATCTGACGAGAGTGCGAAATTGCCCTCTGCTTCCATGTTGAGAGGAGGGCAATACTTCCCTTTCCTAGTGAATAATATTCATTAGGACCTGAATTATCTTCAGAAATTGTTTCTTACAGGCATATAAAACCTCTCGAACTTGATAAGTTTAAAGAACATTTGGTATAATATTCATGGAACTCCGTTCAAACCAGAAAATATCATGAGAGTGATCAAATTTCGAACATTGGAGAACATAATTAACAGAAAAGAAATAGGATACCCAAACCATATTTTTAAACCTGCTATAAAATGTATATCCTACATTTTTAGTAATTCCTTACTCCCATGAAAGTATCCTGGGGAGGATATTCTCTCCAATTTTTTCAGACTGAAATCCTTTTATCACGTACGATTTCGCCCCCTGACACAATACGAAAAAACAAATGCTGTTAAAATCCATACACATGACCCTTCCAGGACTCAACCCGGGGCCTTCAAGCCATGGTCTATCGCCCCAGACCGCTCGGCTTGGTATGAAGATGTACGTTGTATGATTGCGAATAGATCACGACAATATAAGAAACTTTAATCCAAAATGGCCAACCAAAAGTCAACTTTTTTTTTAGCCACTAGCTAATCTGGGTGTACTGTCATGAGTTTGTTACACAAACGGGGCAACCACCACATAGTAGCACACACCCCGCGGTTATGAGAACAGATTTGAACCATGGAGGTGAAGACTGGCCCCAAGCATTCTTTCGTCCGATGTGTCGTTCAGCTCCCATTACTATGGCACTTTAATTAGAGCTTACGGTGCAGTAGAGACCTGCACGGGCAGAATTTTTCGGCCCGAGCCCAATCCAGCCCGAACGTACTTAGGCCCGGCCCAGCCCGGGCCCGAAAAGTTTGGAGATTTTCAGTCCGAGCCCGATAAATTTTAAAAGTTTTTGGCCCGACCCCGGCCCGATAATTTTTTAAAAACATTAGCTCGAGCCCCAATCTTTCTCAAAATTTAGTACTAAATTTGACCTAACCTCAGGAACATTTTCTAAACTTTGGTTCACAACCTGACGCTTGCCTCCCGAAGGGTACCATTGCCTCCTAGAACTTTGCCTGTCATCGAGAGAACAAAAACTCCATCCCCTGTAACAAAAATCTATCTTAATTGATTTTTAGCATAAAGTGAAGATGGCAATATTGTTTAGCGACAGGCAAAACTTTCCCACCCCTTGTCATATTTTGAGTTCAGTGAAGGTCAAGGTCAGAGCTCAATTTACCGCGCAATGCCTGCAATCCTCTATGGTAAAAGTGGAGCCGCTGAGCAACACAAACTGTAAATAGCTGTTTCATTCTTTGTAACATTTTTCACAGACACACTTCTTCAACTTTTGGCTTTATTCCAATTATCGTTTAACGAAAGTCAATAATTATTAAAGAATTGCAATTGATCGGCCCCAGCCCAGCCCGATCTGAAGAGAAATCAGTGTCGGCCAGCCCAAAGAAATAACAGTGTCGGCTCGCCCAAGCCCGGCCCGGCCCAAAGAAATAACACAGTCGGCCCGCCCAATTCCCGCCCGTGCAGGTCTCTACCGTGCAGTAAAATATAAAATTTCAATCAAATACTTCCATTACTCAATAAAATTATTTGGTTCCGAGCTTTTTTTTTTAAATAATTGCAACAAATCTAAACATGCTAAAATGGAAAGTAGTTTTTGGATTGTTATGGGTTAACACTGTGAAACCTAAAGGCTGGAATATATGAAATCAAAGTGTACACACATATCTATCTCTCTATTTATCTATATATCTTTCCATCTCCCTCCCCCCCCTCTCTCTCTCTCTCTCTCTCTCTCTCTCTATATATATATATATATATATATATATATATATATATACAGGCACTATAAAGCAAGTGGGCTGATAGTATACGATAGTGTCGGGGATGGTGACACCTTCACATCGAACTTTGCTTGTCGTGTAAACATTATTTGACATTAGTGTCTTCATCTTCGACGTACATATGAGCAATTTGCTGTATATTCGTGTATTGAAACTGGTGAAACAAATTTCAATGTTTCAGAATGAAAAAAAAAGCCAGGGTCGAGAAGCCTCAGACAACTAACAGCAGAGATATATTATCATGTAAACTATTTGTCCTTGCCTTGTGAGCTTATTTTAATTTATTTTTAAGACCTTTAGGCAACTTTGGCTCACCCCGAATGGATGATGATGGGAAAATTAGTGGAATGAAGAAAATGGTAGGATACTAGACAACTTCGAGAAAACACACACATTCGAAAAATGAAATGAAATGAAATGAAATCTTTGAATTTTACGTCCCACGCTTATGCCGGTTAGGCTAAAGGAGACAGTGATGATGAGTAATGAATGAAATGGTGGAATGAAGAAAGTGGGAGGAAACGGGAGAACCCCGAGAAAACCCACGTACACGGTGTTTGTCCACCACAAAGTTCGCTTGGCAGGACTGGGATCGAACCCGAGACCCCAAGCACCAGAGATGAACGCTCTACCTCTGAGCCACCGCGGTCCCCACACACATTCAATGTTTGTCCATCACAAAGTTCACACGGCGCTAACCGAGATCGAACCGACTACCACATACACTAGAGGTGAAGGCTTCACGGTGTAGCTACCGTGACATTTCTTGTCTTGTGTGTTCTGGGTAATACTTGTAACTTAGTTGTATTTTGATTAGCATGGTGCAGCCTGCTACATTTTACTTTCGTTCCCATAGTATGCTCCTATATTTTTTACGAGACAAGACGAGACAAAACGAGACAAACGAGACGAGACGGGACGGGACAGAACCTCTCGAGGCGAGACACGAGACGGGACGAGCACATTTTTTTGAGACGAGACACGAGACGGGACATGCTTTGCACGAGACGAGACGAGACAGCCTGAAGTCTCGTCTCGTCTCGTCTCGTGGCAACACTAACCTCAAACAACTAGGATTCATTAATGCAATTAATTTCTAATATAAGTAAATAGTTATTTAATCATGGCGTTTAAAATATGTGTAGCTGGTTGACATAAGTGGAAGCAAATACACTTTTACAGGTAAAGAAAATAACTTATAGGTTCATGCCTCTACTTGAAGAGGATCTTTCTATTCGTGTGGGCAGCAGCAAACATATCCACAACTTGTTAAAGATCTAACGATTTAGCAATTTTCTTTTCAATATAAAGTAACACTAAGTTTTTCAACCTATCATGAGTCATTGACTTGCGTATACAAGTCTTTAATCTTTTCAAAGAAGAGAATGACCTTTCACATGTAGCACTAGAAACTGATATAATAACAGAGATGATACCTAGTTTGTAGGTTTCTAGGAATGCGTTTTTGTAGACACAAAGAAGATCAACGAAATTCGTTAAGGAATCAGCTTTCGTTTTCTTCTCGTCTTCATACAACTTAATTGTTAGAGCAATCCACATTATGCTTTATTTCTTGTTTAATTATGCTTTTTTAAATTTTGCTTTATTGTTAATTTCAATGATTATTTTACGTTAATCGTGTATAATGTATATTTATTATACATCAAATATTCTAAATATCTTGATCTATTTATTGATATTTTTTGCAACTAGTTTCTCTCATATTTAATGA
Source organism: Thermobia domestica (assembly GCF_964235325.1). Taxonomy (NCBI): domain Eukaryota; kingdom Metazoa; phylum Arthropoda; class Insecta; order Zygentoma; family Lepismatidae; genus Thermobia; species Thermobia domestica. Next base: position 150,179,519 of record NC_137471.1, on the reverse strand, counting down.
ACTTTCTACTTAATAAACTTAATATACTTTCTACTTAAAATAAATATCTCTTATTTTTCTTGATATGATTTGCAGAGTACATTATTTGAGCAGACGGTTCTACCAAATTTTGACACATTTCTTACATTTTCAGGTCTGGTTAGAACTTTGTATTTTTATTAGCAGAGCATGCATTAAATGAAGAGCCCCATTAGCAGAACTTGCAATTGACTTAAGGAGGGCTCAGTATAATACTTTTGGCTAGGTAGCCTCTAAAAAGCAAAAATGCTATCAAACCGAGTCAGGGCTGGAGCACAGCAGGGAGGCCCATGCGATAGCGAGGGGGTCGTCCGTAGGGAGCAGGCGCGTCATCGACAGGAGGTATATGCAGAGACGTGGATACGGAAAGAGCACAATACATCCACTATCACTCAAAACTCATTTCGGCCTATGTTTAGCAAAAGGGGTCCAGCTACTTTCTCTAAAAAGTTACAATTTTGGTAATTTCTGTTCACATTCGGTTAGTTTAGGGTAGATTATGTTAGTTTAGGTTATGTTAGATTAGATTAGGTTAGTTTATGTTATATTAGTGTAGGGGTCCCGCATAATTTTCCAAAAAATGATAGTATTTTGGTTATTTCTACGAATATTAGGTTAGTTCAAATTAGTTTGTTAGGTTAGATTAGATTTGGTTACGTTATGTTACGTTTAAGTATTTGCATCATTCATTTCTCCTGTAAATTATGTGTTTTTTACGTGCTTCTGGACCCTTGTACTAAACATACTCCCTCATTTCAACATGCTGTGTGCTGACAATAATTACATTTACAATCTCATTCCCTGAGGAAAAATGTTTCATATCGTATTTTACCTATAAATTTCAATTTGGTAGAACTGTGTGCTTGAGTGAACCCGCAGAGAGTCTGCTGTCTTATTTTACAGCCTTATGCCTAAATTTTCACGTACAGATTGAAAATATGGGTGCTACTGATGTAACAGAGGTGTGACCTATTTTAAGAAGGCCACATTAAAAAAGTAGGAAAGAAATAATGTAGCCTAAACTAATTTAAAAGGCTTGAGTTCAGTTGAGTTGATTTTGAGTTTAACGTTCCTTTCAGCACAGAAGCTATATGAGACGGGACCTACTAATTAACGTGGAATCCGAGCAACATGAATTCTCGCCAGGAATCGTACCCAGCTCTCCCACGCCAATTTGAAAAGCTTATTGTAGTAGTAGCCTCAATATGTGGGCGGAGTCACCAAATCCACACTCCCATTTTAGGACTGCAAACTTGCATTAATGATTAGAATGACTTACATTAATTCTTTTAGCACCAATTGCCTTAGAACGTGTTTCTGAAAGGTAAAAAGTGGATTACACACCCTTCTTTATTTTTAAACTTTTATATTTCAACTTTTTTTTTAGGGTTACACACTCAAATTCGTGAAATATTAACTTTTTTGCCAAGTACATTACATAGACAATTTCATATCTACCTATTGTAAATCTGCACCAAAACGATTTTGCCGAGCAAATATATACACAGAGCCGTAGCTAAGGGGGGGCCAGCGGGGCGCCCGCCCCGGGCGCTGATGCAAGGGGGCGCCGAACGAGCAAGGAGAAAGAAAAAGTGGTGTTGGACATGAGTAAAAGACGAGTCGCCCCCAGAAAGTATTGGCGCCCTATTCGATCAATATTGCTGTCGGTTATCAATGAAATACGTAGATTTCTTAAAAATTTTCTTGCTCGCTTCGCTCGCAATCCACTGCCGAGTAATGACTTATAGTGTGCGCAGGAGCATTTTCAAAATCAGAAACGAGCGAAGTCGTGTTCGGTGTTTTGACAGTGATGAGTTTGCTTAGTTCAAAACGTTTTTCTACCCAATCGGATTAATCTCAACGCACAATGGGGCCAAAGCACTGAATTCTTGGCAAAAATAAGAATTCGCAATATGAAGCAGAAAATTGAAAGAAAACCAATTATTTCGGTATGTGCAGTGGTTACAATAATGTTATTTCGACATTATTTCATCAAAAACAGAGTTTTACATCATAAAAGGAAATATTCCTTATATTCGCTCCTAAATTGTTTAACAGATTATATGATGGGCATAAACAAACGCATGCTTTGATTTGGCAATTCACTATTGGCTTACATTCTTACGCATGAAAGGAAAAGTGTACTTATTCATTTACAACTGAAGGGTAATAAAATTGAAGAGAAGTTCTTGCTTCTCAAAATTATTTCAAAGTTGTGGAGGATTCGTTATGACAATGAAGATGCAAGAACGCTTCAATACATAAAAATTCTCTCTTCACAAGTTCTCGATATGAATATATTATCAGATATATTAAACATATGCCGCCTTATGCACAGTCGTTTTGACGTATGATTAGCGTCATACTAAAAGCCTGACTACTGCAGGAAACATTTGAGTATGACACTAATCAAGCGTCAGAACGACTCTGAATAAGGCCCATTATGATTTACAAGCATCAGTAACCTGTTCAAGTTGTTTCATATATTGCATCGTGTATTACGTGAGCTCATTTCAGAGCTTGATCGGAACACTCTTAGCTGGAGCAAGCGGAGGTTCATTACAGTTGATTCCAATGTCACTTCTGTGCACGCATCACAAACAACACAATAGTGAATTGATCAACACCATTTTTAATATGGTTCTACCTTATAGGCCATAGATGGTTTAGCATTGGTGTTTCAAAATGTCGCCACCATTATTCAAATACGTTTGACTAGAGTTTAGTTCTGTTAGTGAATGCCAGAGAAGTATGACTAGATGTTAGAAACAAGATGGGTCCTGGGGGCGAAGCCCCCAACGAGATCTGGGTTCAAAATTCTAGAATCGACCTATATTCAACTTTGTCACTGCGTGCATGGGGATCACACGTCTAATAACCTAACACTTGCTCTCACATTTATCCCAGCTCAATTCAAAAGCAGCATTGCATCCAGAATGCGGTTTTCCTTAAACATTTTCATGCGCTAAATTTCTCAAAAGTGCAAATATGTGCAGGTTTTCTCTTTGCATACAGTAAGAACAATGTTTCCGCTACGACATATTAAAAAATTACAGACATAGTATGCCATATTTTCTACTAAAATGCCATTCTATCGCTTGACCATAGTTATATGCTTTCAGTACCACAACATTTTCCAAATATGATATTTAGTAGGGGATTATCATAGGGATATGATAAATATTAGCATCATTTCAAATGTGATTATTGACTACACATCACATCTACATTTTAAATATACAAAATGATACATATATGTTGGCCGTGTCACCATGTTTACCAGCCACTGAATATCTACACGCAATGTAGGAATAGTTGCATTCAAAGTCAATTTCCTATTTTCTGTCACTAAGCAGCGCCTCTCCGGCTTCGGCGGATAGCCAAATTTACACGTCCCATGAGTTCATTGTACACTGCTATAACTTCTTTTCCTGTATACTATCTTATGTGTACACTATTATGGTTTCATTATAACAAATTATGTCGAGTCAATCTTTTACTTCATTTTTCGAGTTTTTGCTAAGAATTGTGTGAGAGATCTTAAGTTGACAAAACGAGAGCACCACATAATATGATGTTACGCCTGGCCCCATTGTGTGACGGTGAGAATGAAGGTATGAAAGTGAGAAGAGTGAAGAGACACATTCAAGCTGCTGTATGTGCGGGAATGTTAAAAATAAAGGTAAACGAGGGGAACAAGAATATTTTCGAACTTCAAACAGTTGTAGGATAGGGGCTTAAGAGGTCAGAAATTAGCCCAACGAAGTTCGACTTTTTCAGACACTTATCACTACCAATGATTTATTTTTAAATTCCATTGACATATCAAATGCTTCCAATTTGGAGGAATTTATTTGGGTTATTTTTCATCAACTTGTTGTATCGCTAGCATATTATTTTGTTCATACTGCGTGCTAAGCGAAAAAGCCTTAACTCCATATCACATACTTTCGAGAAAATAAACAAAACGTGTTTTGGCTTAGGCTGTACGTTCAAATTTGTTGTATTTCAGTAAAACTTTATTAAATATATATTCACGATCTAAAATTTGTGTGGTAATACAGTTAAATATCTTTGCTTATGAATTGCCCCTTAAGGTCTTTTTGCTTACTTTCAGTTACAGTTTTGAACATAAGGTAAACACTCATGACGTTAATACCCCCTACCTGTTGGTCAAACCACGTCAATTTCACTTTAGATAGATGCAGAATTGTACTACGAACATTCCCATACCAATATCTCGATTTTCGAAAAATGTGGAGCTAAGGTCTTTTCGCTTAGGACGGCAGCATACGTGTCTAGTTGTGTGATGTTTTTATTTATCTACATACATACAAAACATAAATACACACATTCTTTATATATGTACGTGTTAGAGTACTTTAATATGTTAATTAATAAGTACCTTAAATTCGGAACTTTCATTCATTAAGAAATTAAGTAATTACTATAACTTCAGACATATTTAGTAGCCAAAGTATATTTTGGATTTCAAGTACAAACATTGAACATATTCTTCAGCTCCATCGATCAATATTTAAAAATTCATAAAGAAGGCTCCTTCTGAATTTCCATTACATTTCACAAAATATATTTTACCGTTAAAAGATCGAAATTAAAATGCTATTGATGTGGTCACATACAGAATAAAATTAAAAAGTTTACAATTATTAGGTTCTACTGTCACCCATTTCGAACAATTTAAAAGCACATAGATTTTAATGTATTGAAATTTCATTTCTTATCGATAGTATGAAACGTTGTAAATAGTAGTAACTTTCCGTAACTGTTCTCCCAGTGAATTTGTAGACAACCAAAGGTAATATTGTCAAGTTTAACAAAAAAGCCCAAAATAAGACTCTTGAAAACAGCTCTTATTTGAAAAAGGATACATAATGATCGTTGTTGGTTTTTGCAATGGCAATAACTTTCCAAGAAGATTAATAAAAATTCAGCGTAGCATAACAACAAAAACTGCTTTTATATATATATATATATATACCTAGTAATTATTGGTAAGGTGAGTGTAGGGGGCGCCGAATTCTACTTCGCCCCGGGCGCCGAAATCTCTAGCTACGGCTCTGTATATACACGGTGTTAATCATATGCGGAGTTAGGAATTCTCTGCTGGGGGACAGACCTTCAGAACAACCGTGGAATTTTTATTATCTTATACGTAGCATTTTTTATTTTTTGTCAAAAAGTTGGGGCAATGCTCCTCCATAGCTCCGCCCCTGGTGTTATTGAACTATGTCGACAAAGTGAAAGAGGTGATTCTTCACATCAAAATAAAGAAAAGTTCATGTTTGTTAAAGAGCATAATTTGAACCCATTTTAACGTCCTGGCCGTCTTCCATAATTCTGCTAGGAGTATAACTGAAATTTTGTCCTTAGGGAATCCTCTATGCATATATTGCACATTGAAGAAATCTGTATTTTTTTTCTTTTTACACCAAGCTCCGTATGTTCAAAATAGCGTGTGTTGAATTTTGCATTTTGGACAATCCTAGCTCTAAAACTATGTACACTCATTTGAGATAATACAAAGACTCTTATAATATAATCTCGACGTGTACATTGTACTTTTCCCAATGCCTATAAGAACTTTTTCTTGAGGAATGGCCTCCTTCAGTTTGTTGCCTCAGTTCATTAACATCATATTTTATATTTATCCAGAATAACACAAAGATAATTTGTTACAGATGGAGTTGTACAAATTTTGACTAAGAGCTCCTTCGTGGCTAAGCTTAGTATACGCACCTTTGGCGTGAGAGATCCGGGTTCGATTCTTGGCGGGAGTTCATGTGAAGCGGATTCCACGTTAATCAACTCAACAAATTTTGACTCTTTCCCGTTGCACATCCAGTATAACAGGCTATGTCAAGAGTATATTACCTGGCTAACATCTGCAACACCAGTCTCCCTAAGTTTTCGAAGTAGATCAGCACAGTGCGCTATGACCACTTTTTTCGCTTCCTTTCTTGCATGCACAGAATAAGTACAGCTTACTACTTTCCTTTTTTCAGTAAGCTTGAAGTTGCACAACAAGATAAAACGATTATAGTTCATTAGGAAAATATTTCTGTTCTTTGCATCATCGTAAAAAAAGCACTGATGCTACATGAGACATAAACCAAAAATAGAATTCGAACTACCGTAATACATTCAAATGTCTGGACTCTTACACCACGAAACGAACCAGAGACACCGTACACCATAAACCAGCAAGAAGATCGAAGATTATATTCGTGTTATCAACGAACTTAATGGTGCAAGTAAAACGGGAGACTTTACACCGAGAAACCACTTCACTAAGAGGAAATAGGCTCACTAAGAGGGGCAGTCACTAAGAGGAAATAGGCACAGTTGGAAGTACCATTACTGCGTGTTTTTTTCTTTAAAGCAAACTCATGGAATGTTGTTCGTCAACGTCTTTCAGTTTCTCCTTAAGAACTAAGATACAGTCTTCAATTTAAGTACAGTGAATTCCCGGTATTCCAAACAAGTCCGGGAGAAAAATTTTTATTTATTTATTTATTGTGGCAAAAATACGCAATTTTGGGAAGTTAATAACTAAGAGGGTGAAAATGGATGCATGTTTTCGTAAAAAACAAAATAAACTTTAGTTAAAAACAGTTTTTTTTTTTCATTGATACATGTATTTTTTAAATATTGTCCAAGCTTTGCACGGTTTTTTCTTCACTCAAATTGTAGCTTTGCCAACATTTAACTCTGTGGCCAATTTAGTCACACTTTAGTCGTTATCTAAACGCTTTAGAGCGTCTAGCTTATCTTGTTTACGCTTACTCGCCATAACAATCGACTCTCGCACTGTAATACGCAAATGCTCAAAACAGAGGAAACAATGTTGGCACTGAGACAACAGCTGACAAACTGCCGACCGCTGCAGAGTGAACAACACAAAGATAATACACCCATAATGGAAAGATTTGTAACTACGGTACGTGGAAAAATAAAGGCAACAAGTTTACCAACATTTATAACTTATCCAGTACAGTACATATAGTATTGTCAGAAAACGTGTTTTGAAATATTATATGCTATATATTGCAACACATTAGACTCGTTTACCCGCTTCAAACCACGATTTTATTGATCCGTGTAATATGAACAGGGTTCGGTCCTAATTAGTTCAGATTAGCAGGACCTCACTGTATCGTTAGAAAGAAGTCCACCTCTAAACGTTTTGTACATCTTTGCACCTAGTATGACCATGATAAATAGATGTCTTAGTATTGAAGTATCTTACTCAATAGGGCATGCACTGTATTCAAGAAGTACAAAAAGATATGCTATGGCGTGAAAAACTCCAAAGGATTTGTTGCCTTACTTTTTTTTTAATAATAATAATGAGAAATTGCCATACATGCATCCGTTTAAAGCAGGCCTAAGTCTTTAATTCTCTGATGGACAACATAGAAATAAATTTATGATCTTTCAACGTGTTCTCTAGACTAATCAATATTAACATCTTAAGGATGAAGAACCTTTAACGAGGGGAAAAAGTTCTAGTTGTATGTAAAACTTAGTGAAGCTTTTCCGCGTACTTTGAGTGGAGCTAAATATTTGGGTAACCCAAGTTGACACATAAATCTGTCTACCCAAGAAAATACTAACAAATAATTTACTTTGTGTATGTAAATCCGTTCGAGACACACTCATTGTATGAAATTAGAACTACTGGAACTTACACTTGAAAAATACATCGACAGTATTTTTCTTCATCTCAAGGAGTTCGGTAATTAGATTTATGCAAAATTTGTGTCACTGGAAGCCTAAAAGGAAGACAGTACGTATCTCAGTACTGCTTTTAAATTTTTGTACAAAATAAATTCTGATTGTAAAAATAAATAAAATAGGAGTATATTTATTCAGTTTTTTTTTACTTTATTACAGTGAGTTCCATTACGACTATTCTCTACTTTCTCTTGTAGTAGCAAGCTTACGGAAAGAATTTACTACACCTACTATACCAAGAATAAACAATAGAAACATCAAATGAACGCCCAATTACTTCAATGTGCCACAAACGAATATGTTACATTAATGAGATTAACACTAAAACATTAAGAAGTTATTTTTAACATCTACCAATAAGTAACCAATCCAACATAAATAGCTTAGATAAATTCAATACAATACAACATTACCAAACATCTACTCACCTCGTTCGGTGGTCCTCTGGATGATTTAATGCTTGAAGAATCTGATAATTTGAAGTGCATTTTTCTTCTTCATAAATACACTTTTTGGACTTTCTTGTCTACATTTCTAGTCCTTCGATGAACTGAAAGATCTACACTGCACTTAGACTTATTGTATTTCCTTTGCATTAATATCTGCATTAATTAATTTATAGATGAAGTGTGAAATAAATTCTACACTGCACTTTGTTAAACTATAGAAGACTAAACACTATCCCTGTGGTTATGTACGTGTGTGTGTCTATATCAATGATCAAGAAAAAAGGACTTGTAGCAAAGCTATACAACAAACATATTAATTATTTATAGACTAACATAACTACACGGATAGGGGTGCAGCCCATGTCTACAGCCTTACAGTGGACAGTGTAGAATTTGTTTTACAGCTCTTCTATCAACTAAGTAATGTAGATAATAGTGCAAAGGAAATACAATAAGTCTAAGTGCAGTGTAGTTCTTTCAGTTCATCGAAGGACTAGAAATGTAGACAAGAAAGTCCAAAAAGTGTATTTATGAAGAAGAAAAATGCACTTGAAATTAAATGCACATTTAAGTGAGTTTCACGCCATTTTTTTTGCATGTGATTTCCCTAAAGACGCATTCTGACATACAGTATATAACATTCTTATTCGTACACATTGTTTTTTCAAACAAAATATTTAATTTCTCCATTAAACGACAATATTGTACTAGTTAATTGTCACACTTGGATATATTAGGGCTTCACAAACTGAAAAACAAAGAAAAAATAATTCATATCAAATTAAATATTAATTAATAGAAACAAACAATGAGAGAACCCCTGTTTTCGTGCAACTTTTCTATTCATACACACGGGCTATTATACCATAAAGAAATCATAAGAAAAACACAAACTTGGTACATAATAAGTCTAGCCTTGTGTTTACTGTCATTGTCCTGTTGAAATCTGTACCAATTTTTTGCACACTGCTTGACATTGTTCTTTAATATTTCACAATATACATTGGAATCCATAACACCATCAGTAAACTGGGTGGTGTATGACAAACAGGCCCACACCATTAGTGACCCACCACCATGTTTAGCTGTGGGGGTGTGTTCATATTATTATTCTCTGTATTTGGTTTTCTTCATACTCTACGTACCCCATCTGACCCAAAAAGTTTTATTTTTGTCTCATCGGACCATATAACACTATCCTAAAGTTCTTGATCTTTATCACGATGTTTTTTTGCAAACACAAGGCGCTTCTTTCAATTTTCCTTACTTACATACGGCCTCTTTCACGCTATTCGACCATGATACCCATGGTTGCACAACACACTCCGAACAGTTTGATCACACATCTGCTTCCTGGACACATTTTCCACTAACGGACGTAGTTCGGGGACACTTAATTTTGGATTTTCTCGAACTCTTTGAAGAATAAAACGTTCGTCGCGTGCTTTTAATTTATGTTCCTTTGGGTTCTTCGATAAATTCCTCGTTGAATCGTGCTCTCTGAATTATTGTACTATGTACCGCACAGCGGAGTCCGAGCTATTTACGATACGTGCTATTTGACGTAAAGAATTTCCTCTCAGTGGTAAGTTTATAATTACCTCTTTTAGGTCGGAACTCAGCTCCTTCTGCTTGCCCATTTTGATGCGTGGTGTTCGAAGGAAAGCACGCGCAGCACCTTCTACTAGAGAGGGTCACCTACACCCACACTGCTTCAATACAAAACGAAGAATACTCGTGAATGATAATATTATTTGCGATTAACACGACACGTCATATTAATGTACGAATAGAAATGTTGCATGAAAGCATGGTATTTTCCTTTATTTATTACTATTGGATAATTTTTAATACTAATTTGGATTGGATTTTAATTTCAAATCTGTGATCAAAACCTCCCTTACTCATATACACATAGTAGATATAAAAATAATAAACGTACACATATGTTACATTTTTCTCATATGTTTAGGTGTACGAATAAGAATGTTATACACTGTATACATTCTGACAAAGAGTGGGGAGCCGCCGTTTTCTGCCTGTCACATTTTGGATGTATAAACGAGCGTTTACTTCGAGAATATCCGTGCTCGAGGGTGAAACTGTACTTAGGAGGACGTCCAGTTTGAAGACATTTTCTTCCTGGAAGCTGAGTTCGCCTTCGTGAGACAGCTGTGGGTTGTACAGGAATGGTGGTTGCTCTGCGTCCTGCCGATACTTTTAACAATCCCAATCCCTTTTTGCCATACGAGTGGAGAGCTGACAAAAGTGAGGATTCAGTTATAAGACGTCTATGAGCCCGATGTAAAGCTTTAATAGCAGAATGAAATTCTCCGGGATTATTATCGTATTTCATCAGTATATCCTCAAAAATTTCCTGAAGTTCTCCTGTGGCCTTCTCTTTCAGTTGCGCTGTGTGCTCAATCATTGGTAATTCACCAGAGATTGAGGCACGTTCTGAAACGTGTTCTTCATTCTTCTCTGAACTGGCTATATTGCCACTTGCCGCAGATGATGCTAGAATGGCTTGTCCTTTACGTGGGCTATTATACGTAAGAGACCCAAACCAATCAGGAGGCAAATCCATTTTTCTGGTTGCTACCCAATATAATTCCTTCTTGGTCTTCGAATTCTGGGGAAGTATATTAATTGAGGATACGTTAGCTTTTATGGAAACTGCATGTTGGTGTTTGCATGGTGCACCAAATCTTTCCATCATGTAATCACATCTTCCCAAGTCCATATCAACTAGGTACGTTGTCGCCTCATCGGAAGCAGATGCTACACTATATAATGATCCACTTACGTAATGCACTGCTAGCTTCTCCATCTTCTTTGGATTTGGTTTGTAGCGTGACTGCAGCACCTCATCCAATCTACCATTAGCAACATTAATGATTTTTCGTTCATAATACGATGGCATATCTCTTATCAAGAAATCTAGTAATTGAGGGATGCTGAAAGCTCTGTGCCTTATTAAAATTCTGTCCTTCAAATCTCTAAATGCTGCTTCAGTAATGTTATTTGTACTGTTTCCATGCGTTATCATACTTTTGCCGCTATACAAGCTCCAAGCATCACGTCTTTCACTAAGGGTTTTAATGTACGAGACGTATTGTGGATATTTTAATGAATTATCGCTACAGAGCTTCTCCAAACCATCCTCAAATTCTCTTTTGCTTGAAGCGTATACCAATTTAGAAAAGCTCCTGTAAAGGTTTTGTCTGTCTCTTTTGTCAATAGAGTTCGTGGCACAATATAACCAACGCCACACAGCTTGAAGGACATGAGAAATGCATAGCATTAACAATGTTTCCGGAAAGCACACAGATAAACTATTCCGCAGTGCAATGCAGTCATCAGTGATAAATATTTTCGGCCCGGAAAGAGCACGACCACCAAAAGAATACTGTGTAAATAGGGATGTCTCAGGAAACTGTTACCTGCGATCCTGTTTTATACGCGAATCTGGGGATATTATTTTTCGCGGGCTTACTTTTGCGTCTAGAAAATTGAAATTTTGGACACTCATTCACTGCACCCCTTAGTATTTTTCAATTTGTTTCAATCTTTACCTTTAAACAAAGGCGGTACAGAGGGATAAAAAGTAAAAATGGGATATTTCTTAACAGAAAATCCCTTTTCTCGTGATTTTCCAGCCCAAGATAGCCTACACGATGGAGACATTTGAATGGGACCGTTTGAAACTTTGTTTTATTCCGAAGAGAATAATGTACAAATCATGATTCTAGGATAAATAAGAATGAGTAAATTTTTATATTACATCCGGGTCATCTGGGGTATTGTGGGGATGTTCTTAGCTCATTGTTAAATATTTTTCCCGCCCTTACTATTCAAGATAGAAGCTTGAAATTTTGTACACATATTTAGTACACTCTTAGTATTTCCCAGTTCATTTTGAGATCTGTGCGTTAACATAGGGGAGTCCAGAGGGGTCAAAATTAAAAAAAAATCAGAAAAAATCCCGACCGCTCAAAATTTTCCGCTTCAGGGACATAATAGGGAAAATGTGAATGTTATCGTTTTAAAGGCTATTCTATTCTGAAAAGAAGGTGGTATGAACCATGATCCTAGGATAAATAGGAATGATGCTTGACGAAAAGTATAAAATTTACACCCCCCCCCAAAAAAAGCTATAATTTAAAATTGTTAAAAAACATTGTTTGGGATTGACACAGGTCAACGATTGGGGATTAATTCAAATTTCAATCCCAATACTTTCACTTAAATGGCATAATTAACATTTAATACTAATTCCTAATGCTTTTTCTTCAGTTCGCGACTTGTATTATACGAGGAGAAAGATTTGATTTAAATTTTTAAAAAAATCATCAAAAATGTTTTTAAAAAAATAATGATTTTTTCCACCCTGATGAAGATTAAACATCCTTTAGGCACCAACAGAACTAAAAATATTCGCTTTTAGCAATTTTTCTATGGATTAGCTCCAGGAAACTACAAAATTGGACCTCGGTGTCCCACGCCAAAGGCGCGCACGCTAACAGCTAGCCACGAAGGAGCTTTCATCTACCAATAAGTAACCAATCCAACATAAATAGCTTAGATAAATTCAATACAATACAACATTACCAAACATCTACTCACCTCGTTCGGTGGTCCTCTGGATGATTTAATGCTTGAAGAATCTGATAATTTGAAGTGCATTTTTCTTCTTCATAAATACACTTTTTGGACTTTCTTGTCTACATTTCTAGTCCTTCGATGAACTGAAAGATCTACACTGCACTTAGACTTATTGTATTTCCTTTGCATTAATATCTGCATTAATTAATTTATAGATGAAGTGTGAAATAAATTCTACACTGCACTTTGTTAAACTATAGAAGACTAAACACTATCCCTGTGGTTATGTACGTGTGTGTGTCTATATCAATGATTAAGAAAAAAGGACTTGTAGCAAAGCTATACAACAAACATATTAATTATTTATAGACTAACATAACCACACGGATAGGGGTGCAGCCCATGTCTACAGCCTTACAGTGGACAGTGTAGAATTTGTTTTACAGCTCTTCTATCAATTAAGTAATGTAGATAATAGTGCAAAGGAAATATAATAAGTCTAAGTGCAGTGTAGTTCTTTCAGTTCATCGAAGGACTAGAAATGTAGACAAGAAAGTCCAAAAAGTGTATTTATGAAGAAGAAAAATGCACTTGAAATTAAGTGCACATTTAAGTGAGTTTCACGCCATTTTTTTGCATGTGATTTCCCTAAAGACGCATTCTGACATACAGTATATAACATTCTTATTCGTACACATTGTTTTTTCAAACAAAATATTTAATTTCTCCATTAAACGACAATATTGTACTAGTTAATTGTCACACTTGGATATATTAGGGCTTCACAAACTGAAAAACAAAGAAAAAATAATTCATATCAAATTAAATATTAATTAATAGAAACAAACAATGAGAGAACCCCTGTTTTCGTGCAACTTTTCTATTCATACACACGGGCTATTATACCATAAAGAAATCATAAGAAAAACACAAACTTGGTACATAATAAGTCTAGCCTTGTGTTTACTGTGATTGTCCTGTTGAAATCTGTACCAATTTTTTTGCACACTGCTTGACATTGTTCTTTAATATTTCACAATATACATTGGCATCCATAACACCATCAGTAAACTGGGTGGTGTATGACAAACAGGCCCACACCATTAGTGACCCACCACCATGTTTAGCTGTGGGGGTGTGTTCATATTATTATTCTCTGTATTTGGTTTTCTTCATACTCTACGTACCCCATCTGACCCAAAAAGTTTTATTTTTGTCTCATCGGACCATATAACACTATCCTAAAGTTCTTGATCTTTATCACGATGTTTTTTTGCAAACACAAGGCGCTTCTTTCAATTTTCCTTACTTACATACGGCCTCTTTCACGCTATTCGACCATGATACCCATGGTTGCACAACACACTCCGAACAGTTTGATCACACATTTGCTTCCTGGACACATTTTCCACTAACGGACGTAGTTCGGGGACACTTAATTTTGGATTTTCTCGAACTCTTTGAAGAATAAAACGTTCGTCGCGTGCTTTTAATTTATGTTCCTTTGGGTTCTTCGATAAATTCCTCGTTGAATCGTGCTCTCTGAATTATTGTACTATGTACCGCACAGCGGAGTCCGAGCTATTTACGATACGTGCTATTTGACGTAAAGAATTTCCTCTCAGTGGTAAGTTTATAATTACCTCTTTTAGGTCGGAACTCAGCTCCTTCTGCTTGCCCATTTTGATGCGTGGTGTTCGAAGGAAAGCACGCGCAGCACCTTCTACTAGAGAGGGTCACCTACACCCACACTGCTTCAATACAAAACGAAGAATACTCGTGAATGATAATATTATTTGCGATTAACATGACACGTCATATTCATGTACGAATAGAAATGTTGCATGAAAGCATGGTATTTTCCTTTATTTATTACTATTGGATAATTTTTAATACTAATTTGGATTGGATTTTAATTTCAAATCTGTGATCAAAACCTCCCTTACTCATATACACATAGTAGATATAAAAATAATAAACGTACACATATGTTACATGTTTCTCATATGTTTAGGTGTACGAATAAGAATGTTATACACTGTATACATTCTGACAAAGAGTGGGGAGCCGCCGTTTTCTGCCTGTCACATTTTGGATGTATAAACGAGCGTTTACTTCGAGAATATCCGTGCTCAAGGTGAAACTGTACTTAGGAGGACGTCCAGTTTGAAGACATTTTCTTCCTGGAAGCTGAGTTCGCCTTCGTGAGACAGCTGTGGGTTGTACAGGAATGGTGGTTGCTCTGCGTCCTGCCGATACTTTTAACAATCCCAATCCCTTTTTGCCATACGAGTGGAGAGCTGACAAAAGTGAGGATTCAGTTATAAGACGTCTATGAGCCCGATGTAAAGCTTTAATAGCAGAATGAAATTCTCCGGGATTATTATCGTATTTCATCAGTATATCCTCAAAAATTTCCTGAAGTTCTCCTGTGGCCTTCTCTTTCAGTTGCGCTGTGTGCTCAATCATTGGTAATTCACCAGAGATTGAGGCACGTTCTATTCTGAAAAGAAGGTGGTATGAACCATGATCCTAGGATAAATAGGAATGATGCTTGACGGAAAGTATAAAATTTACACCCCACCCCCCAAAAAAAAGCATAATTTAAAATTGTTAAAAAACATTGTTTGGGATTGACACAGGTTAACGATTGGGGATTAATTCAAATTTCAATCCCAATACTTTCACTTAAATGGCATAATTAACATTTAATACTAATTCCAAATGCTTTTTCTTCAGTTCGCGACTTGTATTATACGAGGAGAAAGATTTGATTTAAATTTTTAAAAAAATCATCAAAAATGTTTTTTAAAAAATAATGATTTTTTCCACCCTGATGAAGATTAAACATCCTTTAGGCACCTACAGAACTAAAAATATTCGCTTTTAGCAATTTTTCTATGGATTAGCTCCAGGAAACTACAAAATTGGACCTGGGTGTCCCACGCCAAAGGCGCGCACGCTAACAGCTAACCACGAAGGAGCTTTCATCTTTCGATAAGAATCTTACATCGTTGCACCAAGAGTCTGTGAAAAAGGATTAACTTCTCCATGCTGGTGGACAAACTTTTTTTTTTAAGCCATATCAACTACTAAAAATGAAATTGCATTTCTGTTTTTTCAAAATATTAAAAGTGCTCAGTGAACTATAACGGGATTCAGATATTGAAGGAAATATCTGCAGGAAATCTGTGAATGTACCATTTGGAGTTATTATTTGTCGATTTATATGCACAGTGAATAGCATGCACGAAGCACTACCAAAGTCCAACAGCTTCGGATCTGAAGGTGTATCATCTAAGTACTTCTTTAGGTCGTTCAAAAATTTCAGGTTTACATTCGGCCCGTCCATTGATACTTGCAGCATCTTTTTCGTATCTAAACTAATGTCTTTCAAGTTTCCAAAATTTCCATCAGATGGTCCTCAGCAGTAACATGACCTAAAAATGCGGACATATCTTATTCGTCCCAAAATCTAGAACTATATCCATTTGACCCTTCTGAGCGACAGGATTTAAACTTTCATCATAAGAAATACAGATGATAGGACACACTTTAACCACGTTTGTCAATTCTTGTTTAAAGTGTGGGCACAGTCAATGTGCATCTTGAACTGCTTCGCAATTTCGCCGAGAAACATCACTTTAAAAAGATCACTACAAATGCCAAACTTCTAGCAAAAGAAGGGTTATAACTTCATTAATATCCCACAATATTTCTGCAGTAATAAATTCATGTTTGATGATAAAATTGCTGAGTATTTCTAGGCATAACACAAATATTGAATGTTGTGACTCTGTTATCAATAACACAAGTATGTTCGTTATTAACAACTCAAGTTCGCACTTCACGAAGTTCAGTTTTCACCGAAACAGAGTTGTAGTTGATGGAGCAGCATTCACAGGAACAGAGTCTGTAGTTGCTGCCTTAGCAGGTACCATGTGAAACAGTTTTTTGCTCAAACTTGAAGAATTTTCTCTTTTAATATGCATTTTGCTTTCGGCATGAGATCGAACTGTAAAAATCCCATATTGCTAATATAAAAATTTGTCATCCACAAAAAGCAACACCCATACAGTAGTAGTGGTCCCGTTATATTGAGCCGAGTCAGCAAAAATTTTCTCGATTCTGATTGGCTGAGAGAGGTCACGTGACGTTAGGCCCCGCCCACGCGGGAAATTCAAATTTTCAGGTCACGTGGTATGATGACCCGCGGGGAAATCCCTCATTCTCTTTTATGACCGGGATTTTTGAAATTTGTTCCCTTTTACGGGTAAGATGTGTGATTCTGATTGGTTGATAGCTGTCACGTGATTTTAGACCCTGCGATATTTGAAATTCGTTCCCTTTTACGGGTAAGATGAGTGTTTATGATTGGCTGATAGAGGTCACGTGATCTTAGGCCCTGGGATTTTTAAAATTCGTTCCCTTTTATGGGTAAGATGAGTGGTTTGGTACCTTGAATTTGATTGGTTGATAGCGGTCACATGATCTTAGACCCTGGGTTTTGAAATTTGGGTATCCTCTTTGATGAGTGCTTTGGTACCTCGATTCTGATTGGCCGACAGAGGTTACATGATCTTAGACCCGCCACACGGTGAACAGGTCACATGGTATGACGTCATGTTTTACCCTTGCGGGGAAATCCATCACTAATTCGTTTCCTTTTACGGGTAAGATAAGTGCTTTGGTACCTTGATTCTGATTGGATGATAGAGATCACGTGATTTTAGGTCCAAGGATTTTTGAAATTAGGGTGTCCTTTCTGATGTATACTTTGGTATCTCGATTCTGATTGGCCGACAGAGGTCACATGATTTTAGACCCGCCACACGATGAACAGATTACATGGGAAAACCCCTTACTTATTTGTTTTATTTTATGTGTAAGATGCGTGTTTTGGTACCTCAATTTTGATTGGTGGATAGAAGTCACATGATCTTACCCCCCCCCCCGCTCAGTTCATGAGGGAAATACAGAGCGATATGACAGCGATCCATCCTAGACCGGGATTTTTTTTTAATGGTTATGCGTAAAGTTCCCATGAAGGGTTCAACCTCCTCCTTAAATAACCCTTTTTTGGTATCATGATATTGTACTGAAGTTTACATTAAATATTATCGTTCTCTTTGACAGATAAGATGATTACCAGCTTTTTTACCTTGATGGAGATTCTGTCCTTGAATTAGTAGTCTATGTCTCTGGAAGTAACAATGGTGAAAGAGAGGTGTCGCTTGTAGATTTCTTATAACACATTGTTGTGAGTTTAAGCGATTTTTTAAACGCTCAGTAAGCGCTTCATTAATGGAAACAGTGTTGCCAGATTTTTTTTTACCTAAACTGCTCCGATTCTTTTCGAAACGGTTCCGCAGAGTGCAAGAAATTTTAAACTAAAAATTTTTCGAACTAAAAAAAATTTGTAACTAAAAATTTTAAACAAAAATTTTCAAACAAAAAATTTTGAAACAAAAAAAAAAGTTTCAAACAAAAAATTTTCGAACCCAAAAAAAAATTTCGAACTAAAAAAATTGAAACAAAATTTTGTCGAACTAAAACATTTTTAAAAACAAAAGTTTCGAACTAAAGATGTAAATCACATCTAAAAATTTTCAAATCAAACTTTTTATCGAACTAAACTTTTAAAATTTTCGAACTAGAAATTTAAACCAAGTTTAAGAAAAAATCCTAAGAAATGTTTTTTCAGGAATCGAACTCAGGTCTTTCAAACCAAAGATGTGTATGCTAACCGCTTAAATGAATTCGGTTTTAATCGATCTTGGTGGGTTTCGAACCATGGTCCTTGAAAAGGATACACATATACTTTAAGAAAATAAATCTGACAGTGTAACGCTTCTCAAATCAAACTTTTTATCGAACTAAACTTTTAAAATTTTCGAACTAGAAATTGAAACCAAGTTTAGAAAAATCCTAAGAAATGTTTCTCCAGGAATCGAACTCAGGTCTTTCAAACCAAAGATGTGTATGCTAACCGCTTAGCTATGAATGAATTCGGATTTAATTATGCTTGGTGGGTTTCGAACCATGGTCCTTGAAAAGGATACACATATACTTTAAGAAAATAAATCTGACAGTGTAACGTGGATTAAAATAAAATGCTGATAGACTTCTTTGTGTGACGACATAGAAGCACATATGATTGAAAAAATGCAAACGTCAGCGGATCGCATTACTTTAGTTTTACTACGAACGTGTCAGCATGATTCATGAAAAAAGCAAACATTGACATTCTCGTATGGAATATGAGGAAAATGAAATGTCGTCACAGTTACGACAAGTAGTGACATGATCCTGGCAGAAGGGAATTGGCATCGGAATTGCGATACTAGATGTTGTAACTATTGAGAAACGTGAATGACGTCACGATCGATTGTTACACATCGTTTTGGTTCGTGATTCATGACAAAAGCAGCGAGCGTTTTGATTGGTTCGTTGTGATGTCATTTTATAAATTTCCTCGTTTCTGATTGGCTGACGGTGACATCGTTTTCGCAGCGACCTAATAAAAATCTAAATTTCATTTTTCAAATCCTACATCGCTCTCAACTGTGAAGTGAAGAAGATCTGCTTTTTTAGAAGTGTCTTCATTTAAGAAGCTTTACTGCACCGACTTTGTGTTCATTGAATTTGAGGTAAGTTCAGTGAGATTTTATTTTTCACCCAAGATTCGAAAATCATTTTTATTTTATATTTGTGGGGGCGGATCACTCATACACTGTTTTACTTTTAGTACGAAATATTTAGACTATGAAGAAATTAGTGGAATGGGAAAGTGGGAGTACGAATCAGGAACCTCCACACATTAAAAGTAAGCACGATAAACGATATGGTTTAGCGTCCCTTCAGCGAGCACCCGTCGGGAATTGAACCATGGCCAAAGATGTGTACGCTTAGTTTTGAAAAGAATGCATTACAAAATTTCAGAAACTATGCCTGAGAATAATATGGTTCGATACCCTTTAAAAGCATTAGCGGCCCCTTCAGCTTAACGTGATATTCGAGCAATCACCTGGGATTGAACCAAGGCCAGAGGCGTGTACGTCAACCATTTAGCTTAGTTTTGAAAAGAATGTATGATAACGCATGAGAATATTAAATTTCAGAAAAGACTTGACAGCGATCCGATGTGGAAAGCAAACCCACCGAGGATTGAACCAGGACCTTCCACGTTAGAAGCATGTACGCTAACCGCTTAAATAAAAAAGAGTGCATGAATATTTGGTTAAAAGATTTACGCTATACATATTTTGTTTTGACAATTACGTATGTGTATCGTTAATGGTTGGTGAATCTCTTCAACTTGCAAACGCATCATTTAAAGGTCGTTGTGAGTAGAAAAAATGCTTACGCGTACTTTGTCACATCTCAGTACTGTTGAAACATTCATTCATTCATGCATTCTTTTTTTATCGCTATAGAATGGTAGGTCAGTTACATGCTGATGTAATTGTTTCGAGTTTGACAGCAATAAAACACACATTTCAGTAACATAATTATTTTTTAAAAAACTTTGATTTTTAGTACACGTGCTTTCATAATGAGATTCTGAACGTCACCGCCAGGAATCAAACTCAGGACCTTTACATGAATTGCTTAGTTAATTATTTATCATGAATGTTATGATTTCCCGGACTAAGCGGTTAGCATACGTACCTTTGGCGTGGGAGACCAGGGTTCGATTCCCGGCGGGAGCTCATGTGGTTCGGATTCCACGTTAATCAGTAGGTCCACGTCTCATATAGCCTCACTGCTGAAAGGGACGCTAAACTAAAAATCAAAAAATCAACTCAAATTCACACTGCTCAATTCCTTTTTTCCCATTACATATTTGTTTTACCGTACCTGTTTGTTGTTTTCATTTTTAACCATGGCCGAATCGGGTTTTACTGTTCGTAATGAAATCACTCGACATTATAGACGATTTATGTACGTTTATGTATTATGAGGTGTGCACGTCAACCATTTAGCTTAGTTTTGAAAAGAATGTATGATAACGTGTGAGAATATTAAATTACAGAAATAATTGACATGCCCCTGACGTGGAAAGCAAACCCACCGAGGCTTGAACCAGGACCTTCCACGTCCGAACCATGTACGCTAACCGCTTAGTCACAATAATAATAAAAAAAATACGCTATACAGATTTTGTTTCGACAATTACGTATGTGTATCGTTAATGCTTGATGAATCTCTTCAACTTGCAAACGCATCATTTAAAGGTCGTTGTGAGTGGGGAAAAAAATGCTTACGCGTGCTTTGTCACATCTCAGCACTGATGAAACATTCATTCATTTCATGCATTCTTTTTATCACTATAGAATGATAGGTCAGTTAAATGCTGATGTAGTGCTCTCGAGTTTGACAGCAATAAAACACTCATTTCAGTAACATAATTATTTTTTAAAAAAACTTTGATTTCTAGTACATATGCTTTCATAATGAGATTCTGAACGCCACCGCCAGGGAATCAAACTCAGGACCTTTACATGAATTGTTTAGTTAAGAATTTATCATAAACGTTATGATTTCCTGTTTATCAGGTGATTAAGATTTTTCTTTCTTCTTTTCTTTTGTAGTAAATTCACGCTGCTCAATTCCTTTTTCCCATTACATATTTGTTTTACCGTTTGTTTGTTTTCTCCTTTCATTTTTAACCATGGCCGAATCGGGTTTTACTGTTCGCAATGAAATCACTCGTCATTATAGACGATTTAACATTGAAGGCAGAATGCTCGAAATTCAATTCAACGCACCGCCCGTAGGAACCGATATCATCCAGTATGTACATAACAGTTTCCAAGCAATGCTGGACCATTTGTTAGCCAATGTCGACGATGAGGCGATGGTTGGTTTATCAGTAATATCACCACGGAATACCAATAAACCGTTTTGGGTGAGTTTTCGCCAAGCACGAAACTTGACACTGGAAACGATGTGGGCCTCATTCGAAAGAGTGTTACAAAGTAACAATGCATTTCTCCTGCACGAACCATTCACCGTGCATTTTCATCGTGTGGATATTCCAAGAGGATACGGATATGGAGATCGTTTAGCACAAGGAATACTTCAAAATGAAGAATTATTACGTTGCAAGCGAGGGATTGTACGTGTAAAAAATCAAGATTCAAGGTGCCTGGCGTACGCCCTTGTTATTGCTATTGGCCTGAAAAAATACAAGAATGTAGATGTGAAACGACATAGACAATATCAAGATCAATCAAAATGTGTTGTGGACGATGAAGTGAATGCATTATGTGCAAATGCAGGAGTGAATTTGGATCATGGTGCCAGTGTAAATGAAATACGACAATTCCAGGCATACCTCAAAGAATATAAAATTACAGTGTATACTAGTTTCACAGGTCATGACATCATGTACGAGGGGCCCAACGACGAAAATCGCACTCCCATAAATTTGATTTGTTTGGCTGGCCATTTTGACATCATTCAATCTTTAACTGCTTGTTTTGCAACCAAGTTCTACTGTGAAGCGTGCCATAAAAAATACAGTGAACGTAACAGACATGTGAAAAATTGTCCTGTAACATGCTCCAAATGTCTACAGAGACCTCTATGCGACAAGAACCAAACGCCAATATTATGCAACGACTGCAATCGGCAATTTTACGGCGAAGAATGTTTTAACAATCATCGTAATATTGTATATCATCGTGGGGAACCTGTATGCAAAATGGTGCAGCAATGTACTAGATGTTACAGAGTATATTCCTTTGTGCATACAGGACAACGACTTCATGATTGTAATGAGATCTTTTGCAATGTTTGTAAGAAGATTGTTCCGGGATCCCATCAATGTTTTATACTTCCCGATCGACAATGCTTGAAACCTGGTGTTCCTTCACTCATGCACGCAAAGAAAGCCTTATTGATATTCTATGATATAGAATCTATGCAGGACACGAATATTGGCGATAATACGTATGTACACATTCCAAATTTATTGGTTGCACAACAAGTATGTTATGCATGTGTTGAAAACAATAATATCCAGCAGTCTTGCAGTACGTGTGGTCAGCGCCAGCATATTTTCCAAGGAGAGGATCCAGTTTATAATTTTCTCCAGTACTTGCGGGAACGTCGTCCCAATATAAATAGGATTTTCTGTGTCGCGCACAATGCTAAGGGATACGATGGACATTTTATCCTAAAGACCATGGTAGAACAATGTCAATGGAGACCTGACGTCATATTAAATGGGACCAAGATACTGAGTTTAACGTTGAATAATCTGACGTTCATTGACTCGTTGAACTTCCTACCTATGGCATTAAGTAAATTGTCAAAAGCGTTCAATTTACCCGCAACCAAAGGCTACTTCCCGCATTTCTTCAACACCAAGGAGAATCAATCGTATATTGGATCACTTCCAGAAACAAAGTATTATGGTGCAAATGAAATGGCCGTCGAAGACAGGAACAAGTTCATGCATTGGTACAACGATCATCGTAATGACACGTTTGATTTCCAGAAAGAAATTCTCAAGTATTGTATTCAAGATGTCAATGTACTGCGACAAGCATGCGTTTCGTTTATGACGTCATTTGAAACAGAAACCAAAGTGAATCCCTTCTTGGAGACGATCACGATTGCCAGTGCTTCCAATTTAGTATTTCGCCGGAATTTCCTTAAACCCAACACCATAGGAATTCTACCGGCACAAGGCTATCGATGGAGAAGTACCCAATCGATCGCTGCAATGCAATGGCTGGCCTACATTGAAAAAACCGAAGAAAAACAAATCTTACATGCGGCCCGACAAAAAGAAGTGTTTATTGCGGGATTCCATGTTGATGGCTACTACCAAGATCCTGAGACGTTAGAGGAGCACGTCTACGAGCATGCCGGCTGCTTTTACCACGGGTGTAAAGTATGTTTTACTACAGGCCGTAATCAGCCCATCTACAGCAATCCAGAAGACACCATGGAATTCCGTTATGAACGAACGCAACGCAAAAATGCAAGACTGCGTGAATTGGGCTACATTGTACATGAAATGTGGGAGTGCGAATTTAATCAGTTCTTAAAACAAAATCCTGCAATGGCGACGTATCTGAAGAATCACCCGTACATGAACCGCAGACCATTAAATCCAAGAGATAGCTTTTTTGGAGGAAGGACCAATTGCGTGAAATTGTACCACCAAGTCGATGAAAAAGCGGGGGAAGTAATAAAATATTTCGATATTGTCTCGCTTTATCCCTATGTAAATAAGTGTGCTAAATACCCTGTAGGGCATCCACGAATTTATCTACAGGGTGATGAAAATATACCACCAATAAATAAAGTCAATGGTCTAATCAAAATGTCGATATTACCAAGTCGCCATCTTTATCATGGTCTCCTGCCTTACCGATGCAACAAGAAACTACTCTTTCCACTGTGTGCTGCTTGTGCCGAAGAAATGAACCCAGACCCTACAGCAACGTGTACACACAACGATCAGGAGCGATGCCTCACTGGAACATGGGTATCATATGAAATCCAGAAAGCAGTAGAATTAGGATATCAACCAGTGGAAATTTTTGAAATTTGGGATTATGACATTGAACAATATGATCCCATCACGAAAACAGGTGGCTTGTTCACGGAATATATCAATACATTTTTAAAATCAAAAATGGAAGCGTCTGGCTGGCCCAGTTCCTGTGTCAGCGAAGAAGACAAATCAAAATTCATACAAACCGTCCTGGAGCGTGAAGGTATTGCATTGGATCCGTCCAAAATTGAAAATAATCCTGCACGAAGAAGTTTATCTAAGCTTTGTGTGAACTCTCTATGGGGAAAGCTTTGCCAAAGATCAAACTTTAGCCAGACCACAATTATTGATCGGCCGGAAGAATTTTATGAAAAACTCACTTCCCCCGACATTAAACTCCATCAAATTGTACCCATCAATGATACGATGTTGTATGCGTTCTGGGAGTACAATGAACATGTGCCTGTTCAAAACCGAAACACCAATGTCGTGTTAGGTGCATTTACAACATGTCAGGCACGCCTGGAACTGTACAAGTACCTGGAAATGTTGCAGGAACGTGTTTTATATTTCGACACGGATTCTGTAATATTTACGGAGAAGCCCGGGGAGCCAACCATTGAACCTTCAACATACTTGGGATGCTTATCGAATGAGATGGAGTCTTACGGACCACGAGCATACATCAAAACATTTGTCAGTGGAGGACCAAAAAATTACAGCCTAGAAATATACAATCCGGATACCAACGTCACCAGTTACATATGCAAAATTAGAGGATTTACATTAAATTACAATGCAGGACAACAATTAAATTTCAATACGCTAAAAGAAATGATTACAAATCAATGCCGTGGACAAGTCACCATCACTATCCCCCATAAGATATGTAGGACCAAAGACCATACCATCGTCACACGCAAAGAAGAAAAAATGTACAGCATCCAGTACACAAAACGTCGATTTAAAGAATTCAATTCTTATGATACGGTTCCGTACGGGTACGTTAAAAAACAGAAGATGGAACTGGAAAAAGAAGATGATGAAGAAGAAAAAACTGTAAATACCCAATAAGGCCGCCATTTCTTTTTTCCTTTTCCTTTTTCCACTCCTTAACCACAAAGCAGTAACACCAAGAAGAAAATGAAGTACCCACAAGAGTTCATAAACCATCACCAACACCATCAGTGGAAGAAATGCAGTCATCTCGTACCCAAGGGGGAACCTTGACCATAAAGCAGCAACACCAAGAAAAATGCAGTACCCAGAAAAAGTTCGTAAACATCCATCAGTGGATGAAATGGTGTTATCTCGTACCCGAGGAGGAAGATGAGCCTAAACAGATCCATCATTTACGAGTAAGTTTTATTTCTCTCTTATCAATATTGACTCATTTTTATTGTTTCAGAAAAAAGAAATTCTTAAAGTAATCCGTCGTTTCTTCTTTTTCTTTACAGGATACGTCTACAACATTCGAAGATGATGACACGTCCAACATATTCATTAAACTAGATCCTGTATTTATTATGTTAATAAACTTGTATGAGAAGAGCACATACCTTTCGTTAAAATACAACAAGTTGAAAAAAATATGTTTTATTATTTCTTGAAACCCTGAACACTTGTTTTCAAATAAATGGTAATCTTGAAAATTTAAGGTGGAAAATATATCCAAGATTTGGTTTACATGATTTTGTTCGAAAAATAATTAAAGAATTTTTTAGTGTCCAAAATTTGGTTTTTAATTTAGTTCGAAAAAAATTTGGATTTGAAAATGTTCAAATGTGGTTTACAACTTTAGTACGAAACTTGTTTTTAAAAATTGGTTCGAAATTTTTTGTTTAAATTTTTAGTTCGAAAAATTTTGATTTGAAAATTTAGTTCGAAAGTTTTTAGTTTAAAATATTTTTCGAAAAATTTTTAATTTTTTAGTTCGAATTTTTTTTGGGTTCGAAAATTTTTTGTTCGAAATTTTTTTGATTTGAAAATTTAGTTCGAAAGTTTTTAGTTTAAATTTTTTAGTTCGATTTTTTTTGAAATTTTTGTTTCAAAATTTTTAGTTCGAAAATTTTTTTGTTTGAAAATTTTTGTTTAAAATTTTTTTAGTTTTGAAATTTTTTTAGTTCGAAAAAATTTTTAGTTTAAAATTTCTTGTACTCTGCGGAACCGTTTCGAAAAGAATCGGAGCAGTTTAGGTAAAAAAAAATCTGGCAACACTGTTTCCATTAATGAAGCGCTTACTGAGCGTTTAAAAAATCGCTTAAACTCACAACAATGTGTTATAAGAAATCTACAAGCGACACCTCTCTTTCACCATTGTTACTTCCAGAGACATAGACTACTAATTCAAGGACAGAATCTCCATCAAGGTAAAAAAGCTGGTAATCATCTTATCTGTCAAAGAGAACGATAATATTTAATGTAAACTTCAGTACAATATCATGATACCAAAAAAGGGTTATTTAAGGAGGAGGTTGAACCCTTCATGGGAACTTTACGCATAACCATTAAAAAAAAATCCCGGTCTAGGATGGATCGCTGTCATATCGCTCTGTATTTCCCTCATGAACTGAGCGGGGGGGGGGTAAGATCATGTGACTTCTATCCACCAATCAAAATTGAGGTACCAAAACACGCATCTTACACATAAAATAAAACAAATAAGTAAGGGGTTTTCCCATGTAATCTGTTCATCGTGTGGCGGGTCTAAAATCATGTGACCTCTGTCGGCCAATCAGAATCGAGATACCAAAGTATACATCAGAAAGGACACCCTAATTTCAAAAATCCTTGGACCTAAAATCACGTGATCTCTATCATCCAATCAGAATCAAGGTACCAAAGCACTTATCTTACCCGTAAAAGGAAACGAATTAGTGATGGATTTCCCCGCAAGGGTAAAACATGACGTCATACCATGTGACCTGTTCACCGTGTGGCGGGTCTAAGATCATGTAACCTCTGTCGGCCAATCAGAATCGAGGTACCAAAGCACTCATCAAAGAGGATACCCAAATTTCAAAACCCAGGGTCTAAGATCATGTGACCGCTATCAACCAATCAAATTCAAGGTACCAAACCACTCATCTTACCCATAAAAGGGAACGAATTTTAAAAATCCCAGGGCCTAAGATCACGTGACCTCTATCAGCCAATCATAAACACTCATCTTACCCGTAAAAGGGAACGAATTTCAAATATCGCAGGGTCTAAAATCACGTGACAGCTATCAACCAATCAGAATCACACATCTTACCCGTAAAAGGGAACAAATTTCAAAAATCCCGGTCATAAAAGAGAATGAGGGATTTCCCCGCGGGTCATCATACCACGTGACCTGAAAATTTGAATTTCCCGCGTGGGCGGGGCCTAACGTCACGTGACCTCTCTCAGCCAATCAGAATCGAGAAAATTTTTGCTGACTCGGCTCAATATAACGGGACCACTACTACTCATACTTATTTTCTAACCTCTGAAGCAAATTCCAATTTGAATTTATTGCTCTGTCCAACCACTCATCTCTGAAAGAAGTCTTTCCTCTTATTTCACTCATTGTCTCTGAACAGATAAGTGCAACACTAATGTAAGTAAGTAAATGCATAACAATGGATGCAGTATATTATATACCGTACATAATATACTCAGGTCTGCAAACTAGCTGTAGGGTAAAATTTACTGACTAAAAATGAGGAAATGCTGACTAAATACCTGACAGTACTGACATCAATCCTCATTTATCCCTTTGGGGATCTTATGGTACAATCTGTACCATACGCGTTTTTCATGGTACATTGTATTATTTGAGATTTTTCGTCCGGTATTTTTGTTTTTCAAGTCCAAAAGCATTGTAGAAGACATTACGTATGTTTTCTGACCTTCCTGCGTCCAGACATAGGAGGTGATGACGTCATAAATCAAATTTATTTTCTCATTTACTATGACTATGTTCAATATTTTTTGGCGAGCTTATTTTTCCACGTAGAAGATTGAAATTTTGCACAACCATTCAGTCTACCGAGTAGTATTTACCATACTTTTTTTAGATTTGTGAGTTGAAACAGGGGGGGGACCAAAGGGGCAAAGAGGTGAAAAAAGGGATATTTTTACCCCCAAAATCCGGTTTTTCAGGATTTTCCCGACTCACGTACATGATGGGGACACGTGAGTCATACCGTCTGAAAGGCAGTTCCATTCTGAAGAGAATGACGGTCGAATCATTATCCTAGGGTAATTAGGGACGTCTCAGGGATTTTTTGAAAAAATATACTTTTGTATAGGGTAACATGGGGTATTTTCTGAATTTTTTTTCTGGCGGACTTATTTTTGCGCCTAGAAGATTGAAATTTGCACAAACATTCCGTCCACCGAGTAGTATTTAACATATTTTTTTTCAGATTTCTGCGCTAAAACAGGGGGGCTCCAGAGGGACTAAAAGTTGAAAAAAGGGAAATTTATATCCAAAAAATCCCTTTTTTTTGGAATTTCCCGCTTTAGATATATGATGGAAACACGTGAGTCATACCTCCTGAAAGGCAGTTCTATTCACAAGAGAATATGGGCGACACATGACCCTAGGGTAACTAGGGATGTCTCAGGAATCTTTTTCCCTGAGATCAAAGTGTTTTGTGGTAATTTGGGGCATTGTGGGAATTCTTGATAAAATTTCTCCCGCCCTTACTATTCAAGATAGAAACTTGAAATTTGGCACACACATTCAGTATACCATATACTATTTATCAGTATTTTTTAGATGGCTACGTTCACACAGGGGGGTCCAGGGGGGCCAAAGTTCGAGAAAAAAATTTCTCCCTCCGAAATTTTCATTTTGACATGTTATTTCCCGCTTCTGGTTTATGGTATGAGCATGCAAGTGATACCATTTGAAAGCCAGCTCTATTCTGAAAAGAATGAGGTATGAGCCATGATCCTAGGATAAATAGTGACGATGCAGTAGCTGCTTGACTGAAAGTCTAAAAAATAGCCGAAAAAGCCGGGATCCGGAAAAGATCCCCAAAGGGTTAAAATATGAAGCAGGCTAGGCTACAATAACAAATCAAATAATTAACTGTTTCTAAAATTGGCCGCTACCTTCTCCTCACTAAGCAGCTGTGAAAATTGAAATTCGATCTTGAAACGACAAAGAAACGCGATAAATAGGTAATGCTTTGCAATCATCTGGGGGGAGGGGGCAGAGTAAATCACAGCTGCTTAGACCAATCCCCTTGCCTCCTTCTTAATATACAATATAAAAACAAAGAAGTACGTACGCAAAAATTTGTGCTGCATTGTGTACGACAAAAAAAAAAAAAAACAAATCAGCAAACACTTCGTAGACTTCAAAAAATATTTCTTCAAAAATCAATAGGTAATGCGCCTTGCAACAAGAGACACTTGACCTGAAACTCAATATCACTACACCTATGATCTCTTGACCGACAACCCCACCTCATAACTTTCATGTCCAGTAGACAACCTGATCGGAGGTCTGATACAGTAAGCCTAGAGCATTATTTGTTTTATATAAATGTATTATTAATTTATAATACAACTTGTATAAATAATAGTATATTATTCTATTCTAGTTATAATACAAGATTGTTATTACCCTGAACTTTTGGAATTCAAAAATCCAGGGTAGATTAAAAAGAAGGATAATATTTGTATATTTCATAATTTTTCCAGTATGTGGATCAAAATTCCAGTATCAAAATTAAATTCCAGTATAGTTCAAATATTTCCACTATCAGTATACACCATGAAATTAGCAAGTGAAAGTGAATCACTGCGGTCCCACGAGGAATTTGATAGTTTCATTTGTACAATAGAATATGAATGTTCATATTGTATTCTAAGTACGATTATAGGAATATGACTTTAAAAATATATGCAAATTTAATAAAACCCAATATTACCAAATAAAACCCAATTTTACCCAATAAATCCCACTGGGCTGGGCTTTAAAAAAATGGGTTTTCCACAATCCTTCTTTTACCAAATGTGAGAAGAGAGCAGTCACCAAATACCTCTTCTCAAAGAATATGGGAAAGAAGAAAATTTGTGATAAATTGATATAAACAATGGCCAATGATTGTCTTTCATATAGCACAATGAAATCTTGGTAGCAGAGTTTGGAGGAGCACTGAAGATAAGGAGAGATGTGGAAGACCTAAAATAGTGGTGACCGTGGAAATTGTGGATAGTGTGCACGACCCGAATCTTGCAGACACGAATCTTGAGTGCTTCCTGCTTTATTAAACAAATTATTACTGCTGACGAAACGCATATATTTGTGTCTGAATGCGAGATCGAAACTCAGTCTATGCAGTGGTGCCATAGTGGTTCTCCCAGGCCAAAAAAAATGCCGTAGAGAAAGCGAAGGATGTCGATTTTGGAAATTGTTAGGGGGTAATATTGAGCGAATAGCTGGAAAATTACACACCGCATTGAAGGAAAACTGTCCAAACGCACAGTCTTCTTGCCAGACAATGCTCCTTGCCACAAAGCAAGACATCGCATTGCACAATCTGTGTAAAATGAAGTTCGATATCATTGACCATCCCCTATTCTTCAGATATGGCCCCTCAGACTATTATATTTACCGAAAACTTAACATGGACCTAAAGGGAAATGAATTTAGACAATGACGTCATAGCAGCTGCAGAGTTGTGGTTTGTACTGCACGACAAAATGTTTTATCATCATGGGATAGAATTGCTGGAGGATCGTTCTATTAAGAGTCAACTTACAAGTCAACTATGTTGGATAAAATGCTATCACTGTGCACCTAGCGTCATGTTTTCACTCTGAGGCCAGAAACTTTCCGCTTCGTAAATGGATATTCAATAAACTACGATCATACCAGGTAGGCCAATAAGTATAAATTCAACGATCACCTAATGTGACAGCTGATGCTGTTTTTGAGATGTCAATTTCCGCATGTCTGAAGTAAACTGGATAATTTCAGACTCAGATCTGGCTGCATGTTAAGTGTTCCTGTATTTGTTCTCCTTAAGAACGAGGTGAGAAAACATTCTATCAAACAGATATGTAGTGGCAAATGGAAACAGAAATCGTACAGCCCTTTTGGAAACTTTAGGATAAACAGCCTTAGATTGGAACCAAACTCCAGCAACGATAATAAAGTAAACAGCATTTTGAACGTCGAATTACAAGGTAGCTCGACAAATCGGAAAATACAGGTGTAGGTGAGACGCCAATCATCTCATTAAGATATCATAAATTAAATATCACATAATCTATAAAAACATAAGTTAGTAGACATACCAACATCTCTTGCCAACTTTCTTTATCGTTACTCTGATGTGGGATGGGGTTCCTGTGTGCTTCGCTGAATCTTTACTTTTATCTCTGGGATGCGTGTTGTGATGACACCGATAATCTGCCTATAATGAAAAAAATGAAATCGATGTGATAAATCCATTCTGAAGTTCTTATTAATTACTATAACAATAAATAAAATCTACTAAAACTACTTGAAGTTCAGAGATTGTAGTGCATAATTTAGTTACTGCAGTAGGAAACCATATGTATGTCACACAATGTATACTACAATACATTAAGTTAAGCTTCTGCTTCGCCCCCAGACCCTTCGACCTATTATTACAATTTCAATTAGGGCCTACCGAAACCATGAGATATGTATTTAAAAAATCATATTTAAATAGCATGAAGATCACGATGGATTGACTTAAATCAGTCTGATTTAAATCACTTGATTTTTTAAATAAAAATTGTTGATTTAAATCAAATTCGGAAATAATTTAAAGTGAAAATAAGTAAAGTCCCGTTTATGTTCTATTATTTCGATTATGGAAGATGACAATTATAATACAATGAGACTCAAATGTACAGTATGTACAGCATTGTATGAAAACAAGTGTTTTGCAAAGGACGACTAGGGAAAATCCCGTTTTGAACGGGTAACAGGGCAAACCTGTTTTCTTCTCTTCGTAACATATGGTTTATATTGTAAATCGTTAACTATTCCAACGGGGAAATCACTATCGACATTTAAGACGAAGATTCTTTTGTGTGCGCGTCTATATATTTGTTCCCAGATAATAATGCGTATTTAGAAGTGTTCTATCCCCTCTCGAATTTTTTTTTATTTTATAATTTTGGGCAAAATTTATGTATTTCGTACCGCAAGCTAGTTACAATTTCCTTAAAAATATGCCCCTGCCAAATATCAGTAACTTTTGTGAAAGAAAAGATTGTCACTTTGATAAGCGTTGCTGTACTTTTTCCTTAACGCTTAACCTTTTGAATTGTACCACCTATTTTTAGGTGATAGGCTAAAATGTCCATTATTCGATTAAAAAAGTACCAATAAAGCTTTTTACTTCGTTTTCTCGAAGGCATTGTAGAGCATGTTACATATGCTTTCACGCCTCTCTGCGTCAAGACATAGGATGTGATGACATCATAAATTTAAAAAAGATATTTTCTGTTGTGCCTATTTTTATTATTTTTTGGCAGGCCTACATTTTGCATTCAGAAGACAAATTCTGCATACTCGTTCAGTTCACCCTTAGTATTCTTTAGATGATTTCAGATCTCTGCGTGAAAACAGGGTAGTCTAGAGGGGAAAAATGTAAAAAAAAGGATTTTTTTAAACAAAAAGTAGCTTTTTTCGCGATTTTTTCGCCTAAGATAGAGACATATGCATGGTACCATCTGAAAGGCTGTTCTATTCTGAAAAGAATGATGTAGAAACCTTGATCTTAGGATAAATAGGGATGTCTCAGGAAACTGTTACCTGAGATCCTGTTTTATACGCGAATCTGGGGATATTATTTTTCGCGGACTTACTTTTGCGTCTAGAAGTTTGAAATTTTGGACACTCATTCACTGCACCCCTTAGTATTTTTCAATTTGTTTCAATCTTTACCTTTAAACAGAGGCGGTACAGAGGGATAAAAAGTAAAAATGGGATATTTCTTAACAGAAAATCCCTTTTCTCGTGATTTTCCAGCCCCAGATAGCCTACACGATGGAGACATTTGAATGGGACCGTTTGAAACTTTGTTTTATTCCGAAGAGAATAATGTACAAATCATGATTCTAGGATAAATAAGAATGAGTAAATTTTTATATTACATCCGGGTCATCTGGGGTATTGTGGGGATGTTCTTAGCTCATTGTTAAATATATTTCCCGCCCTTACTATTCAAGATAGAAGCTTGAAATTTTGTACACATATTTAGTACACTCTTAGTATTTCCCAGTTCATTTTGAGATCTGTGCGTTAACATAGGGGAGTCCAGAGGGGTCAAAATTTAAAAAAAAAATCAGAAAAAATCCCGACCGCTCAAAATTTTCCGCTTCAGGGACATGATAGGGAAAATGTGAATGTTATCGTTTTAAAGGCTGTTCTATTCTGAAAAGAAGGTGGTATGAGCCATGATCCTAGGATAAATAGGAATGATGCTTGACGAAAATTCTATAATTTACACCCCACCTCCCAAAAAAGCCATAATTTAAAATTGTTAAAAAACATTGTTTGGGATTGATACAGGTTAACGATTGGGGATTAATTCAAAATTCAATCCCAATACTTTCACTTAAATGGCATAATTAACATTTAATACTAATTCCTAATGCTTTTTCTTCAGTTCGCGACTTGTATTATACGAGGAGAAAGATTTGATTTAAATTTTTTAAAAAATCATCAAAAATATTTTTAAAAAAATCATAATTTTTTCCACCCTGATGAAGATTAAACATCCTTTAGGCACCTACAGAACTAAAAATATTCGCTTTTAGGAATTTTTCTATGGATTAGCTCCAGGAAACTACAAAATTGGACCTGGGTGTCCCACGCCAAAGGCGCGCACGCTAACAGCTAGCCACGAAGGAGCTTTCATTTTCGATACGAATCTTACATCGTTGCACCAAGAGTCTGCGAAAAAGAATGAACTTCTCCATGCTGGTGGACAAACTTTTTTTTTTAAGCCATATCAACTACTGAAAATGAAATTGCATTTCTGCTTTTTCAAAATATTAAAAGTGCTCAGTGCACTATAACGGGATTCAGATATTGAAGGAAATATCTGCAGGAAATCTGTGAATGTACCATTTGGAGTTATTATTTGTCGATTTATATGCACAGTGAATAGCATGCACGAAGCACTACCAAAGTCCAACAGCTTCGGATCTGAAGGTGTATCATCTAAGTACTTCTTTAGGTCGTTCAAAAATTTCAGGTTTACATTCGGCCCGTCCATTGATACTTGCAGCATCTTTTTCGTATCTAAACTAATGTCTTTCAAGTTTCCAAAATTTCCATCAGATGGTCCTCAGCAGTAACATGACCTAAAAATGCGGACATATCTTATTCGTCCCAAAATCTAGAACTATATCCATTTGACCCTTCTGAGCGACAGGATTTAAACTTTCATCATAAGAAATACAGATGATAGGACACACTTTAACCACGTTTGTCAATTCTTGTTTAAAGTGTGGGCACAGTCAATGTGCATCTTGAACTGCTTCGCAATTTCGCCGAGAAACATCACTTTAAAAAGATCACTACAAATGCCAAACTTCTAGCAAAAGAAGGGTTATAACTTCATTAATATCCCACAATATTTCTGCAGTAATAAATTCATGTTTGATGATAAAATTGCTGAGTATTTCTAGGCATAACACAAATATTGAATGTTGTGACTCTGTTATCAATAACACAAGTATGTTCGTTATTAACAACTCAAGTTCGCACTTCACGAAGTTCAGTTTTCACCGAAACAGAGTTGTAGTTGATGGAGCAGCATTCACAGGAACAGAGTCTGTAGTTGCTGCCTTAGCAGGTACCATGTGAAACAGTTTTTTGCTCAAACTTGAAGAATTTTCTCTTTTAATATGCATTTTGCTTTCGGCATGAGATCGAACTGTAAAAATCCCATATTGCTAATATAAAAATTTGTCATCCACAAAAAGCAACGCCCATACTTATTTTCTAACCTCTGAAGCAAATTCCAATTTGAATTTATTGTTCTGTCCAACCACTCATCTCTGAAAGAAGTCTTTCCTCTTATTTCACTCATTGTCTCTGAACAGATAAGTGCAACACTAATGTAAGTAAGTAAATGCATAACAATGGATGCAGTATATTATATACCGTACATAATATACTCAGGTCTGCAAACTAGCTGTAGGGTAAAATTTACTGACTAAAAATGAGGAAATGCTGACTAAATACCTGACAGTACTGACATCAATCCTCATTTATCCCTTTGGGGATCTTATGGTACAATCTGTACCATACGCGTTTTTCATGATACATTGTATTATTTGAGCTTTTTCGTCCGTTCTTTTTTTTTTTTTTGTTTTTCAAGTCCAAAAGGATTGTAGAAGACATTACGTATGGTTTCTGACCTTCCTGCGTCCAGACGTAGGAGGTGATGACGTCATAAGTCAAATTTATTTTCTCATTTACTATGACTACGTTCAATATTTTTTGGCGGGCTTATTTTTCCACGTAGAAGATTGAAATTTTGCACAACCATTCAGTCTACCGAGTAGTATTTACCAGATTTTTTTTTTAGATTTGTGAGTTGAAACAGGGGGGGGAACCAAAGGGGCAAAGAGGTGAAAAAAGGGATATTTTTACCCCCAAAATCCCGTTTTTCAGGATTTTCCCGACTCACGTACATGATGGGGACACGTGAGTCATACCGTCTGAAAGGCAGTTCCATTCTGAAGAGAATGACGGTCGAATCATTATCCTAGGGTAATTAGGGACGTCTCAGAGATTTTTTGAAAAAAATATACTTCTGTATAGGTTAACATGGGGTATTTTCTGAATTTTTTTTCTGGCGGACTTATTTTTGCGCCTAGAAGATTGAAATTTGCACAAACATTCCGTCCACCGAGTAGTATTTAACATATTTTTTTTTTCAGATTTCTGCGCTAAAACAGGGGGTGGTCCAGAGGGGCTAAAAGTTGAAAAAAGGGAAATTTATATCCAAAAAATCCCTTTGTTTGGAATTTCCCGCCTTAGATACATGATGGAAACACGTGAGTCATACCTCCTGAAAGGCAGTTCTATTCACAAGAGAATATGGGCGACACATGACCCTAGGGTAATTAGGGATGTCTCAGGAATCTTTTTCCCTGAGATCAAAGTGTTTTGTGGTAATTTGGGGCATTGTGGGAATTCTTGATAAAATTTCTCCCGCCCTTACTATTCAAGATAGAAACTTGAAATTTGGCACACACATTCAGTATACCATATACTATTTATCAGTATTTTTTAGATGGCTATGTTCACACAGGGGGGTCCAGGGGGGCCAAAGTTCGAGAAAAAATTTCTCCCTCCGAAATTTTCTCTTTGACATGTTCTTTCCCGCTTCTGGCATATGGTATGAGCATGCAAGTGATACCATTTGAAAGCCAGCTCTATTCTGAAAAGAATGAGGTATGAACCATGATCCTAGGATAAATAGTGACGATGCAGTAGCTGCTTGACTGAAAGTCTAAACAATAGCCGAAAAAGCCGGGATCAGGAAAAGATCCCCAAAGGGTTAAAATATGAAGCAGGCTAGGCTACAACAACAAATCAAATAATTAAATGTTTTTAAAATTAGCCGCTACCTTCTCCTCACTAAGCAGCTGTGAAAATTGAAATTCGATCTTGAAACGACAAAGAAACGCGATAAATAGGTAATGCTTTGCAATCATCTGGGGGGAGGGGGCAGAGTAAATCACAGCTGCTTAGACCAATCCCCTTGCCTCCTTCTTAATATACAATATAAAAACAAAGAAGTACGTACGCAAAAATTTGTGCTGCATTGTGTACGACAAAAAAAAAAAAAAAAAAAAAACAAATCAGCAAACACTTCGTAGACTTCAAAAAATATTTCTTCAAAAATCAATAGGTAATGCGCCTTGCAACAAGAGACACTTGACCTGAAACTCAATATCACTACACCTATGATCTCTTGACCGACAACCCCACCTCATAACTTTCATGTCCAGTAGACAACCTGATCGGAGGTCTGATACAGTAAGCCTAGAGCATTATTTGTTTTATATAAATGTATTATTAATTTATAATACAACTTGTATAAATAATAGTATATTATTCTATTCTAGTTATAATACAAGATTGTTATTACCCTGAACTTTTGGAATTCAAAAATCCAGGGTAGATTAAAAAGAAGGATAATATTTGTATATTTCATAATTTTTCCAGTATGTGGATCAAAATTCCAGTA
Organism: Thermobia domestica; assembly: GCF_964235325.1. Lineage (NCBI taxonomy): Eukaryota > Metazoa > Arthropoda > Insecta > Zygentoma > Lepismatidae > Thermobia > Thermobia domestica. The sequence continues at coordinate 150,141,936 of NC_137471.1, read as the reverse complement.
TCAAAATTAAATTCCAGTATAGTTCAAATATTTCCACTATCAGTATACACCATGAAATTAGCAAGTGAAAGTGAATCACTGCGGTCCCACGAGGAATTTGATAGTTTCATTTGTACAATAGAATATGAATGTTCATATTGTATTCTAAGTACGATTATAGGAATATGACTTTAAAAATATATGCAAATTTAATAAAACCCAATATTACCAAATAAAACCCAATTTTACCCAATAAATCCCACTGGGCTGGGCTTTAAAAAAATGGGTTTTCCACAACCCTTCTTTTACCAAATGTGAGAAGAGAGCAGTCACCAAATACCTCTTCTCAAAGAATATGGGAAAGAAGAAAATTTGTGATAAATTGATATAAACAATGGCCAATGATTGTCTTTCATATAGCACAATGAAATCTTGGTAGCAGAGTTTGGAGGAGCACTGAAGATAAGGAGAGATGTGGAAGACCTAAAATAGTGGTGACCGTGGAAATTGTGGATAGTGTGCACGACCCGAATCTTGCAGACACGAATCTTGAGTGCTTCCTGCTTTATTAAACAAATTATTACTGCTGACGAAACGCATATATTTGTGTCTGAATGCGAGATCGAAACTCAGTCTATGCAGTGGTGCCATAGTGGTTCTCCCAGGCCAAAAAAATGCCGTAGAGAAAGCGAAGGATGTCGATTTTGGAAATTGTTAGGGGGTAATATTGAGCGAATAGCTGGAAAATTACACACCGCATTGAAGGAAAACTGTCCAAACGCACAGTCTTCTTGCCAGACAATGCTCCTTGCCACAAAGCAAGACATCGCATTGCACAATCTGTGTAAAATGAAGTTCGATATCATTGACCATCCCCTATTCTTCAGATATGGCCCCTCAGACTATTATATTTACCGAAAACTTAACATGGACCTAAAGGGAAATGAATTTAGACAATGACGTCATAGCAGCTGCAGAGTTGTGGTTTGTACTGCACGACAAAATGTTTTATCATCATGGGATAGAATTGCTGGAGGATCGTTCTATTAAGAGTCAACTTACAAGTCAACTATGTTGGATAAAATGCTATCACTGTGCACCTAGCGTCATGTTTTCACTCTGAGGCCAGAAACTTTCCGCTTCGTAAATGGATATTCAATAAACTACGATCATACCAGGTAGGCCAATAAGTATAAATTCAACGATCACCTAATGTGACAGCTGATGCTGTTTTTGAGATGTCAATTTCCGCATGTCTGAAGTAAACTGGATAATTTCAGACTCAGATCTGGCTGCATGTTAAGTGTTCCTGTATTTGTTCTCCTTAAGAACGAGGTGAGAAAACATTCTATCAAACAGATATGTAGTGGCAAATGGAAACAGAAATCGTACAGCCCTTTTGGAAACTTTAGGATAAACAGCCTTAGATTGGAACCAAACTCCAGCAACGATAATAAAGTAAACAGCATTTTGAACGTCGAATTACAAGGTAGCTCGACAAATCGGAAAATACAGGTGTAGGTGAGACGCCAATCATCTCATTAAGATATCATAAATTAAATATCACATAATCTATAAAAACATAAGTTAGTAGACATACCAACATCTCTTGCCAACTTTCTTTATCGTTACTCTGATGTGGGATGGGGTTCCTGTGTGCTTCGCTGAATCTTTACTTTTATCTCTGGGATGCGTGTTGTGATGACACCGATAATCTGCCTATAATGAAAAAAATGAAATCGATGTGATAAATCCATTCTGAAGTTCTTATTAATTACTATAACAATAAATAAAATCTACTAAAACTACTTGAAGTTCAGAGATTGTAGTGCATAATTTAGTTACTGCAGTAGGAAACCATATGTATGTCACACAATGTATACTACAATACATTAAGTTAAGCTTCTGCTTCACCCCCAGACCCTTCGACCTATTATTACAATTTCAATTAGGGCCTACCGAAACCATGAGATATGTATTTAAAAAATCATATTTAAATAGCATGAAGATCACGATGGATTGACTTAAATCAGTCTGATTTAAATCACTTGATTTTTTAAATAAAAATTGTTGATTTAAATCAAATTCGGAAATAATTTAAAGTGAAAATAAGTAAAGTCCCGTTTATGTTCTATTATTTCGATTATGGAAGATGACAATTATAATACAATGAGACTCAAATGTACAGTATGTACAGCATTGTATGAAAACAAGTGTTTTGCAAAGGACGACTAGGGAAAATCCCGTTTTGAACGGGTAACAGGGCAAACCTGTTTTCTTCTCTTCGTAACATATGGTTTATATTGTAAATCGTTAACTATTCCAACGGGGAAATCACTATCGACATTTAAGACGAAGATTCTTTTGTGTGCGCGTCTATATATTTGTTCCCAGATAATAATGCGTATTTAGAAGTGTTCTATCCCCTCTCGAATTTTTTTTTATTTTATAATTTTGGGCAAAATTTATGTATTTCGTACCGCAAGCTAGTTACAATTTCCTTAAAAATATGCCCCTGCCAAATATCAGTAACTTTTGTGAAAGAAAAGATTGTCACTTTGATAAGCGTTGCTGTACTTTTTCCTTAACGCTTAACCTTTTGAATTGTACCACCTATTTTTAGGTGATAGGCTAAAATGTCCATTATTCGATTAAAAAAGTACCAATAAAGCTTTTTACTTCGTTTTCTCGAAGGCATTGTAGAGCATGTTACATATGCTTTCACGCCTCTCTGCGTCAAGACATAGGATGTGATGACATCATAAATTTAAAAAAGATATTTTCTGTTGTGCCTATTTTTATTATTTTTTGGCAGGCCTACATTTTGCATTCAGAAGACAAATTCTGCATACTCGTTCAGTTCACCCTTAGTATTCTTTAGATGATTTCAGATCTCTGCGTGAAAACAGGGTAGTCTAGAGGGGAAAAATGTAAAAAAAAGGATTTTTTAAAACAAAAAGTAGCTTTTTTCGCGATTTTTTCGCCTAAGATAGAGACATATGCATGGTACCATCTGAAAGGCTGTTCTATTCTGAAAAGAATGATGTAGAAACCTTGATCTTAGGATAAATAGGGATGTCTCAGGAAACTGTTACCTGAGATCCTGTTTTATACGCGAATCTGGGGATATTATTTTTCGCGGACTTACTTTTGCGTCTAGAAGTTTGAAATTTTGGACACTCATTCACTGCACCCCTTAGTATTTTTCAATTTGTTTCAATCTTTACCTTTAAACAGAGGCGGTACAGAGGGATAAAAAGTAAAAATGGGATATTTCTTAACAGAAAATCCCTTTTCTCGTGATTTTCCAGCCCCAGATAGCCTACACGATGGAGACATTTGAATGGGACCGTTTGAAACTTTGTTTTATTCCGAAGAGAATAATGTACAAATCATGATTCTAGGATAAATAAGAATGAGTAAATTTTTATATTACATCCGGGTCATCTGGGGTATTGTGGGGATGTTCTTAGCTCATTGTTAAATATATTTCCCGCCCTTACTATTCAAGATAGAAGCTTGACATTTTGTACACATATTTAGTACACTCTTAGTATTTCCCAGTTCATTTTGAGATCTGTGCGTTAACATAGGGGAGTCCAGAGGGGTCAAAATTTTAAAAAAATCAGAAAAAATCCCGACCGCTCAAAATTTTCCGCTTCAGGGACATGATAGGGAAAATGTGAATGTTATCGTTTTAAAGGCTGTTCTATTCTGAAAAGAAGGTGGTATGAGCCATGATCCTAGGATAAATAGGAATGATGCTTGACGAAAATTCTATAATTTACACCCCACCCCCCAAAAAAGCCATAATTTAAAATTGTTAAAAAACATTGTTTGGGATTGATACAGGTTAACGATTGGGGATTAATTCAAAATTCAATCCCAATACTTTCACTTAAATGGCATAATTAACATTTAATACTAATTCCTAATGCTTTTTCTTCAGTTCGCGACTTGTATTATACGAGGAGAAAGATTTGATTTAAATTTTTTAAAAAATCATCAAAAATATTTTTAAAAAAATCATAATTTTTTCCACCCTGATGAAGATTAAACATCCTTTAGGCACCTACAGAACTAAAAATATTCGCTTTTAGGAATTTTTCTATGGATTAGCTCCAGGAAACTAAAAAATTGGACCTGGGTGTCCTACGCCAAAGGCGCGCACGCTAACAGCTAGCCACGAAGGAGCTTTCATTTTCGATACGAATCTTACATCGTTGCACCAAGAGTCTGCGAAAAAGAATGAACTTCTCCATGCTGGTGGACAAACTTTTTTTTTTAAGCCATATCAACTACTGAAAATGAAATTGCATTTCTGCTTTTTCAAAATATTAAAAGTGCTCAGTGCACTATAACGGGATTCAGATATTGAAGGAAATATCTGCAGGAAATCTGTGAATGTACCATTTGGAGTTATTATTTGTCGATTTATATGCACAGTGAATAGCATGCACGAAGCACTACCAAAGTCCAACAGCTTCGGATCTGAAGGTGTATCATCTAAGTACTTCTTTAGGTCGTTCAAAAATTTCAGGTTTACATTCGGCCCGTCCATTGATACTTGCAGCATCTTTTTCGTATCTAAACTAATGTCTTTCAAGTTTCCAAAATTTCCATCAGATGGTCCTCAGCAGTAACATGACCTAAAAATGCGGACATATCTTATTCGTCCCAAAATCTAGAACTATATCCATTTGACCCTTCTGAGCGACAGGATTTAAACTTTCATCATAAGAAATACAGATGATAGGACACACTTTAACCACGTTTGTCAATTCTTGTTTAAAGTGTGGGCACAGTCAATGTGCATCTTGAACTGCTTCGCAATTTCGCCGAGAAACATCACTTTAAAAAGATCACTACAAATGCCAAACTTCTAGCAAAAGAAGGGTTATAACTTCATTAATATCCCACAATATTTCTGCAGTAATAAATTCATGTTTGATGATAAAATTGCTGAGTATTTCTAGGCATAACACAAATATTGAATGTTGTGACTCTGTTATCAATAACACAAGTATGTTCGTTATTAACAACTCAAGTTCGCACTTCACGAAGTTCAGTTTTCACCGAAACAGAGTTGTAGTTGATGGAGCAGCATTCACAGGAACAGAGTCTGTAGTTGCTGCCTTAGCAGGTACCATGTGAAACAGTTTTTTGCTCAAACTTGAAGAATTTTCTCTTTTAATATGCATTTTGCTTTCGGCATGAGATCGAACTGTAAAAATCCCATATTGCTAATATAAAAATTTGTCATCCACAAAAAGCAACGCCCATACTTATTTTCTAACCTCTGAAGCAAATTCCAATTTGAATTTATTGTTCTGTCCAACCACTCATCTCTGAAAGAAGTCTTTCCTCTTATTTCACTCATTGTCTCTGAACAGATAAGTGCAACACTAATGTAAGTAAGTAAATGCATAACAATGGATGCAGTATATTATATACCGTACATAATATACTCAGGTCTGCAAACTAGCTGTAGGGTAAAATTTACTGACTAAAAATGAGGAAATGCTGACTAAATACCTGACAGTACTGACATCAATCCTCATTTATCCCTTTGGGGATCTTATGGTACAATCTGTACCATACGCGTTTTTCATGATACATTGTATTATTTGAGCTTTTTCGTCCGTTCTTTTTTTTTTTTGTTTTTCAAGTCCAAAAGGATTGTAGAAGACATTACGTATGGTTTCTGACCTTCCTGCGTCCAGACGTAGGAGGTGATGACGTCATAAGTCAAATTTATTTTCTCATTTACTATGACTACGTTCAATATTTTTTGGCGGGCTTATTTTTCCACGTAGAAGATTGAAATTTTGCACAACCATTCAGTCTACCGAGTAGTATTTACCAGATTTTTTTTAGATTTGTGAGTTGAAACAGGGGGGGAACCAAAGGGGCAAAGAGGTGAAAAAAGGGATATTTTTACCCCCAAAATCCCGTTTTTCAGGATTTTCCCGACTCACGTACATGATGGGGACACGTGAGTCATACCGTCTGAAAGGCAGTTCCATTCTGAAGAGAATGACGGTCGAATCATTATCCTAGGGTAATTAGGGACGTCTCAGAGATTTTTTGAAAAAAATATACTTCTGTATAGGTTAACATGGGGTATTTTCTGAATTTTTTTTCTGGCGGACTTATTTTTGCGCCTAGAAGATTGAAATTTGCACAAACATTCCGTCCACCGAGTAGTATTTAACATATTTTTTTTCAGATTTCTGCGCTAAAACAGGGGGTGGTCCAGAGGGGCTAAAAGTTGAAAAAAGGGAAATTTATATCCAAAAAATCCCTTTGTTTGGAATTTCCCGCCTTAGATACATGATGGAAACACGTGAGTCATACCTCCTGAAAGGCAGTTCTATTCACAAGAGAATATGGGCGACACATGACCCTAGGGTAATTAGGGATGTCTCAGGAATCTTTTTCCCTGAGATCAAAGTGTTTTGTGGTAATTTGGGGCATTGTGGGAATTCTTGATAAAATTTCTCCCGCCCTTACTATTCAAGATAGAAACTTGAAATTTGGCACACACATTCAGTATACCATATACTATTTATCAGTATTTTTTAGATGGCTATGTTCACACAGGGGGGTCCAGGGGGGCCAAAGTTCGAGAAAAAATTTCTCCCTCCGAAATTTTCCCTTTGACATGTTGTTTCCCGCTTCTGGCATATGGTATGAGCATGCAAGTGATACCATTTGAAAGCCAGCTCTATTCTGAAAAGAATGAGGTATGAACCATGATCCTAGGATAAATAGTGACGATGCAGTAGCTGCTTGACTGAAAGTCTAAACAATAGCCGAAAAAGCCGGGATCAGGAAAAGATCCCCAAAGGGTTAAAATATGAAGCAGGCTAGGCTACAACAACAAATCAAATAATTAAATGTTTTTAAAATTAGCCGCTACCTTCTCCTCACTAAGCAGCTGTGAAAATTGAAATTCGATCTTGAAACGACAAAGAAACGCGATAAATAGGTAATGCTTTGCAATCATCTGGGGGGGAGAGAAAATCACAGCTGCTTAGGCCAATCCCCTTGCCTCCTTCTTAATATACAATATAAAAACAAAGAAGTACGTACACAAAAATTTGTGCTGCATTGTGTACGACAAAAACAAAAAACAAATCAACAAACACTTCGTAGAATCAAAAAAATATTTCTTCAAAAATCAATAGGTAATGCGCCTTGCAACAAGAGACACTTGACCTGAAACTCAATATCTCTACTCTCATGATCTCTTGACCGACAACCCCACCTCATAACTTTCATGTCCAGTAGACACCCTGATCGGAGGTCTGATACAGTAAGCCTAGAGCATTATTTGTTTTATATAAATGTATTATTAATTTATAATACAACTTGTATAAATAATAGTATATTATTCTATTCTAGTTATAATACAAGATTGTTATTACCCTGAACTTTTGGAATTCAAAAATCCAGGGTAGATTAAAAAGAAGGATAATATTTGTATATTTCATAACTTTTCCAGTATGTGGATCAAAATTCCAGTATCAAAATTAAATTCCAGTATAGTTAAAATATTTCCACTATCAGTATACACCATGAAATTAGCAAGTGAAAGTGAATCACTGCGGTCCCACGAGGAATTTGATAGTTTCATTTGTACAATAGAACATGAATGTTCATATTGTATTCTAAGTAGGATTATAGGAATATGACTTTAAATATATATGCAAATTTAATAAAACCCAATATTACCAAATAAAACCCAATTTTACCCAATAAATCCCACTGGGCTGGGCTTTAAAAAAATGGGTTTTCCACAATCCTTCTTTTACCAAATATGAGAAGAGAGCAGTCACCAAATACCTCTTCTCAAAGAATATGGGAACGAAGAAAATTTGTGATGAATTGATATAAACAATGGCCAATGATTGTCTTTCATATAGCACAATGAAATCTTGGTAGAAGAGTTTGGAGGAGCACTGAAGATAAGGAGAGATGTGGAAGACCTAAAATAGTGGTGACCGTGGGAACTGTGGATCGTGTGCACGACACGAATCTTGCAGACACGAATCTTGAGTGCTTCCTGCTTTATTAAACAAATTATTACTGCTGACGAAACGCATATATTTGTGTCTGAATGCGAGATCGAAACTCAGTCTATGCAGTGGTGCCATAGTGGTTCTCCCAGGCCGAAAAAATGCCGTAGAGAAAGCGAAGGATGTCGATTTTGGAAATTTTTAGGGGGTAATATTGAGCGAATAGCTGGAAAATTACACATCGCATTGAAGGAAAACTGTCCAAACGCACAGTCTTCTTGCCAGACAATGCTCCTTGCCACAAAGCAAGACATCGCATTGCACAATCTGTGTAAAATGAAGTTCGATATCATTGACCATCCCCTATTCTTCAGATATGGCCCCTCAGACTATTATATTTACCGAAAACTTAACATGGACCTAAAGGGAAATGAATTTAGACAATGACGTCATAGCAGCTGCAGAGTTGTGGTTTGTACTGCACGACAAAATGTTTTATCATCATGGGATAGAATTGCTGGAGGATCGTTCTATTAAGAGTCAACTTACAAGTCAACTATGTTGGATAAAATGCTATCACTGTGCACCTAGCGTCATGTTTTCACTCTGAGGCCAGAAACTTTCCGCTTCGTAAATGGATATTCAATAAACTACGATCATACCAGGTAGGCCAATAAGTATAAATTCAACGATCACCTAATGCGACAGCTGATGCTGTTTTCGAGATGTCAATTTCCGCATGTCAGAAGTAAACTGGATAATTTCAGACTCAGATTTGGCTGCATGTTAAGTGTTCCTGTATTTGTTCTCCTTAAGAACGAGGTGAGAAAACATTCTATCAAACAGATATGTAGTGGCAAATGGAAACAGAAATCGTACAGCCCTTTTGGAAACTTTAGGATAAACAGCCTTAGATTGGAACCAAACTCCAGCAACGATAATAAAGTAAACAGCATTTTGAACGTCGAATTACAAGGTAGCTCGACAAATCGGAAAATACAGGTGTAGGTGAGACGCCAATCATCTCATTAAGATATCATAAATTAAATATCACATAATCTATAAAAATATAAGTTAGTAGACATACCAACATCTCTTGCCAACTTTCTTTATCGTTACTCTGATGTGGGATGGAGTTCCTGTGTGCTTCGCTGAATCTTTACTTTTATCTCTGGGATGCGTGTTGTGATGACACCGATAATCTGCCTATAATGAAAAAAATGAAATCGATGTGATAAATCCATTCTGAAGTTCTTATTAATTACTATAACAATAAATAAAATCTACTAAAACTACTTGAAGTTCAGAGATTGTAGTGCATAATTTAGTTACTGCAGTAGGAAACCATATGTATGTCACACAATGTATACTACAATACATTAAGTTAAGCTTCTGCTTCGCTCCCAGACCCTTCGACCTATTATTACAATTTCAATTAGGGCCTACCGAAACCATGAGATATGTATTTAAAAAATCATATTTAAATAGCATGAAAATCACGATGGATTGACTTAAATCAGTCTGATTTAAATCACTTGATTTTTTAAATAAAAATTGTTGATTTAAATCAAATTCGGAAATAATTTAAAGTGAAAATAAGTAAAGTCCCGTTTATGTTCTATTATTTCGATTATGGAAGATGACAATTATAATACAATGAGACTCAAATGTACAGTATGTACAGCATTGTATGAAAACAAGTGTTTTGCAAAGGACGACTAGGAAAAATCCCGTTTTGAACGGGTAACAGGGCAAACCTGTTTTCTTCTCTTCGTAACATATGGTTTATATTGTAAATCGTTAACTATTCCAACGGGGAAATCACTATCGACATTTAAGACGATTATTCTTTTGTGTGCGCGTCTATATATTTGTTCCCAGACAATAGGGCGTATCTAGAAGTGTTCTATCCCCTCTCGTTTTTTTTTATTTTATAATTTTGGGCAAAATTTATGTATTTCGTACCGCAAGCTAGTTACAATTTCCTTAAAAATATGCCCCTGCCAAATATCAGTAACTTTTGTGAAAGAAAAGATTGTCACTTTGATAAGCGTTGCATTACTTTTTCCTTAACGCTTAACCTTTTGAATTGTACCACATATCTTTAGGTGATAGGCTAAAATGTCCATTATTCGATTAAAAAAGTACCAATAAAGCTTTTTACTTCGTTTTCTCGAAGGCATTGTAGAGCATGTTACATATGCTTTCACGCCTCTCTGCGTCAAGACATAGGATGTGATGACATCATAAATTTAAAAAAAGATATTTTCTGTTGTGCCTATTTTTATTATTTTTCGGCAGGCCTACATTGTGCATTCAGAAGACAAATTCTGCATACTCGTTCAGTTCACCCTTAGTATTCTTTAGATGATTTCAGATCTCTGCGTGAAAACAGGGTAGTCTAGAGCGGAAAAAATGTAAAAAAAAATGGATTTTTTCAAACAAAAAAAGCTTTTTTCGCGATTTTCCCGCCTAAGATAGAGACATATGAATGGTTCCATCTGAAAGGCTGTTCTATTCTGAAAAGAATGATGTAGAAACCTTGATCTTAGGATAAATAGGGATGTCTCAGGAAACTGTTACCTGAGATCCTGTTTTATACGCGAATCTGGGGATATTATTTTTCGCGGGCTTACTTTTGCGTCTAGAAGTTTGAAATTTTGGACACTCATTCACTGCACCCCTTAGTATTTTTCAATTTGTTTCAATCTTTACCTTTAAACAGAGGCGGTACAGAGGGATAAAAAGTAAAAATGGGATATTTCTTAACAGAAAATCCCTTTTCTCGTGATTTTCCAGCCCCAGATAGCCTACACGATGGAGACATTTGAATGGGACCGTTTGAAACTTTGTTTTATTCCGAAGAGAATAATGTACAAATCATGATTCTAGGATAAATAAGAATGAGTAAATTTTTATATTACATCCGGGTCATCTGGGGTATTGTGGGGATGTTCTTAGCTCATTGTTAAATATATTTCCCGCCCTTACTATTCCAGATAGAAGCTTGAAATTTTGTACACACATTTAGTACACTTTTAGTATTTCCCAGTTCATTTTGAGATCTGTGCGTTAACATAAGGGAGTCCAGAGGGGTCAAAATTTAAAAAAAAAATCAGAAAAAATCCCGACCGCTCAAAATTTTTCCGCTTCAGGGACATGATAGGGAAAATGTGAATGTTATCGTTTTAAAGGCTGTTCTATTCTGAAAAGAAGGTGGTATGAACCATGATCCTAGGATAAATAGGAATGATGCTTGACGGAAATTCTATAATTTACACCCCACCCCCCCAAAAAAAAGCCATAATTTAAAATTGTTAAAAAACATTGTTTGTGATTGATACAGGTTAACGATTGGGGATTAATTCAAAATTCAATCCCAATACTTTCACTTAAATGGCATAATTAACATTTAATACTAATTCCTAATGCTTTTTCTTCAGTTCGCGACTTGTACTGTACGAGGAGAAAGATTTGATTTAAATTTTTTAAAAAATCATCAAAAATATTTTTAAAAAAATCATAATTTTTTCCACCCTGATGAAGATTAAACATCCTTTAGGCACCTACAGAACTAAAAATATTCGCTTTTAGGAATTTTTCTATGGATTAGCTCCAGGAAACTACAAAATTGGACCAGGGTGTCCCACGCCAAAGGCGCGCACGCTAACAGCTAGCCACGAAGGAGCTTTCATCTTTCGATACGAATCTTACATCGTTGCACCAAGAGTCTGTGAAAAAGAATTAACTTCTCCATGCTGGTGGACAAACTTTTTTTTTTAAGCCATATCAACTACTGAAAATGAAATTGCATTTCTGTTTTTTCAAAATATTAAAAGTGCTCAGTGCACTATAACGGGATTCAGATATTGAAGGAAATATCTGCAGGAAATCTGTGAATGTACCATTTGGAGTTATTATTTGTCGATTTATATGCACAGTGAATAGCATGCACGAAGCACTACCAAAGTCCAACAGCTTCGGATCTGAAGGTGTATCATCTAAGTACTTCTTTAGGTCGTTCAAAAATTTCAGGTTTACATTCGGCCCGTCCATTGATACTTGCAGCATCTTTTTCGTATCTAAACTAATGTCTTTCAAGTTTCCAAAATTTCCATCAGATGGTCCTCAGCAGTAACATGACCTAAAAATGCGGACATATCTTATTCGTCCCAAAATCTAGAACTATATCCATTTGACCCTTCTGAGCGACAGGATTTAAACTTTCATCATAAGAAATACAGATGATAGGACACACTTTAACCACGTTTGTCAATTCTTGTTGAAAGTGTGGGCACAGTCAATGTGCATCTTGAACTGCTTCGCAATTTCGCCGAGAAACATCACTTTAAAAAGATCACTACAAATGCCAAACTTCTAGCAAAAGAAGGGTTATAACTTCATTAATATCCCACAATATTTCTGCAGTAATAAATTCATGTTTGATGATAAAATTGCTGAGTATTTCTAGGCATAACACAAATATTGAATGTTGTGACTCTGTTATCAATAACACAAGTATGTTCGTTATTAACAACTCAAGTTCGCACTTCACGAAGTTCAGTTTTCACCGAAACAGAGTTGTAGTTGATGGAGCAGCATTCACAGGAACAGAGTCTGTAGTTGCTGCCTTAGCAGGTACCATGTGAAACAGTTTTTTGCTCAAACTTGAAGAATTTTCTCTTTTAATATGCATTTTGCTTTCGGCATGAGATCGAACTGTAAAAATCCCATATTGCTAATATAAAAATTTGTCATCCACAAAAAGCAACGCCCATACTTATTTTCTAACCTCTGAAGCAAATTCCAATTTGAATTTATTGTTCTGTCCAACCACTCATCTCTGAAAGAAGTCTTTCCTCTTATTTCACTCATTGTCTCTGAACAGATAAGTGCAACACTAATGTAAGTAAGTAAATGCATAACAATGGATGCAGTATATTATATACCGTACATAATATACTCAGGTCTGCAAACTAGCTGTAGGGTAAAATTTACTGACTAAAAATGAGGAAATGCTGACTAAATACCTGACAGTACTGACATCAATCCTCATTTATCCCTTTGGGGATCTTATGGTACAATTTGTACCATACGCGTTTTTCATGATACATTGTATTATTTGAGCTTTTTCGTCCGTTTTTTTTTTTTTTTTTTTTTTTTTTGTTTTTCAAGTCGAAAAGGATTGTAGAAGACATTACGTATGGTTTCTGACCTTCCTGCGTCCAGACGTAGGAGGTGATGACGTCATAAATCAAATTTATTTTCTCATTTACTATGACTACGTTCAATATTTTTTTGGCGGGCTTATTTTTCCACGTAGAAGATTGAAATTTTGCACAACCATTCAGACTAGCGAGTAGTATTTACCAGATTTCTTTTCAGATTTGTGAGTTGAAACAGGAGGGGAACCAAAGGGGCAAAGAGGTGAAAAAAGGGATATTTTTACCCCCAAAATCCGGTTTTTCAGGATTTTCCCGCCTCGCGTACATGATGGGGACACGTGAGTCATACCGTCTGAAAAGCAGTTCCATTCTGAAGAGAATGACGGCCGAATCATTATCCTAGGGTAATTAGGGACGTCTCAGGGATTTTTAAAAAAAAATTACTTCTGTATAGGGTAACATGGGGTATTTTCTGAATTTTTTTTCTGGCGGGCTTATTTTTGCGCCTAGAAGATTGAAATTTTGCACAAACATTCCGTCCACCGAGTAGTATTTAACATATTTCTTTCAGATATCTGCGCTAAAACAGGGGGGTCCAGAGGGGCTAAAAGTTGAAAAAAGGGAAATTTAGACCCAAAAAATTCTTTTTTTTTGGAATTTCCCGCCTTACATACATGGTGGAGACACGTGAGTCATACCGCCTGAAAGGCAGTTCTATTCACAAGAGAATATGGGCGACACAAGACCCTAGGGTAATTAGGGATGTCTCAGGAATCTTTTTCCCTGAGATCAAAGTGTTTTGTGGTAATTTGGGGCATTGTGGGAATTCTTGATAAAATTTCTCCCGCCCTTACTATTCAAGATAGAAACTTGAAATTTGGCACACACATTCAGTATGCCATATGCTATTTACCAGTATTTTTTAGATGGCTACGTTCACACAGGGGGGTCCAGGGCGGCCAAAGTTCGACAAAAAAATTTCTCCCTCCAAAATTTTCACTTTGACATTTTCTTTCCCGCTTCTGGTGTATGGTATGGGCATACAAGTGATACCATTTGAAAGCCAGCTCTATTCTAAAAAGAACGAGGTATGAACCATGATCCTAGGATAAACAGTGACGATGCAGTAGCTGCTTGACTGAAAGTCTAAAAAATAGCCGAAAAAGCCGGGATCCGGAAAAGATCCCCAAAGGGTTAAAATATGAAGCAGGCTAGGATACAATAAAAATCAAATAATTAACTGTTTTTAAAATTGGCCGCTACCTTCTCCTCACTAAGCAGCTGTGAAAATTGAAATTCGATCTTGAAACGACAAAGAAACGCGGTAAATAGGTAATGCTTTGCAATCATCTGGGTGGGGGGACAGAGAAAATCACAGCTGCTTAGGCCAATCCCCTTGCCTCCTTCTTAATATACAATATAAAAACAAAGAAGTTCGTACACAAAAATTTGTGCTGCATTGTGTACGACAAAAACAAAAAAACAATCAACAAACACTTCGTAGACTTCACAAAATATTTCTTCAAAAATCAATAGGTAATGCGCCTTGCAACAAGAGACACTTGACCTGAAACTCAATATCACTACACCTATGATCTCTTGACCGACAACCCCACCTCATAACTTTCATGTCCAGTAGACAACCTGATCGGAGGTCTGATACAGTAAGCCTAGAGCATTATTTGTTTTATATAAATGTATTATTAATTTATAATACAACTTGTATAAATAATAGTATATTATTCTATTCTAGTTATAATACAAGATTGTTATTACCCTGAACTTTTGGAATTCAAAAATCCAGGGTAGATTAAAAAGAAGGATAATATTTGTATATTTCATAATTTTTCCAGTATGTGGATCAAAATTCCAGTATCAAAATTAAATTCCAGTATAGTTAAAATATTTCCACTATCAGTATACACCATGAAATTAGCAAGTGAAAGTGAATCACTGCGGTCCCACGAGGAATTTGATAGTTTCATTTGTACAATAGAACACGAATGTTCATATTGTATTCTAAGTAGGATTATAGGAATATGACTTTAAATATATATGCAAATTTAATAAAACCCAATATTACCAAATAAAACCCAATTTTACCCAATAAATCCCACTGGGCTGGGCTTTAAAAAAATGGGTTTTCCACAACCCTTCTTTTACCAAATATGAGAAGAGAGCAGTCACCAAATACCTCTTCTCAAAGAATATGGGAACGAAGAAAATTTGTGATGAATTGATATAAACAATGGCCAATGATTGTCTTTCATATAGCACAATGAAATCTTGGTAGAAGAGTTTGGAGGAGCACTGAAGATAAGGAGAGATGTGGAAGACCTAAAATAGTGGTGACCGTGGAAACTGTGGATCGTGTGCACGACCCGAATCTTGCAGACACGAATCTTGAGTGCTTCCAGCTTTATTAAACAAATTATTACTGCTGATGAAACGCATATATTTGTGTCTCAATGCGAGATCGAAACTCAGTCTATGCAGTGGTGCCATAGTGGGTCACCCAGGCCGAAAAAATGCCGTAGAGAAAGCGAAGGATGTCGATTTTGGAAATTGTTAGGGGGTAATATTGAGCGAATAGCTGGAAAATTACACACCGTATTGAAGGAAAACTGTCCAAACGCACAGTCTTCTTGCCAGACAATGCTCCTTGCCACAAAGCAAGACATCGCAATGCACAATCTGTGTAAAATGAAGTTCGATATCATTGACCATCCCCTATTCTCCAGATATGGCCCCTCAGACTATTATATTTTCCGAAAACTTAACATGGACCTAAAAGGAACTGAATTCAGACAATGACGTCATAGCAGCTGCCGAGTTATGGTTTGTACCGCACGACAAAATGTTTTATTATCTTGGGTTAGAATATCTGGAGGATCGTTCTATTAAGAGTGTCAACTTACAAGTCAACTATGTTGGATAAAATGCTATCACTGTGCACCTAGCGTCATGTTTTCACTCTGAGGCCAGAAACTTAAGTAACCCGCTTCGTAAATGGATATTCAATAAACTACGATCATACCAGGTAGGCCAATAAGTATAAATTCAACGATCACCTAATGTGACAGCTGATGCTGTTTTTGAGATGTCAATTTCCGCATGTCTGAAGTAAACTGGATAATTTCAGACTCAGATCTGGCTGCATGTTAAGTGTTCCTGTATTTGTTCTCCTTAAGAACGAGGTGAGAAAGCATTCTATCAAACAGAAATCGTAGTGGCAAATGGAAACAAATATCGTACAGCCCTTTTGGAAACTTTAGGATAAACAGCCTTAGTTTGGAACCAAACTCCAGCAACGATAATAAAGTAAACAGCATTTTGAACGTCGAATTACAAGGTAGCTCGACAAATCGGAAAATACAGGTGTAGGTGAGACGCCAATCATCTCATTAAGATATCATAAATTAAATATCACATAATCTATAAAAATATAAGTTAGTAGACATACCAACATCTCTTGCCAACTTTCCTTATCGTTACTCTGATGTGGGATGGGCATCATGTGTGCTTCGCTGAATCTTTACTTTTATCTCTGGGATGCGTGTTGTGATGACACCGATAATCTGCCTATAATGAAAAAAAAATGAAATCGATGTGATAAATCCATTCTGAAGTTCTTATTAATTACTATAACAATAAATAAAATCTACTAAAACTACTTGAAGTTCAGAGATTGTAGTGCATAATTTAGTTACTGCAGTAGGAAACCATATGTATGTAACACAATGTATATTACAATACATTAAGTTAAGCTTCTGCTTTGCCCCCAGACCCTTCGACCTATTATTACAATTTTAATTAGGGCCTACCGAAACCATGAGATATGTATTTAAAAAATCATATTTAAATAGCATGAAGATCACGATGGATTGACTTAAATCAGTCTGATTTAGATCACTTGATTTTTTAAATAAAAATTGTTGATTTAAATCAAATTCGGAAATAATTTAAAGTGAAAATAAGTAAAGTCCCGTTTCTGTTCTATTATTTCGATTATGGAAGACGACAATCATAATACAATGAGACTCAAATGTACAGTATGTACAGCATTGTATGAAAACAAGTGTCATGCAAAGGGTGATTAGGGAAAATCCCGTTTTGAACGGGTAACAGGGCAAACCTGTTTTCTTCTCTTCGTAACATATGGTTTATATTGTAAATCGTTAACTATTCCAACGGGGAAATCACTATCGACATTTAAGACGAAGATTCTTTTGTGTGCGCGTCTATATATTTTTTCCCAGATAATAGGGCGTATCTAGAAGTGTTCTATCCCCTCTCGAATTTTTATTTTATTTTATAACTTTGGGCAAAATTTATGTATTTCGTACCGCAAGCTAGTTACAATTTCCTTAAAAATATGCCCCTGCCAAATATCAGTAACTTTTGTGAAAAAAAAGTGTGTCACTTTGATAAGCGTTGCATTACTTTTTCCTTAACGCTTAACCTTTTGAATTGTACCACATATCTTTAGGTGATAGGCTAAAATGTCCATTATTCGATTAAAAAAGTACCAATAAAGCTTTTTACTTCGTTTTCTCGAAGGCATTGTAGAGCATTTTACATATGCTTTCACGCCTCTCTGCGTCAAGACATAGGATGTGATGACATCATAAATTTAAAAAAGTTATTTTCTGTTGTGCCCAGTGGCGGATTACCAAATAGGCCCACTAGGCACGTGCCTAGGGGCGGCAACTCTTGGGGGCGGGAAATCTTTTTTCCAGAATATAAAAAAAAAAGTCTTATGTACACAGTAACAATTTAGACCTTTGAAAACAATGTTTCAAATCAATGGTTTGCAACACTTTCGCTTCATACGAAGGAAATCTTGGCGTATTGTATTTACAGTATGTGTTAGGCCTATCAAATATTTCGTCTGTTCTGCTTCCTTCAAATTCGGATTTAGGCGACAATCACTTTGTTTTTTAACCCGTACTGTGACTTTTATCGCTTACAATCACAATAATGCAAGCTGCCCACCCAACCTTGCTGGTGTGTTTTTGTAAATAAACCGTTGATCTCTCACCACTCTTGCGAAACCAGTGGCCAGGCGACAAAGAAGACTGATTGTTTGAAACTCGCATAGTCCTATTGCCTTACAATGTCAATCTTTAAATAATAATAATAATAATAATAATAATAATAATAATAGTAATAATAAAGAGCGAAAGAAAATACAGTCGGCCATTTTTGAGACTGCTGTTAAGTGAGTCAGTGCATCTTTCGGATGGGCCGCAAAAGTGGTTGTTTTTGAACTGTGTTATTAATCTACTCGGAGCTACTTTTGTTATACGCAGACGAGTATTTGTGCTTTGCAATAAATAATTATGCAGAAATCTAATTCGACGCAGCTAGTTTTTGTCTTACTGTATTTTCTGGTGCATTCAGTTGGTTGCTAGTGCGTTTGCGATTTTTTTTTTTTTTTGTTTTATTCAGCAGCATGAAGCAAACAAAATTATGTGGGGCGGCTTATCGTAAACTTGGAAACGAAAAGCGTAAAAGAGAAGCAACTATACAGAAAAAGGTTGGTACAGTGGATACATTTTTTAGACGAAAGGAACAAGTGATTTTCGAAAGCAGTTCAGTAACTGAAGTAGAAGCGGTTACATCAGGTGAACTCTGCGAAACTCGGTGACATAAAACAAAGCAAATAGCCTATTTCTCCATAATATTCAACTCCAGATATTTCGCGTACTGATCAGTTAGCTTTTGTGTTAAGATACGTGAATGAAGAGGGTAAACCTGTTGGAAGGTTTCTTTCGTTTCTGTAAAATCCAGGTCACAAGTCTGAAATCTAGCCGAAGCTGTAATAGATAGTTTGACCAGACATTTTATTGACCTTACAAATTGCAGAGGGTTGTCGTACGACAATGCCAGTAATATGTTCGGGGCATTTACAGGTTTACAGGCTCAAATTAAAGGAATAACTTGTAAAGCGTATTATCGGCCCTGTGCAGCTCATTCTTTGAACTTGGTCAGAAGTAGTGCAGCAAGCAGTTGTAGAGAAGCATGTTCTTTTTTCACTATGCTTCAAAATATTTACATTTTTTCCAGTTCAACAAAACGCTGGAACTTACTTGCTTCTTTCATGTATCCAGGAACGAAAACACTAAATTCTTTATCACAGACACGTTGGTCAGCACGAGAGGAGGCTTGTACATGTATATACAATGAAAACTGGGATAGTGTAATTCAATCCCTTACTCATGTAAGCGATGGTCTTTTTGAAAACCTCTACTTCAAAATGAAGCCTTATCCGTCTTGAATCAACTAAACAGGCTGGAAACAGTTTTCATAATTACTTTTTGGAATGATATACTGCAGAGATTCCAGAGTGTCACCATGAAATTACAAAGTGTCGACATAGATTTAACAATAGTACATGATTTATTTGAATCACTTGTGAACTTTATAACTTCTGTTCGTGACATGTTCGACTCTTATGAGCAAAAATCCATGGAGAAAACTGATGTGGATTACGAGTGTAGTTATAAAAGGTTTATAAAACGTAATATTCAAGCCGATTAAGTAAGAGACAATGAGGTTGTTCTAACAGGAAGAGAAAAATTTGAAGTTGAGGTGTTTCTTCTTATTCTTGATAAATTGCACGTTGAAATAATTCGAAGAGAAAGCTATAAAATAATGTCTGACAACTTCATGGTTTTTAGTAAGTTTCTGCAAAGTTCTTCTTGGGTCGTTTCTGAACGCACAGCCAACCTTCAGGCTGCATATAAAACTGATCTAGAATCAACATTTCCAAATAAATGTGTGCATTTTGCGGGACATCTGAAAACCAGGGGCGGATTGAAGGGGGCGAGAGGGGCGATCGCCCCCCCAAGAGCCCTCTAAAATATTAAAATTACACACACTGCTGCTTTTAGCTTACCGCCACACGAACGAAAGTTTGGAATCGTACTTGCGTTATTTCAAAACAGGGTTTATTCTTTAAATTCTATTTAAAAATAGTCTCTATCCGGCATGACGCGTTCTCACTAACGATAACTCGAGTCATAATATCAGATAAATCTCAGGAAGAATGACGGTGTTACTTGAGGCTAGAACATCTGGAAAACTATATATGTCTGGTTCTTTCCCATAAGGAGAGGGATTTTTTTTTTGTAAATATTGCTAACTTTTTGCAACTTTTTTTGGTGGGGGGGATTTAGTGCCCCTCCAAACTCTTGGGACTAAACCTTTGAAGAAATTCGCTACTTTCTACGGTATGTTAGAAACTCACAACAAGGCACAATATCACATTAACGCTCTTGAGGTCGGAAAAGCGTTTCTGAAAAAAAAAAAAAAAAACTACTGGGAACCAGTGAAATCAGTCGAGAATCAAATCAACTCGTCAAGAAGACAAGTCATCCTAAATCGCGACAAACTGATATTCCTTGGAAAGTGATATTCCTGGGACGATGCTTGCGCAGATAATTGGACCTCACATGGTGACGGTGCGGAAACTAAGTTCAACGAGGCAATTTTCGAGAATTGCTCAAATTTAGAATGGCTTGTAGTGACAATCTCTTAAAGAATCACTGAAAGAAAGCTTCGAAAAGGATCATTTTTGCCAATAAAACCACACATAATGCTCTCATTGAGGGTTGTGGATGAGAAATCACGTCTGTAAAATTGTCAATCGAGTGCGAGAGGATCAGTTTTATTCTATTATGTTTGATGAGACTACGGTCGTTTCGCACACATCTCAGCTGTCTTTGATTCTAAGGTACGAACACATGAGTGAAAAAAGAGAAGACTGTTTCATTGATCCTCCACCAGCAGAGCTGAAAGGTGAGGACATTGGTCCGAGCTCGGAATCCGAAGACGCAGAACCGACCGAACTCTCACTGATTGGAGGGAAAATTGGAGAAATTGTTCTATCTTTGCTACGAGATTTCTCACTCGAACCGAAAAACTGCGTTGGTATTGGTACAGATGGTTGCGCCATCACGAACTCTCAAAGTCGCTGACTGTGCAGAAGATCCAGAAGGAGGCTTCAAATGCGCTGCACTGTTCATATTGTAGTCACAGCCTCAACTTGTCCATCTTCAGGTCGTCGCCAGTACAGTGCGTGAGGAACTGTCTGGGAACAACGAAAGAGATCATTGTGTTTTTCACCGCATCTCAAAACGTAATACTGCCCTTAAGCTTACAGTTAGTGGCTAGTTGGAGACATTGTGTGAAACGAGATGGGTTGAACGGAATGACGCGGTATTACAATTTCACGTGAAATTTCAATAAATAAGCGAGGCTCTACAGTGTGTTCCAACTTGGAACTTCCAAGTGGTCCGAGTTAGATACAGCAGCCAAAGCATGGGCACTTTCTTCTGCCATGCACGGCAGCGAGTTTATCGTAACTATTATGTGTCTTCAGGGTGTTCTCACGATAACCCTCCCCTCAATCGACTTTTGCAGAAGACAAATTTAGACATGAACGCAACGTCAGATGCCATTCAGGACACTATCGCAGCATTAAATAAGAAACGTTCAAACAGCAAAGAATTCAAGGCAGCTTTCGAAGCAATATCCAGAATGGCTGCTAGTGTCGATGTGCAGATTTAAACTCCTCATCTCACTCAAAGACAAACACATCGTACGTCCTGCAGGGCAGATGACACGACATTTTACTACTGAAGAACTGTCTACATTCCGTTTATACAGTCGGTTGTAGAGGACCTCAAAACTCGTCTTGCGCAGGAAGTTTTCAATGTATACGGACTCAACATTTTATTGCCAACACGCGAAACTGACTAAACTCTGAGCAACAACTTCCGCATTCTAGCAGAAAGATTTTACAAAACTATCGGAACTCAAGAGAAAATGCTGTTTTCCCTCTTTAGTTCTGAATTTGCAATCTAAATGGAAGAGAATTAAAGAAGAAGGTGGAACTCTATCACGGACTGCGTTGGAAGCCTTGCCAACCAGCGACGAAGATCTTCACGTGACTGACTATTCGAAAACTGCTGCGCATACTTGTAGCCCTTTGGTACGGATTCCACATTAATCAGTAGGTCTCATATAGCCTCGCTGCTGAAAGGAACGTTTAACTCAACATCAACTCAACTTGTAACCCTGCATTCGATTGATTGATTGATTGAAAGGGTTTGTACGGGCGCGTCAACCCAAGAACAAAAACGCATAGTATCGCAGATATAATAAATTAAAAGCAAAGTCATAAAAGGTGTTTGGTCATGTATGAATTAAAATGTCATAGCATTGAAGAAATGTGCAAACTCGATACACAAACAAAAGGACGGGTTAGAACCCTGCATTCGAGAGTGGCCAGTGCAGAACGATCTTAATCCACATTGCACCGACTGAAAACGTGATTGCGATCTTGTTCTGGCGAAAAGCGGCTGAAGGGACTAGCACTTTTAAATGTCATAGGGACATTGTCGTAGATCGCGACAATATTATATCGACAGATACGCCTTGGGTGGTATTCGCCGAAAAGCGTGTTTTGATTGTAACTTCTAAGTTCTTTTGTCCTTTTCTTTAATTCATTTTACTACCTGTAAGATACAGAAACATTATGAGCGTTCTAAAATATGTTTAACCTGATATTTTTTTAGCAAAATATTTAGTAAAGCATAGCCACGACCAGGTCTGTAGACAGAATATCGTTTTGGGGGAGGGGACATTGTGGTGAAAATTCCATGGATATTATATCTTTTACCCTCTTTTCCTGAATCCGTTTTACCTTTCTTTTTTAGGGGGGATTTCGGGGAACATATCCCACTCCACAACAAAGGACCCCCCCATCAAGGCGTTTGGTTTAATCCGCCAATGCTGAAAACCAGAGGAATCTGTGACTCAACAGCAGAAATGTTAGCGTTTATACGGAAAGAAAAGTTGAGTCAGTGTTTCCAAATGTGGAGATTCCATTAACAATATTTTTGTGTACTGCTGTAACAAACTGTTCAGCTGAATGTTCGTTTTTGGCTCTAAAAAGACTGAAGAGTTATCTCCGTTCAACCATGTGTAATAAAAGACTGAACGAGTTATCTATTCTCCACATCGAAGCAGACATCCTGATTCATGGGCACATCAACTTTGAAGAACTTATACACGAGTTTGCAACGACCAAAGTGAGGAGGAAGCAGCTTCATTAGGACTGGTTGAATTTAATTTCTCAACACATTACACAATTTTAGGTATAGCACATTCATAAAATGAATTGTTTGTACTAGGCCTATTATATTTATTATTGATTTTTATCCTTCGTGTTTTATTTCAGTATGTTCACTACTTTTATATTAGCTTTAAAATATTGCAAATACTATTTTTCTTTTGAGAAGGGCGCGCATTAAGTTTGTGCCTAGGGCGCCGACGAAGCTTAATCCGCCACTGGTTGTGCCTATTTTTATTATTTTTTGGCAGGCCTACATTTTGCATTCAGAAGACAAATTCTGCATACTCGTTCAGTTCACCCTTAGTATTCTTTAGATGATTTCAGATCTCTGCGTGAAAACAGGGTAGTCTAGAGGGGAAAAAATGTAAAAAAATGGATTTTTTTAAACAAAAAATAGCTTTTTTCGCGATTTTCCAGCCTAAGATGGATACATATGAATGGTACCATCTGAAAGGCTGTTCTATTCTGAAAAGAATGATGTAGAAACCTTGATATTAGGATAAATAGGAATGTCTCAGGAAACTGTTACCTGATATCCTGTTTTATACGCGAATCTGGGGATATTATTTTTCGCGGGCTTACTTTTGCGTCTAGAAGTTTGAAATTTTGGACACTCATTCACTGCACCCCTTAGTATTTTTGAATTTGTTTCAATCTTTACCTTTAAACAGAGGCGGTACAGAGGGATAAAAAGTAAAAATGGGATATTTCTTAACAGAAAATCCCTTTTCTCGTGATTTTCCAGCCCCAGATAGCCTACACGATGGAGACATTTGAATGGGACCGTTTGAAACTTTGTTTTATTCCGAAGAGAATAATGTACAAATCATGATTCTAGGATAAATAAGAATGAGTAAATTTTTATATTACATCCGGGTCATCTGGGGTATTGTGGGGATGTTCTTAGCCCATTGTTAAATATTTTTCCCGCCCTTACTATTCAAGATAGAAGCTTGAAATTTTGTACACACATTTAGTACACTTTTAGTATTTCCCAGTTCATTTTGAGATCTTTGCGTTAACATAGGGGAGTCCAGAGGGGTCAATATTAAAAAAAAATCAGAAAAAATCCCGACCGCTCAAAATTTTCCGCTTCAGGGACATAATAGGGAAAATGTGAATGTTATCGTTTTAAAGGCTATTCTATTCTGAAAAGAAGGTGGTATGAACCATGATCCTAGGATAAATAGGAATGATGCTTGACGGAAAGTCTATAATTTACACCCCCCCAAAAAAAGCCATAATTTAAAATTGTTAAAAAACATTGTTTGGGATTGATATAGGTTAACGATTGGGGATTAATTCAAAATTCAATCACAATACTTTCACTTAAATGGCATAATTAACATTTAATACTAATTCCTAATGCTTTTTCTTCAGTTCGCGACTTGTATTATACGAGGAGAAAGATTTGATTTAAATTTTAAAAAAATCATCAAAAATGTTTTTAAAAAAATCATGACTTTTTTCCACCCTGATGAAGATTAAACTTCCTTTAGGCACCTACAGAACCAAAAATATTCGCTTTTAGCAATTTTTCTATGGATTAGCTCCAGGAAACTACAAAATTGCCAAATAGGATCAAAATTTCTAATAAACTGACGAATCATGGTTTGATAAAGTACAACTTTGTTGAAATAGCAACACTGTTAGTCTAGTAGTATTGAAAATGAAATCTTTGAGTTTTACGTCCCACGGTTATGCCGATTAGGCTAAAGGAGACGGTGATAATGAGAGATGAGTGAAATGGTGGAATGAAGAAAGTGGGAGGAAACGGGAGAACCCCGACAAAACCCAAGAGCACGGTGTTTGTCCACCTTAAAGTTCACTTGGCGGGGGCTGGGATCGAACCCGGGACCCCAAGCACCAGAGGTGAACGCTCTACCATTGAGCCACCACGCCCCCCTCTAGTAGTATTGAATAGCATGTCAAAAATAGGTTCCCCCTGCCGATATTTTAATGGTGCAAAATGTCAACGTTTTATATTTATTAGTTAGAAGTTACAAAGGCGTATCAAGATAAATGGTCCACCTGTATACCGCCCAACTCAATGCTGAAACGGAACGTTCCCGATTCCTGAATATTACATAGGAGTGCCGAATCAAATTGGTAAAGCTTACATCTAGTTGTTTCATACTAGGAAATCAGATTATGATTATTGTAAATTAGTAGGCACACCAACCGAAATAAGAACTTTCCATGGATACTGTGCTGTAAGTGAGTTACTTTTTAAAGGACACCCCCTCCCGGTGAAACTGGAAGTGAGGGATCATCTTTTTTGCCTTTAATCGTCATAAGGTAGTAATATGAGCTAAAATAAAAGAGATTAAAACAATTAATAGTAGAATTTTTTTCAGGCATAACTGGGTTAATACAGTTTCCATACATTTTGCTAAACTTTTCCGACGGTGGAAATTAATATCTAATAGAGTGCTCTTTTGTATGCAATCACTCAAATTAACAATAAATTTACTGTTTTTGGTCTACCTATGCTGCGTCTTTACCATTTCAGGATTGTGAGCATGCAACCATACAAGGTGCATAATTTACTTCATGAATGTAGTGTGCATCCTTAAAATGGGATAGAGAATTTCTAACTTTTCAGAAACACTTGCTAATGTTGAAAGACTATTTTGTGAAGAAAGAAAAAAAAGATAAACGTAAGTATGCAGTAATAGAATAAGACAGTAGGGAACACGCCGTGAATACTTGTTTGCAGGGTTGGCTGGTTTAAACCACAAAACAAAAAACGAAACATGTTCGTAAAATCTTGATGAATACACACTTGTGGGTTATCACGATTCACTCCCGTATATTATTAGTATTATATTCAGATCTAAATTCCCCCATTCATTACTCAGAGATTGTATTACAAAAGCATCTTTTTCTTTATAAGTTTATGAATGTTTCTTTTGCGATTTTTTATAGTTGTATATTGCATTATTGTTATGCAATTGCAAAGAAAAACTCTAAATATTATTTCGGTGTTTGGAGTCCCTGGTTCGATCCCAGCTCACGCCGTGTGGACTTTGTGGTGGACAAACACCATGCTCGTGGGTTTTCTCGGGGTTCTCCCATCTCATCCCACTTTCTTCATTTCACTCATCACCATCTCCTTTAGCCTAACCGGCATAAATGTGGGACGTAAAACATGAAGATTTCATTTCATTTCAAAATACCTCAAAATGCCGTACGTTTTTGGGAGGAGAGGGTCATACAAACCCCACAAGTGGCATTTATCAAAATCAGAAGTATATTTGGTATAAATGGGTCAGAGCCAAAGTGGACTCAATAAATTCTTATCTTTATTCACTTTTCTTACTTAAGATTAAGTCGTCGTATTTCTTTAACTTGTACTAATAAAAGTCGTAGCGAGCTAACTTGGACTGAAATAGTTCTGTACTCTGCACTATTTTGAAATTGTACATATAATACTGTATAATGGTTTCACTTGTGTAACTGTTTATCTTTAGTCCTTCTGAAATGACTCTTGATAGTTATATTAACAAGTAGGGTTGGCAAAAACAATGGTTTTTATTGAAAAAACAAAAAAAAATTGTTTAAACCTGTTTTTTTTTCGTTTAAACCTTTCTTTTTTTTTTTTTTTTTTTTTTTTGGTCGGCAGACGTATCGCATTTGTGGCCAATTAGTCCCGGTTTCGAGTTAAAATGGAGGACAATTTCTCTCGGATATAAGCCGAGAAGCAGTTTGGATTCCGCTTTTACCTTATGTGACCGCTTCCTGCATAACCTGATTGTTGCATAATAACACCAAGTTGAAATAAACTTATTTCTGTCCATAAGTGATACAAATACATAGAGCAAATTATTTAAACAAACAAACAAAAAAGTTTAACCCCCCCCCCCCCAAAAAAAACGGGATTTAAATGCATTGCACGTATAGGCCTAGTCGTTTTTCAGTCAATCAAAATTTAGTATAATAATGTCTTTAGTAGCGCACAAATGCGTAATTCAATACGTTTAAAGCATTGCTCGAGCAGACGGCTCTACAGAATTTTCATACATGTATCGCATCTTCCGATTTCTTCTAGCAGAGCATGCACTGAATGAAGAGCTAATGCTTAAACCACGAACCAAGTTGTGCTAGGTGGCCACTAAGTGCACGTACGCCATAAACCGAGTCAGAGCCCGAGGGGAGCGAGAGGGTGCGTCCGTAGGAAGCAGGCGCGTCAGCGAGGGGGGCATACACAGAAAAAAGGATAGTGGAAAAATACACAAAATATCCGCAATAATTTTCAATTTTAAAAACACTTAAATAATTGTAATAACTCTTACTTTCAAAATGGCTTCACTAGTTTTTCGGCTACAAATGGCCCGCTGCGAGGAGAAATTCGTTTGGGAGTATGTTTAGTACAAGGGATCCAGAAGCACGTAAAAATTCAAAATTTACAGAAGAAATGAATGATGCAAGTACTTAGACGTAACATAACGTAACCAAATCTAAGCTAACCTGAACTAACAAACTTCCCTAATATTATAGAAATAAGCGAAATTCTATCATTTTTTGGAAAATTATGCAAGACATCTACACTAATTTAACATACACTAACATAACCTACTTTAAACTAACCGAATGTGAACAGAAATTACCAAAATTGTAACATTTTTTAGAGAAAAGAGCTGGACCCCTTCTGCTAAACATAGGTCTTCGTTTGTTTTGAATTTTTACTTACTTTTCCACACTTCGCGTAGTACATTTTACGTTTCAACATACCATGACGCTGCCAAAACTTCACGATATGACGCTCATATGACATAGTCCTTTGTAATAAAATCGTATGTTTGCAGTATATCCATCACAAATGTCCATTGCTAACATGAACACAACATTTCCGCCATTTATTTCCACCTTCTTCGCATTCTTGTATTCTTCCGGTTCAGTAAATACCGGCAGTTATACTTACAATACGTTCACTCCCACTCAAAATGCATTTCAATATGATATCTAATGACAGAAATTACTTATGTTCACACTCTACTTCTTTCACGAAAAGTGTTTGACATCGTATTTAACTTATGAATCTTGTTTTTGGTAGAGTCTGCTCGAGTCAACCCCGTTTTAAATACTAAATTTTCATTTTTTGTGGGGGGGATGTATTCCTTTGTACAGATTTACTTTAAGAGGTTTCGGTGTACGTACATAATAAGAACATGGAGCAGGCGCGTCAGCGAAGAGTTTGGCGCAAGAAATTGTATATGGCTTAAAATCTCTTACTTTACGTATTGAATTATGCATTTGTGCGTTACTAAAGACATTACAGATTTGTGTTGCAAACTAACGTAACACATTAAGAGCGTAAATTTCTTAATTTCATTAACAACTCTCGGACGGTATTGTCTAAAACACTGACCAGAATTTGACCAACCCTCACACAAAGACTAATTGACCAACTGAAACCAAACTCGACACAAGTAATTTTGATAACCGTCTCTACAAACACCTAAAGAATGGAACTGCTCGAAACAAAAGTAACGGTACATTACCTACAATACCCGTTACTGACCAGATTTTGACCACTCCTCACACAAACACACATACACCAACTCAAATGAAACTCGGTACAAATAATATTGATAACAATCTCTAACAATACCGAAAGAATGGAACGCGTCAAACCAAAAGTAATTCCACAATACTTACAATACCCGTTACTGACCAGAATTTGACCAATCCTCACACAAAGACTAATTGACCAACTGAAACCAAACTCGACACAAGTAATTTTGATAACCGTCTCTACAAACACCTAAAGAATGGAACTGCTCGAAGCAAAAATAACGGTACATTACCTACAATACCCGTTACTGACCAGACTTTGACCACTCCTCACACAAACAAAAATACACCAACTCAAATGAAACTCGGTACAAATAATATTGATAACAATCTCTAACAATACCGAAAGAATGGAACAGGTTAAATCAAAAGTAATTCCACAATACTTAACAATACCCGTTACTGACCAGAATTTGACCACCCCTCACACAAATACTAATTAACCAACTGAAACCAAACTCGACACAAGTAATTTTGATAACCGTCTCTAGAAACACCTAAAGAACGGAACTGCTCGAAGCAAAAGTAACGGTACATTACCTATAATACCCGTCACTGACCAGACTTTGACCACTCCTCACACAAACACAAATACACCAACTCAAATGAAACTCGGTACAAATAATATTGATAACAATCTCTAACAATACCGAAAGAATGGAACGGGTCAAATCAAAAGGAACTCCACAATACTTACAATACCCGTTACTGACCAGAATTTGACCATCCCTCACACAAATACTAATTGACCAACTGAAACCAAACTCGACAGAAGTAATTTTGATAACCGTCTCTACAAACACCTAAAGAATGGAACTGCTCGAAGCAAAAGTAACGGTACATTACCTACAATACCCGTCACTGACCAGACTTTGACCACTCCTCACACAAACACAAATACACCAACTCAAATGAAACTCGATACAAATAATATTGATAACAATCTCTAACAATACCGAAAGAATGGAACAGGTTAAATCAAAAGTAATTCCACAATACTTAACAATATCCGTTACTGACCAGAATTTGACCACCCCTCACACAAATACTAATTAACCAACTGAAACCAAACTCGACACAAGTAATTTTGATAACCGTCTCTAGAAACACCTAAAGAACGGAACTGCTCGAAGCAAAAGTAACGGTACATTACCTATAATACCCGTCACTGACCAGACTTTGACCACTCCTCACACAAACACAAATACACCAACTCAAATGAAACTCGGTACAAATAATATTGATAACAATCTCTAACAATACCGAAAGAATGGAACGGGTCAAATCAAAAGGAACTCCACAATACTTACAATACCCGTTACTGACCAGAATTTGACCACCCCTCACACAAAGACTAATTGACCAACTGAAACCAAACTCGACACAAGTAATTTTGATAACCGTCTCTACAAACACCTAAAGAATGGAACTGCTCGAAGCAAAAGTAACGGTAAATTACCTACAATACCCGTTACTGACCAGACTTTGACCACTCCTTCCAAAAACACAAATACACCAACTCAAATGAAACTCGGTACAAATAATATTGATAACAATCTCTAACAATACCGAAAGAATGGAACGGGTCAAATCAAAAGGAACTCCACAATACTTACAATACCCGTTACTGACCAGAATTTGACCACCCCTCACACAAATACTAATTGACCAACTGAAACCAAACTCGACAGAAGTAATTTTAATAACAGTCTCTACAAACACCTAAAGAATGGAACTGCTCGAAACAAAAGTAACGGTACATTACCTACAATACCCGTTACTGACCAGACTTTGACCACTCCTGACACAAACACAAATACACCAACTCAAATGAAAGTCGGTACAAATAATATTGATAACAATCTCTAACAATACCGAAATAATGGAACGGGTCAAATCAAAAGTAATTATACAACACTTACAATACCCGTTACTGACCAGAATTTGACCACCCCTCACACAAAGACTAATTGACCAACTGAAACCAAACTCGACACAAGTAATTTTGATAACCGTCTCTACAAACACCTAAAGAATGGAACTGCTCGAAGCAAAAGTAACGGTAAATTACCTACAATACCCGTTACTGACCAGACTTTGACCACTCCTCACAAAAACACAAATACACCAACTCAAATGAAACTCGGTACAAATAATATTGATAACAATCTTTAACAATACCGAAAGAATGGAACGGGTCAAATCAAAAGTAATTCCACAATACTTACAATACCCGTTACTGACCAGAATTTGACCACTCCTCACACAAAGACTAATTGACCAACTGAAACCAAACTCGACACAAGTAATTTTGATAACCGTCTCTACAAACACGTAAAGAACGGAAGTGCTCGAAGCAAAAGTAACGGTACATTACCTACAATACCCGTTACTGACCAGACTTTAACCACTCCTCACACAAACACAAATACACCAACTCAAATGAAACTCGGTACAAATAATATTGATAACAATCTCTAACAATACCGAAAGAATGGAACGCGTCAAATAAAAAGTAATTTCACAATACTTACAATACCCGTTACTGACCAGAATTTGACCACCCCTCACACAAATACTAATTGACCAACTGAAACCAAACTCGACAGAAGTAATTTTAATAACAGTCTCTAAAAACACCTAAAGAATGGAACTGCTCGAAACAAAAGTAACGTTACATTACCTACAATACCCGCTACTGAGCAGACTTTGACCACTCCTCACACAAACACAAATACACCAACTCAAATGAAACTCGGTACAAATAATATTGATAACAATCTCTAACAATACCGAAAGAATGGAACGGGTCAAATCAAAAGTAATTCCACAATACTTACAATACCCGTTACTGACCAGAATTTGACCACCCCTCACACAAATACTAATTGACCAACTGAAACAATATTCAACACAAGTGATTTTAATAACAGTCTCTTACAACACCTAAAGAATGGAACTGCTCGAAACAAAAGTAACGTTACATTACCTACAATACCCGCTACTGAGCAGACTTTGACCACTCCTCACACAAACACAAATACACCAACTCAAATGAAACTCGGTACAAATAATATTGATAACAATCTCTAACAATACCGAAAGAATGGAACGGGTCAAATCAAAAGTAATTCCACAATACTTACAATACCCGTTACTGACCAGAATTTGACCACCCCTCACACAAATACTAATTGACCAACTGAAACAATATTCAACACAAGTAATTTTAATAACAGTCTCTAACAACACCTAAAGAATGGAACTGCTCGAAACAAAAGTAACGTTACATTACCTACAATACCCGCTACTGACCAGACTTTGACCACTCCTCACACAAACACAAATACACCATCTCAAATGAAACTCGGTACAAATAATATTGATAACAATTTCTAACAATACCGAAAGAATGGAACGGGTCAAATCAAAAGGAATTCCACAATACTTACAATACCCGTTACTGACCAGAATTTGACCACCCCTCAAACAAGTACTAATTGACCAACTGAAACCAAACTCGACACAAGTAATTTTGATAACCGTCTCTACAAACTCCTAAAGAACGGAACTGCTCGAAACAAAAGTAACGGTACATTACCTACAATACCCGTTACTGACCAGATTTTGACCACTCCTCACACAAACACAAATACACCAACTCAAATGAAACTCGGTACTAATAATGTTGATAACAATCTCTAGCAATACCGAAAGAATGGAACGGGTCAAATCAAAAGTAATTCCACAATACTTACAATATCCGTTACTGACCAGAATTTCACCACCCCTCACACAAATACTAATTGACCAACTGAAACCAAACTCGACACAAGTAATTTTGATAACCGTCTCTACAAACACCTAAAGAACGGAACTGCTCGAAACAAAAGTAACGGTACATTACCTACAATACCCGTTACTGACCAGATTTTGACCACTCCTCACACAAACACAAATACACCAACTCAAATCAAACTCGGTACAAATAATATTGATAACAATCTCTAACAATACCGAAAGAATGGAACGCGTCAAATCAAAAGTAATTCCACAACACTTACAATACCCGTTACTGACCAGAATTTGACCACCCCTCACACAAATACTAATTGACCAACTGAAACCAAACTCGACACAAGTAATTTTGATAACCGTCTCTACAAACACCTAAAGAATGGAACTGCTCGAAGCAAAAGTAACGGTACATTACCTACAATACCCGTTACTGACCAGATTTGACCACTCCTCACACAAACACAAATACACCAACTCAAAAGAAACTCGGTACAAATAATATTGATAACAATCTCTAACAATACCGAAAGAATGGAACGGGTCAAATCAAAAGTAATTCCACAATACTTAACAATATCCGTTACTGACCAGAATTTGACCACCCCTCACACAAATACTAATTAACCAACTGAAACCAAACTCGACACAAGTAATTTTGATAACCGTCTCTAGAAACACCTAAAGAACGGAACTGCTCGAAGCAAAAGTAACGGTACATTACCTACAATACCCGTTACTGACCAAAATTTGACCAATCCTCACACAAACACAAATACACAAACTCAAATGAAACTCGGTACAAATAATATTGATAACAATCTCTAACAATACCGAAAGAATGGAACGGGTCAAATCAAAAGTAATATCAAAATACTTACAATACCCGTTACTGACCAGAATTTGACCATCCCTCACAAAAATACTAATTGACCAACTGAAACCAAACTCGACAGAAGTAATTTTGATAACCGTCTCTACAAGCACCTAAAGAATAGAACTGCTAGAAGCAAAAGTAACGGTACATTTCCTACAATACCCGTTACTGACCAAAATTTGACCACTCCTCACACAAACACAAATACACCAACTCAAATGAAACTCGGTACAAATAATATTGATAACAATCTCTAACAATACCGAAAGAATGGAACGGGTCAAATCAAAAGTAATTCCACAATACTTACAATACCCGTTACTGACCAGAATTTGACCACTCCTCACACAAAGACTAATTGACCAACTACACCAACTACACAAAGACTAATTATTTTCGTTAATATCTACTACATAATAGGGATGGCCGGATCCGGATCTGGCCGGATCCGAAGATCCGGATCTGGATCCGGATCTCGGACCTGGATCAGGATCTCGAATCTCGGGTCTGGATCCGGATCTCGGATCTGGGTCCAGATCTTGAATCTTCGGATCTGGATCCGGATCTCTGATCTGGGTCCGGATCTCGGATTTCGGATCTGGATCCGGATCTCGGATCTGGATGCGGATCTCGGATTTCGGATCTGGGTCCGGATCTCGGATTTCGGATCTGGGTCCGGATCTCGAATCTGGATCCGGATCTCTGATTTGGATTTGGATCTCGGATCTGGGTTCAGAATTCGGATCTGGATCCGAAATCCGGATCTCAGATCTTGATTCTTATCCAAACTCACATCCCACTCAAATTGTGATAAACTTGAATATCAAAAATTCGCCGAAAGTAATTTCACGAGGTCCTAACAGTGAAGAAGAAAACAGAAAATTAAGACGAATATTGACATTCTATTTGTCTCCTTCATTCTACACTAAAGATCAAATGCTTGCCTTACTAAAAAAATAATCTGATTTGATCCGGATGAGAGTTCGAATGTCGAATCTAGGTCCACCTTGCTGAAAGACGCGGTTTATCAAGAGGTCGGCCAAGATTCTTTTGGACTTAGCCTGTACACTGCTTCTGGTCTCAATTATTCCCATATAACAAGACTATCCATATATAAAGTTGGTTCAAAATGATTTAAAATATCACTAATTGACCTTAAAGGGTTAATTGCAAATTAAATATTCGTTAATCAGAAGAGATGTAAAAGTTAAGCGTTAAAATAAATCCGATAATTCCTAATGCAACCTAATGATAGCAATAAAACTCCTTATGTAACATTTTCGAAGCTAAGATTAACATTTATGTTCTTGAAGAGGGTTTATGGCAACATAGAATATTATAAATCCAGTTATCATAAGTAGTACCTCTGACAGCCCCGCATTTCACATCACCATCGCCCTTCATCCTGACAAGTGGGCAATTCACTTACCCACAATGACTTTTCAGGCGTTCCAGTGACATCAATATCTCAGTTTGGGTTTGGGATCATGCTTCGGTGAACCTTGACTATCACCATCAGCAGCTATTAGAGAATCAGAACTTATTTCTGTATTAGATAATGTAGGTAACTATAGCTTTTCGTCTATAGAAGACGGAGAGCGTGACTTCGGTGCCCGTGGGCATGGGTTCAATTTCCGAAGAGGCACTCAACAATTTCGATGTTGACCCAGCATCGTGAAGACAATTGGGGAGTTATCTTAAGTAAGAGGTAGTGGACTCCAGTCTAGAAAACCGGCATTAGGGACTTCGGGTGTCGCGTTGACCACACACCCCACTTTGAACGTAAGCCCGCTGGTAGGAACCAAAGGACTGTCGTGCCAAGAATTTAGTTTGTTTTAATTATCATAAATGCCTTCTTTATTATTAAATTTTATCCAATAGTTTCTTTTCAACTAGTTTGCGAAACTCAGAGCTAGCTACTTGTTTTCTTTTTAATTCATGTTCATAGTTAGCACAACTAATCACTAAGGAAAAAATCTTTTCAATAAAATTCACCTCGTGTCTTTCGTAAAGTTGAAGGGCGGTTTATCATTTTCCCCTCGCTTTCCCTATTTTTTCTAGTTTTACCTATGTTTCTTTGCACGGACATTGCGCCTATACGCACGCGCTTAGTGTGTTCGTTTACAAAAGCGGGCCATTTTCCTGCCACTATAGAAAGTTAAAGTGCCCTGTATCAGAGAAATATTAATTGACGTATGTAAGTGAATATATCTGTGATGAAGACATAATTACTCAGTTTTTGCATCGTACATAGTTTCCTTATTTTCATTAATCTGTTCACCCCCACTTCCTGAATTCCAGTTCTAGTATTATTTGTTGATGGGGGACTGATGTCTCATGTAGGCTTATTAACTATAACATCAGCAATAAAGAAAGTACGGTTTAATTTGCACTAATTTTAAAACATTACGTTAATTAAATAATAATAATAATACGGAGCAAGCTCAGGCTACTTGTTAGGATTCTTGCTTCGCAATTGGATAATACCGGGTTCGAATTCGCAGACCAGCCATCCTGACTGAGGATTTTCCAGGGTTGTTCCTCAGGATTTTCCAGGGTTGTTCCTCAGGATTTTCCAGGGTTGGGTAAATGTTAGTACCTTGATCTACGGCTCTGGAGACCTTCCTTCCATTCCTTTTCCAATGTTTTCATCTGTTGAGTACCAGAGTTGGCGTGGGTCAATGAAAACTTGACCCACGACCCACTGACCCACCACCCACCGTGACCCACTCTGACCCACCATGACCCACCACCCACGGTGACCCACTCTGACCCACCACCCACCATGACCCACTGCGACCCACCATGACCCACCACCCACGGTGACCCACTCTGACCCACCATGACCCACCACCCACGGTGACCCACTCTGACCCACCACCCACGGTGACCCACTCTGACCCATCACCCACCATGAACTACTCTCATCCACTTTGACCTACTCTGACTCACCAAAATCCATCGTCACCAACTCTGAACACGATCCATGGCCTCTTCTGAACTGACTAAAGAGTTTACACTTGTAATAAAACAAGAGTGCGAAATTATCACTAATCGGAGTTTGAATTTCTAGTCAATCGTGTAGGGAATTAGAAAGATATGTGGCGGAAAGCGCGACAGAATTTTGGAACATGCTTGAAAAGAAAGAAGAAGTTGGTGTTTGTTTATAACATATTGTACCGAATTGAAGATCGGAGATTTGATGATGTGGAGGCCATAGTTAACGAAGTTTAGATCCCAATTGAAGAATTGTTAATTGTGTAGTAGGTATTTGATTTATTAAGTGTGCAAGAGATTAATGTGTAAATGATGGCATCTTAGTGGATAGATTTATTATATGAGTTCATATGAGATTATGATAATAAAGATAGCTGGAAAACGAAGACTAGTTAATTTGGACTTATTTGCTTGGTGAGGTGTAATTAAGGTTGAGTCAAGTCTGTGTTGGTTTATGAAAGGTAGTACTGCCCAAGTAACTAATAGAACCCACGTTGAATACAGTAAAGTTTCTGTATTTGACAACACGGAATTTACTAATAACTTTACTTACAATTGGCGACGAGCTGGTTTTTGCATGGAAGATGGCGGAGTCTAAATATATACAATTTTTTGAACCTTTGAATCCAGAAGAGACAGATGTTGAAACATACATTGAAAGATTTGAACAGTATTGTCTTGCTAATGATGTACCAGAAGCCAAGAAAGTTTGTATTATTATATCCGTTATGGGAAATGCAGTTTATAAAACATTAAAGGAACTAGCAGCACCCAAACGAGTACCGGAGCTTGATTTTCAGCAAATAAAGGATCTATTGATGAAACAGTATCACACGGCAACTAATTACATAGTTGAAAGATACAAATTTCATTCTATGAAGCAAGAAATAGGCCAAACTGCACAGGATTACATTTTCAATTTAAAAAAGCAGGCTAACCGCTGCAATTTTGGCGTATTTCGAGAAGA
The DNA here is from genome assembly GCF_964235325.1 of Thermobia domestica. Lineage (NCBI taxonomy): Eukaryota > Metazoa > Arthropoda > Insecta > Zygentoma > Lepismatidae > Thermobia > Thermobia domestica. The sequence goes on along the minus strand of NC_137471.1, from coordinate 150,104,414 downwards.
TGCTATAAGAGACCAGATAGTCTGCGGTGTTGTTAGTGAATCTGCTCGAAAGAAGCTGTTGTCTACACCTGACTTGACCATGTCCATAGCTATTGATATAATTAATCAATTCGAGTTACTGGAGAAAGAAGCTTCTGTATTTTACAGACAAGAAAATCTGTTAGATCAGCTGCATAACAAAATAACATCGTATAATAGTTATAAAAGGAATAGTGCACGGCAGTTTCCTAAATGTAAATCGTGTGGACGATGTCATAAGTGGAAGCAGTGTCCAGCCAAAGGAGCGAAGTGCAGGAATTGTGGACGATTTAACCATTTTGCTGTATGTTGTGATAATAAATTCCCATCCCACACTGACATTGCAAAACGAGTAGATGAATTCCCACAAACTGATCACATTTCACAGAACGAACAACAAGCATCAACATCCAAGGATTATGAGCATGCTTTAGATAATTTGTTTAATTGCTCTGGCCGTGATGATTATGTATTGAACCCAGTAGAAGAATTTCATCTAAATGGCTTCACAATAGAAACGGGACAAAAAGAAGAGCCAGTGCTATCAGAGCAAGAGCTTTTTTCAGATTCGATTAACGAACACACAGTTAATCAGACAAATAAAGAAGATAACAGGGAGCAATTGGATGTATTAAATTGTAATGGAGTAAATTTAACCTTTACAACAGAAACGGAACTGCAATATTCTGTGATATCAATTTTAACATATGCGCAATTGCTTAATACAATAAAATTGCAATCAATTCCTATAGAAACGGTGCAATGGGGTAGACGTACCCTTACTTTATTTGCAAAATTAGACACACCAGTGATAGCAGATGGAATTAAGTACCATGGTGAATTCAAAGTATGCCAAGAATTTTTGGATCACAGTATTATAGGATGTGACTGGTTGTATACTTTTAATAAGGAGATGTCCATGGTAAATCATAGTACGTCATGTGATCTTACTGTTTCGACAGAAGATAGCTTTCACTCTGCTTCGCGAAAGTGGATGAAGGGTTCTAAACAAAGTCGGCAATCAATCCCAGTAGTACAGATGGAAAGAAAAGAGAAACGTAAATGGAGAAATGACAAGACTACTAACCAAGTTGCTGTAAAGGGTGAACAGATTAGAAATGACTTAATTTTGGAATACAGAAGAGAACACTTTTCTTAGAGGAGGAAGGAGATTTAGCGAGAGTAACGAAGGATCAATTTATGAGATGGAAGACTATGGTAACCGGATAGCTACTTTCGGAAACATATTAAAAGATTGAAAGTAGGTGTAGAAACATTATTGGGAATGAAATTCAGAATATAACAAAAAGAAGAAGAAGGGGGAATGTTGTAGGGAATTAGAAAGATATGTGGCGGAAAGCGCGACAGAATTTTGGAACATGCTTGAAAAGAAAGAAGAAGTTGGTGTTTGTTTATAACATATTGTACCAAATTGAAGATCGGAGATTTGATGATGTGGAGGCCATAGTTAACGAAGTTTAGATCCCAATTGAAGAATTGTTAATTGTGTAGTAGGTATTTGATTTATTAAGTGTGCAAGAGATTAATGTGTAAATGATGGCATCTTAGTGGATAGATTTATTATATGAGTTCATATGAGATTATGATAATAAAGATAGCTGGAAAACGAAGACTAGTTAATTTGGACTTATTTGCTTGGTGAGGTGTAATTAAGGTTGAGTCAAGTCTGTGTTGGTTTATGAAAGGTAGTACTGCCCAAGTAACTAATAGAACCCACGTTGAATACAGTAAAGTTTCTGTATTTGACAACACGGAATTTACTAATAACTTTACTTACAAATCGCTCAAGCACAACTCTTTTACAATAACGGTGGATCTGACCTTTACGATATAAAATGGTAAAGTGTTTGTCAGTGAGGAAATTGAAGCAGTTCGAGGTGGGGGGAAATTAGTGTGTGCCTAAAATATACTTGTACTAAGAGAGTATTCTTGCAAGTGTTAATTTCTGAACGCATTCCCCCAAGAAACTTCTATTCGCAGGAAAATATCCCTGTACTATATGGAAAAAGGTTATGGTTTCTCAGTTCACAGTATTTTTCTCACAAAAAAACTTGAAAAATCAGTTTTTCATAGTGTATAAATGTGGTCTGGTACCCTATGTGAGAGCATTTCCATAAAGCATGCTCATAATTGTAATTTGTGTAATCACTAAAACACCACGTTAAATATAAGTTACAAATATGCATAATTGCAATTATTGTGAATATTTATTCAAAGTAGTTTACCTAAAGCAAACAAGAGACTTACTAAAAATTAGGTACAAAGTTGAATAACATAAGTAATTAGCCATTAGTAATACAAATATACATTTTCCGTAACTCGTAATTTTCCACCTTAAAACAAATCTGAAATCGGATTTATTTCCTGTTGGTAACTTTTTCGTGGTAAATCGTCCGCAGCGGAATGATGTCCATCCTTCAGCCAAGAAATAACTAGCTCGTCTATTTCGAGCTTGTCTAGCGGTGGGTCATTAACATTGATGAGCAACAAGTTAGACAATGTTTGAGCACTTAGTCTATTTCTAATATGTCATCTGTAAATTCATAAGGAGAAATCCCCGTTTGCACTCTGTCGTGGAAATTGATAATACTTCTACCCGATTTCTGCAACTTCTCATCGACAATCTACTTGTTAGACTCAAGTCTGATAACGATTTTTCTTGGTCAGGTTTAAAATACTCAGCAAGAAGTATCATCTCTCCATCACCATACAACATCTTTTCCATATCGACCACGTCAGTTGGCAATGTCGACCCATGTAGAACAGAAACTTCATCTACCACACCTTTGATAGGGAATCTTGTGAATAAATTATCAATTAAAGCCTGATAAACTGATGATTTCTTATTTGTTTATAAATTTAATTTTTGTAGTTACACATGAAGGTTTGATACCATTACCAAGTTTCCTCCCCCGTCTAGAATGCGAAAGGGAACGAGGTTCCTGGAAAGTGTTCAGAGGTGAATGGGAATTTCCCTCCTTCCCCTTCAATTACCATACTGCTGTTTGCCATGTGCCAAATTACGATGAATTTCAATTAAATTATCATAATATAATTATTTCCTTGTTGAATTATCAATACTTTTCAGTGGAAAACAAGGATGAAATTTCAAAGTTCCAAATCAAAGTAAGTAGACCAACATAAAGGAAAAACAGTGTAAAATTTTCCATACAATTATGCGTACAATCCAAACTTAAAAGTTCCGTTTAATTAAGCTTACAGTACAAATTTTATGCCTATTTTTCTCCCAAATTTATGGGTTGATTGCCCTGTGCTGTAAGCGCTCCATATAATAAACATAAGCTTCAGCAATTATTATAACAGAAAGCAATGGATAGAAAATATATGAAGCCAAGCACTGTATTTTTTGTTTCTGATTTTTTTTTCTTAAATAACATCGATCGTTTTCGATCATTTTTACTACAGGTGGGCACGAGTCGAGTTTCGAGTCGTGTGAAAGGTTGTTTTCTCGAGTCGAGTTTCGAGCTGAGTTACTGTTTTTGAGATCGAGTTTTGAGTCGAGTCAAGTTTGGTACATGGCTCGCTCGTTTAGCTCGTTTTAGCTCGATTTGAAATCATGGCCTGATTAAACTCTAAAGCGAAAGCCATGAGAAATGTAAGCCGTACTGTGGAATACTTTTAGTGTTGCTCACGAGAGGGGACACTGCTTGCATCTCATCTCGTCTCGATAACGAGAGCACAATAGATTTTTTTTTTTTTAAATAAAAGGACAGCCTCAAATGTCGTGAGCACCAATATATGTATATACTGTAGTTTTTACCATCAAGGATGAGACCTGCACGGTCGTATTTCTGAACCTAAGAAGAAGCCCAACCCGGATAGTGATGTCAACGGGCTCGGCTCGGTTCAACTGAGCAAACAGCTCGAGCCGGCTCGGTTGGAATGAGCCATCGGCTCGGCTCAATTGAGCCGATGGCCTGAGCCGACTCGTTCGGGATGAACCACAGAATCGGTTCGGTTCGACTCAGGTGAGCCATCGGTTTTTGCCGTCTCGGTTAGGTGAGGTGTTCACTCGGTTCATTTCTCGGTTCGGCTCGATAGTAGATGAGCTGTGAGCCGAGCCACTCGATCCGTTGACAACCCTAAATACGGGCGGAGCACCTCGGTGATTCAGAAAACTGCTAACTCCAGAACAGAAAAAAACAGGGTTGCCGGGGTATTCTAAGATGGATATAGGCCTATACATGATGTGTCTCATGTAACCCCTGTTTAATCAAATTGATGTGGGCATCAATTTATCTCCTGGTATACACCTTTATACTATAGCCGTGTTGAAGCAGCTCTCACGTTATGAATACTCGTAATTAATTCATTAATACATAAAATTTACCATATTTTCCAATATTTTATCATATATATCTCGAATAACCCCTCCAACCATAATTATCAACATTAAATCTCCTTGTCTTTATATATGTGACTGTGTATAGCTGTGTTGAAATGGCTCCCATTATGAATGATTAATAAAAGGGATAATTCAAAATTGATCACTTTTCTGAATATCTTATCATAGGCTATGTGGAGAAATTACTAATTTTTCAGTATTAACATATTGGTTTATTAGTCTGTTTTTCTGTTAGTATCAATCATTATAAAGAATTCTAGTGACAAAAGAAATCATACTTAACTTTAAATTATCTTCATAATACTCTTTAGTAATATTATATTGTCTTTAGCTTTATAATTTTCCTATGGTATTTTTAAATTCCTCATATTTAGAATTTCTTGCGAGAAGAATAATCGTCATCTAGTTTCTACATATTATTATTATTATTATTATTATTATTATTATTATTATTATTATTATTATTATTATTATTATTATTATTATTATTATTATTATTATTATTATTATTATTATTAACAAGATTATAAAAAGCCTATTCCGGATAACAATGTTGCTATTTGTATAATATGAGCAGCTCGTGGAAACATAATTGTATGCCACATTTTCTGACTTAGTAAGTATGAAAAGAAAGTTCATCATTCCTATGCAATTCGATACAACGACACATACCAAACAAGTTTCCCTTGTGGTTTAATACCAATCCGGTCCACATAATAACTTAATTTTACCAGAAGTGACAATTATCACGATGCTCGCTAAATCCTCTCGTATCATGGTAAAAACGAAATGAATCTTTAAGTTTTATGTCCCACGGTTTTGCCGGTTAGGCTAAAGGAGACGGTGATGATGAGAGATGAGTGAAATGGTGGAATGAAGAAAGTGTGAGGAAACGGGAGAATCCCGAGAAAACCCACGAGCACGGTGTTTGTCCACCTCAAAGTCCACACGGCGCGAGCTGTGATCGAACTAGGGACCCCAAGCACCGGAGGTGAACGCTCTACTACTGAGCTACCGCGCCCCCCCCCCCCCCACAAATCATGGTAAATAAAGTGATGACTTCGCTTCTTCATATTTTGTATGGCCGGAAATTCTCCTTTATCTTATTCATTGGAGGCAAACGTTCTTACAGATTTAGACTGGACTACAACTGAACACGTGTGGTTTATTGTTCAACAGCCCTGCAACTCTGCAAGTAAACAAGTTACCACCGAACGGAATCTGTAATCAGAGGTCCCTCCCTACAGAGGTTCAGACTTTTCTTTACTGAATAGTTTTAAGCTCTTTCCTTTTTTATAGGAGACAATAAAAATAGGAGAAGAACAATATTACTTTTCTGCGGCAGTGTGTCATTTATTTGAGCAAAGCTATGGTAGTCAAAATTTGCAGACCCAGACACTCCTCAAATAACAGGAAGAATCGCACAGCTATTTACAAAGGCAATCGGAAAAACAAGTTCATTTCTCTGCTTTCACGAAAATATTTACATGTGTGACACTTCGCGTGCTGAAATTAATAATAATAATAATAATAATAATAATAATAATAATAATAATAATAATAATTATAATAATAATAATAATAATAATAAGAAGAAGAAGAAGAAGAAGAAGAAGAAGAAGAAGTAGTTTCATTGATAATAATTGTATCGTGTATGTATAATACTTGAAGAGAGTACTTGAACTACACACACGATTAGGCTCGATTTGGCTCAACTCGAAACTCGAACCAAATTCGAGTCGATTTTCGAGTCGAGTTGGAGGAAATTTTTCGAGCCGAGTTCTCGAGTTGAGTTCAAACATGTCTGTTTCGAGTCGAGTCGAGTTTCAAAGAAAACTCGCTCGTGCCCATCCCTAATTTTTACAAACCAACTCACTACCAATTTTCCATATATAGAAAAGTGCCCCTCCCCCACATAAAGGAGAATTTTAAAAATGCTAGGACACATTCTGTTTATTTTCAATAAAGAGTTAATACACTGAATTTCAGCTCCGTAAGTTTAACGGGTTGCGAGATACTCATTTTTTTTTCCGCAAAAATTTGAATCCTCACTACCTCCTTAGGATATTATGCATTATAGTAAAAGCAATATAACATCCCAATTTGGATTAAGGCCGAACTATATACCAAAAGTAATTTCATTTGACTCGGCAATTTGACCGTGATGATCAGGCACACATACTTACATGCATTTTTTTATATACTACAGTGATTCAAAAATGTATTTTTTTCAAGTAGTTAGCTCTAAAAACTCACAGGTCTCGAAAGCCAAGTTGTAGTGTAAGTCCTATTGCTATTATTACAATTAAAAATATCAATATCCAAAAGTGCCTGAAGTTCTTTTTTCACTTGGTTAGATATACTCACCTCAGGTAGGTAGACAGAAACAAGTGGAAAAGGAAGGGAAATGAAGGTCTTGAAAGTAAAACAGAGACAAATTTACCAGTCTTCAGAAGAAACTGTCTACAATGAGGGTCGGTAGACCATACTGAGTCGCTGGGTCGCAGTGGGTCACGGTGGGTGGTGGGTCACAGTGGGTCATGGTGGGTGGTGGGTCACAGTGGGTCATGGTGGGTGGTGGGTCGCAGTGGGTCACGGTGGGTGGTGGGTCACAGTGGGTGGGTGGTGGCTCGCAGTGGGTCACGGTGGGTCACAGTGGGTCACATGCTGTTGACCCACGACCCACTGACCCACTCAGAAAACCTGACCCACTTGACCCACCGACCCACTGACCCACTCCAACTCTGTTGAGTACTACAGTGCAAAGTTGCCTCTGAGGCAGTGTTGGGTAAGTTACTTGTAAAAATGTAACGCGTTACAAGTTACTTTATTTTCTCTTAAAATGTAACGCGTTACTAACGCGTTACTTGCCTCCAAAAAGTAACTGCTACTTTACTTCGAAAGTAACGCGTTACTTTTAGGTCCGAAACTTTGAATATGTCAAAAAATCTTATTACTTCAATTTTCCGTACTACTATTACTACCGCTATTATTATTATTATTATTATTATTATTATTATTATTATTATTATTATTATTATTATTATTATTATTATTGCACGTTATGAATCGCTTTGTGTAAATGCAAGGATAAATTTTTACTTGACAACTATATGAACATTTTCATATAATGTAACATTGACTAAAATGCCATACTGCATTACTAGTAGGGATGGGCACGAGCAAGTTGGAGCGAGTTTTCTTTGACACTTGATTCGACTAGAAACAGAGATCTTTGAGCCCCACCCGAGAACTCGACTCGAAAACTTTCCTCCAAGTCGACTCGAATTCGGGTCGAGTTTCGAGTTGAGTCGAGCCAAATCCGGTCTGTAGTTTCCAGTACTCTCTTCAAGTATTTTACATAGGCAATATAATTACTATTAATGATACTACTACCATTACAACTTATTATTATTATTATTATTATTATTATTATTATTATTATTATTATTATTATTAATAATAATAATAATAATAATAATAATAATAATAATAATAATAATAATAATAAGAACACTGTGTATAAACATGAAAGATAGGCGGTTTGTATTTAAATACTAAAAAAGTAGTTGATTGCCAAACTTGGTAGTCGTGAAGTCTAGGAATCAAGGACATTGTTCACGAGCTTCTGAATTTGGGTTGAGGGTCTAGGTTGAGTATTCGGGATCGAGCCAAACACTGCAAAATGTTATAGGGCACTGGCCAAATATCTTCAAAACTGCTCGACCCGGGTTCAGAATTGTCAACGACTCGAGCAGCTCGGCTCACAGCTCATTCACTATCGACCCGAACCGAGAATTGAGCCGAGCCATGGAGCTAATAGCTCACCCAGCCGAGTCTGCTAGAGCCCTCGGCTCAGTTGAGCCGAACCGAGTAGATGGCTTATTTCAACCAAGCCAGCTAGAGGCGATGGTTCACTTCAAGCGAGCCGGCTCGAGCCGAGTTGAATTTGTTATAAAAAAATCTCTTGGAATCTCACTATCGAGACGAGACAAGATGCAACCAGTGTGCCCTCTCGTGAGCGACACTAAAAGTATTCCATATTACTGCTTAGCTTACATTTATCATGGCTTTCGCTTTCCAGTTTAATCAGGCCATGATTTCAAAACGAGTTAAAACGAGCGAGCCATTTATCAGACTCGACTCGACTCGAAACTTGACACCAAAAACAGTGAATCGGCTCGGAACTCGACTCGAGAATATTACCTTTAACTCGACTCGAAACTAGACTTGAATTCGAGTCGAGTTTTAGTTTGACTCGTGCCCATAACTATGCGTTAGAAAAACTGGTTGCTTATTATTATTCTGCTAAACTAATTATATAATAATAACAATGTTATGTAAAATTAAAAATACAGAATATAGAGAAACATTACACTACAACTAATAAAATGAGAACACATGAACTGGGGTGAATCAAAACTTGCCAGTAACTCTAAAATCGATACATGGTTTTTAAAGCTAGTTGTTCCAAACTCTATAAACAACGGGACTCTTGCGCAAACTAATCTGAAAGAACCAGGGGCGGATCCAGGACGGACTTCTGGGGGGCGGGGGTTATAATACTGCTACTTAGAGCTACTTTTAAGAGCGCCAAACTCTGGGATGGGTTTTATTTATATATAAAATAAGAAAGTTTCCTTTTCTGGGGGATCGTCCCCCCGGAAAGAACTCCAATATTACATACTATGAACAAACTATTTTCTAGTAATGAAGTAGCCTGCTCATCAGAACACAGTTTATTCGTATTAGCCCCTTACTGTATATCGTTAATTATGGCACCCTAGTTGTTGATAAATATTTCCCACCGGACACCACTTTACTTTTAAATCCTGTCCACCACCATCTTCAGCTTTTAAGGAAAAGTATTATTTCAAATGTTCGAACGATAAAATATTTTCGTTCTCCATTTTTATAAAAACAACACCAATCAAAGTAAGATAGACTACCGGTACAATTGCATTCGTAATTCACTTACTGAATGTATTGATTTGGAGCAGTCAAAATCTACGACAAAATGTTCCAGGTGCTTGGAATCAGTACACGTGATTTGACTGAGGCTGTCCACATCTTCCAAAAACAGCAAGGTTCACTACGATCTTATCTGTTTCTTTGTGTGCCGGTGACTGTCGGTCACCTACATCTTTTATGCTCCATTCTGAGAAATTCACTTACAGGAAAGAAACATTTGTTTCCGAAAAAAAAAAATACATATATTAAAGTTACTCATCCGAAATGTAACGCGAAAAAAGTAACGCAAACTAGGTACGTTACTTAAAAATTTGTAACGCGTTACCGTTACAGTTACTTTGGAAAAAATGTAACGCGTTACTAGGAAACGTTACTTTAAAAGTAACGCGTTACAAGTAACGCGTTACTTGCGTTACGTTACTTCCCAAGACTGCTCTGAGGATGTATCTGGTAGCTTATAGTAAATAAACAATAACGACGTAATATATCTTCACGAAACGTGTGGGTTAATTTAAGTACAGCCTTACAGTCCCAATAGATAGCTAAAGTTTTAATATCAATTTCCTGACTTTTAAATACTATTTTCATATTGTTTCAGCCTTCAATTTTCTCATGTATGTTCCCACCGAGAATTGAACCTGAGATCACATGAACAAATGCGAATATGTTAAATATTTTTGAACACTTTAATATACAAAACACAAAACGCTTCATTGATACGATGCATGGATATGTTTTGGTTCGGTCCTCCAATGTGTGATTAAGGAAACCAGGAGGGTGAAGAAAAAAATAACAGAAATCTCTTTTATATTTACTCCTTCAACAAACTCCCGACCTCAGAAGGGCAAGCCATAAGTTAGGTAATAAAGTCATACAACGAACACAACCATATCGCTCTCCTGAAATTCTCGTGTGTATGTTTAAAAATCTGCTGTTGTTCCACGCCAACCAGTCTATATTTTTTGTTGTATATACCTTCGAAGTGAAAGATATTCATTATTACATTTGTTGATGGTCTAGTGAGTCTAGTGTCTAGTGAGTCTCTAGTGAGCCAGAAACTACTATTAATAAAGAGTTTGTTTTGTCTAGTATTCCTGCGATTAGAAGGGCCTTATCTAAAAGACCTTTCATTTGTATATGAGAAAAGAAGAAAGTTTATTTTCTAAGAATAAAATAAATATTTTGAATGTGAAGCTAATATTAAGTTTCGAAGAGGAGCTAAACAGAAGAATTTGTTACCATTTACATCACTTTTCAGACAGTTCAATATACTCTGAAATGGGAAGAAATCAAACTTGGAAACATTTTACTAAAGAGACTTCGACAGAAAGTGTAACATGTAAATACTGCAAGGTTAAAATAAAATAAAGAACAAAGGTAGCACAAACGTGTTATGGAAACATTTAAAAGCAGAGCAACCTACTATATCAGTGAATCCGAAAAAGTTTTAATGAATTTTAGATATTCAATTTTATCATCACAATTTCAGATGTAGGTTTGGATACGAATCAAGATCTGAGATCCGAGATCCGGATCCAGATCCGAGATCCGAATTTCGGATCCAGATCCGAGATCCGGATCCAGGTCCGAGATCCGAGATCCGGATCTGAGGTTCGGATCCGAGATATCCGGATCCGAAAATTTTTGGCCATCCCTACTACATAACCCTTTTATACATTTTCTATACTTATTTTTAATTTCATAGTTATTGTTTTACTGTGTAGGCTAAGGTAAGCGATGAGAAATGAGCAGTAATAATAAAATGTATGGCGGCCAAACCGATATGCAAACTTAAATATGTCTTGGAATCAGAGGCCTACGCCTTAGACCGCACTCGCATGAAAACCTCCTCTTGTCTGTTGACTGCCAATTTAACTTGAGTTATTTATTGCTAATTTACTACCTAGAAAATTTCAGCCCCGTCTATCACCTCCCCTTCACGCTGCGGAGAACATCTGTTTGTTTTCCTTTCGAGTTTCTGTTTTCAGAAACCTGTCCCTAAAGTCTTGCGCTCGCAGGAACAAGAAAGCTCTCCGTGGGTGGTTTCGGCAATGTCCGAACACTCGTATCCTCTTACTAGTGACATTGTGTTATAAGTAAATGTGTATCCACCAACAGTTTTGGTCTGTTATACTCTGATTTATGACTTACACATGTGAGTTTAAGAGGTCACTTTCCTCTCTTTTTTTTTCCCCCTTGCCGTGGATTTGGGATTCCACTTGGCTCTTTTCTCCCCCTCGCCAACGAAAGGTACATGCTCTATTTTCTGTTAATGCTAGTAAAAAAAATAAATAAATAAAAAATAAAAGATTTTTAAGTACACGACCACGTCAATATTTTAATATTTGAGAGTACACCATATTTTTATTGTCTGATCTATCTATAGCAAGAAATCATGTGTAATATTCACTATTTAATGTAAATGTTAAAATTTATTCTTAAAAAGTATGTATTAAAATACAAAATATACACCACTAAGGAGAATGAATTCTGTTATTATTTATTTATTTTGCTTATTTCAACTTTGTTTCGATAAAATTAAGAACATTAATTAAATAATGAGTAAAATATTTGCTTTTAAATGAGTAAAACAAGAAACGGCTTTTTGCAATCGATTTAGTGTCCCAAGAATACGTTTTAATCTCCTTCTTGAATTTGCATAGTTTGAAAGTTTTAATTACAGTAAAACGATAGTCACTTGTTATGTTATCAAAATGTATATGCTAAGGTGGAGGAATAGGGTTTAAAATGTATGTCAAGAATAGGATATTTCGCGACATGTTAGGGAGATGAAACAGTATATAAACTAGTTATAAAAAGTAAGTGAACATTTGGTCCAGCATTTTGTGAAATTCCACTTTAAGAGGAAAAATTCTATAACTAGTATTAAAAACGTATTTTTAGTGTATATTTTCGTACACGGAAGGTGAGAATAGTAATAAAAATAACATATGGTCAAGGTTAGTTATGTAAAACTAACTTTCCCATCAAAAGCAACAACAGCCAGTTAACCTCTTTGTAAGCTTTTCGGCCCGTTGCTTTTTTAAAAACATAAACATATCTAATAACAAACGTATAAACTTCCCAAAAAATAAAATAACAGCACACTTATTAAAAAACAATTTTTTAAATTTTTCGGCGTAATACGTCACAAAATTAAAAAATATAAAAAGCACGGGCAAAAAACATAAAAACAATTAACATCAACAAATCATACACTCTAAATCAAATCACCAGTAACCGCAATGGAGTTTGAAACGCTTGCCGTGTAAATACCCTATCTTTTCCTATGGTATCCCTTCTCCACTTTGGGGAGGAGCTTCAGCAAAACTCTGCCATCTGGCATGCCTAAAAAAAAGTCATTCATCATTGTGGGTATAAGTCTCCTGTAACAAGCAACCCACTGTATATTACAATCTTAAAAATTTATTTTTATATTATTGTAAATTCAATCATAATAAATTGTAGTTTAAATAACATTCATATTTTCATTTCAAACCCTAATACTTAATTTAAATAGGCTTAACTTGTAGTGCACAGCCTAACTTTTAAAAATTACAGTTTACTTATTTACAATGTATTCCGTCTGCATATTTTAATATTTTAAAATGAATCCAAAATTTAAGGTCCTTCATGTTGCAGCAAAACTACGAAAATACAGAAGAAAACTAGAAAGTTAAGAATCACTTGTTTTGGCGAGAGACAGAGAGAAAATACAGATAACTCGAATTACCTATATACTTATATAATATATACTATGTCCATGTTTCGCAAGTAATTTTCAATCAATATAAAATTTCCACGTAATGAACGCACGATTAGTTTCCTCGAATAAAGATCACATGCACCGCTGAGAGCTCAGGAATAAGATTAATCTATGTTACGGCACTGGATATATGATTATGTAATGCATTACGACCTTATGAACTTGTATAAGAAACAGAATGTACTTAAACTGAAACACGAATTACGCGAAATATCTGACTTTGAATCTAACTTGTTTGGTGATCCAACCCGAGATCACACATTGCAAGTGTTATGAGTGCCGTAGCTACCACCTAGGGGTGTTCGGAATTGAGATTTCAATTCCGGAATTCGGAATGTCGACAATTCCGGAATTTTTCGGAATTCCGTTTTTCGGAAACTCGGAATTTCGGAATTTTCGGAATCTCAGAATTCCGGAATTTTCGGAATCTCGGAATTCCGGAATTTTCGGAATCTCGGAATTCCGGAATTTTCGGAATCTCGGAATTCCGGAATTTTCGGAATCTCGGAATTCCGGAATTTTCGGAATCTCGGAATTTTCGGAATCTAGAAAATTCCGGAATTCCGATTATTAGAAATTTCCGATGGAGTTTTAAAATTCCGGAATTCCGACCTTCCGAAATTTAGTATCGTGTTCTGGATTCCGGAATTCCGATCTTCCAAAATTTCAGATCTTGTTTCGAGATTCCGGAATTCCGATCTTCCGAAATTTCGGATCGTGTTCCAAGAATCCGGATTTCCGAACTTCCGATATTTGCGATGAAGTTCCGGAATTCCGATTTTCCGAAATCAAATCTATTAGAGGCTTTATATTTTAGTATAGATATATGGGAAATACCAACTGAAAATGTTCGTTCTGTAACAACAGTAGTGCCAATATTGTAAAGGCCATTGTTGACTTGAGCGATTTCCAACATTTGAGTTGTTTCGGCCATACTTTGAATATTGGAGTAAACAAAGCCCTTGAGCTACAGGGACCTTCGGAAACAGACAAATTATGAGTCAAAGCAGGAAAATGAGACATGCGCTGCAAGAAGAGTAAGATGCATTAGGCCTTCTGCGTAAAATACTTCCGTCATGCACGCCAACAAGATGATTGTTTATTCTCCTTTTGATGCTGGTAGTTTTAACAGGCCAAGAAGAAATAGCAAAAGTTCTGTCTCAAACAATATATATAAATCTTATCCTTTAGAACGAAGAAACAGAATTATTAACTATGATTATTAATTAGAATCATCAACTATTATCGTCCTTACAAATCCTTTGTGACAGTATGTCAGCAGAAACATCTGTTACAGCGTCGGCCATATGGCCATCATATGAACAAATTTCAAAAGATTTTCAAGTCGAAGAATCTCAACTGATAGACGATATATCAGAACAAGATGAAGCAAGTACGCAGGAAACACATCTTTCATTCTATGACTCTTTGACTGAAGAGGGAGATCTTAGAAGCAGCACTCAAAGAAGATGAAAGAAGCATAAAAATGTTAATTTTGTCTCTTTTGAAATCGCGATTCGAGAAGGATGAAAGAAGCAGAATTCTGTAGAAAATTTGTGCTTTCTTAGATTTCCGGTTTAAAGAAGATAATTTGGGTAAAAATATTGAGATAACAAAAGGTAGAGTACTGTATAAGTTGAGACATATTCCAGCAGTAAATCCTGAAAAAGCTAATCGAGGGAATGTTGGTACTAAAAGATTAGACCGTTGCCTAAAACGAAGGACATTTGGTGACAGGATAAAGAAGGCAGTCAAATAGAATAATTGAACCTGTACCTAAGCCTTAGGGATGCAGATTTGGAGGAAGAGCCACTACTTTGGTGGAATAATCATTCCCACCATCTTTCAAGTTTAACAAAATTAGCGAGAAAATATTTGTGTATACAAATAATTTTACCGCTGAGCATGCTGGACAGTTAATATTTCTGTCTATGAACAAACCTATTATCCCAAAAACATTTTAAAATAATATTGAATATAAGCTAAATTTTATCATTGTTCCACATCTCTGGCTTAGTATAACAGGGGATTCATAAATCAACACGAAGTACAGAGTCCGACATAATTATTCAAACATAAACATGTTTACTAGATTTATCATTTGTATAGGTATGCAAAGAAAGTAGACAAAAATACAACTGCTACAAAATAAATTTGAGTCTTCTACTAAATATATAAACTCATGAAAAGCATCGGATACTTATTTCCACTACCAGAAAGGGTGAAAATAATTTGTTTACATCTGGATATCAGCATTCAACAGAGAACAGCTAGTAATTAGTTATGTTCCCCTTTCTATGGATTACTACGATAATTTTTTTTAACATGACTGTACTTTTTTGTGCTGATTGCAGAGTTCATATTTCTCCACTCTAAAGAAGTTTTTTTCAGATGGTCCTTACTTCTAATGTGATGTTTCCTAACACGATCTTCGAGTTCGTTCCAGATGTTCTCTGTAGGATTTAAATCTGGTGATATGGTCGGTATCTTCAAAGTGTGAGGAGTGTTATACACCATCCAAAGCCTCATAATTTCCGCAGTATACTTTGGATCATTGTCCTGATGGAAGTAATAACCATTTCCCAATTCTAGCTTCTGTGCACTCCTCTTAAGATTGTTTTCAAGAATTCTCTTGTATTCAAACTTTTCCATGATTCCATCTATGAGCACCAGTTCCCAACGCCTGATGAAGCCATACATTCCCATACCATCACACTGTTGCCTCCATGTTTCACTGTAGCTACCATGTTCTTAGCTGTATTTAATAGCCTCCACACTGTAACACGTCGATCACCCTTGTATAAGCAGGAATTTGTTTTTATCCGACCAGAGAACGTGATCCCAGAATTCTGTTGGCTTCCCCAATACAGGTTAGCAAATTTTAGACTATTTTTCTGATTCACACAATTGACATATGGTTTCCTGGTAGGAAAACTGGCATTGTAACCGGCACTATGTAAAACCCGTCCAGCTGTTCCTGTGTGCATCACAGTGCCAGAATATTGTTCAAGGCTTCCTCTAATCTCAGATGCCGGATTCTGCTTGTTTGACTCCTGTCTCTAGTAGTAAGTTTAGAAGGAGCGGTGTATCTCGGCTTATTCACAACACTATTAGTGTGTTTGAAGCGCTGAATGATGGAGAACACCATGATTTTGCTTCTGTTGACTGTACTATCAATTTCGAAGAGGGGTTTGTGTTGTTTGTACAGATTAATTACATTTCTTTCTTCGACTGTTGTCTCCTTACCTTTACACCCCATGTCACTTGTGAATGCTTAGCTCTACACTACAATTGCGAGCTGCTGTTGCGAGGCACAGTATGAAATCAACGACTGTGTGGTGGGGGCATAAAACATGCATCCAGTCATGTGTGTACTCGTTTGGAGACGTTATGTCGTCCTATAAGTGAGACCGCATGAGAAATATAGTAGACTCTATATATTGTGTGCTAAATACATGCATTATGATATTTTAAATATAGTTTCGGAGACAGATAATGGTAACGTTTATATGTTTACAAATTCAACACTACTAAGCAAATATGATGTATGTCGTTTATAATTCATACAATGTAAATAAAGTATTAATTATATTATTCCAATACTTCTGTCGGTCTCTGTATCTGTTTTCTCTTATTTTCAAAGGTACGGTAAATTTAAGCTATTGAGAAGGGCATAGTTACCAGTGTCATTATCACTGCATAGATGTATCTGTATATTATTCAAATAACATTTCCTTAGATTTCATAATGTTAATACATTATTTCAATATAATATTTCAATTAATATATTTCTTAAGTTTCATAATATTTCGTATTTAAAATGTTGTTTGAAGAGCATAACATTTTCTTAGTTTTCTAGTGTTACGTATTAAATATGCGTAATATATATTGTTATTATGTTATTTGTATAACATTTCCTTATGTTTCATCATAATAAGTACTTTTTATTTTAATTTGTAGTTAATGTACATTTCCATTCTGTCTTTTCATATGTCCTAGTAAAACTAACCAGACTGAAAACGCTACGAAAGGATAAAAGAATTTTCAAAAGTAACATTTTGTAGTAGAAATAATTTACACATACAATCAGGTTTAATGGCATCCATCAAATATATAGGATATTATTTCTAATTTTTAAAACATTTATTCTTTTGAAAATTGTCGCGAACATAACTATCCTCTCACGAGTCGGGATCGAAGAACTGATTTTATACATCAGAGTCCGACGATATAAAGGTTGTTCTATAACCGCGAGTACCGTGTTCAGAAAAGTATTAAAATGTACAATGATAGTATTGGATTTGAGGTAATGTGTATTTTTTTAGTTTTTGTAAATTAATTGTAATAATGTATATTCTAATCCATGAAAATTTATACGAAATTTATATTGCATTAACCAACATCTTTAAACATAATAAGATATTTTTTGTTTGTTTATTTTATTGATCTTATGAACAGGTAGCCTATCTTATAAGAGTAAGAATCCGCTATTATGTAAAGCTCTGATAGAAAAAAATACGGTAGAAACTAAAATTATAGGTTTCCTTTAAATTAAAGAAATTTAAGAGGATTAACATTCTATTGATATGGCATTTCATTATTACTTTATGTTGAAATCTAGATTGATTGTATATTTTTCCACTGCTTTTACAAATATTAAATACAGTTATTACAAATATATTACATTGTATTTCCAATTTTCCGCAGTTCAGATCTATCATATTTTTATTTCTTCTTTATATTAACGCAAAATAGATTTGACATTAAGGAAAGTTTTCATTTTGTGTATTAAAAAAGGTATCATGGTATAATTGAATTAATTTTTGTGCTATGCTATCTACAAAAATTACATAATTATGGTACAGCATTATGCAAAACCTACGTTATGAAAAACTATTTGCTATCAGCTAGTTACGGGACCGACTACGTATGTGAGCTCCGAACCACATGTTTTCGTTGAAAAGTTGTTTTCCTAATACAAGAAATTAAAAACTAAGAAAACTATGAGGGAGAAGAGCTAGATGCTTTGTCTTATAAAAATGGATGTATGTTTGTTCCAGCATAATTCTGGAACACCTGAAGCAATTTCAACCAAACTTGGTACACATATGACTAAACTAACTAACTAACTCTATGGCCTATGGAACCCGCAGGTTCAATGCCGTGTTCACAAAAGCTCTCCACTGACTTCTATCCTTAGCTAACTGCATCCAGTTTCTACTTTGTATTCCAATCTCTGCGAGATCCACCTTAATATTGTCCTCCCATCTGCGCTTAGGTCTTCCTAATGGTCGTTTTCCGATTGGTATTCCAGTCAAGACTTTGAAAGCGTTTCTACTTTCTACCATTCTAGCTACATGACCTGCCCACCTAAGCCTCCTAGACTTGACGACCCTAACAATGTTGGGTAGACCGTATAAATTATGTAGTTCCTCGTTATGAAGTTTCCGCCATTCCCCATTCCCGTTCCTCTTGGGTCCGAATATTCGTCTCACGATCTTGTTCTCAAATACTTTCAGTCTATGTTCTTCCCTCAGTCTAAGCGACCATGTTTCGCAACCATACAGAACAACAGGCATGATTATCGATTTATATATTTTAAGCTTCAAATTCCTCGACAGAATTAGCGACGACAAGAGATTTTGAACCGAATAGTAACACGAATTCCCTGCTTTTAGTCGACATTTAATTTCTTCGTGAATATGATTTTCCTCTGTTATTATTGATCCTAGATATTTGAAACTATCCACTTTATCAAAAGTATTATTTAATATTTTAACGCATCCACAATTTTCCGTATTACGGTCCCGACACACTTCCATGTATTTAGTTTTCCCTGCAATTACTTCTAAATCCATGTCCCTGTAAGCGTTTAATAAGATCTCTGCATTTCTTTCTATTGTTCTCCTATCATCCTCTATTAAATTTACATCATCAGCATATGCCATAACCTGGTGAATACTGTTCAACTGTAGGCCCTGGTTGCTATCTTTGATTTTCCTTATAGCGTATTCCAGAACAAAGTTAAATAATAATGGCGACAACGCATCTCCTTGTTTCAGGCCATTTTCGACGTGAAAGCTCGTAGACAAAAATTTTCCTACCCGGATTTTACTTTGGGATTCATTTAAACATATCTTAATATAATCTAATTGGCTTTCTCGGTATTCCAAGTACTGTAAGAACATTGTATAATGTTTCTCTCCTAACCGAATCGTATGCCTTTCTAAAATCTCTTCGTGCGCAGAACGAGCATTTCAGGTACGTATCCAGAACCTGGCTTCTAAACATTAAGGAGTACGAGGGTGATATAATAGCAGAGGAATATCGGCTCAAGTGTGCAAGTAAATATATAGGTAATGAATACGAAACTCGCAATCTATGGCTTCACCCTGTTTCTAAGTTTTTCATTTTCTATATCTCATTTTGAAGCCACGCAGGAAAGAAACTGGTCGATACTCTATCCGTATTGCACTAGTGACCCAGCTAGCAACGACGTATAAACATGTTAGAGCCTGCCCTTGGGTAGAACATTAGAACAAGACAAGAACCAGTAAATGGTTCTTTACACTTTGTTCAATGAGTCCTTCTGCTCAGCTCTTTTCGTTCTGCAGAAAGACGGAGTATTGCCGCCACTGACAATGAGTAAAAAAGAGTAAGTTTCATCATTACATTGTCTGAGTGTTGATGTCTATCTCATAATCATGTTACTTGAAAATTTCAGATGCTGACATTTCAGCATTCCGAGATTCCGATATGCTGGATCGACGTACCGTTATTGGGAATTTCGAATTTCAAAGATTCAGAAGTGCTGAACCGAAGTCCTCATATTCTGGAATTCGTAAATTTCTAGCTGAACTTTCGAGATTCCGGAATTCCGAGTTTTGTAAATTCCGAATTTTCAGACTGAAGTTCCGGAATTCCGAGATTCCTGAATTCCGATATTTCGAGGTGAACTTTCGGAATTCCGGAATTTAGAGATTTCGAAATTTCGGAATGAACTTCCTGGATTCCGAAATTCCGAGATTACGGAATTCCGAGATTCCGAAATTACGGTATTCCGAGATTTCGAAATTACGGTATTCCGAGATTCCGAAATTACGGTATTCCGAGATTCCGAAATTACGGAATTCCGAGATTTCGGAATTCCGGAATAACTAAATTTTAAATTCCGATTCCGGAATTAAGATTTTCATTCCGAAGTATCCCGAAATTCCGGAATCCGGAACACCCCTACTACCACCACAAGGTTCAAGAAGTTCTTGTTATAAAGTGTCAATTAAACGCGGAGATGTGAAACAGTAATAAAGCATTTGATCAATTTGAAACAAAATATATTGTAGTAATAATTTACCCTATTTGTTAAGATAATGAACGTTATATTGTTCTTAAAATGACAGTCAAAGCAGAATGTATTCGATAACAAATGAGAAATTGTAAAATTTCAATTTCGGTACGATTCAATACATTCGTGTTGCTATTGTTCCGTTACAAATTAGGAGACACTGAACAATTCTGATTCAAAGGAATGAAACAAACTACTGTATAGTACTGGATTAAATTTAATAGAGTTTAATTGTATAGGCAGTACTGAGGTTATATTAGACAAAGTCTATTGCTGAAAGTGAAATATGGGTTACTATTATGGTTCTATCCCAGTTCGACCCACTGATGATTGAACCTGTAACACACACAGAAAGCATTAGCGGTAACAAATTAACTATGAAGAGGTACACCATACAGTAATTCTAAGTCAAGAATGAAGGGAAAAAATAAGAAGCGGAAACGACAGACTGTACGATAATATTACTTTCACAATTTTAATTTCACACTATTTATTTCGAAAACTTCGAGACCAGACCGAGACTTGGCTCTGGAGATCGAGACCGAAATCGAGACAAGCATCTGTTTACCGAGACTGAGACTGTGATTTTTGACTCGAGACGAGATCGAGATTGAGACCGCTATTTATCAACCGAGACTAGATCGAGACTGTACAAAGTCTCGTCTCGTCTTGTCTCGATACCATCCCTAAGTGGCATATCGATGTTAGAAGGTGTTGGGAGAAAAGCGACAGAACTTTCTTCGTTACCTTTATATTGTCTTACATAATAAGATACCGTAAACTGCGGTTACTTGGAAAGTTTTTTTTTCTTTTTCATATAACCCCTTGTTATTTATTTCCATCAATTTTTCTTCTTCTTGTGATGTATGTAGAGTAGGGCTCGGAAGTTGAAGACCTAAAAGCTGCTAAAAAGGTCCTATAAAAAGACCTAAAATATT
The DNA here is from genome assembly GCF_964235325.1 of Thermobia domestica. Taxonomy (NCBI): domain Eukaryota; kingdom Metazoa; phylum Arthropoda; class Insecta; order Zygentoma; family Lepismatidae; genus Thermobia; species Thermobia domestica. The sequence goes on along the minus strand of NC_137471.1, from coordinate 150,082,989 downwards.
TTTAAAAGGACCTAAAACCTGGAAAGAAGGATGTAAAAATAAGACCTAATTCAATTAGAATTACATATTTAATGAATGTAATGCTCAAGAAATACAAGCTTCTAGTAGGTTAATGATCGGTCCTACCACAAACTGAAGTACAAACTAAAATAAGCAAACTTCCCTCTCCCTTGCTGGAGGGCATTCTTATTCCTCCTTATCTCACTTGAGATTGTTGGAGATCTGGTCTTATCTGTCCAGTAGTTGAAGAATGTTTTACCTTTTGCCAGTGTTGCCAGACACTGCAAGCAAAATTACACACACCTTCCGCCCAAATTGCACAATTTTACACACAAGCTGTAAGACAGTGCACACAGCATTACACAACACGTAACTACAGTGTGCGAATTAGATAATCTATATTGGGGGGGATAAAATTAGGCCAAAGGACATAGTCTGAAGGTTCAAATTTCAAAATGAGACAATAAATGCTTTACAGCCCATATATATATATATATATATATATATATGTGTGTGTGTGTGTGTGTGTGTGTGTGTGTGACATCTATAATAAATAAGAGATTTATTAATTTAATAAATCTACCGACAATAACTATGCACATATATATTGTCTGACATACACACACCCCACTAAACCTTTCTGAACGTGTTTTAATGTTGTACTCACTCTTGTCCCCGCAGCTCTCTAAGGTTTATTTAGTTAATAATTTGGCTCGAGCGATAGCCATGATCACAAGCATATGTTAATTTTTCCACTCATATTGAAAGCTTCCACTTTGCATTAATACATACAGGTTGCGAAAAGAAACCTACTTCAGTCTTGTGAAAACCAATAAAATTATCAATTAAACCGGACATTTTTTTTTCTTAAGAAAATGTAGATATTAGCCCATCAAATAAGAAATGGGTTGTTGCTGGTCCCGATTTCTCACATCAAGGTCAAATCGAAGGCCAAATATTTAAAATCTCTCAATTCAAATTTCGAGCTTGTGCTTCTACTTCCCGCTAAAGCTGTGCTCATCACGACTTTTTTTCTCCAAATATTGATTCCGTGATGGGCACGGAAAGTCAACTCTTAAAAATTACTTCACTGTTAGGTTGAAGATGAGTTGATTCACTATGGGCTACGTTATTCAAATAAAGTAAAACATTACGCTGAAGTTTTTCAGACAACATTAATTGCGTTGACAGCAAACTGTACAGCGAAAAGATGGAAAAATGAAGGGTTAACTTACAAAAAAAAAAAAAAAAAAAACCGCTCCAGTTGAAATGCTTATACAGACACGGACAATGACACGGAGAACCAGTCGTATTAACAAATGCTGAAACAAATCTTGAATTATTCGCTTATTCACCTAAAAATCACCTTCATTAACATGTCTGCTCACTAGGAGCGTATCCTCCAGCGTGTACGTTAACATATACTTACGAGAGAATACCTATATCTCAGATTTTGAGTACAGTTTCAAAAGTTCATTTCCGTAAACTGTAAAAGCAGTGATTACTATGCTAATTATCACAAATTAAATGCAACTTTTGAGTTGCATACACACAACCTATTAGGGAATGAAGACTATGTGCTAACAAAGAGTACACTGGAAAATGAAATAACATATTATAACAAAAATTAAAATAAGATGATAATCGATACAAATATAGAGGATGAATATGACATATCCGAACTTCGCCAAGTATGGTAGAAGAAGCTATTTGTATACTTCTTCTTGGCCAACCGCTAAGAACATTTATAAATCTATATGTGGCTTTGTTATACGCAATTAGTACATTCAAATTCACAAACGATGACGAAGTGAAGCGTACGAAGGTACAGTTGCAAGTAACCATAATAATATAGTTCTACTAAACAACGTTGAAAATAGTGGTAATTAGGTGGTAAGTAGAAATGACCAAAACTGAACAGTTTACATCGATCATTTCGAAATACAGCTAGAAGATTAAATTTACAAGAAATAACAAAAATCAGTGAAATTTGGAGTTATACTAAGCATAGTTTGAGGGGGAAAGCGAGCATCCCCGGTGGGGATACTTCAGCTGACTTCTTTGGGGAGGGAGCAAAATGTGATTGAGGGGGAAAATCCCCCTCATCCCCCCCGGTAATTCGCACCCTGCGTAACTACCTATCTATATGTATATTATGTCTAATGAAGTACATACCTACATACACTCATGTCCAAAATGATTGTCGCATATCTATAACAGGCTTGTTGAGCGAATATATTTGGATAATGATATCGCAGGGTACATTTAACACTCTTACTATGTGTATAATCGGCAGAGACATATATGTGGTAAATTTCATGTCAAAAGATCTGTAAATAAGAACAGTATAACGAAAACACTTTTCTTGTTCATTTAGCAACATTTTGATGTACTCATTCTAATTTTCGTATTTATACATTTTTTTCTATGAAATTTAGCACAAATATACATTTCCCGATTATACACATGGTAACAGTACTAGAAGTACTTTGCGAGTTTATTATCCAATTATATTCGCACAACACGACCGTTATCAGTGTACGAATTAGATAATCTATATTGGGGGGAATAAAATTAGGCCAAAGGACATAGTATGAAGGTTCAAATTTCAAAATGAGACAATAAATGCCTTACCCCCATATATATATATATATATATATATATATATATATATATATATATACAGTGGCGGATCCAAGGGGGGGCTATAGGGGCTATAGCACCCCCCTTGACGATCAGGTTTACACTGGATAAAATGGTCCTCAATCCTGCTCTACTTGGATAAAACGGCAAACTATGGTTTAGCCCCTCCCTTGATCATATCCTGGATCGGCCACTGTATATATATATATATATATATATATATGTGTGTGTGTGTGTGTGTGTATGTGAGTGTGTGACATCTGTAATAAATAAGAGATTTATTAATTTAATAAATCTACGGACAATAACTCTGCCATGTAGTGACAAAACGCTGTAACTTTGGCGGAGAAGTTTTGCGAAAATGAGCCGTAAAGTTTTCATCAGAAAATGTGATCTGTATCGTGTAGAACCAGTGTATCTTGACTTTGGAAACACGTGGTTACATGTAATGTTACGTAAATGCATGTTGTGTGATTAAATTTGGTGAAAATTGATTGGTTGACCATTACTGCCTAGTTACACTGGTTCTACACGATACAGATCACATTTTCGGATGAAAACTTTACGGCTCATTTTCGCAAAACTTCTCCGCCAAAGTTACAGCGTTTTGTCACGACACGGCAGAACTATGCACATATATCGTCGACAGCGTCACAAACTGTCGTATCTCAGTTTTCTAAACTTTTCAGGAGAGCGATTTTTAGGTTTTCACACAACTTTGAACAGCCATAACTCAAAACCTATTTTACCGAAAGGAGAGAAAATTTACCAAGTTATAACTTAAATGATAAGAAATCAGTGTAGAAAGTTTTATGGAATTTGCTTGTAAACGCTTGTGAAAAATTTGGCGGGAAAGAGATACGACAGTTTGTGACGATTTTAATCCTCTCTTGTATGAAAGATACGACGCATATTTTTTACTCTGAGAACTACATTAATAGATGAACAATCGGAATATATTGCACTTTTATTGAAAAACTTCGTGTTTATTACACAAAAAAATTTAACAAACGCTTCCTGAGATTCTTGAGGGTAAAACGAAATTCCTGAGAACACACAAGAAACACAATATTAAGAGCATACTAACCATAACATAAAATAATGCTATCAAGTTGTCATTGCCAGAATATAAAATCTTGCAAAGTAATTTGAAAATTGCATGCTTTGATATTGCATTTGAGAAGGATGGCTAATGTAAGTTTCTGTAAAATTTAACATGTTCAGGGTTTCGAATGATTGAAGTTGGGCCCGGACACAAGGATAACGAGTCCTCGTAGGCGTGGGAGACCCAGTTCGATTCCCGGCGGGAGCTCATGTGGTTCGGATTGCCCGTTAATCAGTAGGTCAACGTCTCATATAGCCTCGCTGCTGAAATGAACGTTAAAAATCAATCAATTAATCAAAACGAGTCCTCGTACTTCTCTGGACCGATAATTTTTGACAAGTATGCAAAGTAGGAACTTCTATCTGGTGGATTCAATCTGCGTTCTTTTCAGGAAAATAGTTATGTAGGTGTCCTCAAAATGACTTGTCTTAAACTGAATGCAGTTTGGATAGTCTTAGTTCACTTTCACTTCGCGCATTTCCGTCCAATTGATTGGATCTCCATTTTCGTCACATCTAACTGACAGAATACAAAGACATTGGGACAGAGATCTAGTCTCATACTCGATTCTGTCAACACAATGAACGGTATATGGGTTCTTTTTCCTTGCCAGTTTAACAATCGGTTCAAGTTACGAGGGTACCAAATTACTGCCACAGTGCTTAATAGATGTGCTTAGAGCACTGTGGACTGAATCTCCCTCATTTTACCATGCCTAGATTCAAAGAATAGGAGAGAAATTTCTCTGATGTTCTTACGTGTTTGCACCGCATACCCCATCATAGCAACCAACCTGAACTCCTACTAGGTCCATCCTGTATTTCTCTAACTCATTCGTTATGGATTTTAACGCGCCTCCCTATAAAGAATTCTAATATTCCATGTTCCAAATCTCATGTCCATTTTCTTTTGCTGATGTCGTGCCAAGTTATCAGTGTTGGTCCGAGGCTTCTGTGATTGTTTCTAAAAAAAGTGTCTTTTTTTTTTATTACAGGATGAGTTTGTTAGCCTCACCCAAACCCCCAAGCTGGAGGGTCACTCTTTGTCTGCCCGCGACTGCTTATTCAGTATCTTCGCAGCTAACCTCTATTTCTAAAGGCCTTCTCCTCGATCTACAACCTGGGGCCGCAGTGGCTCAGTGGTAGAGCGTTCACCTCTGGTTAATGGGGTCGCGGGTTCCAACCCTGCTCCCGCCAAGTGAAGTTTGTGGTAGACAAACAGCGTGTGCGTGGGTTTCCTCGGGGTTCTCCCGTTTCCTCCCACTTTCTTCATTCCATCATTTCATTCATTTCATTCACCGTCTCCTATAGCCTAACCGGCATAACCATGGGACGTAAAACTCAAAAATGTCATGTCATGTCGATCCGCAACCTGAGGACGCAACAGCCATGTAAATATATATGTATACAGCTCCGCATTGATCAAGTATAACATTCTAGCTTATAAGTTTATTTGCTTCGGCTGTTCCGAGCTTAAGACATAAGTAAAAATACATTAGGAACAAATGATAAAGAAACTAAGTGGATATCAATAAGAAATGATATAAAAAGCAATGAGTTTATCAGTACGGGACTGTATACCTACTTTTGGGTCACTTTGTATATATAAACAAATTGCTTTGAATATAGGCGTATCTGTCCAGTTGGGAAAGATCTGTTGCTCACAAACTGTCGTAACTCAAGATACGACTGTTTGTGAAAATGGTTTATACGCTTCATCTTAAGATACGACACAGTGACGTCATCACCACCGTCAAAACAACGCACATTACAGATATGTCGTTTTGGGAAATTGTAGAAGTCAGTGTATGCAACCACATAGTAAAATATCTCAATTTTCGATTTTTTTGAGATACGACACTTTGTGACGCTGTCGACGATATATTGTCTGACATACACACATCCCACTAAACCTTTCTGAACGTGTTTTAATGTTGTACTCACTCTTGTCCCCGTAGCTCTCTAAGGTTTATTTAGTTAATAATTCGGCTCGAGCGATAGCCATGATCACAAGCATATGTTAATGTTTCCACTCATATTGAAAGCTTCCACTTTGCATTAATACATACAGGTTGCGAAAAGAAACCTACTTCAGTCTTGTGAAAACCACTAAAATTATCAGTTAAACCGGACATTTTATTATTATTATTATTATTATTATTATTATTATTATTATTATTATTATTATTATTATTATTATTTTAAGAAAATCTAGATATTAGCCTATCAAATAAGAAATGGATTGTTGCTGGTCCCGATTTCTCACACCAAGGTCAAATCGAAGGCCTAATATTTAAAATATCTCAATTCAAATTTCGAGCTTGTGCTTCTACTTCCCGCTAAAGCTGTGCTCATCACGACTTTTTTTCTCCAAATATCGATTCCGTGATGGGTTCAGAAAGTCAACACTTAAAAATTACTTTACTGTTATGTTGAAGATGAGTTGATTCACTATGGGCTACGTTATTCAAATAAAGTAAAACATTACGCTGAAGTTTTTCAGACAACATTAATTGCGTTGACAGCAAACTGTACAGCGAAAAGATGGAAAAATGAAGGGTTAACTTACAAAAAAAAAAAAAAAAAAAAAAAACCGCTCCAGTTGAAATGCTTATACAGACACGGACAATGACACGGAGAACCAGTCGTATTAACAAATGCTGAAACAAATCTTGAATTATTCGCTTATTCACCTAAAAATCACCTTCATTAACATGTCTGCTCACTAGGAGCGTATCCCCCAGCGTGTACGTTAACATATATATACTTACGAGAGAATACCTATATCTCAGATTTTGAGTACAGTTTCAAAAGTTCATTTCCGTAAACTGTAAAAGCAGTGATTACTATGCTAATTATCACAAATTAAATGCAACTTTTGAGTTGCATACACACAACCTACTAGGGAATGAAGACCATGTGCTAACAAAGAGTACACTGGAAAATTAAATAACATGTTATAACAAAAATAAAAATAAGATGATAATCGATACAAATATAGAGGATGAATATGACATATCCGAACTTCGCCAAGTATGGTAGAAGAAGCTATTTGTTTACTTCTTTTTGGCCAATCGCTAAGAACATTTATAAATCTATATGTGGCTTTGTTATACGCAATTAGTACATTCAAATTCACAAACGATGACGAACTGAAGGGTACGAAGGTACAGTTGCAAGTAACAACCGTAGTCATAATAATATAGTTCTACTAAACAACGTTGAAAATAGTGGGTAATTAGGTGGTAAGTAGAAATGACCAAAACTGGACAGTTTACATCGATCATTTCGAAATACAGCTAGAAGATTAAATTTACAAGAAATAACAAAAATCAGTGAAATATGGAGTTATACTAAGCATAGTTTGAGGGGGAAAGCGAGCATCCCCGGTGGGGATACTTCAGCTGACTTCTTTGGGGGGGAACAAAATGTGATTGAGGGGGAAAATCCCCCTCATCACCCCCGGTAATTCGCACCCTGACCGTTATAGATATACGACAATCATTTTGAACATGAGTGCACATTGACCAGCCATTGTTCAAGGATTCAGCGTTTGATTTACTATTATTATTGTTATTATTATTATTATTATTATTATTATTATTATTATTATTATTATTATTATTATTATTATTATTGTTGTTGTTGTTGTTGTTGTTGTTGTAAAACTGTCACCTTCCCGTCCATTGTCACTTTCATTTTACTTTCAACCATGCGCGCCGACTACGTGGGTGCTCCAGGGCTCCGGCACCTACATAAATAATCTTATGGGTGCGGCGCACCCACAAGATTTTTAGCTTGAACCCGGGTTTTAACCAGTTTCTCTTGCGTTTAAATCAGTCGTGTTACCGACTGAGCTAGGGCAGCCCCAATTTATCCTTATAGTACCGATATATTTTACTCTCTCACAGCTCAGGCCTTTATGACAATGTTCATAAAATATTTTAACTAAAAGTAAATCAATCAAACATCGAGACTTCCCTGAAAACATATAGGCTAATATGACCCGCTATTGATATGCATCCACATAAATTTTGGAAAGTCTGCGCCATTGCTTTCAACGTACTTAATGTTTTTAATTGGACATCGGCCACTCTGTCGTTCATCTGTTTGCAAAATGGCATTTTCTTCACAAGTGGTGAGAAGACAAGACTTCTTACCACCTCCGCCTCATGTTTTGGCCAACATCGAGGGTCAACATTCATTCACATTGCTTGCGCCTTTGCTCAAAGCGTCTTTGCTTGGGGATGTCATGAGATCCGCCTCTGAAAAACAAGAAGTGAGGTACCAAGGAAGCAAGATAGGTTTTATCATACTGTAGAGAAAATAACAAGAGATTAACAATAATAACAAATATCTTGTTATTTTCTCTGTGTTTTATAGCGCTGGCCTGGAGTCAGGCGTTGGAGCTCGTAGTTTATAGAAGGCAAGTTTTAGAGAAAAAAATGGTGGAAATCAGGGATGAATTCAGGGGGTAGCCCGGGGGGGAATCTCCCCCCCCGAAGAAAATTAATTCCCCCCCGGAGAAACTCAAAAAATTTCAGTCACAAAATGTAGAATTACTTCACCCAATTATTTGCTTTTCTTTCCGTGCACGTGCAGACGAAATTCGATCTCTCCATATACATATAAATGACGCAGACCCATTCTATATAAATACTAGGAATGCAATGTATATACCCGATTGCAATGAAATGAGCTGAGCCAGCTTAAACTACGTAATCAGGAAGCGTTTTTCGGTGATTATTCCTCGATGGTACATCGGATTTTTGATTTCGACCTATGTTGTCACTCAGCACGACATACTCTATCAGCGTCCTAAGTTTGGTTGAGATCGGCCAAACGGTCTCTAGGAGGAAGCGTTTTTCGGTGATTATTCCTCGATGGTACATCGGATTTTTTATTTCGACCTATGTTGTCACTCAGCACGACATACTCTATCAGCGTCCTAAGTTTGGTTGAGATCGGCCAAACGGTCTAGGAGGAGTTCGCGGACAACCAAACGGCTAACCCGAGTATAAGAGCTTCGCTTCGCTCAGCTCAACTAGGAATGCAATGTATATACCCGATTGCAATGAAATGAGCTGAGCGAGCTTAAACTACCGTACGTAATCAGGAAGCGTTTTCGGTGATTATTCCTCGATGGTACATCGGATTTTTGATTTCGACCTATGTTCTCACTCAGCACGACATACTCTATCAGCGTCCTAAGTTTGGTTGAGATCGGCCAAACGGTCTAGGAGGAAGCGTTTTTTGGTGATTATTCCTCGACGGTACATTGGATTTTTGATTTCGACCTATGTTGTCACTTAGCACGACATACTCTATCAGCGTCCCAAGTTTGGTTGAGATCGGCCAAACGGTCTAGGAGGAAGCGTTTTTCGGTGATTATTCCTCGATGGTACATCGGATTTTTGATTTCGACCTATGTTCTCACTCAGCACGACATACTCTATCAGCGTCCTAAGTTTGGTTGAGATCGGCCAAACGGTCTAGGAGGAGTTCGCGGACAACCAAACGGCTAACCCGAGTATAAGAGCTTCGCTTCGCTCAGCTCAACTAGGAATGCAATGTATATACCCGATTGCAATGAAATGAGCTGAGCGAGCTTAAACTACGTAATCAGGAAGCGTTTTTCGGTGATTATTCCTCGATGGTACATCGGATTTTTGATTTCGACCTATGTTGTCACTCAGCACGACATACTCTATCAGCGTGCTAAGTTTGGTTAAGATCGGCCAAACGGTCTAGGAGGAAGCGTTTTTCGGTGATTATTCCTCGATGGTACATCGGATTTTTTATTTCAACCTATGTTCTCACTCAGGACGACATACTCTATCAGCGTGCTAAGCTTGGTTGAGATCGGCCAAACGGTCTAGGAGGAAGCGTTTTTCGGTGATTATTCCTCGATGGTACATCGGATTTTTGATTTCGACCTATGTTCTCACTCAGCACGACATACTCTATCAGCGTCCTAAGTTTGGTTGAGATCGGCCAAACGGTCTAGGAGGAGTTCGCGGACAACCAAACGGCTAACCCGAGTATAAGAGCTTCGCTTCGCTCAGCTCAACTAGGAATGCAATGTATATACCCGATTGCAATGAAATGAGCTGAGCGAGCTTAAACTACGTAATCAGGAAGCGTTTTTCGGTGATTATTCCTCGATGGTACATCGGATTTTTGATTTCGACCTATGTTGTCACTCAGCACGACATACTCTATCAGCGTGCTAAGTTTGGTTGAGATCGGCAAAACGGTCTAGGAGGAAGCGTTTTTCGGTGATTATTCCTCGATGGTACATCGGATTTTTTATTTCAACCTATGTTCTCACTCAGGACGACATACTCTATCAGCGTGCTAAGTTTGGTTGAGATCGGCCAAACGGTCTAGGAGGAAGCGTTTTTCGGTGATTATTCCTCGATGGTACATCGGATTTTTCATTTCGACCTATGTTCTCACTCAGCACGACATACTCTATCAGCGTGCTAAGCTTGGTTGAGATCGGCCAAACGGTCTAGGAGGAAGCGTTTTTCGGTGATTATTCCTCGATGGTACATCGGATTTTTGATTTCGACCTATGTTGTCACTCAGCACGACATACTCTATCAGCGTGCTAAGTTTGGTTGAGATCGGCCAAACGGTCTAGGAGGAGTTCGCGGACAACCAAACGGCTAACCCGAGTATAAGAGCTTCGCTTCGCTCAGCTCAATTAAACATGTAACATCTAAGATAGGATACCAAATAGTGAATAAAACTTGTATTTCTTAACGCTATGACCGAGTTTGGCAGGACATGAAATTGTTAACTGTTGAAGAAAGGTTTGTATTTTATTAGGTACTATACTCTCGCCCTATATTATATATATTAGTAGGTAGCACTAGCACAGATTGAGATAGGAAAGGAAAGATAGAGAAGATCTTTCGATCATTCTATATGATCTCTGATGTCAGCAGACTTCAGTTCTTGCATTATCTGAAATAGAGCGCCTAAATCCCATTTCTCGCATCGGAAGTAACAGACGTAATGTGTTTTACGATTGTTAAAGTAAACACACTTTTCTTTAATTAAAAATAAGTCAGTTAAAGGGTGAGATTCAGAGGGCGTCATTTAAAGGGATCAGGGAGGAACAGTTATCATTCCTGGGTTAGAGATTTATATAGAATTTATCAATATAATAATAGTATATAAGTGAAAGATTGCTATTGAAGGTGATGAAGATCCTGCTCAATGCCGTGCCATGTGGGAGAGGCAAGCGGGGCGACGGGCCTGGGCGCCGAAGTAAGTGCGATGTGGGCATGTGCACATATATAAGATGAAAGGAAAAAAGTAATGAAAAATGCTCAAAATCAAGGTAAAGCAGGGTTTACTTTTTAAAATTTTCTTACCTTTCGCGGCTGGTCCGTCGACGTCACTCATATATACGGGGGTGCCTTCGTATACACTCGCGCCAAACGCTGATTTTCCACGACATGGCACTAATCCTACTGAAGATTTTGTAAACTAAGCTATTGATGTGTATGCAGTGAAGAAACCAAGGCTAATATGCTTGATTTAGAATCAGAAGTGTGAGAAAGAATGATAACTTTTTGTTAAGATATTCCTATGTATGTTTGTTTTAGGACAAAAAATATTTGAGTTAATTTAAATCTTTTTAAAAACTTCTACATTAGTAACAAACAGTAACTACTGAATATAGGAAATAAAAATAACTACTGTAAATAGAAGTTAAAGTTTAGTCTAAAATATTTTTGCCAGTCTTTATTTAATGTTTTAAATAAAATTAAAGGATTGTTTTTTTCAATTGTAATCTCACATAGAATATTTAGCAGCAATTAGTCTCACAAGGTACATTCGCGAAGTGTCCCCTCGGGATTCATGTAAAATTGATTTAAATGCAAAGTTCTCCATGGCCTAATGTGTATTGTACTAATTTTAGCAGCCCGTATGGGTAATTTGCATATTTATGAGCCTTCATATACCCGGAATTCAATCACACACTGCTATAACGCTCGGTCACAAAATTGCTTTTAGTTTCTTTAGATATAACTGAACATGAATGTGGGCATATGGTAAACAAATAGGATCAAATACTGCTTCTCTGGCACGTGTTATCCACACCGGCCGCCACCTTGGATCTGCAATATTGAGTTCAACTTTCGATTTTTCAAATGAAATGTCTTCTGAACGTACATACATACAGACACATAGACGTAAATAGGATATGTTAGATCTTCACCAAAATTTGGTCGTATCTAGATTTACATTAGGCATTATGTTCGTAATACAATACTTCCTTGTTCGTAGAATAACATGGAAGTAATAACAATCACTCACAGAAATGTTGTAAGATTATGACACCAATGTTGTAGAGAGTTTGTTTATACCTACAGTATTTTCCAGTTGGAAATTGTTTTGATTTGTCAACATCAAAAACGTAAGCGTAACTCACATTACTCTGTAATGTCTATTCGCGAAGTGCCTAGAGGGATTTAACATGTAATATCTCGCAAATGGTAGAAGCTACCGTAAAACTCACTACACCAATGAATTTCCGAGAAAATTTTATATGAATTTGATGTATTACATGCACCTATATCGCGAATGTACCTTGTGAGACTAATTGCTGATAAATATTCTATGCGAGATTACAATTGAAAAAAAAAAAAAACAATCCTTTAATTTTATTTAAAACATTAAATAAAGACTGGCAAAAATATTTTAGACTAAACTTTAACTGCTATTTACAGTAGTTATTTTTATTTCCTATATTCAGTAGTTACTGTTTGTTACTAATGTAGAAGTTTTTAAAAAGATTTAAATTAACTCAAATATTTTTTGTCCTAAAACATGTGATACATCAAATTCATATAAAATTTTCTCGGAAATTCATTGGTGTAGTGAGTTTTACGGTAGCTTGTACCATTTGCGAGATATTACATGTTAAATCCCTCTAGGCACTTCGCGAATAGACATTACAGAGTAATGTGAGTTACGCTTACGTTTTTGATGTTGACAAATCAAAACAATTTCCAACTGGAAAATACTGTAGGTATAAACAAACTCTCTACAACATTGGTGTCATAATCTTACAACATTTCTGTGAGTGATTGTTATTACTTCCATGTTATTCTACGAACAAGGAAGTATTGTATTACGAACATAATGCCTAATGTAAATCTAGATACGACCAGATTTTGGTGAAGATCTACCATATCCTATTTACGTCTGTGTGTCTGTATGTATGTACGTTCAGAAGACATTTCATCAACAATGAATCACGTAAAAGATCACATTTTCATACGAGGCCCTGCACAACATTTTAATGGTTGAATTTGTGAAGTGCCTCACATTTAACATGCAATATCTTGCAAATGGTACAAGCTACCGTAAATCTCACTACACGAATGAATTTCCGAGAAAATTTTGTATGAATTTGGTTTATCACATGCACCTATTCCCATTTGAAAAACCGAAAGTTGAATCCAATATGGCGGATGCAAGATGGCGGCCGGTGTGGATAATACGTGTCAGAGAAGCAGTACTTAATCCAATTTGTTTTGCATATGCCCACATTCATATTCAGTTTCATCTAAAGAAACTAAAAGCAATTTTGTGACCAAGCGTTATAGTAGTGTATGAATTCCGGATATATGAAGGCCCATAAATATGCAAATTACCCGTATGGGCCGCTAAAATTAGTACAATACACTTTGGGCCGCGGAAAACTTTGCATTTAAATCAATTTTAGACGAATCCCGAGGGGACACTTCGCGAATGTACCTTGTCAATATTAGGTAAGATGTGCATGTGAATGGAATTGTTAAATATGCTGCTTTCTTGCAAAAATAAATAAATAAATAAATAAATAAAATCCACCTTTTTCTGGCACACAATAACCCAAAATAAACACATATGTTAAGCCTCGTCTTCGGGCACTCGTGAAAAAACGATTTTTCCTCAACTTGTGGACCGTAATCTAGAGCTTAGTTCATGTTACCTTTTCCTGCAGTCATAACAAAATTTTACTGAGACTGAAGCCTCTCAGGAACCAAAATGTGCTGTTTATGTTTTGACTTTTCATAGTAGTATAGTAGAAAAATAAATGTCTTTTTCTTAGTAGTAAGAGCTGATTGAAAGATGGGCTATTTGGGAAGAACCACTTGCAAGATCACACCTTCCTGAGAAGAATTATATGCAAAATGCCTATGTTTCTTTCATAGTAATGTGTTCCTAGCCTGTTTTAAATTTTTAAAAAATAGCTACTTTTTTTTTTGCAACCTTTTAGTTAAACACAATAAATTGTTGAACCAATCTAAACTAACTATAGTGGTAAGCTTGCCTTCCTGAAGACCTACAGAACCAATAAAAAAAATGAAATATGCTTTTATAAACAGTAATTTTCCAAACAATGCAAGGGAATTTTTGGCAAATGCTAATACACGCATAAGCTCTTGAGACTTCTTTAAGGCACTAAAACATGTCCTGCATAATTTTATGAGATTTATGATTGTATCACATTAATAATTGCCTTACATTGGTTTACAAAATTAACTGGTAACATTTTTATAAGTGTACATTTACGTTAACTCTCTGCTAAAGTATCATATGATACTGTTATAATAATAATAATGTAACACATTACGATACGGACCAAAATTCACATATTAAAATTATTTGCTGCAAAGCCATCTGGAAAAAGAACTTGCTCTCTGCAATTATATCTAGGTTCTGGCAAAACTTCAATAATGTCATCGTTGTCTATCCCCTGGTGAATATCATCATCATTTTTAGTAGAAAAACGGAATGAAAATAAAAAAAATGGCCACAGATTATCCCAGAAAGGAAGTGGAAATGTAAAACTAATTCATCTCATTAGGAAACTTCTGAAATCAATTACATTTAGCATAACCAGGTAAGAATCACTTTTCATCACGGAATCACAGGGACAATTCACAGAAAATATAAAAAATACAAAAGAAGTCTGAATATCAGAGAATTTTGGACCAGTCTATAAATAAGACACAGCACTTATGACCATCCATACTGTTTCTTTTAGATGCCTACTTTTCGTTGGTCTGGAAGAAAACGACGTATCTCTCATAGGTTTTTTTTTCATTATTATACCATATAATACAAAAAATGTCAGTATTCTGAATAGCCCCCGATTTTCCAAGTAACCTCTGTTTACGGTACTCAACAACTGCTCGAAATACTGAATAAGTAGTTTCTTTGATTATTATTTTTCCACTGTTGAAGTGATTATATTACAGAAAAAAATAAAGATAAAAATGAATAAAAGAAAGAAAAAAGAAAGAAAGAAAAACTATTGTTTTTTTTTATTGTATCGGCGAATTTTCTATATCTCCTTTTGGACTATAGGAGACAGATAATTAATGAAAGTTAATGATTGTGAAATTATTTTTTCTGGTCTCCCACCGAGAATCAAACCCGGGACACATGCACATTGGAGACAAAACGAGAAGGATTTGGTTTAATATACTGTATATATGATCTAATTTCCTATATTACGTAGCTGAGATGTAATAATGCATCCATAAATGATTCATGAAATATGAATATTCGTTGCAATAATATGAAAATTCTTTGCTAAAAAATATACAAATTGCATTTCTTTCAGACTTAGAAACTGGACTTTCGAAAACAAGCTTCACTTTTCCGCTTATTTTGAATAGTGTTTATTTTGAAGAGTGTATATAAAGTCACGATGAAACAGACCACCTCGATTTCGTTTTTTTTACTTCTAAATATATGTATGAGACAATAATTATCCCCTTCACTTTCATCAAGATTATTACACTAGGATGCAATATTAGACTTTGATATCTGTTCTTGATAGTTTCCAACAAATTTATAAAAAGAAGAAAAGAAAAAAACAGCCCAGTGTTATTTATTGGGTAGAATTGTTTTGTATTTGACAAAATTGAATTTCATGAAGTTGTGTACGTGTATTTAAAGCTACATAATTCACTTGTGTGGCCGCGTTGGCTCACTTCTGGCGCGGAATCCTGCTTCGATCCCACCAAGTGAGTTTAGTGGTGCACAAACACCGTATGCATGGGTTATCCCGTTTCCTTCCACTTCCGTCATGCTACTATTTCACACATTGCATCATCATCTTCCTTAGCCACAGTGCATAATCGTGAGACAATGACTTACGCTTAAAAATAACCAAAAATGACACACAAAGGAATCCATCACTCCATACACATTTCGTGGGACACACTTTGCAACATTGATACTTGTTTATAAAACATTTTTTATGAAGAAGGAAGTGAAGCATTTCGTAGTTAACAAAGAAGTAAGTATTCTGAAGCACACAGAGTCTAATAAGATTAAAATGGGATAATAAGAATAACCTTCGTGATATTAAAGATAAAACTCTAATGCAATATGACGCACTCCAATAATTGCCAATGTAATTATCTCCACTGCATACACTACATCCAGTTAAAAATTCAGTAGAGAATGATGGGCTGGATTTTCTATCTTACCGGTATAAAAGTTTTGTTCCTTCAAAAGTTTCATTTCAAATGTATAAATCAGAAAGTTATAACATTTCTCTGAAATCTTCATCTCAGCCTTTAAAGTTACCAAAACGATATTTAATTTAATGTTTGTCCGTAATCGCTCACAGATTTCTCATCGAAAAATGACGGCTTGTTTGAATCATCTAACACAGTTAAAGGTTTCAGTCAATACTTTAGACATATTTATTCTTTATATTTATTTCATTTTTAAGTGATATTTTACTCTGGAATGAAGATAACATTGGAAATGAATACTGGTTCAACGATTGTGAATTACTTAGGACCACACAATTTCACTCTGACCATAGAGGAAAGAACAACACATTTTTTTTTTATGTCTGTGCTTTTACGAGACTGTAATAGAAATGTCAAGACATTTTACACATGTCACAACAAATTAGGTGCTTGTAGTTACGTTCCCAGATGTTTAAAAAAATGAACTAACTCACTTTTGACCTGTGATGTGAAAAGGGGTGTAAACACGTGGGTGTAAATATTTCAAAGATTGATTTGCAGGAAGTGAGCTGTCGTAGTGGTAAGAAGTCAATGCATGAGTCTCAACCATGTGGTCCAGAAAAGGATTCGGATAGTATTGTTCAATATACCTGCAGGGGGTTCAAACAGCAACTTTCTCGAAATTTTGCGTGTTTGTTTATATACGCTTCCTTTTTAGGTTTTTTTTTTTCAGAATTCTTCCGCCACTTTCTGACATAGAAGGCAGATCTCAAGTCATAAAATTAGGGGAAAAGCCGTTTTTTCACCCTATACATTAAGTGAGACGAAAGAAATAGGATTAAAAGCCGTGTACTCTCTCTCTTTTTTTAACAAAATAAAGAAATAGCCAATCGTACAATAGTCCCAACGAGCTTCTCTATTTGTTTTCACTTGAGATCTGCCTTTCATTGACCTTTACTACCCAATGGCAAATCATTTTTTAAGGCAAAGGGTGGTGAGAAAGGATTGGAACTTTCACTCACAGACAATTCACACTCGATATATAAACTATAAATATAACACAGAAAATCTATTCCTATTCCATTTAAAGTCAAGTTTGGTGGTGATGTATATTTTGTCTACTCTACAAAGTACTTACAACAGGAAAGAAGAATCATAACACTGTGAGTATAATGTTAATTATTTTATCTTCCCTTTCGTCTTGAATATAATTTTTTTTTGCCTAATTTTTAATTGAGATATTTAATTTCAAATATTCCTACTTAGAATGAACTTAATTTGCTAATGTCGATAATTGTTGATAATACAATGTTTTTTTTTAATTAGCAGACTAATAATATCAGTATTTAATAAAAATTGAAAATCTGGGTTGTTGTGAATATTCAATCACATTGATCCAAAGAAAGACGCTCTCTCTCTCTCTCTAGCACGATAATACTCAACTAGCACAAAGTAAGACATTTTACAGGAAACTAAGGCCGTATCAAAAGGGAATATTCGAGATATGATCTGATTTCCTGAAAACCTCAAGTTTACATTGAATGAGATTATTATTATTATTATTATTATTATTATTATTATTATTATTATTATTATTATTATTATCTTTAATATGTACCCTCATATAAACTAATGATAAGATCAAAACTAGAATATACATCGATGAATTGGAACAAAGACTAACGTGAATAAAATTCAAAGTGTCCAAAGCGTTTTATGAGAATACTTCTTTTCTAAAGTTAAGACTTGATGTTTGCTCTAAAACATTTGACAGGAAAACATATTTTAAATTGGAACCACTGACTTATAAAAAAAAATGATTGACTATATTTGTAGAAAAGATATTTGATAGTCGATGTAATTCAGAATATATATTTTAAAAATGTGTATTTTAAAGTTCAAATATATGGTATAAGGACTAAAGTTTTATTGCAGCCAAATAATGGGAAACATTTTAATATCTAGCCTTTTTACAAGTTATAATAATTGTCTATCTTAGAATGTTACTTCACTTTAGTATTTTAAATATAACTTAGTAATTGCTTTTATCTTTACTTTTAATTTTTACGTGTCAATGTTTCATGAATAAACATGGACTATATTGTCGGAGGTTACATGTTAAGCACTGCCAGAGATTACCATTTTATTTATTTATGTTAAAGTTTATTATTATTTACTTCTTTTTCTAAATTATAGTGTTACAATAATATTGAAATATCTGAAAAAGTGCTGTATTTTTCCTGAATTTCTGCTCTCAGTTGTTCTCACTTTTCAACATGTAAATAAAGTTAATAATAATAATAATAATAATAATAATAATAATAATAATAATAATAATAATAATAATAGTGTTCACCACGAGATAAAATGAGAAATAAGACTTTCTCGCCTCGTATGTTTTTCTTTTTTTTAACTCTTGTATATTCTCGATTTGAAGAATTCTTTCTCGTTTCTATATATGTACAAAATTTATGCTCTGATTATTTACTTAATTACATTAGAAGTTATTAGAGTATTTCCAAATCACGAGAGATTGAAGATATAACAACATTTAAACCAGATATCTTTAACCTGTTGGACTCTTGGACCACATTAACAATTTCAGTAACGCTCGTGGGTCACTAAAATGTACTGAGTCTAGGGTTGATCACGAGACAAAAGATAATTTATGAGCCGACGTACAACACAAGACACAGCTCTTCCAATACAACATACACGTTTTCTCGGACGAGACATCATTTTACGACACCTTTTCGAGAAGAGACAGTCTTTACTCTTGTTCTCTGGTCAACTCTAACTGCGGTATGTAGATCTATTTCCAATCGTGTTTTCATGTTAACTACATCTAATATTTTCATATTATATTAACTTTTGAAAAGAATGCGTACCATGAGTGTGACCCGTAGCCCATGCGTTGAAGAGTCCTGAGTTAAGCCATATTTATATTTGTAGTATATTGTACAATGACTTGCGTATCTTTAAAATTTGAAAAATGCTCTTCATTATGTTCGAACAACCATTTCATCAATTTTTTAGCGTTTATATTACAAATTATGTAACAGTAAATTGATGTTTGGGATTTTGAGACTTGAGTGAAGTAATGTTTTCCAGAAAACCTACGAAATATCTCATCACGTCTAGTCTTGAGTTTGGAACTGTGCTTCTTGCTTTCGACAATAATAATAATAATAATAATAATAATAATAATAATAATAATAATAATAATAATAAAAAGAACAAGAGCAGTTAAAATCATCTTTGAAATTCAACAGATCTAAATTTCACCTTAGGAACTTCATTTTTTTTTCTTTTTTTTTTTTGCTGTATAAGGATACATACAGACCATGGCGTATTTACGATTTTGTTTCGGGGGGGGGGCTTGCTAGCTTTCCGAGGGGTTTTTGCTTGAAAATGTGAAAATTCTGCAAGATATTTCATATACTTTACTATAGTAAGTAGGATTTCGGGG
Source organism: Thermobia domestica (assembly GCF_964235325.1). Taxonomy (NCBI): domain Eukaryota; kingdom Metazoa; phylum Arthropoda; class Insecta; order Zygentoma; family Lepismatidae; genus Thermobia; species Thermobia domestica. The sequence continues at coordinate 150,063,270 of NC_137471.1, read as the reverse complement.
TACTTAGGCCCGCAAGCCCCCCCTAAATACGCCACCGCATACAGAGAAAAAATTGGTGAAAATAATTCTCAAATTTTTCGTCACTTTCAACACGTTAACTTCTACAGTGTTACAACCTATTTATGTCCATAGGCGGAGTTAGGAATCGTCTGCAAGGGGAGCAGTGGGGGCAGACTTTTGGTCGGTCTTGGAGGTCTTGGTAGGTCGCCATCTTATAGGTGGCATATTTATTTTTGGTCAAAAATTTGGGGGGAACAATGCTCCCCATGCCCCCCATAATTTCGGCCATGTTTAGGTCATAACCTTTTCCGTAAATCTGTATCCTCTCTTCTAGTTATAGTGTTTGACTTACAACTATAATGCTAACGTAAAATTAAGAAAATGTAGGTATCGAGTTGTCATTTCAATATTAAAGGGCATATTGATTTTGATATTTTGCATATTCCATATGGAACTTAAATCTTGTTCTATCTCAATAAAAAAATGCGTGAACTATTTCCTGTTTACATGTAATCATTAAATGTGGTTTATTTTTCTATTATTTTTATATTTTTTTTAAAAATGCGATTAGCATATACCGAATTGGTTTTGTAAGCTGATTATATGGATGTGTATGAGTATTTCATTCGCTGTTCTCATGCGCAGTTGATGCTCGATGTCTACACACTGCGGGTGGCATTGGATGTCACCAACCTCAGTATGGGGGCTTGTTTATAACTGGTCGAAGAAAAGTTGGTGAAGGGGACAGTTATAATCAGAAATTTATAAAATGATTGTTACAACACAATGAAAAACATTTATCATTTTTTTAAGATACGGAAGTCAATACACCATATACTCCAATGATAACTTCCTCCATGTTGACTCTGGAATTATTATTTAAATAATTATTATTTTTCTGATAGAGTGTGATTTTCTTTATTAAAAATTAAGTATTTCGTAACAGTTTCCATAACGTAATATTATCTTCCTCACACGTTAATATGTATGATCGTATTAATGTAGGTAATAGAGACATCACAACATTAAATTATTGATATTCAATTATTATTGTTGCTTATTATATAATGTTAAATTTATATTATGTAACAATACGATATTGTTATTAGTGACCGTTTCATTCTAAATTTTCCTTTTTTCATTTTAATATTTTACAACTTTCAACTTTCTATTTACACACACACACACACACACACACACACACATATATATATATATATATATATATATATATATATATATATATATATATATATATATATATAAATTAATAAAAAGTTTTAAAATTTTATATATGAAGATATATATACATGCAGTATTTAGTATTTAGTCCTATGTTCATTGGAATGTTTTTCAGTTCATGTAGATTCCTTTGTTGTGGTGGTGGTGGTTATTCTATTACCTTGTTGTTGAAACGTTGCGTTGAAGTAACAATGGAAAGATTGTTATGTTTATTTCTTAATGTTGTCCATGTATATTACAGTCTGTAATAACGTAAACTTCGGGACAAGAATAAACGACCAAAAATGCCATTAGTTTTAATGGTATTTTTGGTCGTTTATTCTTGTCCCGTACTTTTTTTTATATATAGAAATATATCAAATTTTTCTTATAAATTATAACAATATCGTATTGTTACATAATATAAATTTAACATTATATAATAAGCAACAATAATAATTGTATATCAATAACTGAATGTTATGATGTCTCTATTACCTACATTAATATGAACATACATATTAACGTGTGAGGAAGATAATATTACGTTATGGAAACTGTTACGAAATACTTTATTTTCAAGAAAAAATCCATATTCTGGTCAGAAAAATATTAATGATTTATCTAATGACAAGTATGGTTTGAGTGCTATATTATTCCCTTCATGAACCTCTTCAAATGCTGAAGGATTCTGATAACTTCTAAATGAAATTAAGACAAGTGAATTTCGTTTCACAGTATGTTATTACGGAAGACTTCTAAATCATGCGAATACAATACTCAAACTTCGAAGTTGTATGCTACATCTACAACTACTGGTTGTAATAGAGGAGTAAGATCAAAGGAAGAACTTGTTCCTCAGTCCATGTCAGAAAACCTCCTCGCTATTCCTTACTATTTATGTTCCATGACGATAAAGGTTGAAACCCAAAATCGTTTATTTCAACCAATTCCGGTTTAAATAGAGGGTTAAGGGAGGGTATAGAACCCATTCTTGGGACGCTGAATCGATTGCAAAAAGGCTACTTCTCAATATGTTTTACATTCTTGCTCTAAGAAAATCAGAATTAGAATCATAAGTACTAGTAACTTGAACCACTTCCGGTTTCGATCGAGTGTTGCGCGTTATGATAATATATATAGGTACTCCTGAGACCCTAAATCGATTTCACAAAAATGTTTGGCGCTATCAATTATTATTCTTTCCTATGGCGGTAAATACTAAAACCAGAAATCAAAAATTTAGCCACTTCTGGTTTGAATACAGAGTCATTGCAGAACACAGGATTTGTTCCTGGGACGCTGAATCGATTGCAGAAAACCGCATCTCGATATCTCCTACCCGTCTTTGCTCTAATACTAGATGACATACGAACGGACGAACAAACTCGTTCTATAAAACTTCCAACGTTATGCATAACGTAGTTTGGAAGTCTGAAAACTCAGGGCACAAATTTTGTATGTGAATTTACAAAATGAAACGAGACGAGGACATTTTTTCGAATCGAAAGGAGAAAACAATGTTCTTCGAAAAGCGAGACGAGATGTGACTTACAAAATTTACGAGGTGAGACAAGGAAACCTTATTTTTAGTCTCGTCTCGAGGACAATACTATATTAGACGCATTCATTATTATATTGGTAATAGTATTTGATCTGTGATCACAGTAGATTTCAGAGTTTATCAAAGTTGGATAGTGCGTCTATTACAGTACATTTGTCTGGTTTTGCTACAGTCAATAGTTACTATTTATATAGCGCTCATTATTCTGTTGCTACCGGTGTTTAAGGCAGTGTTCTAGTTTCACGACAAATATGTTTACTATATCTGAGTTACGGAAAAGTAAAAAAGAAGCGTGTTGCTAAAAGAATTTTAGAAAGTTGACAAAAAGGATAAATAATCATTAACCATCAGATTCCCCTCTTAACAATTTGGAAAGACATAGGGTCAAGTTGTACAAGCAATGATGGATGGGTTTTACCAACGGGAGAGTTGTCCGTTGGCTTTATTTGAGTGCTGTTTTGTGTTTTTTTTTGGGGGGGGGGGAGGGACCGATCCTTTGAGTATCTGAAAGTCTACATGAGGAAAGCAAATGTCACTCGTCTAATATTTCAAAACAAAATAAAAAGAAAAAATATTCTTGTGTTTGGAATTTAGTCCCACTTTCAGCATTGACGCTATACGATACGATACGCGAACCACCAGATTAATGTAGGATCCACACCACATAAACTCTTACCGCAGGTCGAACCCAGATCTTCTGCGCCAAAGTTGCTTATGGTAGCAATATAGCCACGAGGAGTTACCTAAAAATGTGTTGTTTCTTGATTAAGTGGATCTTTTCCCGCATATTAGAACTTCTATCATTGTTTTTAGTTTAGACGAAAGAGTAAATTTTCAATATAAAAAATAAATGTTCTCGTGTAATGTTATCACTCCAATAACTTTAATTTACTTTGGTTCACAAGTACATTTTAATGGAAATCAAATTAATTCTTCATTTTTCAAACTCAGTTTTAATTCAAAAGTATCTGAAGTGAATAATATCTAAGATTTCCCATTCTATGAATGTCTTACATAACCGAGTAATTATCAAAGGAAGGTTTATTTACTTATACATTTCTTTATTTGTGCACCATGGCTTATGAGACGTGTACCTGCAGTTTAATATGCTACTTAAAGCAAATGCACCCCACAAGAAACTAAATCTAGATATCCCCCAAAGTATTTATCCATTTAACTGGGACAGGTCCTAGATATCGAGATTTGAAAGATATAATAAAGGTACACGCAGTGGCGGCGGTTGGACGTCACGCAGAGATCTGAAATCATCTGAAAAATACTAAGGGTGCATTGAACGAGTGTGCAGAATTTCAGTCTTCTGAATGCAAAATGTAGGACCGCCAAAAAATAATAAAAGTAAGCACAACAAAAAATTTCTTTCTTTAAAATTTATGACGTCATCACATCCTATGTCTCGGCAGAGAGAGGCGTGAAAGCATATGTAACGTACTCTACAATGCCTTCAGTCCTGAATAAACGAAGTAAAAAGCTTTATTGGTACTTTTTTAATTGAATAATGAAGATTTTATTCTATCACCTAAAAATAGGTGATATAATTTAAAAGGTTAAGCGTTAAGGGAAAAGTCCAGCAACGCTTATCAAAGTGACACTTATTTTCCACAAAAGTTACTGATATTTGGCAGGGGCATATTTTTAAGGAAATTGTAACTAGCCTGGGGCACGAAATACATAAATTTTGCCTAAAGTTATAAAATCTAAAAAAAAAAAAAAATAAAATAAAAAAAAATTTAATAAAATTAAAAAAAATTCGGAGAGGGGATAGGACACTTCTAAATACGCCCTATTATCTGGGAACAAATATATAGACGCGCACACAAATTAATCTTCATCTTAAATGTCGATGGTGATTTTCCCGTTGGAATAGTTAACGATTTACAATATAAACCCTATGTTACGAAGAGAAGAAAACTGGATTTCCCTGTTACCCGTTCAAAACGGGATTTTCCCCTAATCATCCTCTGCATCACACTTGTTTTCATAGTATGCTGTACATACTGTACATTTGAGTCTCATTGTATTAGTATCATCTTTCATAATCGAAATAACAGATCAGACACAGGACTTTACTTATTTTCACTTTAAATTATTTCGGAATTTGATTTAAATCAACGATTTTTATTTTAAAAATCAAGTGATTTAAATCTTGATTTAAATCGTGATTTAAATCAGACTGATTTAAATCAGTCCACACTGCATTTCCTCAAATTCGATTATTTGTATTCAAAAGCATTATCAGTTAATTTATTAATCTTCCCAAGATTACTCGCAATTGACAGTGAATGAAATGCATGCATTTCTCGAAGTGTACTTAGCCTGATCAACTTCTTTTTTTTCTAATCGTCTCTTTTTAGCGTAGTCTCTTTGTGCGATGTATGTGCTCGTTTGAGGACACATGTCAAATTTGTGCACTTACTATCAAAAGACAAACTAAAATAAATGTTTTACTCTTCTCCATTTTTGAATTGCCAAGTCCTTTCTTTGTTCGAGTATTGTTCGTATAAGGATCTGTACACTTTCCTACTATGAAATGAAATCTTTGAGTTTTACGTCCCACGCCTATGCCGGTTAGGCTAAAGGAGGCGGTTATTATGAGAAATGAAATAAATGATGGAATGAAGAAAGTGGAAGGAAACGGGAGAACCCCGAGAAAACCAGCGATCGCGGTGTTTGTCCACCACATTTCCCAACTATATAGACGCTTAGAGACTGAGACCATAAGATTTTAGTAAGATAAGTAATCACTTCGAATTTCAATTCAATCTTTGTCGCTTGGAAGACGATACGATGGGTTACTGGTAGAGCGCTCACCTGTAGTGTAAGGCATCCCTGGCTTGATCCCGCCAACGCAAATTTGTGTTGGGCAACACTGTAGCCGTAGTTTTCTCGGGGCTTTTCCATTTCCAAAAATATTCTCATTCCGCCAATTCTATCATAACCATTTACTTCCATTACAATCACCATGTTTTTTTCTCTTATCGTTACTGTAAAGTAAAAATTATCCAGAAAGCAACCGAAAGTGTTGTTGAATTAAAGCATTACTGAGAATACGGACTATTCGATTATGCATATAGCAGTGATGGAATTGGACATGGGCCACTTGGGTCTCGACTTTTGTCTGAATCATCCGGGTCTGGGTCTCGCTTCTCAGACTCGGTCTGATTCGGTGACTGAACGAACCCGGAGACCCAATCATATCCGGAAACTCAGATACACCTGGTGACTGAGGAGCAACCGAAATAGCTCTGCAGAATTACTGCAAAATTTTATTTTGTACTTGATTAATGATGTTCACTGCTTGAGCTAGAACATTCATTTGTCCGATTCTTGATTTGATATTTCTTAATCAAGATACCATGTTTTGAATATTTCAAATATAATTTCATGTTTATTCGTCTTCAAGCATGCGGTTTTTGATTATGACCTATACAAAAAAGAATTAAGAAAAACTAATAAACCTCAGCGGTATTTTTTATGTTCTAAACAAGAAGCTTTACAGGTCGATTAAACATTAACGATCTCTCATAAGAGAAACATGTGACTTATCTTTTCTTTGTGATTTTGTATGTTGGTACCCTTATAAACATTGTAGTTATCTTTCAGTGCAATACTTGACACAAAGAAGCAAACAAGCGAAAAATAAAATTATATTTAGTGAAAAGGCGATGAGAGAGGAGAGAATCAGGAACTGCATTAGTAGCCTCACATACACTTCTCATGTATATGACGACGTTCCATCTTTGAGTTCTATCGAATCATCGGGTCACTCCGAATGATGGGTCGTGGTTTCTCAGTCATGGGTCTTTCTGAGTCTGATTGCAGTGTGTTTTCCGAATCATGTTTTACTAAGTCCGTGACCTATTCCATCAGTAATAGACTATCTATATCGCAACATCAAACATGTTATAAGAAAAACGAAAAACAGAAATATGGAAAGACTGAAATATCAAAAAATCGAAAACATTGAATATTGAAAATATCAATACCGAAAACATGGATTCGTAAATGTTTCGGTATTGATGTTTAGATATTCGAAAATATCTTATGGATGGATCAATATAACGAAATAGGCCTATCGCACAGCCCTAGTTAGGATGCAGATAAGCATGTAGCGACGTCTCATATAGACTCGTTCTCGCATTCTCCAAACAAACGATGCTTAAATACACTGTCTAGTATCAAACTCGTGATTTGGGTTGGTCTTTAAAGTAGAATTTCTACCACAAAATTATTGTGGTTTCTGAACCCGCGATAATCGAATTTGTGTGCTGTCAATAATTAACTTTGTTATTAAACATGGTAAACAAGTGACGTTCTGTACCTGATCTTTGCTTTTTCATCATATACTGTAAAATTGAAGCTCTCATTATGATAAACCAAATACCGTATTGGCTCTAATATAAGCCGAACATTTTATCACTATTTTGTGACAATCGCTTAGAAGCAATTATCATTACCTATGTAAATTATGTGCCATCTTCGGAAACAAATCATCAAAAGCCCATCCTTGGTAGGCAAATATGAATTTACATATTAATTTATTCCGATCTGACGAACCCGATTATAGTGCATGTCATTATGATAATTATCCCACGCTAATATTCAGGAAACGAGGTCAAATTTACATATCTAATAAATTTGACCAGACCGCGCCTTTTACAAAACTTGGCGCAACCGAACAAGGACCGAAGTACCCTTTACAATTTCAATTGTAAAAAATTATGGTGCGTTATATGTTCCCGACCTTACTGAAATTATGGCACTTCCTGACATCATATGCTGTTTCAAATATGTTGAATCCTCATTTTGAAATAACGATTATACAACAACAGCAATGTAGAAACTGGCCATATTATACAGCATAGTCGAAACTAACTTTCGGTAGTTAACAGAAGTAGTTTGGCAAAGGTTGATGACTGACAAAAATCAATAGGCAGTGCAAATTTTATAACACATTAAAATATGTTAAAGCACTCAAAACAATTAGAAATACGTCAGATGCACATGTGTGAAATCTCCCCCCTTCTAAATTTCGATTCAAAGCCAAAATCTATCATTTGTATTCTATTTGTGATTGATTGTTTTGAAGAAATAATAATTTATTTCAAAAACAGAAACGAAATATTCAAAAAATAAAGCTCACACTTCACACTATCCTCAATTTTAAAAATTTAATTCAAAACTAGGGACGCGCACAAGACAAGACGAGTCGAAATTTAAGTCTGTACTCGTATGAAGAAAACGCTGTCTCGACTCGGCGAATTCAGAATCTAAAGCCATCGTTTGTTTGAAAAATATAAAAATAAATTATGTCCGTGAACCTGACCTCACCCACATCGGCACTAATTTTAAAATATATGCCAAAAATTAGTGCTCAATTAGTGCTAACGACCTGTAATGTTAAAAAATTTCTGCCGTTACACAGACTTCAAAAAACAAAAAAGATTCTGGGTGGGGCTGGGTTTACGCTAGTCCCACCCACTCAACCGATCAAGACGAAACCTATACACAAAGTTAGTTTTAAATTAGTGCTGTCGATACCGCTAAAAAAAAGAAAAAAGAAAATTAGTGTTATTATCATAAGGCCAAAATATATTCAAAAATGTTCAATGGCGGCACCATCAAAGAAAACAAAAGATCCCTCATTTTAATGATAAGATATATAGCACTAATCTTCTTTCTATGCAGTATCGTTAGCTCTAGTTTATGTCAAATTTGTGTCTAGTTTAGCACTAATTTTTGGCATAGTTTACAAAAGTACTGCTATTACACAAACCGCGAAAACCGCACTAATGTTTCCTTTATTGCTTGAAGTGAAGGTGCAGAGTTTAATGTCACGAAACCCTCTATGAAATACATGGGGAATTTTTCATTGCACCAAATACCATCACATTCGAAAGCACTAATTACCTATCCTAGTGCAATTGTTAGTGAATCATAAGTGCTGTAGTGCACCAACAACTGAAGTTAATGCTTTATTAGTATAGGTGCTACAAATAATATAGCTTGGAACGTTAGGGTGAAGTTGGTGCTCCAACTTCAAGTACTAACTAAAAAATTAGTGGCATTCGTTAGTGCTCCAAACAGTTTCAATAATAGTAGAATATTAGTTTAGTTATGGCAATTACATGTCACGAAATTCACATAAGAAATGTAAGGAGAATTTTTCATTGCATCAATTTCCGCCAAATTCAAATGCACTAATGATCTCTTCTAAAGAAATCGTTAGTGCATTTAGTTCTTTGTGCACCAACAGCTAATGTTAGTGTTTTTTAAGTATAGGGCGTGCGTGAACTTGGCGCCCCCACTTCAAGCACTAACGAAAATATTAGTACCATTTCTTAGTGCATCTTTAGTGGTTGTAGAAAACACTAACAATTTCTTTAATGCTTCACTGTTAGTGTAATTATGGCCAATTACATGCCAGGAAACACAGATAAGAAATGTATGGGTAATTTTTCATTACGTCAAATTTCAGCCAAATTCAAAAGTCTACTAATGATCTCTTCTAGTGCAATTGTTAGTGCATCGTGTATAGATTTCATCTCAATCGGTTGAGTGGGTGGGGCTAGGTTCACGCTAGCCTCACTCATATGTTCTTGGTTTTTTGACGTTTGTGTAACAGCACTAATTTTGAAAACTATGCCAAAAATTAGTGCTGACGATATCGCATAAAAAAAATAGTGTTATGTATAATATGATAAAAATGAGATCGATTGTTTTCTTTGATGATGCCGCCATATTAGATTTTCGAATATATTTGGCCTTCTGATAATGACACTAATTTTCTTTTTATGTGGTATCGACAGCACTAATTTAACACTAACTTTGTGTATAGGTTTCGTTTTTGTTTTTAGACTTTTGTGTAACAGCACTAATTTTTTAACATTATACGTCGTCAGCACTAATTAGGCACTAACTTTTGTCAATGTTTTAAAATTAGTGCCGGTGTGGGTGGGACACTAATTTTGCACTTCCCACCAACTTTTAATAATGGAACACTAATTTTGTAAACTATGTCAAAAATTATTGCTAAACTAGAGCTAACGATATTGCATAGAAAGAAGATTAGTGCTATATATCTTATCATAAAAATGAGGGATCTTTTGTTTTCTTTGATAATGCCGCCATTGAACATTTTTGAATATATTTTGGCCTTCTGATAATAGCACTAATTTTCTTTTTATTCGGTATCGAAAGCACGAATTTAACACTAACTTTGTGTGTAGGTTTCGTCTCGATCGGTTGAGTGAGTGGGGCTAGCGTAAACCTAGCCCCACCCAGAATCTTTTTTGTTTTTTGAAGTATGTGTAATGGCACAGTTTTTTTAAAAACATTAGAGGTCGTCAGCACTAATTGAGCGCTAATATTTGGCAAATGTTTTAAAATTAGTGCCGATGTGGGTGGGGCCAGGTTCACGGACGTAAATAAATTTTTACATATGTATACTGATAATTTATACAGACACAGACACCACATTATATATATATAAAGATAGGCTTGGGCCTTGAATCGAAATTTTGAAAATAAGTGAATATCGTTTCACAGTGTGGAACTAAGACTTCCAAACTATGTGAATTCAATACTCAAACATGAAGTAGTGCATCTATACGTACTTGTTGCAATAGAGTAATAAGATCAAAGATAGAACCTGTTACTCGGACGCTGAATTCATATCAAAAAGCCATTAGTCGCTGTCACTTATTGTTTTTATCCTATGGCGATACAGGTTGAAATTAAAAATCGTTTATTTCAACCACTTTCGGATTGAATAGAGGCCTAAGGACGGAGATCAAACCTATTTTTGGGACACTGAATCAACTGCAAAAACCATATTTTGATATCATTTACAGTTTTCGCTTTACGGAAATCAGTATTAAAACCGGAAGGAAGTAATAGTATATTTTAGTCAATTTCGGTTTCGGTACAGTTTGTGGATAGTCATAACATGTCGTCTTGAGACGCTCTATCGTTTACAAAAAAAAAAAAAAAGAAAGAAAAAGAAAAAGAAAATAGAAAAAGAGAAAAGAAAAAGAACGAAAAAAGCTTTTGGCTATCTGTTACCGACATAAGTTAATGGTCATAAACAATGAAACCGGAAGTAATAGTAAATTTGAACCACTTGTTGTTTTGGTAGTGTTATGGATAGTCATATTATGTTGTCTTGAGACGCTGAATCTTTTGTAAAAACCGTTTCTTGCTATCTGTTACCGTTTTCGTTCTATGGTGAAAACGTTGAAACCTGAACCGGAAATAGCTAACTTGCACCACTTCCAGTTTCAATAAAGAGTTAACAAAGCAGATGGAAGTTACTCTTGGGACGCTGAATAGATTACAGAAAACCGTTTCTTGATAGCAAGCACTGTTTTTGCTCTACGGAAATCAATTCTGAAACCGAAAGAAATAGTAATTTTTAACCACTTTTGGTTTCGGTAGATTGTTGTCGTTAGTCATGATAAGTTGTCTTGAGACGCTTAATCGTTTACAAATAACACACTTTTCCCTATCTGTTACCGATTTCGATATATGGCGATAAATGTTGGAACCGGAAGTAATAGTAAATTTTAATCACTTGCGGTTTTGACACTGGCGTCTCTGGCATGTAAAATTTGGGGGGGGGACATCGAAGAAAGTTTAATTCTTATTCTGTCGTTAGTAAATAAATTAAGTTAGAATGAAATATTGAATATTTTGTACTTCAAAATATTGGGGGGACGCGACTCCCTCGTCCCCCCCCCCGCCAGAGATGCCTATGGGTTTTGATAGTGTGTTATCAATAGTCATGTTATGTTGTTTTGAGATCCTGAATATTTAAAAAATAAAAAAACGCTTTGTGTTATCTGTTATCGTTTTCGTTTATGGCGATAAACATTGAAACCAAAAACCGGAAACAGCTAATTTGAATTACTTCCAGTACTAAAAGAGAGTTAACGAAGCAAGTGGAACTTACTGTTGAAATGATAAATCGTTTTCAAAAATCCGCTTTTTGATATGTTACCGTTTTCGTTCTATGACGATAAACGTTAAAACGGGAATTGTGTAATTTGAACCACTTCCGGTTTGAGTAGAGAGTTGACGGAACTATCCTTGCTATGCTGAATCGATTGCAAAAAATCGCATCTCGATATCTCTTGCCGGTTTTGCTCTGATACTTGTCAACAGACGGACAGCGCCCGTTATGCATAGTATAGTTTGGAAGTCTAAAAGAGGGATCAGTGTAAAGTTTGCCACCAACTTCATTTTGTAAATATATTTTGATTTTTTTTCGAAATAATCTTGTTTTTTTTTTTTTTAAACTGTCAATAACAAAAGATAGATTTTGGTTTTGAATCGAAATTTGAAAGGAGAGAGACTACATACACATATCAAAATACCGATATATTGTTTTTGATGCATTTATTTTTATACAGTTGCGCAACAGCTTTATTTTTATCATTCTGTGCATACATATCGTCGCATGAGAACCAGAGGGACGTAACTCTATTTTCGCATGTGTACAGGCGAGAGAACAAAATGATTTTTTTTCTTCGAAAGATGTGATTTTAATAAGATGGTAATTAAGCTACATTACAACAGATGATCGACAAGGAGAACAGGTTGCGTTACGTTCCATTTACACCAAATAAGGCTTTCAAAATTATGTCTAACCATGAACAAAACGAAAACCTCATTTTTGGAGTTACGTTCCTTTGGTTCTCATGCGACGAATATACTCTCCCTGGTAGTCAAAACTACGAGTAAAATGAAAAACTACTCTATTTTACACAACTAGGTGAATCGTATGATGTATACCGGTGCTTCACTCTTCAATTGATATGCTCCTATAGAACTTTTTTTTTTTTTTGGTTTATTGGTTATAGTAAGGGGCGTGAATCTACGGTTTACGTGGAATCCAAACCATATAAGCTCCCACCAGGACTCAAATTTGGGTCTCCTGTACCGAAGACGCTTACGCTAAGCATATACAGTATTTTGTGTTTACATAGCTTAGGTATATAGTATATAAATTACTACTTTGAGAAAAATGGATGCATTGTAACAGCTCTTGTCTCCATAAATACAACACTGACGCCCACTGCTATTGCTTCATTGCATGTATTTACGTTGCATGCTTTCTTAACAAAAAATCGAATTTACACCTTTGATCTTTTTTTTTTTTTTTTTTTTTTTTTTAAAGCATCTCATAATGCATAGGAAGGGAGTTCATATATAAAAAAATACTCTCTAACATGTAAGAGTACATATTTTATATATAACAATAAACTCACTATACTTGTTTTCTTCATCCGAAAAAAAAAGTACGGGTCTCGTTCCCCTTTCTTATATTTCCTGGACGTGAGCTTATGTTGGGTAATTGAATACACTGTGTGATTGAATACATTGTATACGGTTTATCCAACATTGTTAGGGTCGTCAAGTCTAGGAGGCTTAGGTGGGCAGGTCATGTAGCTAGAATGGAAGAAAGTAGAAACGCTTTCAAAGTCTTGACTGGAAGACCCATAGGAAAACGACCATTAGGAAGACCTAGGCGCAGATGGGAGCATAATATTAAGATGGATCTCGCAGAGATAGGAATACAAAGTAGAAACAGGATGGAATTAGCTAAGGATAGAAGTCATTGGAGACCTTTTGTTAACGCGGCACTGAACCTGCGGGTTCTATAGGCTATAGAGTTAGTTAGTTAGTTAGTTAGTGTGGATCGATCTTTCATGATCTATGCACTAGCCAATTACGCAGCACTCAAGCCCCGTTTGTGGTTCGGAATTAATAGCTGGTTCTTTCCTTTATAATTTGAAAGTTGCATTGTTAGAGTTGCATTTATAATTTCTAATAGCGAAAAGCACAAAACTTCAAACCCACACCGATTTTAAAATTAAATCAGGACATACTGCAGTTAATACTGGAATATTACTTACGAAATATGAACAAAATCATAATAGACGTTTTCGGAAAACTACGTCAGAAGAAAACTCACCCTAAAGTGTATACTACTCCTTTCCATGGGAAATAACTTATGCAAGACTGTGGGGAATCTAATGAAATATTTATTTACGAAGTGATTTGCTACAATTTATACATTGATATTTTGCTGTTTTTGCAAATAAGATACCACTCTACAATGGACTAACAATTTAGCCACTTCTTTCATTAACTCCAAGTATTTGATAATAACTATAGTATCTTCGTAAATACAACACTACTCTCTCCCTATCTCTGTCGCTCTCGCTAATCCTGCCGTTACAGCTATTTTCTCTTTTTCTCTCTCTTTCTTATCTAAATAGCGTTATGACTCCACACCGACAGTACATGAATTTTAAATAGTAACGCATTTCAAAACTTCTATACTGGATAAAGAATTCAAATTTTTGTACTTTATCCGTTAAGGTTAGTGTAAAGGGACAAGTTTTGCCGATAGATGTCGCTACAGTCGTAGTATCTCTTCCATGAATTTTTTACTTTTCACGAAAATTTACAATTTCTCTTACAAATTTCAACCTAGAGACTTCTAATTTTTAGAGAAGGAACTTCAAAACCTATTAAAGGGAACAATCCGTGCCGATTTTTTATTTAGAATTTTCTTCACTGTTGAAACAGTTCCATTGTTAAAGGTTTGGGTATCCATTTCAACAATCAAGCCATTTCAACAATGAAGAAAATTCTAAATAAAAAATCGGCACGGATTGTTCTCTTTAATAGGTTATGAAGTACCTTTTCTAAAAATTTGAAGTCTCTAGGTTGAAATTTGTAAGAGAAATTGTAAATTTTCGTGAAAGTTAAAAAATACATGGGAGAGATACGAAGACTGTAGCGACATCTATCGGCAAAACTTGTCCCTTTAAACCATCCTTAATATATTGTACAGATCAATGGCATACGATATGAACTTGTGTGCTTGAACACCTCTTTATTAGGGATGCGTTCGAGTCGAGTCGAGACAGAATTTTCCTGACAAAATTCGAGTCGAGACACAGCTCTTCCAATAGAAAAATATATATATTTTCGAGTCGAGACATCTCTTTTACAGCACATTTTCGAGTCGAGACAGTCTCAAATCTTGTCTCGTGCGCATCCCTACTCTTTATAACGTTGTGTGTACGCCAGTGGAGGTTCTTGTGTTCAATTTTAGTTGCCATTTATGAAATCTTTGATTAAATCTGTGCTAAGCATATGTGTATTTAATTGCAATTCCAGTATTACGTGAACAAAACCAAGTAGCATAATGCAAATACCGAAAAAGAAAAAATAATCGCATTTTCGCTATTCAGCGTTCTTTACAAGAAATGGCACGATTAGCTTCAAACTTCTCTTTCCGCACAAGTTGCAGATTACTGGATAGTGGTCAGTGGTATCGGGTTACTTAGAGGGATTGAAGTATCGAAAAAGTAATTTCCTAGGAAGGTAGGAGACAAACGACATCCGACACCCTCTGCCGCATCCTTCGCGAGGGAAAAAATAAAGAAGGGATGGGTAAACTTCTAACTCAAAGGCCTTGTCCTATCTTCGAAATTGGGTTCGACAACACTGCCATCTATATTTGCAGGTTTCGTAAAAATTGAAAACTATGCCCCCTGCGAACGTAAAATTGTGCTTCTTTCTGACGACACTATGTCATGACTTCAGACTAACCTTAAAGTGATAACGCGCGTTATCCTTCTGGAATACAGTCCCCAGCAGAGGCTGCTATAAACCTCGTCTTTGACAATGTACCGTCAACGAGCTGGTCAAATTGCGTCAATGTGTTTATGATTTTTTTTTTTTTTTACTAGTGGAGTTTCTAAGTATTAAAATACAGCAAATACATTTTAAAATCCCTTTGAAGAATATTTTTCATAGTCCACCAATAATTTTAAAAATTGCAAAGATAAAATAGCGTACTAATAAATTGAAAGCTTGTAAAGAAATCTAATAATATAGAACTTTAGTAAGAAATAAACAACAGTACAATATAATTTTCTAGTTTTGATCATCCCCTGCATGCATTTTAAAACTTGCAAGAATAAAGCATCTAACCCCGGTGATTTTGGCAGACTTCTGCCAGCTCAAAAGCATCACAAAAGCAGGGTAGCCAGAGATACAATGGGTAAAGATAGACACGAGGAACAGTGTGAAGTCATCCATCCCCCTACCTTTTCAGATCCACTTTTACTACTGTGTAAGAATAAACTGAGAGCATGACAGTTAACCCTTATCCCAGGCCCAGTAGCTTAATATTCTTTTTTTCGAATTTCTCAATAACCATAAATATTTCGATGTCATAAAATTCTGAATTCTTCTATCTTCAGTTGAAGTTAAAGTCATGAACATATCGAGTTGGTAAGGCTAATAGAGTTGGTAAGGCGCAAGTTGCCGTCTACGTTACAAAAATAGCTTGCCCGGATAAGGGTTAACGTTTATGAATAATGCATTTTCGCTCAGAATTGCCCGAGTAAAACAGTAATAGAAAAGTATGAGTTTTCATAAATAAAGTTGATTTTAGGTAGTTATTTAGTAGCAACAGAATATAGAGAATATACAATTTTAAGCAAATTTCTGATATAATAGATTTTCACTGAAATGTTATATGACACTGTCGTGTTAGAACTAAATAACTTTGAGTTGATAATGAGTGCGGGCTAAGCTGGACTCAGAAGGAAATATATATACAGAGTGAGTCAAAATAAGTGTTACAAGCCAATATCTCGCGAACTATACATCAAATAAGAAAACTATTAAGAGTCAATGTACAATACATAGTGGTCTAAAAATGAGTCAACACTAAGTTCCTCCCACCTCCCATTTAGGGTTGTACGTGAAATTTCCAAATGGGAACATAGGTCCTGTGATACTTCGTTCGAAAGAGCTTAGAAAATTGAACACTTTTTGTAGGAAACAATTTTTGTTATGGACTACCGTTTTAAAGATGGCCCCCAATTTGGTCCTGTATCAGATAAAATTTCCAGTACTTATATTTCAGAAACGGCTGAGTAGAAAACGGTGAAACAAAACATGAAAAAGGAAAAAGGCATAGGCAACGTTGAATGGTATAGTTACGGTGTCCCCAGGGTCCCCATCATGGGGCCCCGGGACCAGTAGCGTAGCCAGGATGTGTGTTTGGGGGGGCAAGTGCTGTTATAGGTACAAATAGAAAAATTACAATCAAAAAATATATAAACATAAAAATATATAAAAAATTACAAACATCAAAGTACCAAAGTACATTGTCGGACCTCTTTGGGGGGGGGCGGCCCCTCTGCCCCCCCTCCTTCCCCACGCCACTGCCCGGGACCAATTTGAAATTTTCATATGGGAATATAGATCGACTGATACCTTGTTTGATGGAACTTGGAAAGCCAAAAAGCTTAGTACAAAATTGGTTTTGATTTCGGGCAAGCCTGTTTCAAAATGACAGCCGAAAATGGTTCAACATTCAGATACAAAGCGCATTGTTCAAATTGACTGTTACACTCCAATATCCCGTGAACTACGCATCAAATAGGAAAAGTGTTAAGAGTCAATGTATAATACAGAGGGCCTAAAATATAAGTTAAACATGAGATTCCCCAGCCCCCCAATTTGGATGGAGGGGTGTACGTGGAATTTTCAAATGGCAACATAGGACGAGTGATACCTTCTTTGATAGATTTTGATAATTTGGTAATTTGCATTTATTTGCACAAAAGGTAATTTTTTATATATTGACTCGGTTTATTGTTCGTTTTCGTAGAAAGTTTACCGAAGCTCAACTTGTCCCCTTTACGTTTGAAAGATGTTAGTATGTAGATAATTTGCTAGTAATTTGGTTCGATTCTGTGTTGGGCCATTTTTGGTAATTTGCATTTATTTGCACAAAAAAGGTAATTTTTTATATATTGACTCGGTTTATTGTCCGTTTTCGTAGAAAGTTTACCGAAGCTTACCTTGACCGCTTTACGTTTGAAAGATGTTAGTATGTAGATAATTTGCTAGAATTTGGTTCGATTCTGTGTTGGGTCATTAATGGTAATTTGCATTCATTTGCACAAAAAGTAATTATTTATATATTGACTCGGTTTATTGTCCGTTTTCGTAGAAAGTTTACCGAAGCTTACCTTGTCCGCTTTACGTTTGAAAGATGTTAGTATGTAGATAATTTGCTAGAATTTGGTTCGACTCTGTGTTGGGTCATTAATGGTAATTTGCATTCATTTGCACAAAAAGTAATTTTTTATATATTGACTCGGTTTATTGTCCGTTTTCGTAGAAAGTTTACCGAAGCTCAACTTGTCCGCTTTACGTTTGAAAGATGATAGTATGTAGATAATTTGCTAGTAATTTGGTTCGATTCTGTGTTGAACCACTAATGGTAGTTTGCATTCTTTTTGCCTAAAAAGGTATTTTTTTAATATATTGACTCGGTTTATTGTCCGTTTTCGTAGAAAGTTTACCGAAGCTCAACTTGTCCGCTTTACGTTTGAAAGATGTTAGTATGTAGATAATTTGCTAGTAATTTGGTTCGATTCTGTGTTGGGTCATTAATTGTAATTTGCATTCTTTGCACAAAAGGTAATTTTTTATATATTGACTCGGTTTATTGTCCGTTTTCGTAGAAAGTTTACCGAAGTTCAACTTGTCCGCTTTACGTTTGAAAGATGTTAGTATGTAGATAATTTGCTAGTAATTTGGTTCGATTCTGTGTTGGGTCATTAATGGTAATTTGCATTCTTTTGCACAAAAGGTAATTTTTTATATATTGACTCGGTTTATTGTCCGTTTTCGTAGAAAGTTTACCGAAGCTCAACTTGTCCGCTTTACGTTTGAAAGATGTTAGTATGTAGATAATTTGCTAGTAATTTGGTTCGATTCTGTGTTGGGTCATTTTTGATAATTAGCATTTATTTGCACAAAAAAGGTAATTTTTTATATATTGACTCGGTTTATTGTCCGTTTTCGTAGAAAGTTTACCGAAGCTCAACTTGTCCGCTTTACGTTTGAAAGATGATAGTATGTAGATAATATACTAGTAATTTGGTTTGATTCTGTGTTGAGCCATTAATGGTAGTTTGCATTCTTTTTGCCTAAAAAGGTATTTTTTTAATATATTGACTCGGTTTATTGTTCGTTTTCGTAGAAAGTTTATCGAAGCTCAGCTTGTCCGCTTTACGTTTGAAAGACGTTAGTATGTAGATAATTTGCTAGTAATTTGGTTTGATTCTGTGTTGGGTCATTTTTGGTAATTTGCATTTATTTGCACAAAAAAGGTAATTTTTTATATATTGACTCGGTTTATTGTCCGTTTTCGTAGAAAGTTTACCGAAGCTCAACTTGTCCGCTTTACGTTTGAAAGATGTTAGTATGTAGATAATTTGCTAGGAATTTGGTTTGATTCTGTGTTGGGTCATTTTTGGTAATTTGCATTCATTTGCACAAAAGGTAATTTTTTATATATTGACTCGGTTTATTGTCCGTTTTCGTAGAAAGTTTACTGAAGCTCAACTTGTCCGCTTTACCTTTGAAAGATGATAGTATGTAGATAATATGCTATTAATTTGGTTCGAATCTCTGTTGAGCCACTAATGGTAATTTGCATTCTTTTTGCCTGAAAAGGTATTTTTTTATATATTGACTCGGTTTATTGTCCGTTTTCGTAGAAAGTTTACCGAAGCTCAACTTGTCCGCTTTACGTTTGAAAGATGTTAGTATGTAGATAATTTGCTAGTAATTCGGTTCGATTCTGTGTTGGATCATTTTTGGTAATTTGCATTTATTTGCACAAAAAAGGTATTTTTTTATATATTAACTCGGTTTATTGTCCGTTTTTGGAGAAAGTTTACCGAATCTCAACTTGTCCGCTTTACGTTTGAAAGATGTTAGTATGTAGATAATTTGCTAGGAATTTGGTTCGATTCTGTGTTGGGCCACTAATGGTAATTTGCATTCATTTGCACAAAAAGGTATTTTTTTTATATTGACTCGATTTATTGTCCGTTTTCGTAGAAAGTTTACCGAACCTCAAGCTGTCCGCTTTACGTTTGAAAGATGACAGTATGTAGATAGTTTGCTAGTAAGTTGGTTCGATTCTGTGTTGGTCCAGTAATGGTAATTTGCATTCATTTGCTTAAAAAAGGTATTTTTTATATTGGCTCGGTTTATTGTCCGTTTTCGTAGAATATTTACCGAAGCTCAAGCTGTCCGCTTTACGTTTGAAAGATGATAGTATGTAGATAATTTGCTAGTAATTTGGTTCGATTCTGTGTTGAGCCACTAATGATAATTCGTATTGTTTTACGTACAATAGAGTTTTTTATTCAGTTTTGAATATCTATGTTCGCTGTCAGTTTGCTTGCAATCTTTAAGACATATTCAGTTGTCCGTTTTACGTGTCAAAGTTAATTATATGCCAATTTTTTGTGGTTAATTTGGTTCGATTCGGTAGGAAAGTAACCTTGTTATGGATTGTGATACATAATTCAACGAACATTTTTTTTTGTATCACTGACTACCCTGCTTGTGGGATGCTTTTGAGCTGGCAGAAGTCTGCCAAAATCACCGCGGTAAGCATCTATGATATTAAAAAATCATTACCTGAGTCGCAGTAAGGAACCAGACCTTATTTTTTAAAAGGAAAGTATTAGTTTTTTAATAATTTCTTTGTTGATGATGATAATGATGTTAAGTGATGGTGATGTAATATGTTGTAAACTAATGAGTTTTGTAAATTAGTGTTTGAGATAATTTTTTTATTATTGCATTCTTGTATTTACAGGTACCGAATTTCCGAATGTTGCGCACCTAGTGGGAATTGCTATTAATACATATACTCAAGGCTCTTTAGTTGTGAGTATTAATAATATTGGCATGGAAGTGAAAAAGGTGTACCGCAGGAGTGATAATTGGTTAAGTGTTAGTGAGTATCAGGCTATTCTTTCATCAGTAGATGGCAGTAAGTGTTCTTCCTTTCCCCCAGTAAAACCATTGTCTGGAGAAATTTACGTGTACAAGAATGAAAAACATTTAGAAGACTGGAAGTGTGACCAGTTAAAGTGGAAACATTATGGTACAAAAAGGCTACCGCGTAATAATCCATTATTAACATGTCATTATTACACGTCATCAAGTGGATACTTTCAGAAACGAGCTTTTCTACTTTACAAGAAAGGAGTAAATTATTCCACTGTCACATTAGTGCATTACCTCGGCTCAATCACACCAGAACCACCATCACCTCACAAAAACAGTAAGGGAAAATGTGTTAGACCACACGTTAGGACAGCAATATCTCAACTCCAAAAACAGAAACAGCAGATGAATTGCTAGCCAAAACAGGCATATAGATGTCTTCAGCTTGAAGATGTCCATCCTGCATTGACCCCAGTTCTACATCCTCGAAATCCAAAACAAGTCACCAATAGCATAACCAATGAAAAGAAAAGGAAAGTAATGTCTCACGACGAAATTTTTGGCTTGTATATGTATCAAGAAGACTTGAAGAATATCCAGAAATTGCAATTAATTCCTAATTTTCTAACAATAGTTTCCAGTAAAGGAATGATTAGTGTTTTCAAAGATGTTTGTTTTATAGATGGATGCAATCTATATTATGACACAACCTTTGATTTAGGCGACTTTTACGTCTCAATATTGTCATTCACGATGTCTATATTTGAACCTAAATCTGTCATTCCACTTTCCTATATGATTCATGATAATAGAAGTTCAGCAGTACATGAAGAATTTTTTAAATGTGTTACAGAGACATGTCCGGAAATTAAAAAAATGAACATTATATCTGACCGAGAAAAAGGAATCACAACAGCCCTACAAAAAGTTTTACCAGATTGTAAGCATTTCTACTGCTGGAATCACATTCAACAAGATGTTAAGAACTGGGTTCGTAAACAGAGAGAAAGCACTAAAGAAGATGAAAAATTCTATGTTACCAATGTGTGGGACCTTTTGGATAGCAGCAATGAGTATGAATTTGAAGATAAATATAGAAAATTTAGTATAAACTGGAGCAGTAATTTCAAAAGCTACTTTGACAAATATCTTATTTCTGATGTGAAAGCAAGTGCTAAGTGGGTACTGATAGAAGCAAATGTGTATACCGCAAGAAGTGGAGTCACGATAAACGCTTCTGAAGCTCTTAACTCCGTACTAAAGAGATTTTTAAACAAAAAGGAAGTGAATTGCTTAGTTTTTGTTTTGTCTATAAATCAGTTAGATTTGTTCTACCAGAGAGAAATCATAAGAGGAAAATGTGGAATGGGAGAATATAAGCTAAAGGAAAAATACAGTAATTATCGTTCTGATCCTGATCAAGTTGTTTTTCCTCACAATAATTTGCCAGTAGACGAAATTCCCTGTGTTTTTGAAAATAGCACTCTGAAGATGAGACAAAATTTTAATGAAGAAAACAATTTCAGTACTTTTGCATTAGGTAAACAGTTACTGCTGCAAGGAAATGTCAGACACATACCGGAAGAGCAATGTTTTATCGTATCCTTTAATGGAAAGAAATACGTTGTAACACTTTACCCTAAAGAGGAGTGTAGTTGTAACATGAAGAAGAAATGCCATCACATTCGAGCAGTAAAATTATCAATTGGTGATAATGAATGGAAAGACAAACGAGTAAAGTTGAGTAGTTTAATGAAACGCAAACGAGGGTACAAAGCAGGGAAGAAAAAATGTCCGGCGTCACTAGCGCTTGTGGAACCAGCTGATGATTCTCAGGTGTTCAGCAATTGTAAGTCCCCAGAAGACTCTCTAGTCTTAAGTGTCCCTACCGTCGTTGCAGGTAAAACAATAGTTAAAAGGAGATGCTTTGTACAACCTGCAGCAGCCTCCACTCCCCTACGTCCAAAAATGGAAACTGTCGAGGAGGAAATTGGTTCCCAATCGGACTTAAGCGAGTCCCCATTTGAGGATATGCTGTACGATACTTTTGAAGACAAGTTTAAAAGAAACAAGGAATTTATTGTTGGGGGTATTTCAATTTATCCCAGTGTTTTAAACAGCCTGACAATGGAGAGGAAAACGACTGTTGAAGAACTGTATTTGCAGGAGAACATAATTGAAGTGTATATATCTATTTTAACTAACGAACTGTCAAAGAAATACAAATCTGTCACACTGACAGTATGCGAAGGTATATTGAACAATGGTAACTTAAATTTCAATTTTAAATGTGGTTTGTCAACTCTCCTTTCCTTCAAAATCCCCGAGTATGATATCACGTTTATTCCTGTAGTTAGATCTTCTCATTGTAGATTGATCATTGTGCTCCGAAAGCAAAAGATTGTTCTATATTTGGACAGTTTAGGACTATATAACGACGAAGATATTATACTTCTGTTTTCCTTTTGGGAAAATTATTATAAGTTTCAAGAATTACAGTTTGACTCATTGGAATGGAGAGTGTATGTTCCGGATGATATTCCGCATCAAAGAAACGGGTATGACTGTGGATTGTACACATGTATGTACGCTGAAGTTGTGATTGATAGAAGTACAGCTATTGTGCATTATCACGACGAAAAGAAGATGGAAAACTACAGAACAAGAGTGAAAAATAAAATAAAGTACTACATGAAAAATCCATTTCCTGGACCAGAAAGAAAATCCTTCAATAAAAACAAACTAAAGAGCCTAGTTCAAAGTATAGATTTATCTAACGCATCACCACATGTTACAATTTGTCGTGAAAATCCTGACAAGAACCTCTGTACTATAATGTTCCTATCACAAATAATAGAAAATTATTGGGATGAAGTATCTACTGAATGTTATCTAGGATCTCTTTGTAACCAACAAGAAGGAAAATTAGTTCTTTGTTCCGGATGCGACCACTGGTTTCACTTTGAGTGTGTAGGTTTACCAGATAGAGCGAGGTTACCCAGGAGATATTTTTGTCCATCATGCAAATCTGCATGAAAAGAATATAATTTTTGTCAAAATATGAAATAGGATACTTAAACAAGAAAAAGAAACTGTGGAATATTTCATTTCCAAGTAGTAATGAGAACTTCCGCGAGCTTATTATATTAAAAGCGAGGTTATTATATTATATTATTATATTAACAGGTCTTATTACAGTTCATGTATATAAGGAATACGTTTTAGTCTTGCAACAAAATGAACACAATGTACAGATACAGTTTTAATTGTATATTAAAATTATGCTTTAGCATAGTCACAAGATAAAAATGTAGTCCAAGAAAAATGAAAGAAAAAGAAGTAAACAAAGAAAAGGTAAGAAATGTAAATAACACTTCTGTATAGTGAATGTAGCTTTAGTTTATGTTTGACTATTTACGCTCTATATTGCCTTTAAAAGACTATATAGACATTATTTTTGCTTTTTAAAGACGGTATTGCGAAATACACATTATTATTGGTTTCTGAATTATTTTGTCGAATGTAAAAATAATTTTTGAGTAAGTATTTGTATGAAGATTGGTCAAAACCTGAGCACTAAAGGTCGGTTAAACTTAATGTAGATTTAGTTTCTGTTTGACTGCTTCTGCTGTATATTGTATGTTTAAGACTGTTTTCTGAATTATTTTGTTGAATGTAATAAGAATTTATGAATAAGTATTTGTCTGAGGGTTGATCAAAACCTGAGCACTAAAGGTCGGTTACAGGTAATGTAACTTTAGTTTCTGTTTGACCACTTCCGCTCTATATTACTCTTTATGACTGTTTTCAGAATTACAACATGTTGTCAAATTTAGTATGAATGTTGGAATAAGTATTTGTCTGAGGATTGGTCAAAACCTGAGCTGTAAAGGTTGGTTACAGTTAAAGTAGCTTTAGTTTCCGTTTGACCATTTCCGCTCAATATTGCCCTTTAAGACTGTTTTCAGAATTAAATATTTTTTTCGAATTTAGTATGAAATTTTAAATAAGTATTTGTATAAGGGGTGGTCAAAACTTGAGCAGTAAACGTAAATTACAGTTAATATAGCTTTACTTTATGTTTGACTACTTCCGCTCTATATTCCCCTTTAAGACTGTTTTCAGAACTAAATATTTAGTCGAATTTAGAATGAAATGTTGAAAAAGTATTTGTATGAGGGTTGGTCAAAACCTAAGCAATAAAGGTCGGTTACAGTTAATGTAGCTTTACTTTCTATTTGACCATTTCCGCTCTATATTCCTCTTTAAGACTGTTTTCAGAATTAAATATTTTGTCGAATTTAGAATGAAATGTTGAAAAAGTATTTGTATGAGGGTCGGTCAAAAGCTGAGCAGTAAAGGTCGGTTACAGTTAATGTAGCTTTACTTTCTATTTGACCACTTCCGCTCTATATTGCCCTTTAAGACTGTTTTCAGAATTAAATATTTTTTTCGAATTTAGTATGAAATTTTAAATAAGTATTTGTATAAGGGGTGGTCAAAACTTGAGCAGTAAACGTAAATTACAGTTAATATAGCTTTACTTTATGTTTGACTACTTCCGCTCTATATTCCCCTTTAAGACTGTTTTCAGAACTAAATATTTAGTCGAATTTAGAATGAAATGTTGAAAAAGTATTTGTATGAGGGTTGGTCAAAACCTAAGCAATAAAGGTCGGTTACAGTTAATGTAGCTTTACTTTCTATTTGAACACTTCCGCTCTATATTCCCCTTTAAGACTGTTTTCAGAATTAAATATTTTTTTCGAATTTAGTATGAAATTTTAAATAAGTATTTGTATAAGGGGTGGTCAAAACTTGAGCAGTAAACGTAAATTACAGTTAATATAGCTTTACTTTATGTTTGACTACTTCCGCTCTATATTCCCCTTTAAGACTGTTTTCAGAACTAAATATTTAGTCGAATTTAGAATGAAATGTTGAAAAAGTATTTGTATGAGGATTGGTCAAAACCTAAGCAATAAAGGTCGGTTACAGTTAATGTAGCTTTACTTTCTATTTGACCATTTCCGCTCTATATTCCCCTTTAAGACTGTTTTCAGAATTAAATATTTTGTCGAATTTAGAATGAAATGTTGAAAAAGTATTTGTATGAGGGTCGGTCAAAAGCTGAGCAGTAAAGGTCGGTTACAGTTAATGTAGCTTTACTTTCTATTTGAACACTTCCGCTCTATATTGCCCTTTAAGACTGTTTTCAGAATTGAATATTTTGTCGAGTTTAGTATGAAATGTTGAAAAAGTATTTGTATGAGAGTTGGTCAAAAACTAAGCAGTAAAGGTCGGTTACAGTTAATGTAGCTTTACTTTCTATTTGACCACTTCCGCTCTATATTGCCCTTTAAGACTGTTTTCAGAATTAAATATTTTTTTTCGAATTTAGTATGAAATTTTAAATAAGTATTTGTATAAGGGGTGGTCAAAATCTGAGCAGTAAAGGTAAATTACAGTTAATATAACTTTACTTTATGTTTGACCACTTCCGCTCTATATTACCTTTTAAGACTGTTTTCAGAATTAAATAATTTGTCGAAGTTAGTATGAAATGTTGTAAAAGTATTTTATGAGTGTCGGTCGAAACCTACGCAGTAGAGGTCGGTTACAGTTAATGTAGCTTTACTTTCAGTTTGACCACTTCCGTTCTTTATTGCCCTTTAAGACTGTTTTCAGAATTAGAATATTTTATCGAGTTTAGTATGAATTTTTGAAAAATTTCTTGTATGACGATTGGTCAAAACCTAAGCAGTAAAGGTCGGTTAAAGTTAATGGAGTTTTACTTTCTATTTGACCAGTTCCGCTCTATATTCCAATTTAAGAAACTTTTCAGATTAAATATTTTGTCGAATTTAGTAATAAATGTTGAAAAAGTATTTGTCTGAGGGTTGGTCAAAACCTAAGCAGTAAAGTTCGGTTAGAGTTAATGTTGCTTTATTTTCTGTTTGACCATTTCCGCTCTATATTCCCCTTTAAGACTGTTTTCAGAATTAAATATTTTGTACAATTTAGTAAGAAATTGTAAATAAGTATTCGTATAAGGGATGGTCAAAACCTTAGCAGTAAAGATAAGTTACTGTTAATGTCGTTTTACTTTCTATTTGACCACTTCCGCTCTATATTGCCCTTTAAGACTGTTTTCAGAATTAAATATTTTATCGAATTTAGTATGCATTTGTGAAACATTTTATGTTTGACGATTGGTCAAACCCTAAGGAGTAAAGGTCAGTTACATTTAATGGAGCTTTACTTTCTATTTGACCACTTCCTCTCTATATTCCCCTTTAAGACAGTTTTCAGAATTAAATATTTTGCCGAATTTAGAATGAAATGTTGAAAAAGTATTTGTATGACGGTTGGTCAGAACCTAAGCAGTAATGGTCCGTCACAGTTAATGTTGCTTTACTTTCTGTTTTACCACTTCCGCTCCATATTCCCCTTTAAGACTGTTTTGAGAATTAAATATTTTGTAGAATTTACTATGAAACTTTGAATAAGTATTTGTCTGAGGGTTAGTCAAAACCTGAGCAGTAAAGGTCGGTTACAGTTAATGTAGCTCTACTGTCTGTTCGACTACTTCTGGTGTACATTGACTTTTAAAGACTGTTTTCTGAATTATTTTGTAGAATGAAATAAGAATTTTGGAAAAAGTATTTTATGAGGGTTGTTCAAAATCTGGTTGGTTACAGTGAACGTAGCTTTAGTGTCGGTTTGAACACTTTCGCTGTATATTGCCCTTTACAGACTGTTTTCATAATTATTTTGTCGAAATTAGTAGGCCTATGAATTTGAGAATAAGATTTCATATGAATTTTGGTGAAAATCTCAGCAGGAACGTTCGGTTACAGTTAATGTAACGACACTTTTTATTTGACCACTTACGCTCTTTGTTGGTCTTTGAAGAATGTTATGAAAATGGCGTGTAGAGAGGTTGGTTTAAGTTGGTGAATTAGTATTTGTATGAGGGCTGGTCAAAATGTTGTCAGTAACTTTGCGTAGAAGGTAGGAACCCTTACATTTTTCTCTATCACTTTGTTTATTACGTGATCATTAGAGACTGTTATCTCAATTACTTGTATCACGTTTTTTTCGAATTAGTGACTTAGTAGTTGTTTGAGTGCTTGTGAAGGTCGGTTACTGGTAATAAACCGCTAATTTTTGTTTGACCACTTCCACTGTTTGTTGGTCTTTAGAAAGTCTTACGAAAATGACATGGAGAGAGTTTTGTCTTAATTGGTCAGTTATTATTCGTATGAGGGCTTGTCAAAATCTTTTGAATAAAGATCGATTATCGGTAATGTAGCATAGTTTTCGTTTGACTTCTCCTTTTATTTGACAGTCGTTACAGACTGTTATTTCAATTATTTGTTTTAAGTTTGGTTCCAATTAGTGACTTAGTACCTGTACGAGGGCTGGTCAAAATCAGGTTAGTAAATATCGGTTACTGGTAGTGTACCCTTACTTTTTATTCGACCACTTGCTGTTTTCGGGATTGTTAGAGACTATAATTTCAATTAGTTTTATCAAGTTTGTACTGTAATGTCTCACGACGAAATTTTTGGCTTGTATATGTATCAAGAAGACTTGAAGAATATCCAGAAATTGCAATTAATTCCTAATTTTCTAACAGTAGTTTCCAGTAAAGGAATGATTAGTGTTTTCAAAGATGTTTGTTTTATAGATGGATGCAATCTATATTATGACACAACCTTTGATTTAGGTGACTTTTACGTCTCAATATTGTCATTCACGATGTCTATATTTGAACCTAAATCTGTCATTCCACTTTCCTATATGATTCATGATAATAGAAGTTTAGCAGTACATGAAGAATTTTTTAAATGTGTTACAGAGACATGTCCGGAAATTAAAAAAATGAACATTATATCTGACCGAGAAAAAGGAATCACAACAGCCCTACAAAAAGTTTTACCAGATTGTAAGCATTTCTACTGCTGGAATCACATTCAACAAGATGTTAAGAACTGGGTTCGTAAACAGAGAGAAAGCACTAAAGAAGATGAAAAATTCTATGTTACCAATGTGTGGGACCTTTTGGATAGCAGCAATGAGGATGAATTTGAAGATAAATATAGAAAATTTAGTATAAACTGGAGCAGTAATTTCAAAAGCTACTTTGACAAATATCTTATTTCTGATGTGAAAGCAAGTGCTAAGTGGGTACTGATAGAAGCAAATGTGTATACCGCAAGAAGTGGAGTCACGATAAACGCTTCTGAAGCTCTTAACTCCGTACTAAAGAGATTTTTAAACAAAAAGGAAGTGAATTGCTTAGCTTTTGTTTTGTCTATAAATCAGTTAGACTTGTTCTACCAGAGAAAAATCATAAGAGGAAAATGTGGAATGGAAGAATATAAGCTAAAGGAAAAATACATTAATTATCGTTCTGATCCTGATCAAGTTGTTTTTCCTCACAATAATTTGCCAGTAGACGAAATTCCCTGTGTTTTTGAAAATAGCACTCTGAAGATGAGACAAAATTTTAATGAAGAAAACAATTTCAGTACTTTTGCATTAGGTAAACAGTTACTGCTGCAAGGAAATGTCAGACACATACCGGAAGAGCAATGTTTTATTGTATCCTTTAATGGAAAGAAATACGTTGTAACACTTTACCCTAAAGGGGAGTGTAGTTGTAGCATGAAGAAGAAATGCCATCACATTCGAGCAGTAAAATTATCAATTGGTGATAATGAATGGAAAGACAAACGAGTAAAGTTGAGTAGTTTAATGAAACGCAAATGAGGGCACAAAGCAGGAAAGAAAAAATGTCCGGCGTCACTAGCGCTTGTGGAACCAGCTGATGATTCTCAGGTGTTCAGCAATTGTAAGTCCCCAGAAGACTCTCTAGTCTTAAGTGTCCCTACCGTCGTTGCAGGTAAATCAATAGTTAAAAGGAGATGCTTTGTACAACCTGCAGCAGCCTCCACTGCCCTACAACAAAAATGGAAACTGTCGAGGAGGAAATTGGTTCCCAATCGGACTTAAGCGAGTCCCCATTTGAGGATATGCTGTACGATACTTTTGAAGACAAGTTTAAAAGAAACAAGGAATTTATTGTTGGGTTTATTTCAATTTATTCCAGTGTTTTAAACAGCCTGACAATGGAGAGGAAAACGACTGTTGAAGAACTGTATTTACAGGAGAACATAATTGAAGTGTATATATCTATTTTAACTAACGAACTGTCAAAGAAATACAAATCTGTCACACTGACAGTATGCGAAGGTACATTGAACAATGGTAACTTAAATTTCAATTTTAAATGTGGTTTGTCAACTCTCCTTTCCTTCAAAATCCCCGAGTATGATATCACGTTTATTCCTGTAGTTAGATCTTCTCATTGTAGATTGATCATTGTGCTCCGAAAGCAAAAGATTGTTCTATATTTGGACAGTTTAGGATTATATAATGACGAAGATATTATACTTCTGTTTTCCTTTTGGGAATATTATTATAAGTTTCAAGGTTTACAGTATGACTCATTGGAATGGAGAGTGTATGTTCCGGATGATATTCCGCATCAAAGAAACGGGTATGACTGTGGATTGTACACATGTATGTACGCTGAAGTTGTGATTGATAGAAGTACAGCTATTGTGCATTATCATGACGAAAAGAAGATGGAAAACTACAGAACAAGAGTGAAAAATAAAATAAAGTACTACATGAAAAATCCATTTCCTGGACCAGAAAGAAAATCCTTCAATAAAAACAAACTAAAGAGCCTACTTCAAAGTATAGGTTTATCTAACGCATCACCACATGTTACAATTTGTCGTGACAATCCTGACAAGAACCTCTGTACTATAATGTTCCTATCACAAATAATAGAAAATTATTGGGATGAAGTATCTACTGAATTTTATCTAGGATCTCTTTGTAACCAACAAGAAGGAAAATTAGTTCTTTGTTCCGGATGCGACCACTGGTTTCACTTTGAATGTGTAGGTTTACCAGATAGCGATACTTTTTATTTGACCACTTACGCTCTTTGTTGGTCTTTGAAGAATGTTATGAAAATGGCGTGTAGAGAGGTTGGTTTAAGTTGGTGAATTAGTATTTGTATGAGGGCTGGTCAAAATGTTGTCAGTAACTTTGCGTAGAAGGTAGGAACCCTTACATTTTTCTCTATCACTTTGTTTATTACGTGATCATTAGAGACTGTTATCTCAATTACTTGTATCACGTTTTTTTCGAATTAGTGACTTAGTAGTTGTTCGAGTGCTTGTGAAGGTCGGTGACTGGTAATAAACCGCTAGTTTTTGTTTGACCACTTCCACTGTTTGTTGGTCTTTAGAAAGTCTCACGAAAATGACATGGAGAGAGTTTTGTCTTAACTGGTCAGTTATTATTCGTATGAGGGCTTGTCAAAATCTTTTGAATAAAGATCGATTATCGGTAATGTAGCATAGTTTTCGTTTGACTTCTCCTTTTATTTGACAGTCGTTACAGACTGTTATTTCAATTATTTGTTTTAAGTTTGATTTCAATTAGTGACTTAGTACCTGTACGAGGGCTGGTCAAAATCAGGTTAGTAAATATCGGTTACTGGTAGTGTACCCTTACTTTTTATTCGACCACTTGCTGTTTTTGAGATTGTTAGAGACTGTTATTTCATTTACTTGTATCAAGTTTGGTTTTAAAAAAATGACAGTACTTGTATGAGGGCTGATCAAAATCTGGTCGTAAATGTCAGTTAGTGATAATGTAGCACTAGGTTTTGATAAACCACTTTGTGTATTTGGCAGTTTTTAGAGACCGGTACAACAATTAATTTTGTTGAGTTTGTTTTAAATTGTTGAATTAGTATTGGTATGAGAGTTGGTCAAATTCTGACCAGCAAAGCTTGGTTAGCGGTAAGGTAGCGATAGTTCAAAGTCCAAGGTCAAAATTCCGTTGGTATAATTGTAGAGTTTGTAAGAAGAGTCGAAAAAGATAAATTTCTACAGAAAACAAGTTTTTTTTTCTTGTGCCACCATTTACGTTAATCAGAGTCTTTCGGTACAAAGAAAACTACTGTTTAGTGAGGTCCGTAAAATAAAAAGGGAAAAAATGAATATTTATGGGTTAACTGGTCAGGTAATGTAAAATTATGGGAAAGAGCAAGTGGTAGTGTTGTTTACTCGCTTAGAGCCATGAATGATATTGGACTTTTATTACAAGGGTATGCCTAATTTTGATTATTGTATTTCACTTTATTACTAGAATGTAAGAAATACAAGTACGAGATTATGTGAATTTTTTACCAGTATTCTTAATACAAATTATGATTGTAGTATGACTAAATAACTATGTATATGACAGCGAGTTCATTGATGAGAGGTACAATATATTTAGGTAAGATAGTTCTAAAAGAATGGGTAGCGGTTCGTTAATTGTAGTGTGAAAGAAGTACCAAGTAGAACAATTGAAGGGTAAGGGGAAAAAACAAGGAATGTCCATGTGTGTGTTTTATTGGGTGCTTTGTCCTATCTGTTAGTGACTCTTAGTACTATTTGACTGTATATGCCATCCATGCCTAAATGTCGAAATGTCCATGTAAAACGGGGCAAAAGATTTGACTATCCTATTCTTTATTACGCGGTTTACAATATAAAAAAGCCGTTTTCTCGAAAATCCAGTTTTGTGACATTCCTCCTTGTTCCCCCTTACCCTTCAATTAAGGTGAACTTAGAGCATGTGCAAAATGTTTGTGTTAAGAAAACTTTATATATAAGTTTATGTATTATATTAACTGTGTATTTTCCACCAAGATCCGAAAATGACACATTATAATTTTTAACAGTCTTGAAGATATTCTACATTTTCAATCTAAAAATATAATAATAATTGGGATTTGAAATTATCTTCAATATTAAATTCAAGTTATAATCTCATGGAAGGAGACTAATCTTTATCCAATCCATGGAAGGAGACCAATTATATTTTTATCTTTGTTTAATTTACAATCAGTTAATAACGGAAAAAAATAAAAATGGAAGAATACATTAAGATTAACTTAAGATTAACAAATTTCACCAACTTCAATATCTATATAAGCGATTATTCTTGAGTTACTGAAGATATACATCATCCTCCATTATTGTTTGAGTTATCTGTTTCTATTAAAATACCACATGTTAGGTGCAACACTATTTCTGTGTATAACTATTGAAAAGCTAATTTCCATAATTTGTTCAAAGTTAAGGAATGTGCGTTAGGAACAAATATGTGTCTACAAAAATCCAAAAGATGCTCTATGTTACTTTTATATAATATTGAATGCGGCAATTAAAACTACTGTTCCTAAAAGGAAACGATTCTATCCACCAGTGGCGTAACTTGAAGCTTCAGCGCCACCTCAACCTTTTGTTATGCGCTCCTACTTCCTATATATTTTGCTCCCTACTCTCTCTATATATATTGCGCCCCTATGCTATCCATGTTGATTTACTCAAAAAACAAAAAACTCTTAAACGAGAAACAATTTTATAAGAAAAGTAAATTTGCATTACAATTGCAGAAAATTTGTTGAATTACACAGGAAATTTAAAGTATAAAACATTAATCATACAGTGCATAAGGTGGAAAATAATATCCAGTAGGACCCAAAATTATTTTGGAATTTCATTAATAACAAGAAACAATAGTGCCGTAAACTAAATGATACATGAAGATTAAGTCATACATTCCAATAATACATTTGCCGACAAATTTGCACAACATTTTAAGGACGTATATTGCTCTAGTTTCTCTTAATAGATACCTGGAAAGACATGTAATGAAATATCATATTCCTTATATATTATTGAAATATCTGAAAACGAG
Source organism: Thermobia domestica (assembly GCF_964235325.1). Taxonomy (NCBI): domain Eukaryota; kingdom Metazoa; phylum Arthropoda; class Insecta; order Zygentoma; family Lepismatidae; genus Thermobia; species Thermobia domestica. The sequence goes on along the minus strand of NC_137471.1, from coordinate 150,029,768 downwards.
TATAAAGATTCAATAAAAGTAAATCCACTGGTTATGATGAGATCAAGCTTCCGTTCTTTATTGATCTTTAAAGAATATTATGTAAATGGCGTGTAGAGAGTTTGGTTTAAATTGGTGAATTAGTATTTGTATGAGGGTTGGTAAAAATGTGGTCAGTAACTGAGCATTGAAGGTAGTGAACCCTGACATTTTACTCTACCATTTCCTTTATTACGTGGTCCTTAGAGATTGTTATCTCAATTACTTGTGTGAAGTTTGGTTCGAAGTAGTGACTTAGTATACTTGTTGAGTGCTGGTCAATGTTGATTACTGGTAATAAACCACTGAGGCCCACAGCCATTAGTTTTTAATGGAAGCCAAAATACCTTGGTGTTCCTAGGGTTAATATGAAGTGGTCAATGTTGATTACTGGTAATAAACCACTGAGGCCCACAGCCATTAGTTTTTAATGGAAGCCAAAATACTTTGGTGTTCCTAGGGGTAATATGAAGTAAATACAGTGGTTATAATGAGATTCCGACTTATATATTTATAGGTTGCAATGAATTGCTTTGTATGTCACTATGTTACTTTTATAATCTCATATTAAAGACTCAAATTTATCAAGACATATGGAATGCAACATTGATATCTAAATCTGGCAATCTGTACACGATTGGAAAAGTTATTACGAAGGTGCTCTCACATCAGCACCTAAAATATTTGAACCAATAACATATAAACGAATATTGATACATGTGAAACCATTTATATCCATTTTTCAGTATAGTTTTTACCGAAATAGAAGTGCGACTACAAACGTACTGATTTTTACTCAATATTTACTTCAATCATTTTCATGAAGGTCGTTCGGTGGACACTATTTATACCTACTTTTCTAAAGTGTTTGATAAAATAGATCATGCGCTTTTACTTTAGAAGTTAGCAAATTTTGATTTACCCCTTCGTTTACTAATACCAATATCTTCTTACTTGAATGGTTGTAAACAATTTGTCTGATATAAATGTGTAAAACCATTTACTTTTGAAGTAAGATCTGTCATGCCTCAGTTTATAATTTAGAATCATTATTTTATTCCTATTATTTATAAATGATTTGCCACGCGTTGTTACATTTTCAGAGTCTCTTATCTGTCGATGACGTTAAGCTACGGAAGAAAATAACGAATTATGCTTATTGTTAGAGCTACAGGATAATGTAAATAAATGTCATGAATAATTTATAAGAAATAAGCTACACTTCTAATATAAGTAAATGTTTTCTAATCACATAGTCCAGGCAATACATTCCTATCAATCTCGTATGCAAAATTAATAATACATTAATTACCAGAACAGCTAGTATAAAAGACTTAAACATATTACTAGATAGTAAACTTAACTACAAAGCACATATAGAAGAATGCGTAATGAATCGTTCATAACTTTGGGTTTTGTACTGAGGAATTTAAAAGATTTATCAAACTATAAAACTTTAATAACACTATTTGATATGCTTATTAGAAATTGTAGTATCGAAACAGTTCCAAATAAGTTCTTATGACGTCTGTATTATGAAAAACACAAAATGTCCTCGCACAAAGACAATATTTTATATAAAAGTCTGATTAGTGAATGTAAGCGAGATAACTTAATTGCTACAAGGCAAATTGCAGACAAAATGTTTCTGTTCAAAATGGTAAATGGAATATTTGATAACGAGGAATGCTTACACTTGTGATTTAATGCTAGGAAAATAAATTTACGAATTCGACAAATGTCTTATCGTGAAAATCAAATTTAATTGTACATCAAAAATCTCCACTACTAAGAATTACAAGAGACCCAATAGCGTAACTGGAGATGGTAAAAATACAGATTTCTTCATGCTACATAATGTTCTTGCCTCAATTAAAAATATATTTAGATATGTACTTAGATTATGTATCTTGTTTCTTGTCTATTGTTATATGTAACGATTTTGTGTATTGAATATATAGGGCTATACTTCAGTTGTACATGTACATAAATGTCTCTTTGAATGTACGATAGGCTATATATTTATGTATATACGTATCTGTATATCTATTCAAATATGTACACGTGAGTAAGTGTGTGTATCTGAACATATAAGTTTTACTGCATTTCTCTTCATTGATTGATTGATTTTTTTTTTTTTTTTGCTGTTACTATTCTTATTTCTGTAATAAGTATTGATATTTATTTCAGTTATAATAATACCTCTTGTAAAAGGAGCAATAGCTCTGTTATATGTGAATAATAAAATAAAAAATAACAAATAAAATGAAAATAGTTTTTGTTTGACCACTTCTGCTCTATATATACCTTTGAAGCAGGGATGCAAGTAACCACTCGCCCGGAGCGAGTGGTTCATCAGTGCAAGAGAGCTTTTAATATCAGTATTATATATTTTCAACTGTAAAGAATGGGATTGTGGGCTAGTAGCTTTTTTCTTGGGCTAGTAAAAGTTTGTTGCTTATTTGCATCACTGCTTTAAAGATTGTTCTAATAATTATTTTGTTAAATTTCATGAATTTTTGAATTTGTATATGTGTGAGTTCGTGAAATTTTTACCATGAAAGGCCGATAACAGGTAATGTGGCGTTAACTTTTGTTTGACCACTTCCGCTGTTTGTTGGTCTTTAACAAATGTTACGACAATGACATGAAGAAAATTTTATTTAAATTGGTGAAATAGCATTTGTATGAGGGCTGGTCAAAATCTGGGCAGCAGAGGTCGGTTACAGGCAATGTAAAGACACTTTTTGCTTGGCCTATTGCGCTTTTTGTTGGTATTTAAAGAGTGATACAAAAATGACGAATAGATTTTTTTTTTTTAAAAATCGTCAATTAGTTTTTGTATGAGGGCTGGTCAAGATCTTGTAGTAAGGTGGATTGAAAGTAATTTACCTTTACTTTTTATTTGACCACTGTCTTGTTTGGCGGTCGCTAAAGAGTGTTATCGCAATTACTTGTATCAAGTTTGGTTTCAATTGATGAATTAGTATTTGTAAGACGATTGATCAAAATGTGGTCAGTAACTGAGCATTAAAGGTAGTAAACCCTTACATTTTTCGTTACCACTTCCTTTAATACGTGATCGTTAGAGATTGTTATCTCAATTACTTGTATCAAGTGTGGTTCGAATTAGTGACTTAGTACTTGTATGAGGGCTGGTGAATGTCGGTTACTGGTAATAAACCGCTAGTTTTTGTTTGACCACTTCGTGCATTTGGCAGTTGTTAGAGACCAACACTACAATCAGAGCCGTAGCTAGAGATTTCGGCGCCCGGGAGCGAAGTAGAATTCGGTACCCCCTACACTCACCACACCAAGCTTTTCCTTCCCCCTTTTTTTTACTTATAACAAAAGCAGCAGCTGTTGTTATACTACATTGAATTTTTATTAAGCTATTTGGCAGACATGGCAACAGTCAAAATAATCATTATGTATTCTTTTACAAATAAGAACTGTTTTCAAGAGGCGTACTTTGGACATTTCCTCAATCTTGACAAAACTACCTTTGGTTGTATACACATCCACTTGAAGAACAGCTACGGAAATTTACACTACAACTATTTGTAACGCTTCATACTATCGATAAGAAATGGAATTTCAATACATTAGAAATTACGTGATTTTAAAATGTTCGAAATGAGTGACAGCATTAATTTCCACTAATAATCGTAAACTTTTGTAATTTTATCTTATATGTGACCACAGTCCGGTAGTCAAGCCAGAAATGTAGGGGGAGGCGGTAGAAGTTAGTAGGGGCCGACCCAACCATATTATAGTTCATCACCATATTATAGTTCATTTTCAAGCCTACCGTAACAATGTTAGGGGGGCAGCAAAAATTTGGGGGCCAGCCCCCTAGCTCCCCGTGGATGGGGGCCTGTGTGACCACACAAATAGCATTTTAATTTCGATTCTTTCAATGTCAGCAATTAAACGGATTGAACTTGTTAATGATAGACTTTTTTTATTACTCTTAAGGGTCGGTGGTGTGATACTACTGTTTTAAATGTTCATGCCCCAACAAAAGATAAAGACGACGATGTAAATGACACTTTTTAAGAAGAAGTGTCACGTATATTCGACCAAGTTTCGCGCTACCGTATGAAAATTCTAGTAGAGGATTTCAATGCGAAGGTAGGGCGACAAGATGTTTTAAAACTGGTTATAGGGAACGAAAGTCTGCATAGGGAAAGTAATAGCAATGGTATTAGACTAGTGAACTTTGCAACATCCGAAAACCTTATCGTGAAGAGTACAAAATTCCCACGTTCATAAGTACACATGAACCTCAGCAGATGGAAGGACACACAAACAAATTGATCTTGTTTTAGTAGATAAAAGAAGACTAGCATAATTGATGCTCACTCGTTCAGAGGACCCAACTGTAACACTGATCACTATCTGGTAACAGCGTTAATAAGAGAGAGAGGTTATCGTTAAATTAAGAGAATATTCAACGTCTGAAAATGGAGAGGTTTAGTTTAAAGAAATTAGAGAAGAACCAGACGACAGGGAAATACCAGATTAAAGTGTAATAAATTCTCGTTTTTAGAAGGTTTTGAGAGCTCTAATGTTGGGCTCAAATTAGAGATAGCATTCAAATTTCAACAAGAGAAAAATTGTGTCACGCGGAAATACGTAGAAACAAATCATGGTAATACCAGGAATGTGCAAACTATCGGAGAAGGGAAAATAGGCGAAACTGCGTTGCCTACAAAATCCAAACGATATAACTATACTAAATTTAGTTGACATCAGACGGGAAACTTCCAAAATGTTTAGAAGAGAGAAGCGCAATTTTTCGAAAGCTTAAATTAATGAAATTGAAGATAATAGTAAAAGAAAAGATCGAGACAAGTTCAAGGGCATCAACGAATTTATAAAAGGGTACCAACGTTGCGCGTATGTATTAAAGAGAGAAAAATTATTAATGATACAAATAGCATCTTGAATAGATAGAAAGATTTCTTTGACTGTTTGCTTAACCAAAAAACTAATGTTCATCGGGAAAGGGAAATGTACAGCAGAACTATAAGCGTAACACACACACACACAACTATATATATATATATATATATATATATATATATATATATATATATATATATATATTAAATTCTCAATATTTGTCGACCGACTGCTGGATGAAGGTCTCTCCAATTATTTTTGACACGTATCTATTTTTGGCAGCTCGTTTACACGTTACCCCACACCAGCGGCGTGCCGTCAAGGGGACTAGGGGACTAGGCTAGTCCCCTGGCATTTTAATTAAAGCATTTTGTGATAAATATATACCAAAGAAAACGAAAACATTGTTTCTATTTCTCTAATTTCGTAAAATACCACTGTTTCAATTGTTCTGACACAACTTTAGTCAGCGCCCGTGTGCTGGGTGCGACAGCGAAGTGAAGATCGGAAACGATCGGGTTTTAAGCGGCTTTTCTCGGGAAAGGGAACAGTATCCAGCCAGCTAGTCCTCATATTATGTTGTCTAAGCACTAAGCACGGGCGTTCTGTCGTAAGCGAATTTAATGCTCGTTTGCTTTTTACAGTTAATAGTTTTAACGCAATTAAATTTACAGTATTAATCTTGACACTTTAAGAGACCTAGTGAAGTGTGAACTTTTTAGATTATCAATATATTTTGAAAATGACTCAAAGAATAAAGTATGGAAGGGGACTCGTCTGAGAAATTGAGTCCCTTGTAGCAAAGCGATGGCGCAAGCAGTGATATTACTTCAATTGGTACAGGAGACAGTAGGGATGGGGATGGGCCGTTTCAGTGTTTATTCTGGACCAATTATTCATGGTATCATTTGGATTCCTTAATTTTCAAGAAAAGCAACAAATAATAACCAGTGGTAGAACAACTCCAAGCATTTCCATTCAGACAAAAATGAAAGATTATATACATATCAAAACGGATTATTTTGCTTCTTCAAAATGGTTAACTGCATGTAAGACAAGAAACAAACTGTATTGCTGGCCTTGTATTCTGTTCCACATAGAAAAGGACGTGTGGAATAATGATGGCTTTTGTGACATGAACAATTTTCACAAACCCAAGTTGCGCCACGAAAAGTGTTATCCACACCTGTCCACAATAACTAAATTGAAAACTTTCGGGAAACCAGAAGTGATTTTCAATTGAACGAGCAATGCAGAAGTTGATTCAAACCGAGAACTAATGAACCGATTGATTTATGCCTCTTGTTTTATGTCTAAACAAGAGCTATCATTTAGAGGTCATAACGAACAGGAAGATTCTGTCAATTAGGGAAACTATATTGAAATAATTCAGTTACTTTTTAAGTAAGATACTAAATGGATTTGCAGGGGCGCCCGAAGAAAATGTTCTAGGGAGGGGCCCATCTCCATGGATGCTATGTTGCGTCTGGTATTTCTGGTATTTAATAAACGTGGTTTGCTATATTACGTATACATTTTCGTGAGCCAGAGGAAGCTTTCATGACTTAAAAAAAAATGTGTGAGTTATCATAGAAGGATTTCGATTTTGCATTTCCACTAAAAGTTTTCAGTCAATTTTTTGTTTCGCGCACGGATTCAACATTCTTTAAAGTAAAATCTTTGGTGTGAAATATTGCATCCAAAAAGAACAAAACATGGTATCTCAACTTAGAAATGCAAGAAATGATTTTGAAGAGAGTTATAGAAAAGTAGAATTACATGACAACGGGAACCTTCTAATAAAAGACGTAGACTAAAGTAGATGACTCAACAGACCCAAAAATTAAATATGTGCGTCTATTCAATGACATTATTGATACTCTGATTGAACAAATGCAGGTGAGATTTCAAGATCTCATTGAGTTACAATTTCTTGAGCTGTTAGATGTAAAGAATTTTCAGTGCTTCAAATCTCGATTTCCAGATTGTTTTTTGACCCTTAAATCAAGTTAAAGGAGTTTTTTTTTTTAATTTTAGCAATTTGCGGAGTGAATTAATATAGGTTTACAGACTATTTTTAAGATGTTTCAAATAAAACTGTGACTGAAATTATCCATTTCTTGAAAGAAAGAGGCTAGTAGTACTTGGTCCTGTACTTGTGTTGAATATTGTTTCAGTTGGTCAATTAGTATTTGTGTGAGGGGTGGTCAAATTCTGGTCAGTAACGGGTATTGTAAGTATTGTGGAATTCCTTTTGATTTGACCCGTTCCATTCTTTCGGTATTGTTAGAGTTTGTTATCAATATTATTTGTACCGAGTTTGATTTGAGTTGGTGTATTTGTGTTTGTGTGAGGAGTGGTCAAAGTCTGTTCAGTAACGGGTATTGTAGGTAATGTACCGTTACTTTTGCTTCGAGCAGTTCCATTCTTTAGGTGTTTGTAGAGACGGTTATCAAAATTACTTGTGTCGAGTTTGGTTTCAGTTGGTCAATTAGTATTTGTGTAAGGGGTGGTCAAATTCTGGTCAGTAACGGGTATTGTAAGTATTGTGGAATTCCTTTTGATTTGACCCGTTCCATTCTTTCGGTATTGTTAGAGATTGTTATCAATATTATTTGTACCGAGTTTGATTTGAGTTGGTGTATTTGTGTTTGTGTGAGGATTGGTCAAAGTCTGTTCAGTAACGGGTATTGTAGGTAATGTACCGTTACTTTTGCTTCGAGCAGTTCCATTCTTTAGGTGTTTGTAGAGACGGTTATCAAAATTACTTGTGTCGAGTTTGGTTTCAGTTGGTCAATTAGTATTTGTGTAAGGGGTGGTCAAATTCTGATCAGTAACGGATATTGTAAGTATTGTGGAATTACTTTGATTTGACCCGTTCCATTCTTTCGATATTGCTAGAGATTGTTATCAATATTATTTGTACCGAGTTTCATTTGAGTTGGTGTATTTGTGTTTGTGTGAGGAGTGGTCAAAATCTGGTCAATAACGGGTATTGCAGGTAATGTACCGTTAATTTTGCTTCGAGCAGTTTCGTTCTTTAGGTGTTTGTAGAGACGGTTATCAAAATTACTTGTGTCGAGTTTGGTTTCAGTTGGTCAATTAGTATTTGTGTGAGGGGTGGTCAAATTCTGGTCAGTAACGGGTATTGTAAGTATTGTGGAATTACTTTTGATTTGACGCGTTCCTTTCTTTCGGTATTGTTAGAGATTGTTATCAATATTATTTGTACCGAGTTTCATTTGAGTTGGTGTATTTGTGTTTGTGTGAGGGGTGGTCAAATTCTGGTCAGTAACGGGTATTGTAAGTATTGTGGAATTACTTTTGATTTGACCCGTTCCATTCTTTCGGTATTGTTAGAGATTGTTATCAATATTATTTGTACCGAGTTTCATTTGAGTTGGTGTATTTGTGTTTGTGTGAGGAGTGGTCAAATTTTGGTCAGTAACGGGTATTGTAGGTAATGTACCGTTACTTTTGCTTCTAGCAGTTCTATTCTTTAGGTGCTTGTAGAGACGGTTATCAAAATTACTTGTGTCGAGTTTGGTTTCAGTTGGTCAATTAGTATTTTTGTGAGGGGTGGTCAAATTCTGGTCAGTAACGGGTATTGTAAGTATTTTGATATTACTTTTGATTTGACCCGTTCCATTCTTTCGGTATTGTTAGAGATTGTTATCAATATTATTTGTACCGAGTTTCATTTGAGTTGGTGTATTTGTGTTTGTGTGAGGAGTGGTCAAATTTTGGTCAGTAACGGGTATTGTAGGTAATGTACCGTTACTTTTGCTTCGAGCAGTTCTATTCTTTAGGTGCTTGTAGAGACGGTTATCAAAATTACTTCTGTCGAGTTTGGTTTCAGTTGGTCAATTAGTATTTGTGTGAGGGGTGGTCAAATTCTGGTCAGTAACGGTTATTGTAAGTATTGTGGAATTCCTTTTGATTTGACCCGTTCCATTCTTTCGGTATTGTTAGATATTGTTATCAATATTATTTGTACCGAGTTTCATTTGAGTTGGTCTATTTGTGTTTGTGTGAGGAGTGGTCAAAATCTGGTCAGTAACGGGTATTGTAGGTAATGTACCGTTACTTTTGCTTCGAGCAGCTCCGTTCTTTAGGTGTTTGTAGAAACGGTTATCACAATTACTTGTGTCGAGTTTGGTTTCAGTTGGTCAATTAGTCTTTGTGTGAGGGGTGGTCAAATTCTGGTCAGTAACAGGTATTGTAAGTATTGTGGAATTACTTTTGATTTGACCCGTCCCATTCTTTCGGTATTGTTAGAGATTGTTATCAATATTATTTGTACCGAGTTTCATTTGAGTTGGTGTATTTGTGTTTGTGTGAGGAGTGGTCAAAAACTGGTCAGTAACGGGTATTGTAGGTAATGTACCGTTACTTTTGCTTCGAGCAGTGTGTGTAGAGACTGTGTTTGTGGTGTTTGTAGAGACGGTTATCAAAATTACTTGTGTCGAGTTTGGTTTCAGTTGGTCAATTAGTATTTGTGTGAGGGGTGGTGAAATTCTGTCAGTAACGGGTATTGTAAGTATTGTGGAATTACTTTTGATTTGACCCGTTCTATTCTTTCGGTATTGCTAGAGATTGTTATCAGTATTATTTGTATCGAGTTTCATTTGAGTTGGTGTATTTGTGTTTGTGTGAGGAGTGGTCAAAGTCTGGTCAGTAGCGGGTATTGTAGGTAATGTAACGTAACTTTTGTTTCGAGCAGTTCCATTCTTTAGGTGTTGTTAGAGACTGTTATTAAAATTACTTGTGTTGAGTATTGTTTCAGTTGGGCAATTAGTATTTGTGTGAGGGGTGGTGAAATTCTGGTCAGTAACGGGTATTGTAAGTATTGTGGAATTACTTTTGATAAGACCCCTTCTATTCTTTCGGTATTGCTAGAGATTGTTATCAATATTATTTGTACCGAGTTTCATTTGAGTTGGTGTATTTGTGTCTGTGTGAGGAGTGGTCAAATTTTGGTCAGTAACGGGTATTGTAGGTAATGTACCGTTACTTTTGCTTCTAGCAGTTCTATTCTTTAGGTGCTTGTAGAGACGGTTATCAAAATTACTTCTGTCGAGTTTGGTTTCAGTTGGTCAATTAGTCTTTGTGTGAGGGGTGGTCAAATTCTGGTCAGTAACGGGTATTGTAAGTATTGTGGAATTACTTTTGATTTAAACCGGTCCATTCTTCGGTATTGTTAGAGATTGTTATCAATATTATTTGTACCGAGTTTCATTTGAGTTGGTGTATTTGTGTTTGTGTGAGGAGTGGTCAAATTTTGGTCAGTAACGGGTATTGTAGGTAATGTACCGTTACTTTTGCTTCTAGCAGTTCTATTCTTTAGGTGCTTGTAGAGACGGTTATCAAAATTACTTCTGTCGAGTTTGGTTTCAGTTGGTCAATTAGTATTTTTGTGAGGGGTGGTCAAATTCTGGTCAGTAACGGTTATTGTAAGTATTGTGGAATTCCTTTTGATTTGACCCGTTCCATTCTTTCGGTATTGTTAGAGATTGTTATCAATATTATTTGTAACGAGTTTCATTTGAGTTGGTCTATTTGTGTTTGTGTGAGGAGTGGTCAAAATCTGGTCAGTAACGGGTATTGTAGGTAATGTACCGTTACTTTTGCTTCGAGCAGCTCCGTTCTTTAGGTGTTTGTAGAAACGGTTATCACAATTACTTGTGTCGAGTTTGGTTTCAGTTGGTCAATTAGTCTTTGTGTGAGGGGTGGTCAAATTCTGGTCAGTAACAGGTATTGTAAGTATTGTGGAATTACTTTTGATTTGACCCGTCCCATTCTTTCGGTATTGTTAGAGATTGTTATCAATATTGTTTGTACCGAGTTTCATTTGAGTTGGTGTATTTGTGTTTGTGTGAGGAGTGGTCAAAGTCTGGTCAGTAACGGGTACTGTAGGTAATGTACCGTTAATTTTGTTTCGAGGAGTTCCATTCTTTAGGTGTTTGTAGAGACGGTTATCAAAATTACTTGTGTCGAGTTTGGTTTCAGTTGGTCAATTAGTATTTGTGTGAGGGGTGGTGAAATTCTGTCAGTAACGGGTATTGTAAGTATTGTGGAATTACTTTTGATTTGACCCGTTCTATTCTTTCGGTATTGCTAGAGATTGTTATCAGTATTATTTGTATCGAGTTTCATTTGAGTTGGTGTATTTGTGTTTGTGTGAGGAGTGGTCAAAGTCTGGTCAGTAGCGGGTATTGTAGGTAATTTAACGTTACTTTTGTTTCGAGCAGTTCCATTCTTTAGGTGTTGTTAGAGACTGTTATTAAAATTACTTGTGTTGAGTATTGTTTCAGTTGGTCAATTAGTATTTGTGTGAGGGGTGGTCAAATTCTAGTCAGTAACGGGTATTGTAAGTATTGTGGAATTACTTTTGATTTGACCCGTTCCATTCTTTCGGTATTGTTAGAGATTGTTATCAATATTATTTGTACCGAGTTTCATTTGAGTTGGTGTATTTGTGTCTGTGTGAGGAGTGGTCAAATTTTGGTCAGTAACGGGTATTGTAGGTAATGTACCGTTACTTTTGTTTCTAGCAGTTCTATTCTGTAGGTGCTTGTAGAGACGGTTATCAAAATTACTTCTGTCGAGTTTGGTTTCAGTTGGTCAATTAGTCTTTGTGTGAGGGGTGGTCAAATTCTGGTCAGTAACGGGTATTGTAAGTATTGTGGAATTACTTTTGATTTAAACCGGTCCATTCTTTCGGTATTGTTAGAGATTGTAATCAATATTATTTGTACCGAGTTTCATTTGAGTTGGTGTATTTGTGTTTGTGTGAGGAGTGGTCAAATTTTGGTCAGTAACGGGTATTTTAGGTAATGTACCGTTACTTTTGCTTCTAGCAGTTCTATTCTTTAGGTGCTTGTAGAGACGGTTATCAAAATTACTTGTGTCGAGTTTGGTTTCAGTTGGTCAATTAGTATTTTTGTGAGGGGTGGTCAAATTCTGGTCAGTAACGGGTATTGTAAGTATTGTGGAATTACTTTTGATTTGACCCGTTCCATTCTTTCGGTATTGTTAGAGATTGTTATCAATATTATTTGTACCGAGTTTCATTTGAGTTGGTGTATTTGTGTTTGTGTGAGGAGTGGTCAAAGTCTGGTCAGTAATGGGTATTTTAGGTAATGTATCGTTACTTTTGCTTCGAGCAGTTCCATTCTTTAGGTGTTTGCAGAGACGGTTATCAAAATTACTTGTGTCGAGTTTGGTTTCAGTTGGTCAATTAGTCTTTGTGTGAGGGGTGGTCAAATTCTGGTCAGTAACAGGTATTGTAAGTATTGTGGAATTACTTTTGATTTGACCCGTCCCATTCTTTCGGTATTGTTAGAGATTGTTATCAATATTGTTTGTACCGAGTTTCATTTGAGTTGGTGTATTTGTGTTTGTGTGAGGAGTGGTCAAAGTCTGGTCAGTAACGGGTACTGTAGGTAATGTACCGTTAATTTTGTTTCGAGGAGTTCCATTCTTTAGGTGTTTGTAGAGACGGTTATCAAAATTACTTGTGTCGAGTTTGGTTTCAGTTGGTCAATTAGTATTTGTGTGAGGGGTGGTGAAATTCTGTCAGTAACGGGTATTGTAAGTATTGTGGAATTACTTTTGATTTGACCCGTTCTATTCTTTCGGTATTGCTAGAGATTGTTATCAGTATTATTTGTATCGAGTTTCATTTGAGTTGGTGTATTTGTGTTTGTGTGAGGAGTGGTCAAAGTCTGGTCAGTAGCGGGTATTGTAGGTAATTTAACGTTACTTTTGTTTCGAGCAGTTCCATTCTTTAGGTGTTGTTAGAGACTGTTATTAAAATTACTTGTGTTGAGTATTGTTTCAGTTGGTCAATTAGTATTTGTGTGAGGGGTGGTCAAATTCTAGTCAGTAACGGGTATTGTAAGTATTGTGGAATTACTTTTGATTTGACCCGTTCCATTCTTTCGGTATTGTTAGAGATTGTTATCAATATTATTTGTACCGAGTTTCATTTGAGTTGGTGTATTTGTGTCTGTGTGAGGAGTGGTCAAATTTTGGTCAGTAACGGGTATTGTAGGTAATGTACCGTTACTTTTGTTTCTAGCAGTTCTATTCTGTAGGTGCTTGTAGAGACGGTTATCAAAATTACTTCTGTCGAGTTTGGTTTCAGTTGGTCAATTAGTCTTTGTGTGAGGGGTGGTCAAATTCTGGTCAGTAACGGGTATTGTAAGTATTGTGGAATTACTTTTGATTTAAACCGGTCCATTCTTTCGGTATTGTTAGAGATTGTAATCAATATTATTTGTACCGAGTTTCATTTGAGTTGGTGTATTTGTGTTTGTGTGAGGAGTGGTCAAATTTTGGTCAGTAACGGGTATTTTAGGTAATGTACCGTTACTTTTGCTTCTAGCAGTTCTATTCTTTAGGTGCTTGTAGAGACGGTTATCAAAATTACTTCTGTCGAGTTTGGTTTCAGTTGGTCAATTAGTATTTTTGTGAGGGGTGGTCAAATTCTGGTCAGTAACGGGTATTGTAAGTATTGTGGAATTGCTTTTGATTTGACCCGTTCCATTCTTTCGGTATTGTTAGAGATTGTTATCAATATTATTTGTACCGAGTTTCATTTGAGTTGGTGTATTTGTGTTTGTGTGAGGAGTGGTCAAAATCTGGTCAGTAATGGGTATTTTAGGTAATGTACCGTTACTTTTGCTTCGAGCAGTTCCATTCTTTAGGTGTTTGCAGAGACGGTTATCAAAATTACTTGTGTCGAGTTTGGTTTCAGTTGGTCAATTAGTCTTTGTGTGAGAGGTGGTGAAATTCTGGTCAGTAACGGATATTGTAAGTATTGTGGAATTACTTTTGATTTGACCCGTTCCATTCTTTCGCTATTGCTAGATATTGTTATCAATATTATTTGTACCGAGTTTCATTTGAGTTGGTGTATTTGTGTTTGTGAGAGGAGCGGTCAAAGTCTGGTCAATAGCGGGTATTGTAGGTAATGTAACGTTACTTTTGTTTCGAGCAGTTCCATTCTTTAGGTGTTGTTAGAGACTGTTATTAAAATTACTTGTGTTGAGTATTGATTCAGTTGGTCAATTAGTATTTGTGTGAGGGGTGGTCAAATTCTGGTCAGTAACGGGTATTGTAAGTATTGTGGAATTACTTTTGATTTGACCCGTTCCATTCTTTCGGTATTGTTAGAGATTGTTATCAATATTATTTGTACCGAGTTTCATTTGAGTTGGTGTATTTGTGTTTGTGTGAGGAGTGGTCAAATTTTGGTCAGTAACGGGTATTGTAGGTAATGTACCGTTACTTTTGCTTCGAGCAGTTCTATTCTTTAGGTGTTTGTAGAAACGGCTATCACAATTACTTGTGTCGAGTTTGGTTTCAGTTGGTCAATTAGTCTTTGTGTGAGGGGTGGTCAAATTCTGGTCAGTAACAGGAATTGTCAGTATTGTGGAATTACTTTTGATTTGACCCGTCCCATTCTTTCGGTATTGTTAGAGATTGTTATCAATATTATTTGTACCGAGTTTCATTTGAGTTGGTGTATTTGTGTTTGTGTGAGGAGTGGTCAAAATCTGGTCAGTAACGGGTATTGTAGGTAATGTACCGTTACTTTTGCTTCGAGCAGCTCCATTCTTTAGGTGTTTGTAGAGACGGTTATCAAAATTACTTGTGTCGAGTTTGGTTTCAGTTGGTCAATTAGTATTTGTGTGAGGGGTGGTCAAATTCTGTCAGTAACGGGTTTTGTAAGTATTGTGGAATTACTTTTGATTTGACCCGTTCTATTCTTTCGGTATTGCTAGAGATTGTTATCAGTATTATTTGTATCGAGTTTCATTTGAGTTGGTGTATTTGTGTTTGTTTGAGGAGTGGTCAAAGTCTGGTCAGTAGCGGGTATTGTAGGTAATGTAACGTTACTTTTGTTTCGAGCAGTTCCATTCTTTAGGTGTTGTTAGAGACTGTTATTAAAATTACTTGTGTTGAGTATTGTTTCAGTTGGTCAATTAGTATTTGTGTGAGGGGTGGTCAAATTCTGGTCAGTAACGGGTATTGTAAGTATTGTGGAATTACTTTTGATTTGACCCGTTCCATTCTTTCGGTATTGTTAGAGATTGTTATCAATATTATTTGTACCGAGTTTCATTTGAGTTGGTGTATTTGTGTCTGTGTGAGGAGTGGTCAAATTTTTGTCAGTAACGGGTATTGTAGGTAATGTACCGTTACTTTTGCTTCTAGCAGTTCTATTCTGTAGGTGCTTGTAGAGACGGTTATCAAAATTACTTCTGTCGAGTTTGGTTTCAGTTGGTCAATTAGTTTTTGTGTGAGGGGTGGTCAAATTCTGGTCAGTAACGGGTATTGTAAGTATTGTGGAATTACTTTTGATTTAAACCGGTCCATTCTTTCGGTATTGTTAGAGATTGTAATCAATATTATTTGTACCGTGTTTCATTTGAGTTGGTGTATTTGTGTTTGTGTGAGGAGTGGTCAAATTTTGGTCAGTAACGGGTATTTTAGGTAATGTACCGTTACTTTTGCTTCTAGCAGTTCTATTCTTTAGGTGCTTGTAGAGACGGTTATCAAAATTACTTCTGTCGAGTTTGGTTTCAGTTGGTCAATTAGTATTTGTGTGAGGGGTGGTCAAACTCTGGTCAGTAACGGTTATTGTAAGTATTGTGGAATTACTTTTGATTTGACCCGTTCCATTCTTTCGGTATTATTAGAGATTGTTATCAATATTATTTGTACCGAGTTTCATTTGAGTTGGTGTATTTGTGTTTGTGTGAGGAGTGGTCAAAGTCTGGTCAGTAGCGGGTATTGTAGGTAATGTAACGTTACTTTTGTTTCGTGCAGTTCCATTCTTTAGGTGTTGTTAGAGACTGTTATTAAAATTACTTGTGTTGAGTATTGTTTCAGTTGGTCAATTAGTCTTTGTGTGAGGGGTGGTCAAATTCTGGTCAGTAACGGGTATTGTAAGTATTGTGGAATTACTTTTGATTTGACCCGTTCCATTTTTTCGGTATTGTTAGAGATTGTTATCAATATTATTTGTACCGAGTTTCATTTGAGTTGGTGTATTTGTATCTGTGTGAGGAGTGGTCAAATTTTTGTCAGTAACGGGTATTGTAGGTAATGTACCGTTACGTTTGCTTCGAGCAGTTCCATTCTTTAGGTGTTTGTAGAGACGGTTATCAAAATTACTTGTATCGAGTTTGGTTTCAGTTGGTCAATTAGTATTTGTGTGAGGGGTGGTCAAATTCTGTCAGTAACGGGTATTGTAAGTATTGTGGAATTACTTTTGATTTGACCCGTTCTATTCTTTCGGTATTGCTAGAGATTGTTATCAGTATTATTTGTATCGAGTTTCATTTGAGTTGGTGTATTTGTGTTTGTGTGAGGAGTGGTCAAATTTTGGTCAGTAACGGGTATTGTAGGTAATGTAACGTTACTTTTGTTTCGAGCAGTTCCATTCTTTAGGTGTTGTTAGAGACTGTTATTAAAATTACTTGTGTTGAGTATTGTTTCAGTTGGTCAATTAGTATTTGTGTGAGGGGTTGTCAAATTCTGGTCAGTAACGGGTATTGTAAGTATTGTGGAATTACTTTTGATTTGACCCGTTCCATTCTTTCGGTATTGTTAGAGATTGTTATAAATATTATTTGTACCGAGTTTCATTTGAGTTGGTGTATTTGTGTCTGTGTGAGGAGTGGTCAAATTTTTGTCAGTAACGGGTATTGTAGGTAATGTACCGTTACTTTTGCTTCTAGCAGTTCTATTCTTTAGGTGCTTGTAGAGACGGTTATCAAAATTACTTCTGTCGAGTTTGGTTTCAGTTGGTCAATTAGTCTTTGTGTGAGGGGTGGTCAAATTCTGGTCAGTAACGGGTATTGTAAGTATTGTGGAATTACTTTTGATTTAAACCGGTCCATTCTTCGGTATTGTTAGAGATTGTTATCAATATTATTTGTACCGAGTTTCATTTGAGTTGGTGTATTTGTGTTTGTGTGAGGAGTGGTCAAATTTTGGTCAGTAACGGGTATTGTAGGTAATGTACCGTTACTTTTGCTTCGAGCAGTTCCATTCTTTAGGTGTTTGTAGAGACGGTTATCAAAATTACTTGTGTCGAGTTTGGTTTCAGTTGGTCAATTAGTATTTGTGTGAGGGGTGGTCAAATTCTGATCAGTAACGGGTATTGTAAGTATTGTGGAATTACTTTTGATTTGACCCGTTCTATTCTTTCGGTATTGCTAGAGATTGTTATCAGTATTATTTGTATCGAGTTTCATTTGAATTGGTGTATTTGTGTTTGTGTGAGGAGTGGTCAAATTTTGGTCAGTAACGTGTATTGTAGGTAATGTAACGTTACTTTTGTTTCGAGAAGTTCCATTCTTTAGGTGTTGTTAGAGACTGTTATTAAAATTACTTGTGTTGAGTATTGTTTCAGTTGGTCAATTAGTATTTGTGTGAGGGGTGGTCAAATTCTGGTCAGTAACGGGTATTGTAAGTATTGTGGAATTACTTTTGATTTGACCCGTTCCATTCTTTCGGTATTGTTAGAGATTGTTATCAATATTATTTGTACCGAGTTTCATTTGAGTTGGTGTATTTGTGTTTGTGTGAGGAGTGGTCAAATTTTGGTCAGTAACGGGTATTGTAGGTAATGTACCGTTACTTTTGCTTCGAGCAGTTCTATTCTTTAGGTGTTTGTAGAAACGGTTATCACAATTACTTGTGTCGAGTTTGGTTTCAGTTGGTCAATTAGTCTTTGTGTGAGGGGTGGTCAAATTCTGGTCAGTAACAGGTATTGTCAGTATTGTGGAATTACTTTTGATTTGACCCGTTCCATTCTTTCGGTATTGTTAGAGATTGTTATCAATATTATTTGTACCGAGTTTCATTTGAGTTGGTGTATTTGTGTTTGTGTGATGAGTGGTCAAAATCTGGTCAGTAACGGGTATTGTAGGTAATGTACCGTTACTTTTGCTTCGAGCAGCTCCATTCTTTAGGTGTTTGTAGAGACGGTTATCAAAATTACTTGTGTCGAGTTTGGTTTCAGTTGGTCAATTAGTATTTGTGTGAGGGGTGGTCAAATTCTGTCAGTAACGGGTATTGTAAGTATTGTGGAATTACTTTTGATTTGACCCGTTCTATTCTTTCGGTATTGCTAGAGATTGTTATCAGTATTATTTGTATCGAGTTTCATTTGAGTTGGTGTATTTGTGTTTGTTTGAGGAGTGGTCAAAGTCTGGTCAGTAGCGGGTATTGTAGGTAATGTAACGTTACTTTTGTTTCGAGCAGTTCCATTCTTTAGGTGTTGTTAGAGACTGTTATTAAAATTACTTGTGTTGAGTATTGTTTCAGTTGGTCAATTAGTATTTGTGTGAGGGGTGGTCAAATTCTGGTCAGTAACGGGTATTGTAAGTATTGTGGAATTACTTTTGATTTGACCCGTTCCATTCTTTCGGTATTGTTAGAGATTGTTATCAATATTATTTGTACCGAGTTTCATTTGAGTTGGTGTATTTGTGTCTGTGTGAGGAGTGGTCAAATTTTTGTCAGTAACGGGTATTGTAGGTAATGTACCGTTACTTTTGCTTCTAGCAGTTCTATTCTGTAGGTGCTTGTAGAGACGGTTATCAAAATTACTTCTGTCGAGTTTGGTTTCAGTTGGTCAATTAGTCTTTGTGTGAGGGGTGGCCAAATTCTGGTCAGTAACGGGTATTGTAAGTATTGTGGAATTACTTTTGATTTGACCCGTTCCATTCTTTCGGTATTGTTATAGATTGTTATCAATATTATTTGTACCGAGTTTCATTTGAGTTGGTGTATTTGTGTTTGTGTGAGGAGTGGTCAAATTTTGGTCAGTAACGGGTATTGTAGGTAATGTACCGTTACTTTTGCTTCGAGCAGTTCTATTCTTTAGGTGCTTGTAGAGACGGTTATCAAAATTACTTCTGTCGAGTTTGGTTTCAGTTGGTCAATTAGTATTTGTGTGAGGGGTGGTCAAACTCTGGTCAGTAACGGTTATTGTAAGTATTGTGGAATTACTTTTGATTTGACCCGTTCCATTCTTTCGGTATTATTAGAGATTGTTATCAATATTATTTGTACCGAGTTTCATTTGAGTTGGTGTATTTGTGTTTGTGTGAGGAGTGGTCAAAGTCTGGTCAGTAGCGGGTATTGTAGGTAATGTAACGTTACTTTTGTTTCGTGCAGTTCCATTGTTTAGGTGTTGTTAGAGACTGATATTAAAATTACTTGTGTTGAGTATTGTTTCAGTTGGTCAATTAGTCTTTGTGTGAGGGGTGGTCAAATTCTGGTCAGTAACGGGTATTGTAAGTATTGTGGAATTACTTTTGATTTGACCCGTTCCATTTTTTCGGTATTGTTAGAGATTGTTATCAATATTATTTGTACCGAGTTTCATTTGAGTTGGTGTATTTGTATCTGTGTGAGGAGTGGTCAAATTTTTGTCAGTAACGGGTATTGTAGGTAATGTACCGTTACGTTTGCTTCGAGCAGTTCCATTCTTTAGGTGTTGTTAGAGACGGTTATCAAAATTACTTGTGTCGAGTTTGGTTTCAGTTGGTCAATTAGTATTTGTGTGAGGGGTGGCCAAATTCTGTCAGTAACGGGTATTGTAAGTATTGTGGAATTACTTTTGATTTGACCCGTTCTATTCTTTCGGTATTGCTAGAGATTGTTATCAGTATTATTTGTATCGAGTTTCATTTGAGTTGGTGTATTTGTGTTTGTGTGAGGAGTGGTCAAATTTTGGTCAGTAACGGGTATTGTAGGTAATGTAACGTTACTTTTGTTTCGAGCAGTTCCATTCTTTAGGTGTTGTTAGAGACTGTTATTAAAATTACTTGTGTTGAGTATTGTTTCAGTTGGTCAATTAGTATTTGTGTGAGGGGTGGTCAAATTCTGGTCAGTAACGGGTATTGTAAGTATTGTGGAATTACTTTTGATTTGACCCGTTCCATTCTTTCGGTATTGTTAGAGATTGTTATCAATATTATTTGTACCGAGTTTGATTTGAGTTGGTGTATTTGTGTCTGTGTGAGAAGTGGTCAAATTTTTGGCAGTACCGAGTATTGTAGGTAATGTACCGTTACTTTTGCTTCTAGCAGTTCTATTCTTTAGGTGCTTGTAGAGACGGTTATCAAAATAACTTCTGTCGAGTTTGGTTTCAGTTGGTCAATTAGTCTTTGTGTGAGGGGTGGTCAAATTCTGGTCAGTAACGGGTATTGTAAGTATTGTGGAATTACTTTTAATTTGACCCGTTCCATTCTTTCGGTATTGTTAGAGATTGTTATCAATATTATTTGTACCGAGTTTCTTTTGAGTTGGTCTATTTGTGTTTGTGTGAGGAGTGGTCAAAGTCTGGTCAGTAACGGGTATTGTAGGTAATGTACCGTTACTTTTGCTTCGAGCAGTTCCATTCTTTAGGTGTTTGTAGAGACGGTTATCAAAATTACTTGTGTCGAGTTTGGTTTCAGTTGGTCAATTAGTATTTGTGTGAGGGGTGGTCAAATTCTGTCAGTAACGGGTATTGTAAGTATTGTGGAATTACTTTTGATTTGATCCGTTCTATTCTTTCGGTATTGCTAGAGATTGTTATCAGTATTATTTGTATCGAGTTTCATTTGAGTTGGTGTATTTGTGTTTGTGTGAGGAGTGGTCAAATTTTGGTCAGTAACGGGTATTGTAGGTAATGTAACGTTACTTTTGTTTCGAGAAGTTCCATTCTTTAGGTGTTGTTAGAGACTGTTATTAAAATTACTTGTGTTGAGTATTGTTTCAGTTGGTCAATTAGTATTTGTGTGAGGGGTGGTCAAATTCTGGTCAGTAACGGGTATTGTAAGTATTGTGGAATTACTTTTGATTTGACCCGTTCCATTCTTTCGGTATTGTTAGAGATTGTTAACAATATTATTTGTACCGAGTTTCATTTGAGTTGGTGTATTTGTGTTTGTGTGAGGAGTGGTCAAAGTCTGGTCAGTAACGGGTGTTGTAGGTAATGTACCGTTTCTTTTGCTTCGAGCAGGTCCATTCTTTAGGTGTTTGTAGAAACGGTTATCAAAATTACTTGTGTCGAGTTTGGTTTCAGTTGGTCAATTAGTATTTGTGTGAGGGGTGGTCAAATTCTCGTCAGTAACGGGTATTGTAAGTATTGTGGAATTACTTTTGATTTGACGCATTCCATTCTTTCGGTATTGTTAGAGATTGTTATCAATATTATTTGTACCGAGTTTCATTTGAGTTGGTGTATTTGTGTTTGTGTGAGGGGTGGTCAAATTCTGGTCAGTAACGGGTATTGTAAGTATTGTGGAATTACTTTTGATTTGACCCGTTCCATTCTTTCGGTATTGTTAGAGATTGTTATCAATATTATTTGTACCGAGTTTCATTTGAGTTGGTGTATTTGTGTTTGTGTGAGGAGTGGTCAAATTTTGGTCAGTAACGGGTATTGTAGGTAATGTACCGTTACTTTTGCTTCTAGCAGTTCTATTCTTTAGGTGCTTGTAGAGACGGTTATCAAAATTACTTCTGTCGAGTTTGGTTTCAGTTGGTCAATTAGTATTTTTGTGAGGGGTGGTCAAATTCTGGTCAGTAACGGGTATTGTAAGTATTTTGATATTACTTTTGATTTGACCCGTTCCATTCTTTCGGTATTGTTAGAGATTGTTATCAATATTATTTGTACCGAGTTTCATTTGAGTTGGTGTATTTGTGTTTGTGTGAGGAGTGGTCAAAGTCTGGTCAGTAATGGGTATTTTAGGTAATGTACCGTTACTTTTGCTTCGAGCAGTTCCATTCTTTAGGTGTTTGCAGAGACGGTTATCAAAATTACTTGTGTCGAGTTTGGTTTCAGTTGGTCAATTAGTCTTTGTGTGAGGGGTGGTGAAATTCTAGTCAGTAACGGATATTGTAAGTATTGTGGAGTTACTTTTGATTTGACCCGTTCCATTCTTTCGCTATTGCTAGATATTGTTATCAATATTATTTGTACTGAGTTTCATTTGAGTTGATGTATTTGTGTTTGTGTGAGGAGTGGTCAAATTTTGGTCAGTAACGGGTATTGTAGGTAATGTACCGTTACTTTTGCTTCGAGCAGTTCTATTCTTTAGGTGCTTGTAGAGACGGTTATCAAAATTACTTCTGTCGAGTTTGGTTTCAGTTGGTCAATTAGTATTTGTGTGAGGGGTGGTCAAATTCTGGTCAGTAACGGTTATTGTAAGTATTGTGGAATTCCTTTTGATTTGACCCGTTCCATTCTTTCGGTATTGTTAGATATTGTTATCAATATTATTTGTACCGAGTTTCATTTGAGTTGGTCTATTTGTGTTTGTGTGAGGAGTGGTCAAAATCTGGTCAGTAACGGGTATTGTAGGTAATGTACCGTTACTTTTGCTTCGAGCAGCTCCGTTCTTTAGGTGTTTGTGGAAACGGTTATCACAATTACTTGTGTCGAGTTTGGTTTCAGTTGGTCAATTAGTCTTTGTGTGAGGGGTGGTCAAATTCTGGTCAGTAACAGGTATTGTAAGTATTGTGGAATTACTTTTGATTTGACCCGTCCCATTCTTTCGGTATTGTTAGAGATTGTTATCAATATTATTTGTACCGAGTTTCATTTGAGTTGGTGTATTTGTTTTTGTGTGAGGAGTGGTCAAAAACTGGTCAGTAACGGGTATTGTAGGTAATGTACCGTTACTTTTGCTTCGAGCAGTGTGTGTAGAGACTGTGTTTGTGGTGTTTGTAGAGACGGTTATCAAAATTACTTGTTTCGAGTTTGGTTTCAGTTGGTCAATTAGTATTTGTGTGAGGGGTGGTGAAATTCTGTCAGTAACGGGTATTGTAAGTATTGTGGAATTACTTTTGATTTGACCCGTTCTATTCTTTCGGTATTGCTAGAGATTGTTATCAGTATTATTTGTATCGAGTTTCATTTGAGTTGGTGTATTTGTGTTTGTGTGAGGAGTGGTCAAAGTCTGGTCAGTAGCGGGTATTGTAGGTAATGTAACGTTACTTTTGTTTCGAGCAGTTCCATTCTTTAGGTGTTGTTAGAGACTGTTATTAAAATTACTTGTGTTGAGTATTGTTTCAGTTGGTCAATTAGTATTTGTGTGAGGGGTGGTCAAATTCTGGTCAGTAAAGGGTATTGTAAGTATTGTGGAATTACTTTTGATTTGACCCGTTCCATTCTTTCGGTATTGTTAGAGATTGTTATCAATATTATTTGTACCGAGTTTCATTTGAGTTGGTGTATTTGTGTCTGTGTGAGGAGTGGTCAAATTTTGGTCAGTAACGGGTATTGTAGGTAATGTACCGTTACTTTTGCATCTAGCAGTTCTATTCTTTAGGTGCTTGTAGAGACGGTTATCAAAATTACTTCTGTCGAGTTTGGTTTCAGTTGGTCAATTAGTCTTTGTGTGAGGGGTGGTCAAATTCTGGTCAGTAACGGGTATTGTAAGTATTGTGGAATTACTTTTGATTTAAACCGGTCCATTCTTTCGGTATTGTTAGAGATTGTTATCAATATTCTTTGTACCGAGTTTCATTTGAGTTGGTGTATTTGTGTTTGTGTGAGGAGTGGTCAAATTTTGGTCAGTAACGGGTATTGTAGGTAATGTACCGTTACTTTTGCTTCTAGCAGTTCTATTCTTTAGGTGCTTGTAGAGACGGTTATCAAAATTACTTCTGTCGAGTTTGGTTTCAGTTGGTCAATTAGTATTTTTTTGAGGGGTGGTCAAATTCTGGTCAGTAACGGGTATTGTAAGTATTGTGGAATTCGTTTTGATTTGACCCGTTCCATTCTTTCGGTATTGTTAGAGATTGTTATCAATATTATTTGTACCGAGTTTCATTTGAGTTGGTGTATTTGTGTTTGTGTGAGGAGTGGTCAAAGTCTGGTCAGTAATGGGTATTTTAGGTAATGTACCGTTACTTTTGCTTCGAGCAGTTCCATTCTTTAGGTGTTTGCAGAGACGGTTATCAAAATTACTTGTGTCGAGTTTGGTTTCAGTTGGTCAATTAGTCTTTGTGTGAGAGGTGGTGAAATTCTGGTCAGTAACGGATATTGTAAGTATTGTGGAATTACTTTTGATTTGACCCGTTCCATTCTTTCGCTATTGCTAGATATTGTTATCAATATTATTTGTACCGAGTTTCATTTGAGTTGGTGTATTTGTGTTTGTGAGAGGAGTGGTCAAAATCTGGTCAGTAACGGGTATTGTAGGTAATGTACCGTTACTTTTGCTTCGAGCAGCTCCATTCTTTAGGTGTTTGTAGAGACTGTTATTAAAATTACTTGTGTCGAGTTTGGTTTCAGTTGGTCAATTAGTATTTGTGTGAGGGGTGGTCAAATTCTGTCAGTAACGGGTATTGTAAGTATTGTGGAATTACTTTTGATTTGACCCGTTCCATTCTTTCGGTATTGTTAGAGATTGTTATCAATATTATTTGTACCGAGTTTCATTTGAGTTGGTGTATTTGTGTCTGTGTGAGGAGTGGTCAAATTTTTGTCAGTAACGGGTATTGTAGGTAATGTACCGTTACTTTTGCTTCTAGCAGTTCTATTCTTTAGGTGCTTGTAGAGACGGTTATCAAAATTACTTCTGTCGAGTTTGGTTTCAGTTGGTCAATTAGTATTTGTGTGAGGGGTGGTCAAACTCTGGTCAGTAACGGTTATTGTAAGTATTGTGGAATTACTTTTGATTTGACCCGTTCCATTCTTTCGGTATTATTAGAGATTGTTATCAATATTATTTGTACCGAGTTTCATTTGAGTTGGTGTATTTGTGTTTGTGTGAGGAGTGGTCAAAGTCTGGTCAGTAGCGGGTATTGTAGGTAATGTAACGTTACTTTTGTTTCGTGCAGTTCCATTCTTTAGGTGTTGTTAGAGACTGTTATTAAAATTACTTGTGTTGAGTATTGTTTCAGTTGGTCAATTAGTCTTTGTGTGAGGGGTGGTCAAATTCTGGTCAGTAACGGGTATTGTAAGTATTGTGGAATTACTTTTGATTTGACCCGTTCCATTCTTTCGGTATTGTTAGAGATTGTTATCAATATTATTTGTACCGAGTTTCATTTGAGTTGGTGTATTTGTGTCTGTGTGAGGAGTGGTCAAATTTTTGTCAGTAACGGGTATTGTAGGTAATGTACCGTTACTTTTGCTTCGAGCAGTTCCATTCTTTAGGTGTTTGTAGAGACGGTTATCAAAATTACTTGTGTCGAGTTTGGTTTCAGTTGGTCAATTAGTATTTGTGTGAGGGGTGGTCAAATTCTGTCAGTAACGGGTATTGTAAGTATTGTGGAATTACTTTTGATTTGACCCGTTCCATTCTTTCGGTATTGTTAGAGATTGTTATCAATATTATTTGTACCGAGTTTCATTTGAGTTAGTGTATTTGTGTTTGTGTGAGGAGTGGTCAAATTTTGGTCAGTAACGGGTATTGTAGGTAATGTACCGTTACTTTTGCTTCTAGCAGTTCTATTCTTTATTTGCTTGTAGAAACGGTTATCACAATTACTTGTGTCGAGTTTGGTTTTAGTTGGTCAATTAGTATTTTTGTGATGGGTGGCCAAATTCTGGTCAGTAACGGGTATTGTAAGTATTGTGGAATTCCTTTTGATTTGACCCGTTCCATTCTTTCGGTATTGTTAGAGATTGTTATCAATATTATTTGTACCGAGTTTCATTTGAGTTGGTGTATTTGTGTTTGTGTGAGGAGTGGTCAAATTTTGGTCAGTAACGGGTATTGTAGGTAATGTACCGTTACTTTTGCTTCGAGCAGTTCTATTCTTTAGGTGCTTGTAGAGACGGTTATCAAAATTACTTCTGTCGAGTTTGGTTTCAGTTGGTCAATTAGTATTTGTGTGAGGGGTGGTCAAACTCTGGTCAGTAACGGTTATTGTAAGTATTGTGGAATTACTTTTGATTTGACCCGTTCCATTCTTTCGGTATTGTTAGAGATTGTTTTCAATATTATTTGTACCGAGTTTCATTTGAGTTGGTGTATTTGTGTTTGTGTGAGGAGTGGTCAAAGTCTGGTCAGTAGCGGGTATTGTAGGTAATGTAACGTTACCTTTGTTTCGTGCAGTTCCATTCTTTAGGTGTTGTTAGAGACTGTTAATAAAATTACTTGTGTTGAGTATTGTTTCAGTTGGTCAATTAGTCTTTGTGTGAGGGGTGGTCAAATTCTGGTCAGTAACGGGTATTGTAAGTATTGTGGAATTACTTTTGATTTGACCCGTTCCATTCTTTCGGTATTGTTAGAGATTGTTATCAATATTATTTGTACCGAGTTTCATTTGAGTTGGTGTATTTGTGTCTGTGTGAGGAGTGGTCAAATTTTTGTCAGTAACGGGTATTGTAGGTAATGTACCGTTACTTTTGCTTCGAGCAGTTCCATTCTTTAGGTGTTTATAGAGACGGTTATCAAAATTACTTGTGTCGAGTTTGGTTTCACTTGGTCAATTAGTATTTGTGTGAGGGGTGGTCAAATTCTGTCAGTAACGGGTATTGTAAGTATTGTGGAATTACTTTTGATTTGACCCGTTCCATTCTTTCGGTATTGTTAGAGATTGTTATCAATATTATTTGTACCGAGTTTCATTTGAGTTGGTGTATTTGTGTTTGTGTGAGGAGTGGTCAAATTTTGGTCAGTAACGGGTATTGTAGGTAATGTACCGTTACTTTTGCTTCGAGCAGTTCTATTCTTTAGGTGTTTGTAGAAACGGTTATCACAATTACTTGTGTCGAGTTTGGTTTTAGTTGGTCAATTAGTATTTTTGTGAGGGGTGGCCAAATTCTGGTCAGTAACGGGTATTGTAAGTATTGTGGAATTCCTTTTGATTTGACCCGTTCCATTCTTTCGGTATTGTTAGAGATTGTTATCAATATTATTTGTACCGAGTTTCATTTGAGTTGGTGTATTTGTGTTTGTGTGAGGAGTGGTCAAATTTTGGTCAGTAACGGGTATTGTAGGTAATGTACCGTTACTTTTGCTTCGAGCAGTTCTATTCTTTAGGTGCTTGTAGAGACGGTTATCAAAATTACTTCTGTCGAGTTTGGTTTCAGTTGGTCAATTAGTATTTGTGTGAGGGGTGGTCAAACTCTGGTCAGTAACGGTTATTGTAAGTATTGTGGAATTACTTTTGATTTGACCCGTTCCATTCTTTCGGTATTGTTAGAGATTGTTATCAATATTATTTGTACCGAGTTTCATTTGAGTTGGTGTATTTGTGTTTGTGTGAGGAGTGGTCAAAGTCTGGTCAGTAGCGGGTATTGTAGGTAATGTAACGTTACTTTTGCTTCTAGCAGTTCTATTCTTTAGGTGCTTGTAGAGACGGTTATCAAAATAACTTCTGTCGAGTTTGGTTTTAGTTGGTCAATTAGTCTTTGTGTGAGGGGTGGCCAAATTCTGGTCAGTAACGGGTATTGTAAGTATTGTGGAATTCCTTTTGATTTGACCCGTTCCATTCTTTCGGTATTGTTAGAGATTGTTATCAATATTATTTGTACCGAGTTTCATTTGAGTTGGTGTATTTGTGTTTGTGTGAGGAGTGGTCAAAGTCTGGTCAGTAACGGGTGTTGTAGGTAATGTACCGTTTCTTTTGCTTCGAGCAGGTCCATTCTTTAGGTGTTTGTAGAAACGGTTATCAAAATTACTTGTGTCGAGTTTGGTTTCAGTTGGTCAATTAGTATTTGTGTGAGGGGTGGTCAAATTCTCGTCAGTAACGGGTATTGTAAGTATTGTGGAATTACTTTTGATTTGACGCATTCCATTCTTTCGGTATTGTTAGAGATTGTTATCAATATTATTTGTACCGAGTTTCATTTGAGTTGGTGTATTTGTGTTTGTGTGAGGGGTGGTCAAATTCTGGTCAGTAACGGGTATTGTAAGTATTGTGGAATTACTTTTGATTTGACCCGTTCCATTCTTTCGGTATTGTTAGAGATTGTTATCAATATTATTTGTACCGAGTTTCATTTGAGTTGGTGTATTTGTGTTTGTGTGAGGAGTGGTCAAATTTTGGTCAGTAACGGGTATTGTAGGTAATGTACCGTTACTTTTGCTTCTAGCAGTTCTATTCTTTAGGTGCTTGTAGAGACGGTTATCAAAATTACTTCTGTCGAGTTTGGTTTCAGTTGGTCAATTAGTATTTTTGTGAGGGGTGGTCAAATTCTGGTCAGTAACGGGTATTGTAAGTATTTTGATATTACTTTTGATTTGACCCGTTCCATTCTTTCGGTATTGTTAGAGATTGTTATCAATATTATTTGTACCGAGTTTCATTTGAGTTGGTGTATTTGTGTTTGTGTGAGGAGTGGTCAAAGTCTGGTCAGTAATGGGTATTTTAGGTAATGTACCGTTACTTTTGCTTCGAGCAGTTCCATTCTTTAGGTGTTTGCAGAGACGGTTATCAAAATTACTTGTGTCGAGTTTGGTTTCAGTTGGTCAATTAGTCTTTGTGTGAGGGGTGGTCAAATTCTGGTCAGTAACAGGTATTGTAAGTATTGTGGAATTACTTTTGATTTGACCCGTCCCATTCTTTCGGTATTGTTAGAGATTGTTATCAATATTATTTGTACCGAGTTTCATTTGAGTTGGTGTATTTGTGTTTGTGTGAGGAGTGGTCAAAAACTGGTCAGTAACGGGTATTGTAGGTAATGTACCGTTACTTTTGCTTCGAGCAGTGTGTGTAGAGACTGTGTTTGTGGTGTTTGTAGAGACGGTTATCAAAATTACTTGTTTCGAGTTTGGTTTCAGTTGGTCAATTAGTATTTCTGTGAGGGGTGGTGAAATTCTGTCAGTAACGGGTATTGTAAGTATTGTGGAATTACTTTTGATTTGACCCGTTCTATTCTTTCGGTATTGCTAGAGATTGTTATCAGTATTATTTGTATCGAGTTTCATTTGAGTTGGTGTATTTGTGTTTGTGTGAGGAGTGGTAAAGGTCTGGTCAGTAGCGGGTATTGTAGGTAATGTAACGTTACTTTTGTTTCGAGCAGTTCCATTCTTTAGGTGTTGTTAGAGACTGTTATTAAAATTACTTGTGTTGAGTATTGTTTCAGTTGGTCAATTAGTATTTGTGTGAGGGGTGGTCAAATTCTGGTCAGTAAAGGGTATTGTAAGTATTGTGGAATTACTTTTGATTTGACCCGTTCCATTCTTTCGGTATTGTTAGAGATTGTTATCAATATTATTTGTACCGAGTTTCATTTGAGTTGGTGTATTTGTGTCTGTGTGAGGAGTGGTCAAATTTTGGTCAGTAACGGGTATTGTAGGTAATGTACCGTTACTTTTGCATCTAGCAGTTCTATTCTTTAGGTGCTTGTAGAGACGGTTATCAAAATTACTTCTGTCGAGTTTGGTTTCAGTTGGTCAATTAGTCTTTGTGTGAGGGGTGGTCAAATTCTGGTCAGTAACGGGTATTGTAAGTATTGTGGAATTACTTTTGATTTAAACCGGTCCATTCTTTCGGTATTGTTAGAGATTGTTATCAATATTCTTTGTACCGAGTTTCATTTGAGTTGGTGTATTTGTGTTTGTGTGAGGAGTGGTCAAATTTTGGTCAGTAACGGGTATTGTAGGTAATGTACCGTTACTTTTGCTTCTAGCAGTTCTATTCTTTAGGTGCTTGTAGAGACGGTTATCAAAATTACTTCTGTCGAGTTTGGTTTCAGTTGGTCAATTAGTATTTTTTTGAGGGGTGGTCAAATTCTGGTCAGTAACGGGTATTGTAAGTATTGTGGAATTCGTTTTGATTTGACCCGTTCCATTCTTTCGGTATTGTTAGAGATTGTTATCAATATTATTTGTACCGAGTTTCATTTGAGTTGGTGTATTTGTGTTTGTGTGAGGAGTGGTCAAAGTCTGGTCAGTAATGGGTATTTTAGGTAATGTACCGTTACTTTTGCTTCGAGCAGTTCCATTCTTTAGGTGTTTGCAGAGACGGTTATCAAAATTACTTGTGTCGAGTTTGGTTTCAGTTGGTCAATTAGTCTTTGTGTGAGAGGTGGTGAAATTCTGGTCAGTAACGGATATTGTAAGTATTGTGGAATTACTTTTGATTTGACCCGTTCCATTCTTTCGCTATTGCTAGATATTGTTATCAATATTATTTGTACCGAGTTTCATTTGAGTTGGTGTATTTGTGTTTGTGAGAGGAGTGGTCAAAATCTGGTCAGTAACGGGTATTGTAGGTAATGTACCGTTACTTTTGCTTCGAGCAGCTCCATTCTTTAGGTGTTTGTAGAGACTGTTATTAAAATTACTTGTGTCGAGTTTGGTTTCAGTTGGTCAATTAGTATTTGTGTGAGGGGTGGTCAAATTCTGTCAGTAACGGGTATTGTAAGTATTGTGGAATTACTTTTGATTTGACCCGTTCCATTCTTTCGGTATTGTTAGAGATTGTTATCAATATTATTTGTACCGAGTTTCATTTGAGTTGGTGTATTTGTGTCTGTGTGAGGAGTGGTCAAATTTTTGTCAGTAACGGGTATTGTAGGTAATGTACCGTTACTTTTGCTTCTAGCAGTTCTATTCTTTAGGTGCTTGTAGAGACGGTTATCAAAATTACTTCTGTCGAGTTTGGTTTCAGTTGGTCAATTAGTATTTGTGTGAGGGGTGGTCAAACTCTGGTCAGTAACGGTTATTGTAAGTATTGTGGAATTACTTTTGATTTGACCCGTTCCATTCTTTCGGTATTGTTAGAGATTGTTATCAATATTATTTGTACCGAGTTTCATTTGAGTTGGTGTATTTGTGTTTGTGTGAGGAGTGGTCAAAGTCTGGTCAGTAGCGGGTATTGTAGGTAATGTAACGTTACTTTTGTTTCGTGCAGTTCCATTCTTTAGGTGTTGTTAGAGACTGTTATTAAAATTACTTGTGTTGAGTATTGTTTCAGTTGGTCAATTAGTCTTTGTGTGAGGGGTGGTCAAATTCTGGTCAGTAACGGGTATTGTAAGTATTGTGGAATTACTTTTGATTTGACCCGTTCCATTCTTTCGGTATTGTTAGAGATTGTTATCAATATTATTTGTACCGAGTTTCATTTGAGTTGGTGTATTTGTGTCTGTGTGAGGAGTGGTCAAATTTTTGTCAGTAACGGGTATTGTAGGTAATGTACCGTTACTTTTGCTTCGAGCAGTTCCATTCTTTAGGTGTTTGTAGAGACAGTTATCAAAATTACTTGTGTCGAGTTTGGTTTCAGTTGGTCAATTAGTATTTGTGTGAGGTGTGGTCAAATTCTGTCAGTAACGGGTATTTTAAGTATTGTGGAATTACTTTTGATTTGACCCGTTCCATTCTTTCGGTATTGTTAGAGATTGTTATCAATATTATTTGTACCGAGTTTCATTTGAGTTAGTGTATTTGTGTTTGTGTGAGGAGTGGTCAAATTTTGGTCAGTAACGGGTATTGTAGGTAATGTACCGTTACTTTTGCTTCTAGCAGTTCTATTCTTTATTTGCTTGTAGAAACGGTTATCACAATTACTTGTGTCGAGTTTGGTTTTAGTTGGTCAATTAGTATTTTTGTGATGGGTGGCCAAATTCTGGTCAGTAACGGGTATTGTAAGTATTGTGGAATTCCTTTTGATTTGACCCGTTCCATTCTTTCGGTATTGTTAGAGATTGTTATCAATATTATTTGTACCGAGTTTCATTTGAGTTGGTGTATTTGTGTTTGTGTGAGGAGTGGTCAAATTTTGGTCAGTAACGGGTATTGTAGGTAATGTACCGTTACTTTTGCTTCGAGCAGTTCTATTCTTTAGGTGCTTGTAGAGACGGTTATCAAAATTACTTCTGTCGAGTTTGGTTTCAGTTGGTCAATTAGTATTTGTGTGAGGGGTGGTCAAACTCTGGTCAGTAACGGTTATTGTAAGTATTGTGGAATTACTTTTGATTTGACCCGTTCCATTCTTTCGGTATTGTTAGAGATTGTTATCAATATTATTTGTACCGAGTTTCATTTGAGTTGGTGTATTTGTGTTTGTGTGAGGAGTGGTCAAAGTTTGGTCAGTAACGGGTATTGTAGGTAATGTACCGTTACTTTTGCTTCGAGCAGCTCCATTCTTTAGGTGTTTGTAGAGACTGTTATTAAAATTACTTGTGTTGAGTATTGTTTCAGTTGGTCAATTAGTCTTTGTGTGAGGGGTGGTCAAATTCTGGTCAGTAACGGGTATTGTAAGTATTGTGGAATTACTTTTGATTTGACCCGTTCCATTCTTTCGGTATTGTTAGAGATTGTTATCAATATTATTTGTACCGAGTTTCATTTGAGTTGGTGTATTTGTGTTTGTGTGAAGAGTGGTCAAATTTTGGTCAGTAACGGGTATTGTAGGTAATGTACCGTTATTTTGCTTCTAGCAGTTCTATTCTTTAGGTGCTTGTAGAGACGGTTATCAAAATTACTTCTGTCGAGTTTGGTTTCAGTTGGTCAATTAGTATTTGTGTGAGGGGTGGTCAAACTCTGGTCAGTAACGGTTATTGTAAGTATTGTGGAATTACTTTTGATTTGACCCGTTCCATTCTTTCGGTATTGTTAGAGATTGTTTTCAATATTATTTGTACCGAGTTTCATTTGAGTTGGTGTATTTGTGTTTGTGTGAGGAGTGGTCAAATTTTGGTCAGTAACGGGTATTGTAGGTAATGTACCGTTACTTTTGCTTCGAGCAGTTCTATTCTTTAGGTGCTTGTAGAGACGGTTATCAAAATTACTTCTGTCGAGTTTGGTTTCAGTTGGTCAATTAGTATTTGTGTGAGGGGTGGTCAAACTCTGGTCAGTAACGGTTATTGTAAGTATTGTGGAATTACTTTTGATTTGACCCGTTCCATTCTTTCGGTATTGTTAGAGATTGTTATCAATATTATTTGTACCGAGTTTCATTTGAGTTGGTGTATTTGTGTTTGTGTGAGGAGTGGTCAAAGTCTGGTCAGTAGCGGGTATTGTAGGTAATGTAACGTTACTTTTGCTTCTAGCAGTTCTATTCTTTAGGTGCTTGTAGAGACGGTTATCAAAATAACTTCTGTCGAGTTTGGTTTTAGTTGGTCAATTAGTCTTTGTGTGAGGGGTGGCCAAATTCTGGTCAGTAACGGGTATTGTAAGTATTGTGGAATTCCTTTTGATTTGACCCGTTCCATTCTTTCGGTATTGTTAGAGATTGTTATCAATATTATTTGTACTGAGTTTCATTTGAGTTGGTGTATTTGTGTTTGTGTGAGGAGTGGTCAAATTTTGGTCAGTAACGGGTATTGTAGGTAATGTACCGTTACTTTTGCTTCTAGCAGTTCTATTCTTTATTTGCTTGTAGAAACGGTTATCACAATTACTTGTGTCGAGTTTGGTTTTAGTTGGTCAATTAGTATTTTTGTGATGGGTGGCCAAATTCTGGTCAGTAACGGGTATTTTAAGTATTGTGGAATTCCTTTTGATTTGACCCGTTCCATTCTTTCGGTATTGTTAGAGATTGTTATCAATATTATTTGTACCGAGTTTCATTTGAGTTGGTGTATTTGTGTTTGTGTGAGGAGTGGTCAAATTTTGGTCAGTAACGGGTATTGTAGGTAATGTACCGTTACTTTTGCTTCGAGCAGTTCTATTCTTTAGGTGCTTGTAGAGACGGTTATCAAAATTACTTCTGTCGAGTTTGGTTTCAGTTGGTCAATTAGTATTTGTGTGAGGGGTGGTCAAACTCTGGTCAGTAACGGTTATTGTAAGTATTGTGGAATTACTTTTGATTTGACCCGTTCCATTCTTTCGGTATTGTTAGAGATTGTTATCAATATTATTTGTACCGAGTTTCATTTGAGTTGGTGTATTTGTGTTTGTGTGAGGAGTGGTCAAAGTTTGGTCAGTAACGGGTATTGTAGGTAATGTACCGTTACTTTTGCTTCGAGCAGCTCCATTCTTTAGGTGTTTGTAGAGACTGTTATTAAAATTACTTGTGTTGAGTATTGTTTCAGTTGGTCAATTAGTCTTTGTGTGAGGGGTGGTCAAATTCTGGTCAGTAACGGGTATTGTAAGTATTGTGGAATTACTTTTGATTTGACCCGTTCCATTCTTTCGGTATTGTTAGAGATTGTTATCAATATTATTTGTACCGAGTTTCATTTGAGTTGGTGTATTTGTGTTTGTGTGAAGAGTGGTCAAATTTTGGTCAGTAACGGGTATTGTAGGTAATGTACCGTTATTTTGCATCTAGCAGTTCTATTCTTTAGGTGCTTGTAGAGACGGTTATCAAAATTACTTCTGTCGAGTTTGGTTTCAGTTGGTCAATTAGTATTTGTGTGAGGGGTGGTCAAACTCTGGTCAGTAACGGTTATTGTAAGTATTGTGGAATTACTTTTGATTTGACCCGTTCCATTCTTTCGGTATTGTTAGAGATTGTTTTCAATATTATTTGTACCGAGTTTCATTTGAGTTGGTGTATTTGTGTTTGTGTGAGGAGTGGTCAAAGTCTGGTCAGTAGCGGGTATTGTAGGTAATGTAACGTTACCTTTGTTTCGTGCAGTTCCATTCTTTAGGTGTTGTTAGAGACTGTTAATAAAATTACTTGTGTTGAGTATTGTTTCAGTTGGTCAATTAGTCTTTGTGTGAGGGGTGGTCAAATTCTGGTCAGTAACGGGTATTGTAAGTATTGTGGAATTACTTTTGATTTGACCCGTTCCATTCTTTCGGTATTGTTAGAGATTGTTATCAATATTATTTGTACCGAGTTTCATTTGAGTTGGTGTATTTGTGTCTGTGTGAGGAGTGGTCAAATTTTTGTCAGTAACGGGTATTGTAGGTAATGTACCGTTACTTTTGCTTCGAGCAGTTCCATTCTTTAGGTGTTTGTAGAGACGGTTATCAAAATTACTTGTGTCGAGTTTGGTTTCACTTGGTCAATTAGTATTTGTGTGAGGGGTGGTCAAATTCTGTCAGTAACGGGTATTGTAAGTATTGTGGAATTACTTTTGATTTGACCCGTTCCATTCTTTCGGTATTGTTAGAGATTGTTATCAATATTATTTGTACCGAGTTTCATTTGAGTTGGTGTATTTGTGTTTGTGTGAGGAGTGGTCAAATTTTGGTCAGTAACGGGTATTGTAGGTAATGTACCGTTACTTTTGCTTCGAGCAGTTCTATTCTTTAGGTGTTTGTAGAAACGGTTATCACAATTACTTGTGTCGAGTTTGGTTTTAGTTGGTCAATTAGTATTTTTGTGAGGGGTGGCCAAATTCTGGTCAGTAACGGGTATTGTAAGTATTGTGGAATTCCTTTTGATTTGACCCGTTCCATTCTTTCGGTATTGTTAGAGATTGTTATCAATATTATTTGTACCGAGTTTCATTTGAGTTGGTGTATTTGTGTTTGTGTGAGGAGTGGTCAAATTTTGGTCAGTAACGGGTATTGTAGGTAATGTACCGTTACTTTTGCTTCGAGCAGTTCTATTCTTTAGGTGCTTGTAGAG
The DNA here is from genome assembly GCF_964235325.1 of Thermobia domestica. Classification (NCBI taxonomy): domain Eukaryota; kingdom Metazoa; phylum Arthropoda; class Insecta; order Zygentoma; family Lepismatidae; genus Thermobia; species Thermobia domestica. The sequence continues at coordinate 149,994,389 of NC_137471.1, read as the reverse complement.
ACGGTTATCAAAATTACTTCTGTCGAGTTTGGTTTCAGTTGGTCAATTAGTATTTGTGTGAGGGGTGGTCAAACTCTGGTCAGTAACGGTTATTGTAAGTATTGTGGAATTACTTTTGATTTGACCCGTTCCATTCTTTCGGTATTGTTAGAGATTGTTATCAATATTATTTGTACCGAGTTTCATTTGAGTTGGTGTATTTGTGTTTGTGTAAGGAGTGGTCAAAGTCTGGTCAGTAGCGGGTATTGTAGGTAATGTAACGTTACTTTTGCTTCTAGCAGTTCTATTCTTTAGGTGCTTGTAGAGACGGTTATCAAAATAACTTCTGTCGAGTTTGGTTTTAGTTGGTCAATTAGTCTTTGTGTGAGGGGTGGCCAAATTCTGGTCAGTAACGGGTATTGTAAGTATTGTGGAATTCCTTTTGATTTGACCCGTTCCATTCTTTCGGTATTGTTAGAGATTGTTATCAATATTATTTGTACTGAGTTTCATTTGAGTTGGTGTATTTGTGTTTGTGTGAGGAGTGGTCAAATTTTGGTCAGTAACGGGTATTGTAGGTAATGTACCGTTACTTTTGCTTCGAGCAGTTCTATTCTTTAGGTGCTTGTAGAGACGGTTATCAAAATTACTTCTGTCGAGTTTGGTTTCAGTTGGTCAATTAGTATTTGTGTGAGGGGTGGTCAAACTCTGGTCAGTAACGGTTATTGTAAGTATTGTGGAATTACTTTTGATTTGACCCGTTCCATTCTTTCGGTATTGTTAGAGATTGTTATCAATATTATTTGTACCGAGTTTCATTTGAGTTGGTGTATTTGTGTTTGTGTGAGGAGTGGTCAAAGTCTGGTCAGTAGCGGGTATTGTAGGTAATGTAACGTTACTTTTGTTTCGTGCAGTTCCATTCTTTAGGTGTTGTTAGAGACTGTTATTAAAATTACTTGTGTTGAGTATTGTTTCAGTTGGTCAATTAGTATTTGTGTGAGGGGTGGTCAAATTCTGGTCAGTAACGGGTATTGTAAGTATTGTGGAATTACTTTTGATTTGACCCGTTCCATTCTTTCGGTATTGTTAGAGATTGTTATCAATATTATTTGTACCGAGTTTCATTTGAGTTGGTGTATTTGTGTTTGTGTGAGGAGTGGTCAAAGTCTGGTCAGTAGCGGGTATTGTAGGTAATGTAACGTTACTTTTGTTTCGTGCAGTTCCATTCTTTAGGTGTTGTTAGAGACTGTTATTAAAATTACTTGTGTTGAGTATTGTTTCAGTTGGTCAATTAGTCTTTGTGTGAGGGGTGGTCAAATTCTGGTCAGTAACGGGTATTGTAAGTATTGTGGAATTACTTTTGATTTGACCCGTTCCATTCTTTCGGTATTGTTAGAGATTGTTATCAATATTATTTGTACCGAGTTTCATTTGAGTTGGTGTATTTGTGTCTGTGTGAGGAGTGGTCAAATTTTTGTCAGTAACGGGTATTGTAGGTAATGTACCGTTACTTTTGCTTCGAGCAGTTCCATTCTTTAGGTGTTTGTAGAGACGGTTATCAAAATTACTTGTGTCGAGTTTGGTTTCAGTTGGTCAATTAGTATTTGTGTGAGGGGTGGTGAAATTCTGTCAGTAACGGGTATTGTAAGTATTGTGGAATTACTTTTGATTTGACCCGTTCTATTCTTTCGGTATTGCTAGAGATTGTTAGCAGTATTATTTGTATCGAGTTTCATTTGAGTTGGTGTATTTGTGTTTGTGTGAGGAGTGGTCAAATTTTGGTCAGTAACGGGTATTGTAGGTAATGTAACGTTACTTTTCTTTCGAGCAGTTCCATTCTTTAGGTGTTGTTAGAGACTGTTAATAAAATTACTTGTGTTGAGTATTGTTTCAGTTGGTCAATTAGTATTTGTGTGAGGGGTGGTCAAATTCTGTCAGTAACGGGTATTGTAAGTATTGTGGAATTACTTTTGATTTGACCCGTTCCATTCTTTCGGTATTGTTAGAGATTGTTATCAATATTATTTGTACCGAGTTTCATTTGAGTTGGTGTATTTGTGTCTGTGTGAGGAGTGGTCAAATTTTTGTCAGTAACGGGTATTGTAGGTAATGTACCGTTACTTTTGCTTCTAGCAGTTCTATTCTTTAGGTGCTTGTAGAGACGGTTATCAAAATAACTTCTGTCGAGTTTGGTTTCAGTTGGTCAATTAGTATTTGTGTGAGGGGTGGTCAAACTCTGGTCAGTAACGGTTATTGTAAGTATTGTGGAATTACTTTTGATTTGACCCGTTCCATTCTTTCGGTATTGTTAGAGATTGTTATCAATATTATTTGTACTGAGTTTCATTTGAGTTGGTGTATTTGTGTTTGTGTGAGGAGTGGTCAAATTTTGGTCAGTAACGGGTATTGTAGGTAATGTACCGTTACTTTTGCTTCTAGCAGTTCTATTCTTTATTTGCTTGTAGAAACGGTTATCACAATTACTTGTGTCGAGTTTGGTTTTAGTTGGTCAATTAGTATTTTTGTGATGGGTGGCCAAATTCTGGTCAGTAACGGGTATTGTAAGTATTGTGGAATTCCTTTTGATTTGACCCGTTCCATTCTTTCGGTATTGTTAGAGATTGTTATCAATATTATTTGTACCGAGTTTCATTTGAGTTGGTGTATTTGTGTTTGTGTGAGGAGTGGTCAAATTTTGGTCAGTAACGGGTATTGTAGGTAATGTACCGTTACTTTTGCTTCGAGCAGTTCTATTCTTTAGGTGCTTGTAGAGACGGTTATCAAAATTACTTCTGTCGAGTTTGGTTTCAGTTGGTCAATTAGTATTTGTGTGAGGGGTGGTCAAACTCTGGTCAGTAACGGTTATTGTAAGTATTGTGGAATTACTTTTGATTTGACCCGTTCCATTCTTTCGGTATTGTTAGAGATTGTTATCAATATTATTTGTACCGAGTTTCATTTGAGTTGGTGTATTTGTGTTTGTGTGAGGAGTGGTCAAAGTTTGGTCAGTAACGGGTATTGTAGGTAATGTACCGTTACTTTTGCTTCGAGCAGCTCCATTCTTTAGGTGTTTGTAGAGACTGTTATTAAAATTACTTGTGTTGAGTATTGTTTCAGTTGGTCAATTAGTCTTTGTGTGAGGGGTGGTCAAATTCTGGTCAGTAACGGGTATTGTAAGTATTGTGGAATTACTTTTGATTTGACCCGTTCCATTCTTTCGGTATTGTTAGAGATTGTTATCAATATTATTTGTACCGAGTTTCATTTGAGTTGGTGTATTTGTGTTTGTGTGAAGAGTGGTCAAATTTTGGTCAGTAACGGGTATTGTAGGTAATGTACCGTTATTTTGCATCTAGCAGTTCTATTCTTTAGGTGCTTGTAGAGACGGTTATCAAAATTACTTCTGTCGAGTTTGGTTTCAGTTGGTCAATTAGTATTTGTGTGAGGGGTGGTCAAACTCTGGTCAGTAACGGTTATTGTAAGTATTGTGGAATTACTTTTGATTTGACCCGTTCCATTCTTTCGGTATTGTTAGAGATTGTTTTCAATATTATTTGTACCGAGTTTCATTTGAGTTGGTGTATTTGTGTTTGTGTGAGGAGTGGTCAAAGTCTGGTCAGTAGCGGGTATTGTAGGTAATGTAACATTACCTTTGTTTCGTGCAGTTCCATTCTTTAGGTGTTGTTAGAGACTGTTAATAAAATTACTTGTGTTGAGTATTGTTTCAGTTGGTCAATTAGTCTTTGTGTGAGGGGTGGTCAAATTCTGGTCAGTAACGGGTATTGTAAGTATTGTGGAATTACTTTTGATTTGACCCGTTCCATTCTTTCGGTATTGTTAGAGATTGTTATCAATATTATTTGTACCGAGTTTCATTTGAGTTGGTGTATTTGTGTCTGTGTGAGGAGTGGTCAAATTTTTGTCAGTAACGGGTATTGTAGGTAATGTACCGTTACTTTTGCTTCGAGCAGTTCCATTCTTTAGGTGTTTGTAGAGACGGTTATCAAAATTACTTGTGTCGAGTTTGGTTTCACTTGGTCAATTAGTATTTGTGTGAGGGGTGATCAAATTCTGTCAGTAACGGGTATTGTAAGTATTGTGGAATTACTTTTGATTTGACCCGTTCCATTCTTTCGGTATTGTTAGAGATTGTTATCAATATTATTTGTACCGAGTTTCATTTGAGTTGGTGTATTTTTTGTTTGTGTGAGGAGTGGTCAAATTTTGGTCAGTAACGGGTATTGTAGGTAATGTACCGTTACTTTTGCTTCGAGCAGTTCTATTCTTTAGGTGTTTGTAGAAACGGTTATCACAATTACTTGTGTCGAGTTTGGTTTTAGTTGGTCAATTAGTATTTTTGTGAGGGGTGGCCAAATTCTGGTCAGTAACGGGTATTGTAAGTATTGTGGAATTCCTTTTGATTTGACCCGTTCCATTCTTTCGGTATTGTTAGAGATTGTTATCAATATTATTTGTACCGAGTTTCATTTGAGTTGGTGTATTTGTGTTTGTGTGAGGAGTGGTCAAATTTTGGTCAGTAACGGGTATTGTAGGTAATGTACCGTTACTTTTGCTTCGAGCAGTTCTATTCTTTAGGTGCTTGTAGAGACGGTTATCAAAATTACTTCTGTCGAGTTTGGTTTCAGTTGGTCAATTAGTATTTGTGTGAGGGGTGGTCAAACTCTGGTCAGTAACGGTTATTGTAAGTATTGTGGAATTACTTTTGATTTGACCCGTTCCATTCTTTCGGTATTGTTAGAGATTGTTATCAATATTATTTGTACCGAGTTTCATTTGAGTTGGTGTATTTGTGTTTGTGTGAGGAGTGGTCAAAGTCTGGTCAGTAGCGGGTATTGTAGGTAATGTAACGTTACTTTTGCTTCTAGCAGTTCTATTCTTTAGGTGCTTGTAGAGACGGTTATCAAAATAACTTCTGTCGAGTTTGGTTTTAGTTGGTCAATTAGTCTTTGTGTGAGGGGTGGCCAAATTCTGGTCAGTAACGGGTATTGTAAGTATTGTGGAATTCCTTTTGATTTGACCCGTTCCATTCTTTCGGTATTGTTAGAGATTGTTATCAATATTATTTGTACTGAGTTTCATTTGAGTTGGTGTATTTGTGTTTGTGTGAGGAGTGGTCAAATTTTGGTCAGTAACGGGTATTGTAGGTAATGTACCGTTACTTTTGCTTCGAGCAGTTCTATTCTTTAGGTGCTTGTAGAGACGGTTATCAAAATTACTTCTGTCGAGTTTGGTTTCAGTTGGTCAATTAGTATTTGTGTGAGGGGTGGTCAAACTCTGGTCAGTAACGGTTATTGTAAGTATTGTGGAATTACTTTTGATTTGACCCGTTCCATTCTTTCGGTATTGTTAGAGATTGTTATCAATATTATTTGTACCGAGTTTCATTTGAGTTGGTGTATTTGTGTTTGTGTGAGGAGTGGTCAAAGTCTGGTCAGTAGCGGGTATTGTAGGTAATGTAACGTTACTTTTGTTTCGTGCAGTTCCATTCTTTAGGTGTTGTTAGAGACTGTTATTAAAATTACTTGTGTTGAGTATTGTTTCAGTTGGTCAATTAGTCTTTGTGTGAGGGGTGGTCTAATTCTGGTCAGTAACGGGTATTGTAAGTATTGTGGAATTACTTTTGATTTGACCCGTTCCATTCTTTCGGTATTGTTAGAGATTGTTATCAATATTATTTGTACCGAGTTTCATTTGAGTTGGTGTATTTGTGTTTGTGTGAGGAGTGGTCAAAGTCTGGTCAGTAGCGGGTATTGTAGGTAATGTAACGTTACTTTTGTTTCGTGCAGTTCCATTCTTTAGGTGTTGTTAGAGACTGTTATTAAAATTACTTGTGTTGAGTATTGTTTCAGTTGGTCAATTAGTCTTTGTGTGAGGGGTGGTCAAATTCTGGTCAGTAACGGGTATTGTAAGTATTGTGGAATTCCTTTTGATTTGACCCGTTCCATTCTTTCGGTATTGTTAGAGATTGTTATCAATATTATTTGTACCGAGTTTCATTTGAGTTGGTGTATTTGTGTCTGTGTGAGGAGTGGTCAAATTTTTGTCAGTAACGGGTATTGTAGGTAATGTACCGTTACTTTTGCTTCGAGCAGTTCCATTCTTTAGGTGTTTGTAGAGACGGTTATCAAAATTACTTGTGTCGAGTTTGGTTTCAGTTGGTCAATTAGTATTTGTGTGAGGGGTGGTGAAATTCTGTCAGTAACGGGTATTGTAAGTATTGTGGAATTACTTTTGATTTGACCCGTTCTATTCTTTCGGTATTGCTAGAGATTGTTAGCAGTATTATTTGTATCGAGTTTCATTTGAGTTGGTGTATTTGTGTTTGTGTGAGGAGTGGTCAAATTTTGGTCAGTAACGGGTATTGTAGGTAATGTAACGTTACTTTTCTTTCGAGCAGTTCCATTCTTTAGGTGTTGTTAGAGACTGTTAATAAAATTACTTGTGTTGAGTATTGTTTCAGTTGGTCAATTAGTATTTGTGTGAGGGGTGGTCAAATTCTGTCAGTAACGGGTATTGTAAGTATTGTGGAATTACTTTTGATTTGACCCGTTCCATTCTTTCGGTATTGTTAGAGATTGTTATCAATATTATTTGTACCGAGTTTCATTTGAGTTGGTGTATTTGTGTCTGTGTGAGGAGTGGTCAAATTTTTGTCAGTAACGGGTATTGTAGGTAATGTACCGTTACTTTTGCTTCTAGCAGTTCTATTCTTTAGGTGCTTGTAGAGACGGTTATCAAAATAACTTCTGTCGAGTTTGGTTTCAGTTGGTCAATTAGTATTTGTGTGAGGGGTGGTCAAACTCTGGTCAGTAACGGTTATTGTAAGTATTGTGGAATTACTTTTGATTTGACCCGTTCCATTCTTTCGGTATTGTTAGAGATTGTTATCAATATTATTTGTACTGAGTTTCATTTGAGTTGGTGTATTTGTGTTTGTGTGAGGAGTGGTCAAATTTTGGTCAGTAACGGGTATTGTAGGTAATGTACCGTTACTTTTGCTTCTAGCAGTTCTATTCTTTATTTGCTTGTAGAAACGGTTATCACAATTACTTGTGTCGAGTTTGGTTTTAGTTGGTCAATTAGTATTTTTGTGATGGGTGGCCAAATTCTGGTCAGTAACGGGTATTGTAAGTATTGTGGAATTCCTTTTGATTTGACCCGTTCCATTCTTTCGGTATTGTTAGAGATTGTTATCAATATTATTTGTACCGAGTTTCATTTGAGTTGGTGTATTTGTGTTTGTGTGAGGAGTGGTCAAATTTTGGTCAGTAACGGGTATTGTAGGTAATGTACCGTTACTTTTGCTTCGAGCAGTTCTATTCTTTAGGTGCTTGTAGAGACGGTTATCAAAATTACTTCTGTCGAGTTTGGTTTCAGTTGGTCAATTAGTATTTGTGTGAGGGGTGGTCAAACTCTGGTCAGTAACGGTTATTGTAAGTATTGTGGAATTACTTTTGATTTGACCCGTTCCATTCTTTCGGTATTGTTAGAGATTGTTATCAATATTATTTGTACCGAGTTTCATTTGAGTTGGTGTATTTGTGTTTGTGTGAGGAGTGGTCAAAGTTTGGTCAGTAACGGGTATTGTAGGTAATGTACCGTTACTTTTGCTTCGAGCAGCTCCATTCTTTAGGTGTTTGTAGAGACTGTTATTAAAATTACTTGTGTTGAGTATTGTTTCAGTTGGTCAATTAGTCTTTGTGTGAGGGGTGGTCAAATTCTGGTCAGTAACGGGTATTGTAAGTATTGTGGAATTACTTTTGATTTGACCCGTTCCATTCTTTCGGTATTGTTAGAGATTGTTATCAATATTATTTGTACCGAGTTTCATTTGAGTTGGTGTATTTGTGTTTGTGTGAAGAGTGGTCAAATTTTGGTCAGTAACGGGTATTGTAGGTAATGTACCGTTATTTTGCATCTAGCAGTTCTATTCTTTAGGTGCTTGTAGAGACGGTTATCAAAATTACTTCTGTCGAGTTTGGTTTCAGTTGGTCAATTAGTATTTGTGTGAGGGGTGGTCAAACTCTGGTCAGTAACGGTTATTGTAAGTATTGTGGAATTACTTTTGATTTGACCCGTTCCATTCTTTCGGTATTGTTAGAGATTGTTTTCAATATTATTTGTACCGAGTTTCATTTGAGTTGGTGTATTTGTGTTTGTGTGAGGAGTGGTCAAAGTCTGGTCAGTAGCGGGTATTGTAGGTAATGTAACGTTACCTTTGTTTCGTGCAGTTCCATTCTTTAGGTGTTGTTAGAGACTGTTAATAAAATTACTTGTGTTGAGTATTGTTTCAGTTGGTCAATTAGTCTTTGTGTGAGGGGTGGTCAAATTCTGGTCAGTAACGGGTATTGTAAGTATTGTGGAATTACTTTTGATTTGACCCGTTCCATTCTTTCGGTATTGTTAGAGATTGTTATCAATATTATTTGTACCGAGTTTCATTTGAGTTGGTGTATTTGTGTCTGTGTGAGGAGTGGTCAAATTTTTGTCAGTAACGGGTATTGTAGGTAATGTACCGTTACTTTTGCTTCGAGCAGTTCCATTCTTTAGGTGTTTGTAGAGACGGTTATCAAAATTACTTGTGTCGAGTTTGGTTTCACTTGGTCAATTAGTATTTGTGTGAGGGGTGATCAAATTCTGTCAGTAACGGGTATTGTAAGTATTGTGGAATTACTTTTGATTTGACCCGTTCCATTCTTTCGGTATTGTTAGAGATTGTTATCAATATTATTTGTACCGAGTTTCATTTGAGTTGGTGTATTTGTGTTTGTGTGAGGAGTGGTCAAATTTTGGTCAGTAACGGGTATTGTAGGTAATGTACCGTTACTTTTGCTTCGAGCAGTTCTATTCTTTAGGTGTTTGTAGAAACGGTTATCACAATTACTTGTGTCGAGTTTGGTTTTAGTTGGTCAATTAGTATTTTTGTGAGGGGTGGCCAAATTCTGGTCAGTAACGGGTATTGTAAGTATTGTGGAATTCCTTTTGATTTGACCCGTTCCATTCTTTCGGTATTGTTAGAGATTGTTATCAATATTATTTGTACCGAGTTTCATTTGAGTTGGTGTATTTGTGTTTGTGTGAGGAGTGGTCAAATTTTGGTCAGTAACGGGTATTGTAGGTAATGTACCGTTACTTTTGCTTCGAGCAGTTCTATTCTTTAGGTGCTTGTAGAGACGGTTATCAAAATTACTTCTGTCGAGTTTGGTTTCAGTTGGTCAATTAGTATTTGTGTGAGGGGTGGTCAAACTCTGGTCAGTAACGGTTATTGTAAGTATTGTGGAATTACTTTTGATTTGACCCGTTCCATTCTTTCGGTATTGTTAGAGATTGTTATCAATATTATTTGTACCGAGTTTCATTTGAGTTGGTGTATTTGTGTTTGTGTGAGGAGTGGTCAAAGTCTGGTCAGTAGCGGGTATTGTAGGTAATGTAACGTTACTTTTGCTTCTAGCAGTTCTATTCTTTAGGTGCTTGTAGAGACGGTTATCAAAATAACTTCTGTCGAGTTTGGTTTTAGTTGGTCAATTAGTCTTTGTGTGAGGGGTGGCCAAATTCTGGTCAGTAACGGGTATTGTAAGTATTGTGGAATTCCTTTTGATTTGACCCGTTCCATTCTTTCGGTATTGTTAGAGATTGTTATCAATATTATTTGTACTGAGTTTCATTTGAGTTGGTGTATTTGTGTTTGTGTGAGGAGTGGTCAAATTTTGGTCAGTAACGGGTATTGTAGGTAATGTACCGTTACTTTTGCTTCGAGCAGTTCTATTCTTTAGGTGCTTGTAGAGACGGTTATCAAAATTACTTCTGTCGAGTTTGGTTTCAGTTGGTCAATTAGTATTTGTGTGAGGGGTGGTCAAACTCTGGTCAGTAACGGTTATTGTAAGTATTGTGGAATTACTTTTGATTTGACCCGTTCCATTCTTTCGGTATTGTTAGAGATTGTTATCAATATTATTTGTACCGAGTTTCATTTGAGTTGGTGTATTTGTGTTTGTGTGAGGAGTGGTCAAAGTCTGGTCAGTAGCGGGTATTGTAGGTAATGTAACGTTACTTTTGTTTCGTGCAGTTCCATTCTTTAGGTGTTGTTAGAGACTGTTATTAAAATTACTTGTGTTGAGTATTGTTTCAGTTGGTCAATTAGTCTTTGTGTGAGGGGTGGTCTAATTCTGGTCAGTAACGGGTATTGTAAGTATTGTGGAATTACTTTTGATTTGACCCGTTCCATTCTTTCGGTATTGTTAGAGATTGTTATCAATATTATTTGTACCGAGTTTCATTTGAGTTGGTGTATTTGTGTTTGTGTGAGGAGTGGTCAAAGTCTGGTCAGTAGCGGGTATTGTAGGTAATGTAACGTTACTTTTGTTTCGTGCAGTTCCATTCTTTAGGTGTTGTTAGAGACTGTTATTAAAATTACTTGTGTTGAGTATTGTTTCAGTTGGTCAATTAGTCTTTGTGTGAGGGGTGGTCAAATTCTGGTCAGTAACGGGTATTGTAAGTATTGTGGAATTCCTTTTGATTTGACCCGTTCCATTCTTTCGGTATTGTTAGAGATTGTTATCAATATTATTTGTACCGAGTTTCATTTGAGTTGGTGTATTTGTGTCTGTGTGAGGAGTGGTCAAATTTTTGTCAGTAACGGGTATTGTAGGTAATGTACCGTTACTTTTGCTTCGAGCAGTTCCATTCTTTAGGTGTTTGTAGAGACGGTTATCAAAATTACTTGTGTCGAGTTTGGTTTCAGTTGGTCAATTAGTATTTGTGTGAGGGGTGGTGAAATTCTGTCAGTAACGGGTATTGTAAGTATTGTGGAATTACTTTTGATTTGACCCGTTCTATTCTTTCGGTATTGCTAGAGATTGTTAGCAGTATTATTTGTATCGAGTTTCATTTGAGTTGGTGTATTTGTGTTTGTGTGAGGAGTGGTCAAATTTTGGTCAGTAACGGGTATTGTAGGTAATGTAACGTTACTTTTCTTTCGAGCAGTTCCATTCTTTAGGTGTTGTTAGAGACTGTTATTAAAATTACTTGTGTTGAGTATTGTTTCAGTTGGTCAATTAGTATTTGTGTGAGGGGTGGTCAAATTCTGTCAGTAACGGGTATTGTAAGTATTGTGGAATTACTTTTGATTTGACCCGTTCCATTCTTTCGGTATTGTTAGAGATTGTTATCAGTATTATTTGTACCGAGTTTCATTTGAGTTGGTGTATTTGTGTCTGTGTGAGGAGTGGTCAAATTTTTGTCAGTAACGGGTATTGTAGGTAACGTACCGTTACTTTTGCTTCTAGCAGTTCTATTCTTTAGGTGCTTGTAGAGACGGTTATCAAAATAACTTCTGTCGAGTTTGGTTTTAGTTGGTCAATTAGTCTTTGTGTGAGGGGTGGCCAAATTCTGGTCAGTAACGGGTATTGTAAGTATTGTGGAATTCCTTTTGATTTGACCCGTTCCATTCTTTCGGTATTGTTAGAGATTGTTATCAATATTATTTGTACTGAGTTTCATTTGAGTTGGTGTATTTGTGTTTGTGTGAGGAGTGGTCAAATTTTGGTCAGTAACGGGTATTGTAGGTAATGTACCGTTACTTTTGCTTCGAGCAGTTCTATTCTTTAGGTGCTTGTAGAGACGGTTATCAAAATTACTTCTGTCGAGTTTGGTTTCAGTTGGTCAATTAGTATTTGTGTGAGGGGTGGTCAAACTCTGGTCAGTAACGGTTATTGTAAGTATTGTGGAATTACTTTTGATTTGACCCGTTCCATTCTTTCGGTATTGTTAGAGATTGTTATCAATATTATTTGTACCGAGTTTCATTTGAGTTGGTGTATTTGTGTTTGTGTGAGGAGTGGTCAAAGTCTGGTCAGTAGCGGGTATTGTAGGTAATGTAACGTTACTTTTGTTTCGTGCAGTTCCATTCTTTAGGTGTTGTTAGAGACTGTTATTAAAATTACTTGTGTTGAGTATTGTTTCAGTTGGTCAATTAGTCTTTGTGTGAGGGGTGGTCAAATTCTGGTCAGTAACGGGTATTGTAAGTATTGTGGAATTACTTTTGATTTGACCCGTTCCATTCTTTCGGTATTGTTAGAGATTGTTATCAATATTATTTGTACCGAGTTTCATTTGAGTTGGTGTATTTGTGTTTGTGTGAGGAGTGGTCAAAGTCTGGTCAGTAGCGGGTATTGTAGGTAATGTAACGTTACTTTTGTTTCGTGCAGTTCCATTCTTTAGGTGTTGTTAGAGACTGTTATTAAAATTACTTGTGTTGAGTATTGTTTCAGTTGGTCAATTAGTCTTTGTGTGAGGGGTGGTCAAATTCTGGTCAGTAACGGGTATTGTAAGTATTGTGGAATTCCTTTTGATTTGACCCGTTCCATTCTTTCGGTATTGTTAGAGATTGTTATCAATATTATTTGTACCGAGTTTCATTTGAGTTGGTGTATTTGTGTCTGTGTGAGGAGTGGTCAAATTTTTGTCAGTAACGGGTATTGTAGGTAATGTACCGTTACTTTTGCTTCGAGCAGTTCCATTCTTTAGGTGTTTGTAGAGACGGTTATCAAAATTACTTGTGTCGAGTTTGGTTTCAGTTGGTCAATTAGTATTTGTGTGAGGGGTGGTGAAATTCTGTCAGTAACGGGTATTGTAAGTATTGTGGAATTACTTTTGATTTGACCCGTTCTATTCTTTCGGTATTGCTAGAGATTGTTAGCAGTATTATTTGTATCGAGTTTCATTTGAGTTGGTGTATTTGTGTTTGTGTGAGGAGTGGTCAAATTTTGGTCAGTAACGGGTATTGTAGGTAATGTAACGTTACTTTTCTTTCGAGCAGTTCCATTCTTTAGGTGTTGTTAGAGACTGTTATTAAAATTACTTGTGTTGAGTATTGTTTCAGTTGGTCAATTAGTATTTGTGTGAGGGGTGGTCAAATTCTGTCAGTAACGGGTATTGTAAGTATTGTGGAATTACTTTTGATTTGACCCGTTCCATTCTTTCGGTATTGTTAGAGATTGTTATCAATATTATTTGTACCGAGTTTCATTTGAGTTGGTGTATTTGTGTCTGTGTGAGGAGTGGTCAAATTTTTGTCAGTAACGGGTATTGTAGGTAACGTACCGTTACTTTTGCTTCTAGCAGTTCTATTCTTTAGGTGCTTGTAGAGACGGTTATCAAAATAACTTCTGTCGAGTTTGGTTTCAGTTGGTCAATTAGTTTTTGTGTGAGGGGTGGTCAAATTCTGGTCAGTAACGGGTATTGTAAGTATTGTGGAATTACTTTTGATTTGACCCGTTCCATTTTTTCGGTATTGTTAGAGATTGTTATCAATATTATTTGTACCGAGTTTCATTTGAGTTGGTCTATTTGTGTTTGTGTGAGGAGTGGTCAAAGTCTGGTCAGTAACGGGTATTGTAGGTAATGTACCGTTACTTTTGCTTCGAGCAGTTCCATTCTTTAGGTGTTTGTAGAGACGGTTATCAAAATTACTTGTGTCGAGTTTGGTTTCAGTTGGTCAATTAGTATTCGTGTGAGGGTTGGTCAAATTCTGGTCAGTGTTTTAGACAATACCCTCTCGGACATTTCTATAGTAGCGCGTGATGAGTTCGTACATATACTTCGGATACTTCACTTCGTATCCTGTGCTTACTAGCTACCTTATGGGTGAATCCGTGCTTAAGATCGACTTTAATATTTTCTACGTAAACATGTGTCTCATAGGTAAGAACTCAACCATTTAGATTTACACACTAGTCTATTAAAATATTATTACGAATTTGTTTTGTAAAGTGTACAAACATGTACAGCAAATCTGCACCATTATTGCGCTGAAAATTGCACTACGATACTTAGAGTTAAATTTTTCTATTGCAATATTTATACACTGTACAGTATTTGCAATGTGACGCCTGTTGAACTTGGAAACTACTCCTGTTTTAAATGTGTTCTTTTATAAGATATTGTCTGAAATGTATATAGCATTAGCTTATATACGCAACTAAATTATGGAATAGATTTACAAGGATTATAATTAATCAAATCATGGAGTTCACTTACCTTATATATTGTTTGTGTTCCATCATTGTTAATTCCTCGTTCAACTCGATAAGTAAGTCGATTTAATGTTTCAAATTCCTTAAACCAAGATATCCATTCATTCCTTTTTCTTATACAAAGTCTAATTACATTATTTTCTAATTTCACGTAATTAATATTTGTA